>NC_090447.1:434989597-435612097 GCF_031143425.1 Pleurodeles waltl
TTCTTCAGTTATCAGCTTTCAATTTTGATTTCAATTTTTAACAGTCTCTTGCTTAAGGTGTTTCAGGTACCGTAGTATTGGCCTGGTACTTCTCAATCAAAGCAAAACTCTAAGATTTCTTGTTGCCACTCAGATGCCCATTCAGGACCTGCGTACCTTCTATTTGCAACTCTTTTTCTTTTCAGGCTGCGTTCACTTTGCAGCTCTCCTTCACTTAGATCCTCCCTTCTGGTTGTGTCGATTTCTTCCTCTATTGTCTCACCTGGGACGATCTTTTCCCTTGCAGTTTGTTTCTTTGGCCAGTTATCACCTTTATGCGTTTTCTTCCTGCTTGGCCTTTCAGGACGCTGAACAGCACCCTCCTCTTGTACTATGGTGTTTTCTCTTGATGGACCTGCAACTGGCTCAGGAGATGCTGGTGTGCTTTGACTTTCCCCTATTATTCCCCTTCTTCCTCTGGATCTGTAAAGGGTTCAAGCTCTAACCCGTATCCGTCTACTTCTGGGAGAGCCTCTCCTTGACTTGGTTCTCCTGCTGCCTCTACTGAGATAGGCTCACCGTCACCTCTCTCGAACTCGTTTACTGCTTGAGGGACTGAGCCGTCCTTAGTGGGCTCTCCTGTAGTCTCAGTTCCCCTTTGACTGTTCTCCGGCCCTGAGACTTCCTTCTCTGGAATCGCTGAGTCGTAAACCTCAAGTTCCTCATCAGTCGGACATGTCACCTTCTTTGTGTGACTGTCATGTATCCAGTTTGGAACACCTGCACATTTCACAGCAGTGGTTGTTGTCAGTATTACTTGGTATGGCCCCTTCCAGCGCGGCTCCAAACAGAATTTCCTCACGTGCTTCTTGACAACCACCCAGTCACCGGTTTGCAGGTTTTGACCTGGATCACTGATCGGTGGCAATGTGATGGCCTCCACCTGGTGGGAAAAAGAGCGGACCACATCAGCCAAACCTTTGCAGTAGTCCAACACTATATCATCCGTGATATTCACAAGAGCATTTGCAGGTACTGCGGGCAACCTCATAGCTCTGCCCATCAATATCTCGTGGGGAGATAGTCCTGTCTTCTTATCGGGTGTGTTTCTCATTAACATTAGCACTAGAGGCAATGCATCTGGCCATTTCATATTGGTAGCTGCACACATTTTTGCCATTCTCGACTTCAAGGTACCATTCATCTGTTCCACTAGTCCTGATGCTTTGGGGCGGTAGCTACAATGCAGCTTCTGTTCAATGTCTAATGCAGCACACAAGAGCTCTATCACCTCATTCTCGAAATGTCTGCCCCTATCTGATTCTAAAGAGACCGGAAAAACGAACCTTGGTATTAACTCTCTAAGCAACAGCTTTGCAACTGTGAGACTGTCATTTCTACGTGTAGGATAGGCTTCAATCCAGTGACTGAGAACGCATACAATCACCAACACGTACTTCAATCCTCCACACACAGGCATCTCAATGAAGTCCATCTGCATCTTGCTAAATGGACCTCCAGCTCTCCCTATGTGACTCAAAGTCACCACAGTTCCTTTCCCTGCATTCATCTGTTGACAGATGACCCACCTGTGACAGGTAACCTCAGCAGCTTGTCTGAATTTCGGATTAAACCAATCAATTTTGAATAATCTGATCATTGCGTCTCTCCCAAGGTGTGCCTGACCATGGTACAACCTTGCAAACTGTGACAAAAGGCTGTTTGGCAAAACCGGTTTCCCCTCCTCTGAGACCCACAAGTCGTCAGCTCTTTGTACACATTGCATTCTTTGCCAGAAGTGTTTCTCTTCCCTTCTAGCACAACCCTGCAGTGATTATAGCTCATCCAATGTGTCAACGACTATCAATGCAAAGTTCAGACATGTCTCATTTTCAGTTTGCGGTAACAATTCCCACTGTTCCTTGAACGATATACAGTTCAATGCGCAAAGCCTTGCGACTTGATCTGCATAGCCGTTTCCCATGGACACAAAGGGCCTGATTACAACTTTGGAGGAGGTGTTAATCCGTCCCAAAAGTGACGGTAAAGTGACGGATATACCACCAGCCGTATTACGAGTCCATTATATCCTATGGAACTCGTAATACAGCTGGTGGTATATCCGTCACATTTAGGACGGATCAACACCTCCTCCAAAGTTGTAATCAGGCCCAAAGTCTTGTGACTTAACATGAGCATTGCATTTCACCACGGTAATTTCAAGAGGTAACTGAATCGCATGCAACAAATCCTTAATTTGCTCACCATTTTTAACTGGAGAACCAGAAGAGGTCATGAAACCCCTCTGTGACCACAATTGGCCAAAATCATGTACAATGCCAAATCCATATCTACTGTCAGTATAGATAGTGACTTTCACATTTTCAGCTGCGTGGCATGCCTTAGTAAGGGCAATTAACTCAGCCACTTGTGCGGAATACACTCTCTCGAGCCAGGAAGCTTCTATAATACCGTTGATTGTACACACAGCATAACCAGCTCTTAGTATTCCGACTGAGTCTCTCAAGCATGATCCATCAACAAACATAATGCAGTCATTTTCTTTTAACTGCGTATCTTTAATGTCAGGTCGGGGTTTGGTGCACAGTTCTGTCACCTGAAGACAGTCATGCTCCACCTCCTGCGAATTACTAATCTCAGTGTTTTCAACAGGAAGTAGTGTTGCCGGGTTCAATACAGCACATCGCTTTAATGAAACATTAGGCGACCCCAAAATAATTGTCTCATATCGGGTAAGTCGGGCATTTGTCATGTGCTGAATCTTAGTTCTAGTCAACAGAATTTCAACTGAATGCGGAACCATTACTGTTAAGGGATGTCCCATCACTATGCCTTCACACTGTGTGAGGCTCTGACCAACTGCTGCAACTGCGTGCAAACAACCCGGTAAGGCTGCTGCGACTGGGTCCAAGGTAGCTGAAAAATATGCTACAGGGCGGTTTGCACCTCCATGGGCCTGTGTTAAGACAGACCAAGAACAAGCATCATGTTCATGACAAAACAGCAGAAAAGGCTTTGTGTAATCAGGCATTCCTAAAGCTGGTGCCCTGCACATACACTCTCTCAATTCCATGAAGGACTCAAGCTCTTCTTCGGACAGAGTTATAGTATACTGTTCATCCTTAGTTTCCTTGCCTGTCAATTTTATCAATGGTTTAGAGATCATCGAAAAGTTGGGAATCCACTGACGACAGTAGCCCACCATTCCCAAAAACATTCTGACATCTCTCTTTGTTGTCGGGGGATTCATCTGTAGTATGGCTGTCACCCTCTCCTTTGATATTCTCCTGGCCCCTTTCTCAATCAAGTGTCCTAAGTATTTCACCTCTTTCTGACAGTATTGCAGCTTCTTTGGGGACACTTTATGTCAGTTTTTTCCCAAGTGATTTAATAAGGCAATTGTGTCATACCTGCAGTCATCTTTTGTTCTGGACGCAATCAGCAAGTCATCAATGTACTGCACTAGAGTTGGCTGTCCTCATGAAGAGTCACCGAAAAGAACGCTTGTGACAGGTTTACAACCCGTGAACCACTCTGCATCACACGGAACCTGAAACATAATCACTGCTGGATTTGGCACTATTGGGCAACATTTTGCCACAATCTCGTTTATTTTTCTCAAATCCTGCACAATTCGAACTTTCCCACAAGGCTTTTTCAAACCCATTATTGGTGAATTACATGGACTGCTCAATACTTCCTTCAGGACTCCTTGCTTTACAAAGTCTGCAATTATCTGCAACACCTGTATAAGGACATCTTGTGCCATGTGAAACTGTGGTACCTGAGGAAACACTGCATTTGGCTTCACCTGTACTTTAAGCGGTTCAACTCCTTGTATCAATCCCACTTCCTTTCCTGTCAAGTCCCACACTTTCTCTGTCACCGTTCCTTGCAATTCAGCTAGCAAGTCAGTCACTGTAAGCATCAGGAATAAGGTTATCAAAGGGTAATCTTCATTTGCAGTCTCTGTTTCTGATTCTGTAAATTGCCCATCATCCCCCTCATCATCACTGTTTGTCTGCACCTCAATTCCATCATTAGAACAGGTAATCAAACCTTTCGTCTTGCACAGTAAGTCTCTTCCCAGTAGGGACACAGGACTCGACTCGCAGACTACAAACTTATGCAGTCCCTGAAAGTTGCCAATCTCAACTTGAACCGGGTCGGTAATCGGATTTGTCAAGTACTGGTTTGCTACTCCTACCACTCTTATGGTACGCCCTGATAGTGACAATTTCGGAACCTCTGCACTTCTGACTGTAGAGCGTGTAGCTCCTGTGTCGACCAAGAATGAAACCTTGTGACCCATCACTTTTCCCTCTACATAGGGTCCCATCTGATCTACTTCTAGGGATGCTGCAAGCCTGCACTCCTCACTGTCAGAACTGTCATCCGACCATTCATCATTCATTCCATCTTCACCACGCAATGGGAATTGCTGTACTGTATTATTTTGGCTCATTACTTGACCTGTGACCTGCTGAGGAAGCATCAGCTGTTGCGGTCCCATTGGAGCTAATGGTAATTGCATTTGCTGCCTAGGTACCATGGGAACCTGCTGTTGTACCTGCTGCATTTGTGCTGGTTGAACACGCAGCATTTGCATTTGCTGAACCATGTTATTCTGGAAGTTCTTATTTTGACCTCTCATTTTTGGACCCCTCACATTTTGAAATGTACTGACATCAGTGCTTTGTTGAACAACACCATCATGCACCACATTCAGGCATTCCCGCTTCCAATGCCCCACGCCCCCGCACGGGTGACATGGTGACATCTTTTTCATCCCGTGCACATCATTTTGAACCACCACAGTATTCAAATCTGGATCGCGACTCACAAAACCTCAACCTCGGCCTCTAGGTTGTGCCTGAAACACGCCATTCCCTTGCGGTTGCTGTTGTACCATTTGCTGGATTCCATTTCCCTGCATACCTGCCTGCGCTGCCCTCATCTGCATCACCATCACTTTCTCTTCAGCTTTCTCTGCTTCAGCTCAATCTCATCACTACAGTATTTCGCATACTGCAACACCTCATCAATCGGCTTCGCTTGCCAACAAATCAGATGATTCTTAATCATCTGACCAACCTCTGGTCTTAGCCCTTCAACAAATCTGAACACAAGATGGTTCATGTTTTTCGGCTCAATAGTCTCAGTACCACTGTAATGCTTGAACGCTTTCAACAACCTCTCATAGTAAGCATGGATCGATTCTTTAACCTCCTGTGAGGTCCGGTAGATTTTCTGCCAATCAGTCACTTTCGGCGACACTTTCTGCTTCAAAAACTCAATCACTTTATGATAATACTTCATCACCTCCTCAGATGGTTCTCCAGTCACCTTATCCCTTGCCAGCTCCTGTGTCGGCCAGTCCACACCTCTCTTACACTCAAGCCATAAGTCAGATGGAACAATGATCTCAAACAAAGTATTCAAGTCTTCCCAGAGACACTTCGCAAGTTTCACAAACCTGTCTGTCTGCTGATACCACTCTATCGGCTTCTCCCTCAACCTGGGATAATCATTTGTGAAAGACAGAATGTCTCCACTAGTCCACGGTACATGGACTAGAACCCCTCCAGCTGTTTCTCTCATCAGTAACATCTTTACTGTCTCAGTATACGGTAAAGCTTTAGTTGGACTTGATCCCGGACTGTCACTCTTCTCCTTATCTATTTTCTTTGTCCATCTGCCTTCCCACTTTTCTAAGGCTCCCCAGATCTGCACACTCTGCAGTATTTCTTTAAGATGCGCTTTTATTCCGGCCGACCTCATGTGGTCAAAATCTTTAGAGTCGAAGTCTAATCTGCAACTCCTTTTCAAATGTTTAGTATTCTCAATGTCAATATTGTATTTGTCTGCTAGGTTCGCCAACCTCTGATGCACTTTGCCCACTTCTTTAGTGATTTTGGGGCACAGATATCTCAGTTCTGCTTCTGTATATGATTCCAATCTGTTTATCCCTATTTGTCCCTTCCACCAGTTCAGCAGCTTCCACACCCAGTCTTACAAAGTTTAGGTAGTCATCCTTCTCAGGTTTTTCTGGCTTCTTCGCAGTTACTGCAGTCTTTTGTGAAGCGTAAGTTTTTTCTAACCACTCATTTAATTGTTGCACAGAGAAACCTTGCAACAAAATATTTCCCGACTGCATCAATGGTGACTGTGATGTCTCTGCACTCATCGTCTGTGGGGCTAACACACTTAACCCTGCTTGTCTCATTGCCTCTAGAGGAGCTCCAATCGGACTGAGGTCTAACGAGGATCTGAGTCCTTCTGCTGCTTGTTCTCTTGGTAAAATGGTCTGGGGGGTTCCTGTGAACCCTCCTCTTGTTATTTCTGGAGTCCTCACTCCCTGATCGCATATACCAGGCTTATCTTGCGCATACAATGGCACCGGCGGACCAACAGTAATTGGTAATGATATGGCAGCTGGTGTCTGACCTGGTCCCAAACCCCGCGGAGCAGTAACTCCCAAAGCTTGACTCACTATAGCTGGGGCAGGTACTAATGGAGATCCTGCTACTGGGCTATAACTCGGAACCAGCTGTTGCTGCGGTTGTGGCAGCAATTGCGGAGTTGGCTCAATCTGCACTAACCTCGTTTTTGTATATATCGAGTCGGGCGGCACTGTCAGATTCGTAGCAGTCTCTAGAACTGGGACGTCTAGATAAATTCTCTGTATCTGCGGTGGAGGTTGCAACTGTATCTGCATGTCTGGCGCAGTAGGTACACTGACACCATTCTGTATCAAACCCGTATCACTAGTCTGTACTGTATCAGTAACTCCCTTCTCCTGCGTCTGTTTCCCAGGACCCGCACTAGTGCTCAGAGCATTGTCGTCCACTGCATAAGGTGGCGGGTGATCATGTAACAACTGATTAAGAAACTCTTCATCAGCTGAATCGTCTTCCTCTATCCAATACCTCTTAGTCTCTTTTGGTTTACTAGAGTCTTTATCTGTCTTACAAGTGGCTTTCTTTCCCTGTATCTCGTCTCCCTGTGTTATTGCTGGGAACAATTTAAGTCCGTCAACTATTCCCCTTCTCCACATTTTACTCTCATTGTCCCATCTAGGCTCGGCTAAGGTCTTTTCTGCCCTTCTCATTCTCCTCTCGAATTTCTGCTGTCTTTGTTTAATAGCCATTAAATCCCAGACTGCCAATGCCTCGTACTGTGCTGGCCTCGGAGGTGTCTTTTGTACACTTAACATCCACCTCAAATTCTCTAAAATTCTCGTATTGAACGTTCCATGTTCTGGAAATGCCAAACATCCCTCCTTTTCTGTCAATTTGCGCCATTGTTTCATCCATCGGCAAGGCGCGACACCCTTTTCCTCCATAACTATATAAGCTGGAGTACCCTCAGGCGGTGTAGGCTCCCCTTCACTCGCCATAATGTATGCGTCTCCTTTCAGAGCGCTCTTAAAAGCTTTGATAAAATTCATCTTTGCGTCTTTTTCTCTTGTCTGTATTTATTCAGAAAGTGACTTTAATTACCAGGACACTCTTCACCCACCTTCCTCAACCTATTGCCTCTCACGGACGGCTGCCAATCCGTGCGCGACCCCTCTCGGCAACTGACCTATCCCAGCGCGGCACCACTGACGTCACACTCACACACGCTGCAGCTGACAAAGTCTTGCGGCTCGTCCTCCTTACACTGGATTCACACCAAACTAATGCAAAATTAATGCGAGCACCTTTAACAACAACAACAACTTAAATTTGCTGGTTTACTACAGGAAGGGTACACAATCGCTTTAGAACTTTACAGAGATTTCACTTGAAGCCTCGGCCGCTACTCTCTCCTTCTCTGTTCCCACACCCGCAAGCAGAATTCGACCCGCAAATCCTACTCTTGACTTGTCAATGGTTTGTTCTAGTGCATTATAGAACTTGCCAAATCTCCATCAAAGGTTTCACTCACACAATTTACTTAAACTCGACTTGTCAGCCACGCCCGATTGATCTAATTAAACCGCACAAATTACAACATAAACCCAAGTGTCTCCTACACCTGTCAATATACTCCGGAGTCTTAGACCGCGACGGGTCCGTACATTGACAACCAACCACGTGGATAATTTTTTAGCACAAAGCGCCACACTCATATGAAGTACGCCGACTTCCCTACTCTCATACTGTGGAGTACGCCCACTCCTACTAAAACAGCATGTCCTGGCCTAAATACACACAAACTTCACAAGTCACCTGCAAAATGCATAAGCTGAGCAAGCGCAAATCTATACCACATATGCTAAAACGCCAGGAACATTCCCAACTCACTTAGGCAGGCTCCGAGATCCCGGGAAAGTCATGGGGAATTTAGAAACACATCATATCTCCAATTTGCATTATCTCAGAAAAATAATCTAAACAATAATTCTCCGTCCTAGGGCCCCAAAGGGCCAAACCGTCGCTCTGCTACCAGAACTGTTAACGCGTCCCTCTATGATAATTTATTACACATTAGGACTCGTTTTTAGGCCAATTAATCTTTTGACCCAGTTGAGAGACACCTTAGGACGAGATAGCTAATCAATATGTCAATCAATACGTCAATATTATCATCAATATTTATTACCACAATGCATTTCACTTTAGTCAAAGACATTAATCGATTCAAGACACCGCCATGACCTTGCAGTCATGAATAACCATACCAGTTTAGTAGAATTTTACAAATTTTATTCCCTATTTATTACAATTCAAAAGCAGATGCGTTAATCTCAAAACCAAGAAACACAATAGCATAGTCACAATATGGAAACTCTCATAAGATTTCATTAAGGCAAGAATCGCGAACATCAGAACATAACACGGTGTGTACATAGATTAACTTTAGCAGAGTGTCATCAGCGCGTCAGTTCAACAAAGCATAGATTCAGTCGTTTGTATGTTTGCGTCAGTTTAGTGAGCACCTGTCCTAACCACTGATTAGCATCGGCATGTTGGGCTTCAAGCAAAACAATTTAGAACACCAATTTGGAAAACATCTAGCTACAGTCTCTGTCAAAAGTAAGCAGTTGGTACCTAGAAAGGAAAAGCAAACAGACAAATCACAATTTCATTGTCATAGTTACCCTCCAAGGTTTAGGTCAGCACTCAGGTTCAGTCTTCGTCTTCAGGACATCAGTCGATTCTCCATCAGTTAAGACTCGGTTCTGGGGCAAAAGGGGCACTTCCCTCACAAGGAGGCAAAGTATAAATGGGCAATCTAAGGAAGAGGATGGTTCTAAGTAAAATCAGCAAAGTCACCGAACAGAGTGACAAAGTTTCTAGATAAAATCAATAGCATTCCCTAACCCACATAAATGGCTCCTCGTGTCAAGGGTTTTTATCCCTTTTTCGTAGTACATTCCCCTAAAATTTCATTTGTTTACAGTTATACCCCACTATCTTTACCCTATTAGAAAACAGATTGTCATTAATCTTTCACCCCATATTATTTTACAGACATTTTATTGGTCCCTGTAATTGACGTCTTCGGAGGTAGCACGTCCGGTATGATTTCATCCTTCTGTAATTCTTTGCATATCTTTTGGTCAGTAGCTCCATTGTCTTCACCGGGTTAAACGACCTTGTACATTACACTAATTTACACTGTTGTATTTCAGCTAGCACTCTCCTACAAGCAATATGAATTTCATGAGAACGGATCCACTATGGTTACATTCAGCTTCTAGTTTGAAGAAAACAAGAGGTCATGTCCTTTTGCGAGTCAGCACACTGCACGTTAGAAAAACACATTTAATAGGAGAGCCAGGCAGCTAAGCTTCGGCTCATGCTAACTTAAGGCCTACAGGATTTTAGCTCAAATTCAATAATGCAATCCTTAGTAATTTGTATAAAACGTATTCAATTATAATAATTCATCAACATTAGTCATTTTTATTAGTTCCCGTATACATTGGCGGCCACTCCCCGTGGTCACATTTCAAGTGCACGTTTAAGCAAAATACATTAATACAATTTCTAAGCGGCATTATCACACATTAGTTCATAAACATTTCATGTTAATATAGATTATATAAGCTACGCTCTCTCAGTGGTAGTGGTAATAGTGAAGTTAGAAATAATGATGGTGCTAAAAATGCAGAATGTGATGGTGGTGGTTATGATAATAGTGGTGGTAATGATCAGGGTAATAATGGTGAAAGTATTAGTGGTAATGTTGGTGGTAACTTGCAGTAATGATGATGGTGGTGATAATATGTGTAATGGGTGGGGTGGTGGATGTGCTAATGGAGTTGGTGGCTATGGTACTGACGATGATAATGGTGGTAGTGATGGTAATGGTAGTGGTAATGTGGGTAAGAGTGGTTGTATGAATGGAGCCAGTGATAAAAGCAATGGTGATGATGGTAACGGTGTGAAGGTAGTTGGTAGGCATTACACTCTCAAGATCTCAAAAACGTATACTTATCCACTGTATAATATTTTGATAAACATTACAATGAAGGGTGGGTGTCAGAAGTACAACATACTAAAGGAACCATCAAGCTCCGCAAGCAAGTCAAAGTGGAAGAAAGGCACTCACCATTGAAAATAAATGACCACTGGGAGGGCTGTGAAGTGCAGTGAAGCTTTTCCAAGGAGTTCAGAAAAGAGCTGAAGTTTGCAAATTATTACAGACTTCTTTGCCTGCCTGTAGTTGTCTCTTTCAGATGGGGAAATGACCGTAAGCATGTAAAATATCTTCACCCAGATTGCCTGACCAGATAAAGCATTTAACTGAAATTTACTTTTAGATAAAGGCTAAAGAGAACTGCAGTGTTGCGGGCCCTAGGCCCTCATGCTACCTAAAGATAACCACACACACACATGATTGTGGTTACTGAAATTGGAACTGGCCTCGGGCACGTGCGCCTGGCCCCTTTTATTAGCAGCTTCGTCTGACCGGTAACACCTGTGATTGATTTGTGTGGGGTGAGTGTGGAAGCCAGCCCTCGAGGAGTGGCTGGTGGAAACACATTATTGACAAACACTAGTATGAGTCCAGCCGGACTCTACATCCCTCCCAAACTTTAATTACAAAAAACAAACAAGTCCAACCTGTAGGAAAGAATGAATAGTAAGATAAACACCATTAAGTCTCTTCAGGCAGACCGCCGGAGATGATGAGTGGACAGTTGCAGCTGGGAGCACCTGGCGTCATGGCATGCCTCTGTAGTTTAACCAGACTACAGTGGGCACAAATGGCAGTGTTGACAAAGTCCGTAAACCTCAATTGCCTGTCCATAAGGTTACAGTTCACTCGGACACTGTTGGTCCTGTCCAGCCTGATCTCTGGGTGTTGGAGTCTATTTACATAGTCCACTGGGATGTTGCATCCTGAACAGGGAAGTCTGTCTACAGAGTTCAGTGTGGGTGCATGAGGAGCAGTGGGGAGTCCACTGCAGAGATCTCTCCGAAGGCGTTCAGGCCCCGGGGACAGCAAACCAGTAAAGACGGAGGATAACATGGATGAAAAAGCATTGTCCTTAAAAGCCTTTTCGGTGCTTCCTAACTTCTGCTGATAGAGCAGCTTCAGGCTTCCTTCTCATGCCGGGGCTCCATCGCACAGGAGTCTCCCCTATGCCATATTACCAGGCTGCCACGGGACCGTGTGGACTATGCAGTGCCTATTTCAGGACAAGTGAAGGCATCGCTGAGGAACAGTCAACAGGACCACATTCAAGTCACGCTTGGAGCCACAAGGGTGGTTAGCACAGGGTCTGTGTGCTCTGGTCGTCTGGACTCGGGCGCACCGGCCTTTGTCACATAGTTTTTGGGTGACCAGTTTCCAGCTGTGACCTCAGTGCTTCCCGACGCCTGTTGTGGAACTGCTTCTGACATATCTCTCTGGTTGGGCTTTCCCTCTCACCGGAATTCCCTTGAGGTCCTTGCCCCTGGATTGCCATGGGATGACGTGGGCTGTGCAGTCTTTCTTAAGCTCCGCCAAGGGGGTCACTGTGGAATTCCCAACAGGGCCATGTCCAAGCCTCATGCAACCCCAAGGGTGGATGGTCCAATGTTCGAGTATGGTTTCTTCAGCTGGTCTCAGGTGCATAGGGGCTTACAGTAGACTTCTGGGTGATCAGCCTCCCACAGTGCCGGTGATGCCTTGTCAACATCTGGTCTTTTTGCTGGCATACAGTTCCACTCTGGTGGTGCAGTGCTCCTTTGGTGGTTCGGGTGATGCACCTGGTAATGATGATCTTACCAACTAATAGTTTGATCAATAGGTGGCGGTGTCTTGCTTGGAGAAGGGATGACTCAAGGGACTTCGTAGCCTCTTGCGGTTCTCGTTCATCATGTGCAGTTACCAGCAGGGATGCTATCTATGTCAAGCAGCTGGTGTCAGACTGAGAAGCGTGTGGCCTGGACGCAGGTTCACACGTGCAGGCGGCTTACAGTTGGTCCACCCGCGGAGCTGTCGCCAGTGACGTCTGTGCACCCCGGTGGCTGGCTTGTGTTGATGGATGCCCTCTCCGGTACTGGTATGAGTCCTCAGTCTTGTCGCTCTTCTCCTTTTTTCTCTTGCGCCCCTGTGGTGTTTCTGATATTTTATGTGACCAGTCTATCATACACTTTTCTTCTTCCAACCTTCTTTGTGGTGGGCCGTAGTGCCACGCTCCTCTCTCTTCTTCTTTCCATTTTCGTTCATGAGGTGGTGTTGCGCCACGGGCCTCATGTTGTGTCACATGCATCTCTCACTGGTTGTGTCTTCCGTTGAGGCCTCTGACAGACTATGGTCCTCATTACAACATTGGCAGTAAAAGCCGCTTACCGCCGTGCAAAAGACCGCCTACACACCGCTGTGGCCGCGGAAATCCGCCACAGCTATTATGATCCACATCCCGAAATCCGACAAAATTCAGACACCCACACAAGTCCACCACACCAAAGGTCAGTGATAAACTGGCAAAAACAAAACCTCCACCGTCACGCCAACAGAAATACGCCCATGCTATCACGACCCACGAATCCACGCAGCGGTCTTTCTACCGCGGTATTCCATTGTCGGTACACACCGCCGCGCTCAAAATACACACACATCTCCAAAACACCACCACATTGGACAATTCGAAAGACACACACCTGAGACACATACACACACCACTCCCACACTCTCAATGCTATATAAAACACACACCCACATCACCCACAAACCCCTACGCACACAATTGAGAATGAAGCACTGAGAGAGACACCACCATCCACAATCTAGCAGCCACAGACACTCAACACCATCACCCACACAACTTCCACGCACAAAACACCACACACCACTACATATCACCACACTTATCACCACATACACCACCCCAAACATCACCTACACCACCCCATGGCACGGCAAAGACACCCCAGGTTCTCGGAGGAGGAGGAGCTCAGGGTCATGGTGGAGGAAATCGTACAGGTAGAGTGTAGGAAGTTGGCTCTGTATGTGCTATTTCAAAGTAAGGAATAGCATGCACAGAGTCCAAGGGTTCCCCTTAGAGGTAAAATAGTGGTAAAAATAGATAATACTAATGCTCTATTTTGTGGTAGTGTGGTCGAGCAGTAGGCTTATCCAAGGAGTAGTGTTAAGCATTTGTTGTACATACACATAGACAATAAATGAGGTACACACACTCAGAGACAAATCCAGCCAATAGGTTTTGTATAGAAAAATATCTTTTCTTAGTTTATTTTAAGAACCACAGGTTCAAATTCTACATGTAATATCTCATTCGAAAGGTATTGCAGGTAAGTACTTTAGGAACTTCAAATCATCAAAATTGCATGTATACTTTTCAAGTTATTCACAAATAGCTGTTTTAAAAGTGGACACAGTGCAATTTTCACAGTTCCTAGGGGAGGTAAGTATTTGTTAGGTTAACCAGGTAAGTAGGACACTTACAGGGCTCAGTTCTTGGTCCAAGGTAGCCCACCGTTGGGGGTTCAGAGCAACCCCAAAGTCACCACACCAGCAGCTCAGGGCCGGTCAGGTGCAGAGTTCAAAGTGGTGCCCAAAACACATAGGCTAGAATGGAGAGAAGGGGGTGCCCCGGTTCCGGTCTGCTTGCAGGTAAGTACCCGCGTCTTCGGAGGGCAGACCAGGGGGGTTTTGTAGGGCACCGGGGGGGACACAAGTCCACACAGAAATTTCACCCTCAGCGGCGCGGGGGCGGCCGGGTGCAGTGTAGAAACAAGCGTCGGGTTCGCAATGTTAGTCTATGAGAGATCTCGGGATCTCTTCAGCGCTGCAGGCAGGCAAGGGGGGGGTTCCTCGGGGAAACCTCCACTTGGGCAAGGGAGAGGGACTCCTGGGGGTCACTTCTCCAGTGAAAGTCCGGTCCTTCAGGTCCTGGGGGCTGCGGGTGCAGGGTCTCTCCCAGGTGTCGGGACTTTTAGGTTCAAAGAGTCGCGGTCAGGGGAAGCCTCGGGATTCCCTCTGCAGGAGGCGCAGTGGGGGCTCAGGGGGGACAGGTTTTGGTACTCACAGTATCAGAGTAGTCCTGGGGTCCCTCCTGAGGTGTTGGATCGCCACCAGCCGAGTCGGGGTCGCCGGGTGCAGTGTTGCAAGTCTCACGCTTCTTGCGGGGAGCTTGCAGGGTTCTTTAAAGTTGCTGGAAACAAAGTTGCAGCTTTTCTTGGAGCAGGTCCGCTGTCCTCGGGAGTTTCTTGTCTTTTTGAAGCGGGGGCAGTCCTCAGAGGATGTCGAGGTCGCTGGTCCCTTCGGAAGGCGTCGCTGGAGCAGGATCTTTGGAAGGCAGGAGACAGGCCGGTGAGTTTCTGGAGCCAAGGCAGTTGTCGTCTTCTGGTCTTCCGCTGCAGGGGTTTTCAGCTAGGCAGTCCTTCTTCTTGTAGTTGCAGGAATCTGATTTTCTAGGGTTCAGGGTAGCCCTTAAATACTAAATTTAAGGGCGTGTTTAGGTCTGGGGGGTTAGTAGCCAATGGCTACTAGCCCTGAGGGTGGGTACACCCTCTTTGTGCCTCCTCCCAAGGGGAGGGGGTCACAATCCTAACCCTATTGGGGGAATCCTCCATCTGCAAGATGGAGGATTTCTAAAAGTTAGAGTCACTTCAGCTCAGGACACCTTAGGGGCTGTCCTGACTGGCCAGTGACTCCTCCTTGTTGCTTTCTTTGTTCCCTCCAGCCTTGCCGCCAAAAGTGGGGGCCGTGGCCGGAGGGGGCGGGCAACTCCACTAAGCTGGAGTGCCCTGCTGGGCTGTGACAAAGGGGTGAGCCTTTGAGGCTCACCGCCAGGTGTCACAGCTCCTGCCTGGGGGAGGTGTTAGCATCTCCACCCAGTGCAGGCTTTGTTACTGGCCTCAGAGTGACAAAGGCACTCTCCCCATGGGGCCAGCAACATGTCTCTGGTGTGGCAGGCTGCTGGAACTAGTCAGCCTACACAGACAGTCGGTTAAGTTTCAGGGGGCACCTCTAAGGTGCCCTCTGTGGTGTATTTTACAATAAAATGTACACTGGCATCAGTGTGCATTTATTGTGCTGAGAAGTTTGATACCAAACTTCCCAGTTTTCAGTGTAGCCATTATGGTGCTGTGGAGTTCGTGTTTGACAGACTCCCAGACCATATACTCTTATGGCTACCCTGCACTTACAATGTCTAAGGTTTTGTTTAGACACTGTAGGGGTACCATGCTCATGCACTGGTACCCTCACCTATGGTATAGTGCACCCTGCCTTAGGGCTGTAAGGCCTGCTAGAGGGGTGTCTTACCTATACTGCATAGGCAGTGAGAGGCTGGCATGGCACCCTGAGGGGAGTGCCATGTCGACTTACTCATTTTGTTCTCACTAGCACACACAGGCTTGTAAGCAGTGTGTCTGTGCTGAGTGAGGGGTCTCTAGGGTGGCATAAGACATGCTGCAGCCCTTACAGACCTTCCTTGGCATCAGGGCCCTTGGTACTAGAAGTACCAGTTACAAGGGACTTATCTGAATGCCAGGGTGTGCCAATTGTGGATACAATGGTACATTTTAGGTGAAGGAACACTGGTGCTGGGGCCTGGTTAGCAGGGTCCCAGCACTCTTCTCAGTCAAGTCAGCATCAGTATCAGGCAAAAAGTGGGGGGTAACTGCAACAGGGAGCCATTTCTTTACACAAGCCCCCCCCAGCCCACAGGCCAGGAGACTCAGCCCAAGCTGGGAGAGTCTTCCTAGTCTGTCAGGCGAGGAAGAGTAGGAGAAATAGGCTGGTTAGTTGCAGGGCCTACTCTGCCTTACATCCTTCTGTTCAGGTCATTCCCTTTGGGGAACTGACCTACTTCCACAGTGATAGGACCTAGTCTGAATTGCCTCTTGTCTGCCTCTTCAATGTCTCCACCCATTCTTTCTATTTTGGTCTTAGAGGTATCCACCTCTGCTAACCTTATCTTGGCCAGGGTTACCCCTAGCTTACCCAGAGAGGTTACCCAGAGCTGGAGTAACCCCACCATGACCAATAGGGTCAGGGGGCCTAACTTGCTATTTGGCATGGGGTCAGACCACCATGCTAAGGATAGTGCAGCCATAAAGGCTAACACCCAGCAGAGGCCACTGACAGCTGTCAGTGCCCAGAACCACACCTTTAGCTCTTCACCTAAAAGGGAAGGGGCTAAGTTACAGGCCTCTTTGGGTTCAGGTTGCCTGTCTGCTGTATTAGAGTGGGGGGTTACCACATCTTGTAGTAAACACCCTTCTTCCACTCTTTCTTCTGTTAGCTGAGGAGCCACCCACTCAGGTTTAACAGTTGCCTGACTAGCCAGGACTTCTTGTGGGTCAGGTTGGACTTTATCAGGGCCATTTGTGGAGTTCTCCCCTACTGGAGCAGAATCTCCTTGGCTTGCTGTAACCTTGGCTAAAGGTTGTCCACCCTTCCTACTCTGTTTTCTTTTCTTCTTCTTCTGGGGCCTGCTTGCATTTACTGCAGAGGCAGGACTTCCAGAATCCTTGGGAGAGGACTGGCACTGGACCAGTTCCTCTCTTGGGCTCTGACTAACCTCTGGGTAGTCATTTCCAAGGAGACAATCAAGGGGGTGGTCTGTACTGACTACTACCCTTCTCCAGCTAAGAGTGCCACCCACTTCTATGGGTACTAAAGCCACAGGCCTCTTAGTGACCCGGTCTAGGCTAACTCTTACCCTGGCAGTCTCACCTGGGATGTACTGGTTTGAGAGCACCAGCCTGTCATGCACAATAGTGTGACTGGCACAAGTGTCTCTCAGGGCAGTGGTGGGGATTCCATTCACCAGTAGGTGGTGGAAGTGTCTACTTCCCTCTGGAATCTCCAACTCACCTGTTGGGCCCTGTTTCCAGTTGAAGGCTATGAAGACCTCCTCATCTGAGGAGTCATCTCCCATGGCTACACTGGTTACCCCTGGAATTTTGTTCTGGGGTTTGTTTTTGGGACAAGAAGTGTCCTTGGTGTGGTGCCCAGACTGTTTACAGTTGTGGCACCATGCCTTAGTGGCATCCCAGTTCTTACCCTGGTACCCACCTTTGTTTTGGGTTGTGTCTTGGGGCCCACCCACCTGTTCTGGTTTTTGGGGGCCTACAGAGGACTCTTTTTCTTTGTTTCTAGTGTCACCCACTTTCTCCTGGGGAGTTTTTGTAACCCCTTTCTTTTGGTCACCCCCAGTGGAAGTTTTGGTTACCCTAGTCTTGACCCAGTGGTCTGCCTTCTTTCCCAATTCTTGGGGAGAAATTGGACCTAGGTCTACCAGATACTGATGCAACTTTTCATTGAAGCAGTTACTTAAAATGTGTTCTTTCATAAACAAATTATAAAGCCCAACATAGTCACACACTTCATTTCCAGTTAACCAACCATCTAGTGTTTTTACTGAGTAGTCTACAAAATCAACCCAGGTCTGGCTCGAGGATTTTTGAGCCCCCCTGAATCTAATTCTATACTCCTCAGTGGAGAATCCAAAGCCCTCAATCAGGGTACCCTTCATGAGGTCATAAGATTCTGCATCTTTTCCAGAGAGTGTGAGGAGTCTATCCCTACACTTTCCAGTGAACATTTCCCAAAGGAGAGCACCCCAGTGAGATCTGTTTACTTTTCTGGTTACACAAGCCCTCTCAAAAGCTGTGAACCATTTGGTGATGTCATCACCATCTTCATATTTTGTTACAATCCCTTTGGGGATTTTTAGGATGTCAGGAGAATCTCTGACCCTATTTAAGTTGCTGCCACCATCGATGGGACCTAGGCCCATCTCTTTTCTTTCCCTTTCTATGGCTAGGAGCTGCTTTTCCAAAGCCAATCTTTTGACCATCCTGGCTAACAGGGGGTCATCTTCACTGGAGTTATCCTCAGTGATTTCAGAGGTGTTGGTCTCTCCTGTGAGGGAACCAGCATCTCTGACTATTATTTTTGGAGTCAGGGTTTGAGGGACCCTGTTCTCCCTAGATAGGACTGGTAGGGGGGAATTTTCCTCCAAGTCACTATCCTCTTCCTCTGAGTTGCCACCCTCAGAGGGGTTGGCCTTTTCAAACTCTGCCAAAAGCTCCTGGAGCTGTATTTTGGTAGGTTTGGGGCCCATTGTTATTTTCTTTATTTTACAGAGTGACCTTAGCTCCCTCATCTTAATATGGAGGTAAGGTGTGGTGTCGAGTTCCACCACAGTCACATCTGTGCTAGACATTTTGCTTCTAAAAGTTGGAATACTTTTTAAGAATCTACAACTGGTTCTAGAATCTAATTCAAACTTTTACAAACTTTTAAACTCTAAAAGAAATGCTAAACAGGATCTAACACAAGGCCCTAGCAGGTCTTTTAAGAATTTAGAAAACTTTTCAAATTGCAAAAATCAATTTCTAATGACAATTTTGGAATTTGTCGTGTGATCAGGTATTGGCTGAGTAGTCCAGCAAATGCAAAGTCTTGTACCCCACCGCTGATCCACCAATGTAGGAAGTTGGCTCTGTATGTGCTATTTCAAAGTAAGGAATAGCATGCACAGAGTCCAAGGGTTCCCCTTAGAGGTAAAATAGTGGTAAAAATAGATAATACTAATGCTCTATTTTGTGGTAGTGTGGTCGAGCAGTAGGCTTATCCAAGGAGTAGTGTTAAGCATTTGTTGTACATACACATAGACAATAAATGAGGTACACACACTCAGAGACAAATCCAGCCAATAGGTTTTGTATAGAAAAATATCTTTTCTTAGTTTATTTTAAGAACCACAGGTTCAAATTCTACATGTAATATCTCATTCGAAAGGTATTGCAGGTAAGTACTTTAGGAACTTCAAATCATCAAAATTGCATGTATACTTTTCAAGTTATTCACAAATAGCTGTTTTAAAAGTGGACACTTAGTGCAATTTTCACAGTTCCTAGGGGAGGTAAGTATTTGTTAGGTTAACCAGGTAAGTAGGACACTTACAGGGCTCAGTTCTTGGTCCAAGGTAGCCCACCGTTGGGGGTTCAGAGCAACCCCAAAGTCACCACACCAGCAGCTCAGGGCCGGTCAGGTGCAGAGTTCAAAGTGGTGCCCAAAACACATAGGCTAGAATGGAGAGAAGGGGGTGCCCCGGTTCCGGTCTGCTTGCAGGTAAGTACCCGCGTCTTCGGAGGGCAGACCAGGGGGGTTTTGTAGGGCACCGGGGGGGACACAAGTCCACACAGAAATTTCACCCTCAGCGGCGCGGGGGCGGCCGGGTGCAGTGTAGAAACAAGCGTCGGGTTCGCAATGTTAGTCTATGAGAGATCTCGGGATCTCTTCAGCGCTGCAGGCAGGCAAGGGGGGGGGTTCCTCGGGGAAACCTCCACTTGGGCAAGGGAGAGGGACTCCTGGGGGTCACTTCTCCAGTGAAAGTCCGGTCCTTCAGGTCCTGGGGGCTGCGGGTGCAGGGTCTCTCCCAGGTGTCGGGACTTTTAGGTTCAAAGAGTCGCGGTCAGGGGAAGCCTCGGGATTCCCTCTGCAGGCGGCGCTGTGGGGGCTCAGGGGGGACAGGTTTTGGTACTCACAGTATCAGAGTAGTCCTGGGGTCCCTCCTGAGGTGTTGGATCGCCACCAGCCGAGTCGGGGTCGCCGGGTGCAGTGTTGCAAGTCTCACGCTTCTTGCGGGGAGCTTGCAGGGTTCTTTAAAGTTGCTGGAAACAAAGTTGCAGCTTTTCTTGGAGCAGGTCCGCTGTCCTCGGGAGTTTCTTGTCTTTTCGAAGCGGGGGCAGTCCTCAGAGGATGTCGAGGTCGCTGGTCCCTTCGGAAGGCGTCGCTGGAGCAGGATCTTTGGAAGGCAGGAGACAGGCCGGTGAGTTTCTGGAGCCAAGGCAGTTGTCGTCTTCTGGTCTTCCGCTGCAGGGGTTTTCAGCTAGGCAGTCCTTCTTCTTGTAGTTGCAGGAATCTGATTTTCTAGGGTTCAGGGTAGCCCTTAAATACTAAATTTAAGGGCGTGTTTAGGTCTGGGGGGTTAGTAGCCAATGGCTACTAGCCCTGAGGGTGGGTACACCCTCTTTGTGCCTCCTCCCAAGGGGAGGGGGTCACAATCCTAACCCTATTGGGGGAATCCTCCATCTGCAAGATGGAGGATTTCTAAAAGTTAGAGTCACTTCAG
Organism: Pleurodeles waltl; assembly: GCF_031143425.1. Taxonomy (NCBI): domain Eukaryota; kingdom Metazoa; phylum Chordata; class Amphibia; order Caudata; family Salamandridae; genus Pleurodeles; species Pleurodeles waltl. Next base: position 435,010,140 of record NC_090447.1, read on the forward strand.
CTCAGGACACCTTAGGGGCTGTCCTGACTGGCCAGTGACTCCTCCTTGTTGCTTTCTTTGTTCCCTCCAGCCTTGCCGCCAAAAGTGGGGGCCGTGGCCGGAGGGGGCGGGCAACTCCACTAAGCTGGAGTGCCCTGCTGGGCTGTGACAAAGGGGTGAGCCTTTGAGGCTCACCGCCAGGTGTCACAGCTCCTGCCTGGGGGAGGTGTTAGCATCTCCACCCAGTGCAGGCTTTGTTACTGGCCTCAGAGTGACAAAGGCACTCTCCCCATGGGGCCAGCAACATGTCTCTGGTGTGGCAGGCTGCTGGAACTAGTCAGCCTACACAGACAGTCGGTTAAGTTTCAGGGGGCACCTCTAAGGTGCCCTCTGTGGTGTATTTTACAATAAAATGTACACTGGCATCAGTGTGCATTTATTGTGCTGAGAAGTTTGATACCAAACTTCCCAGTTTTCAGTGTAGCCATTATGGTGCTGTGGAGTTCGTGTTTGACAGACTCCCAGACCATATACTCTTATGGCTACCCTGCACTTACAATGTCTAAGGTTTTGTTTAGACACTGTAGGGGTACCATGCTCATGCACTGGTACCCTCACCTATGGTATAGTGCACCCTGCCTTAGGGCTGTAAGGCCTGCTAGAGGGGTGTCTTACCTATACTGCATAGGCAGTGAGAGGCTGGCATGGCACCCTGAGGGGAGTGCCATGTCGACTTACTCATTTTGTTCTCACTAGCACACACAGGCTTGTAAGCAGTGTGTCTGTGCTGAGTGAGGGGTCTCTAGGGTGGCATAAGACATGCTGCAGCCCTTACAGACCTTCCTTGGCATCAGGGCCCTTGGTACTAGAAGTACCAGTTACAAGGGACTTATCTGAATGCCAGGGTGTGCCAATTGTGGATACAATGGTACATTTTAGGTGAAGGAACACTGGTGCTGGGGCCTGGTTAGCAGGGTCCCAGCACTCTTCTCAGTCAAGTCAGCATCAGTATCAGGCAAAAAGTGGGGGGTAACTGCAACAGGGAGCCATTTCTTTACATAGAGCCACAGCTATTTGGCTCACAGGTGCAGCACACCTCCATAGCTAGGAAGATGGAGCTATGGCGAAGAATAGTCGACAGGGTCAACGCAGTGGGACAGCACCAAGAAATCGGGACGACATCAGGAAGAGGTGGAACGACCTACGGGGGAAGGTGCGTTCCGTGGTCTCCAGACACAACATCGCGGTACAGTGGACTGGCGGCGGACCCCCACCTCCTCCCCCACAACTAACAACATGGGAGGAACAGGTCTTGACTATTCTGCATCCTGAGGGCCTCGCAGGAGTCGGTGGAGGATTGGACTCTGGTAAGTCAAACCTTTAACAACCATATCCCCCACCCTACCTGCATGCTATCACATACCCTCACCCCTATCACTCCAACTCCTCACAAATGTACCAATATCACAAACCACCCATCCCAACACCAAGCCCTTCATGCAAAAACAAAGCACGGACACCCATCACTAAAGCATGCATACTGCACATACCCATAATACCCCCCTCAACCATCATCACACAAGCCCACACACAGAAATGCTAGCACTGGGGTACACGGTTACCCACCCATTGCACACCATGAAACACCCAGATGCAAAAATCATGCCTTTACACCCCTGCAGGACCACTACCCAACGTCACCAGACAGGAGGGTCCAGACATCTCCACCCCACCCACAGAAGAGGCCCACAGTGATGACAGAAGCTCTGTCCACCTGGATCTAGATGACAAGCCCGGACCATCGCGGGCCTCGGGACAGTCGGTTCCCCTCACACAGGCACAGGCCACCACAGACCTTCCCCCCTCTGGTAACACCAGCACAGCACCCACCCAGCGGGCCCATACCTCCGTCCCCGGACACGTCAATCAGCTGTGTGTCCACCACTACAGGGAACCCAGGATAACCCACCACCCCAACAACAACAGGGACCTGGGGGCAGTGGTAGTTGGCACACGGTCCAGGGGACGGAGGCACAGGAACACAGGGGAACTGGGAGGGCTGCTGTGCGACAGGGGGCGGACAGGCCAAGAGAACCCACTCTCCACGAGGCCCTCTCCTCCATCATGGGAGCATACCGCCACTCCCAGGAGACGATGGTAACGGTACTGGCCAAGTTTCAGGAGACCCAGCGCCTGCAGGAGGAACAGTATTTGGGATTCAGGGAGGAACTCAGAACTACCAGCTCTGCCCTGGGCACCATCGTAGGGGTGCTGAAGGAAATACTTAACACCAGGAGGGACACTGTGGCACTCCAAGGGGCCCCTGACACTAGCATGGACGATGAACTGCCCACCACCTCCGCCGGCGCTAGTGGACATGAGGCACCGCAACAGGACCACCACACCAGCACCCCCCCCGCAGACGGAGAACCACCCCGCATGCGGTCCCTGAGAACCAGGAACAAGACAGAGCACGATGCCAAGACCCCCGCCAAAAAATAAGACCACCCTGATTGTCATCCTACTGTCCCACTTTGTAACACTGTCCATATTGGAACTGCCCCAGCTCCACTTCCTATGCCCATATGGGCAATGCACCTGTGAGACTAATAGACTGGACTCTGCCATGGACATTCCTCCACCATCACCCCTCACCATTTTACAACCCCCCTCCAATATTTAGCACTGCAATAAACACCCATGAAGCACAAAACAATCTGAAGTCAGTCTGTGATTTTGAAAATGTGTATTAGCAATGACAGTGACAAAATGTGTTCTCAAATGTAATGTCAACATACCTATGTCACACATCTCAAGTCCATGAGGAATCTAAGCAGATGACACACGTTGGAAACCACACCTGTGAAACCGTAATGGAAATGTACAACTCAGTTACCATATACTGGTTGAAATCGACAGACAGGATAGAGGAAGAAGTGTGAAAGTACTTGTAGTAGGCAGGAATGTATTCTCACCTGTGTGTCACTGGAAATATTGCTGGATAATTGAGTCCCTGTTGTCAATGTCTTCTTCCTCTGCTTCCTCCTCATCACTGTCCACAGGCTCCACAGCTGCCACAAACTGTCATCTGGACCATCCTCCTGCAGAAAAAGCACCTATCGTCGCAAAGCCAAATTGTGAAGCATACAGCAGGCCACGAAGATCTGGCACACCTTCCTTGGTGAGTAGAATAGGGAACAACCTGTCATATGGAGGCACCTGAACCAGGCCTTCAGGACGCTGAAGGTGCATTCGATCACCCTCCGAGTCCGCCCATGGGCCTCATTGTAGCGTTCCTCTGCCCTGGTCCTGGGATTCCTCACTGGGGTCAGTAGCCATGACAGGTTGGGGTAACCAGAGTCCTCTAATAGCCACACCCGGTGCCTCTGGAGTTGACCCATCACATAAGGGATGCTGCTATTCCGCAAGATGTAGGCGTCATGCACTGAGCCAGGGAACATAGCATTTACCTGGGAGATGTACTGGTCTGCCAAACATACCATCTGTACATTCATCGAATGATAACTCTTCCAGTTCCTGTACACCTGTTCACTCCTGTGGGGGGGGACCAGAGCTACATGGGTCCCATCAATGGCACCTATGATGTTGGGGATATGTCCAAGGGCATAAAAGTCACCTTTCACTGTAGGCAAATCCTCCACCTGAGGGAAAACAATGTAGCTCCGCATGTGTTTCAGCAGGGCAGACAACACTCTGGACAACACGTTTGAAAACATAGGCTGGGACATCCCTGATGCCATGGCCACAGTTGTTTGAAATGACCCACTTGCAAGGAAATGGAGCACTGATAGCACCTGCACTTGAGGGGGGATTCCTGTGGGATGGCGGATTGCTGACATCAGGTCAGGCTCCTATTGGGTACACAGTTCCTGGATTGTGGCACGGTCAAACCTGTAGGTGATGATCAAATGTCGCCCCTCCATTGTCAACAAGTCCACCAGCGGTCGGTACACCGGAGGATTCTGCCATCTCCTCACATGTCCCAGTGGACGGTGCCTAGGAAGGACAACAGCAACCACAGAGTGAAACAACTCAGAGGTATGTACCCACAGTCTACACAGAACACGAATCATAATCCAAAAAGTTGCCTGTATGTGTGTTGAGTCTAGGCCTAGGTATGTGTGACGCACTTAAAAATGAAGCCATGTGGGCCCCTGAAATGGCGGCTGCCTGACCTCTAAACTGGGACAATGGGATGTGAGGTAACTGCGCTGGCGTTGTACACCGTCGCGGTAGGCACAATGCTGCATTGGTTAACATTGGACCCTATGGGTCCCAGGAGCCAATGACGAAGTGCGCTGGCGGTGATGGTACGCAACGCCGTGGACGTCACCGCCGCGGACGTGACCACCATTTTCTATCTGTTCAATCACTAAATACCTGATCTTCGACAGGGGAGGACCTACACTGCAAGTGCTGCTGTGACCTCGGTCTGGAAGAGACAATGGCTTGTGCGTCTGGGGAGAGGGCCACTGCCTTCACTGCAGAGGAGTTGGAGAAGCTCGTGGACGGGGTCCTCCCCCAGTACACGCTACTCTACGGTCCTCCAGACCAACAGATAAGTACACAGGGAGCACGTTGTATGGGCTATGCCTGAGTGGAGAGGGCTGGTTGTAAGAATGAAGGGGGCAAAGTTCTGCGTGCATGAAGGACTGTGAATGCATGTGCCACATGGCAAGGGTAGGGATGTGGGCCACTTACTTCGACGGTGCAGTTGGTAATGACTTCTCTTCTTCCCCTGTACATTTCATTTAGGTCAGCGCCCACCAGTAGAAGTATATTTGGCCTGCCATCGCCAAGGACGTCCGGACCCTGGGGGTCCACCACAGACGGAGCACCCACTGCCGTAAAAGATGGGAGGACATTCATCGCTGGAGCAAGAAGACGGCGGAGGCTCAGCTGGGGATGGCCTCCCAACGTGGGAGGGGTGCCCTTCGCACCATGACCCCCCTGATGTTCCGGATCCTGGCGATGGCCTACCCTGAGTTGGATGGGCGCTTGAGGGCATCACAGCAGACACAAGGGGGTGAGTACACCATCATTCTGCAGACTTTGCGTGCACTGAAGGTGTCTGGGTGGGGAGGAGGGCTGTGGGTTTTCCTAGGCAAGGCGAGTTCCGTAGGCTAGGCCCCTCCGTAATGCAGGCCATGTGGCACTCCACCCCACCTCTGTACAGTGCCAAGTACAGGTATACATGCCCCTGTGTCATCTATGTGTGCAGATGTCGACCATAGCCATGTAGGCCATATCCCAGGAACTGCATCTGTAGAGCCCAACAGCTTGGCGTAGTGCAGGGGGCTGCTGTGTCTGTATTGTCCGCCAACTGTAGCGGTAAGCCATGCATTCAACCTGTCTTTCTTCTGTCGTCCCCCCCTTTTTGTGGTCTCCATGTTCTTGTGTGCATCAGCATCATCAGGCGGAGGTACAGTGGCACCGGAGCACGAGGGAGCTGCATCCCACATGGCCATGGAGGGCCACACCACAGACTCTGAATACACCAGTGGGACGGAGGGCGAGGGGAGCTTCCCGGCGGTCACAGGATCTGCAACCAGCGACACGGACTCGTCCTCCAATGGGAGCTCCCTTGTGGTGGCGGCAAAATCTGTGCCCCCACTTCTACAGGTACAGCCGCCACCCCCCTTACCAGCACCGCCCTCCTAGCAGCCCCTCAGCCTTCGCCCCGTGCCCGCTCACCCAGGTGGGCATCACCTTCGCCCCAGGCACCTCAGCCCCTGCCCCTGTCACCTTTGCTGCCCTCAGTGAGGAGGCCATTGACCTCCTCAGGTCCCTCACTGTTGGGCAGTCTACCATTTTGAATGCCATCCAGGGTGTAGAAAGGGAATTGCAACACACAAATGGATTCCTGGAGGGCATTAATTCTGGTCAGGATGCCCTTCATCGAACCCTGCAAACTCTGGCCTCAGCACTGATGGCAGCCATTGTCCCTGTCTCTAGCCTCCCCCTCCAACTTCCTCCACCCAGACCCAATCCCCTGTACCCCAGCCTATCCCAAGCACACCATCAGACCAGCATGCACACACCTCACCACACAAGGGAAGCTCAGGCAAACATAAGCACCACACATCCCACAGGCACTCACGCAAGCATCACACACATACAGACACACCAACATTCACTGCCTCCACTGTGTCCCCATCCTCCTCGTCTCCCTCCTCCCTCCCAGTCTCGTCTACACTCTCACCTGCATTCGCTACCACTACAGCCACTAGGTGCCGCACAAGCACACCCACCACCAAACCCCGCTCACGTGCAGTCACCACCCCCACTACCATTTACACGTCCCCTGTGTCCTCTCCCAGTGTGTCTGTGACGGCCCCTCCCAAAGTACACAAACGCAGGCACACACCCACCCAACATACATCCACCTCACGACAGCCTCCAGCGCATACACCTGCACCCAAAGCCACAAAAGTTACACCTCCTACAACCACCTCCTCTTCCTCCACTCCCAAACCCCTCCAGCTACCCGTCCCAGTGTTCCTAAGAAACATTTCCTGACCAAGCTTGACCTCTTTTCCACCCCCCCTTCCAATTCATAGGTCCCGTACTAGCACCTCAGCCAAAAAATCTCCGGGACCAGTGGTGCCTGTTGTTACAGGTATGTGGAGTGCACCAAGCACCAGGGCAGCCAGTGTGACATGGAGCCACAGCACAGCCAGTCCCCCCCCCCTGTGAAACACCAGAAGTTGGACAGTGCCCGGCGGGAGAGGGGGAAGACTCCAGCCAGCAAAGCCGCTCACAAGGGTCCCGGGGGGAGTGTCGACTCAGCTGTGACTCCTCCCAAGGTGGGGAAGGGGCAGAAGAAATCGGCAAAGTCTGGGAGGAGCAGCACGGCGGAGAAGACCGCCATCATCCCCGCTGCCCAGGAGGCCACCGCCAGCCCAATTATCAGTGGCCAGGAGGCCACCGCCAGAGTCAGTGCCCAGGAGGGCAGCCCGATCGTCTCTAGCCAGGAGGCCACCGCCAGAGTCAGTGCCAGGAGGGCAGCCCGATCGTCAGTGGCCAGGAGGCCACCGCCAGAGTCAGTGCCCAGGAGGGCAGCCCGATCGTCACTGGCCAGGAGGCCACCACTAGAGTCAGTGCCCAGGAGGCCACCGCCAGCCACAGCCCAGCTGCCCAGGAGGGCCCAGCAGCCACAGCCCAGCTGCCCAATGAAGGACCGCCAGCCCCAGCCCAGCTGGGCAATGAAGGACCGCCATGACAAGCACCGCTGAACAGGGCAAAGACCGCCAAGTCAAGCACCGCTGAACAGGGAAAGCACCGCTGAACAGGTCAGAAACTGCAAACTCAAGCACCCCTAAACAGGGCAAAGACCGCCAACTCAAGCACCGCTGAACAGGGCAAGCACCGCTGAACAGGTCAGAAACTGCAAACTCAAGCACCGCTAAACAGGGCAAAGACCGCCAACTCAAGCACCGCTAGCCCATGAGCGGCAGGGGCAGTGATGCAACTGGGACCGTCACGGGGTGAGTGACGCACTCTGGGCACCAGTCCCCCTCCAGAACCAGTGGAGACATGCATCCACTACCTCAGTCCTGCACAGGATGAAGCACTCTAGGCACCATGCCCCCTCCAGAACCAGTGGAGACATGCATCCACTACCTCAGTCCTGCACAGGATGAAGCACTCTGGGCACCAGTCCCCCTCCAGAACCAGTGGAGACATGCATCCACTACCTCAGTCCTGCACAGGATGAAGCACTCTGGGCACCAGGCCCCCTCCAGAACCAGTGGAGACATGCATCCACTACCTCAGTCCTGCACAGGATGAAGCACCCTGGGCACCAGGCCCCCTCCAGAACCAGTGGAGGCATGCATCCAGTACCTCAGTCCTGCACAGGATGAAGCACTCTGGGCACCAGTCCCCCTCCAGAACCAGTGGAGACATGCATCCACTACCTCAGTCCTGCACAGGATGAAGCACTCTGGGCACCAGGCCCCCTCCAGAACCAGTGGAGATTGACATCCACTACCTCAGTCCTTGGCAGGATGAAGCACTCTGGGCACCAGGCCCCCTCCAGAACCAGTGGAGACTCTTATCCACTTGAGAGACTGTGGCTTTGCACTCCCCATGATAAAGCAGTGGGCAAACCACCCACTTGAGAGACTTGAGAGACTGTGGCTTTGCACTCCCCAGGATGGTACAGTGGGCAAGCCATCCACTGTAGAGACTTGAGAGACTGTGGCTTTGCACTCCCCAGGATGGTACAGTGGGCAACCCACCCACTGTAGAGATTTGAGAGACTGTGGCTTTGCACTCCCCGGGATGGTACAGTGGGCAACCCACCCACTGTAGAGACTTGAGAGACTGTGGCTTTACACTCCCCAGGATACATCAATGGGCATGGAGCCCCCTCGTGGATCTTGTGTGGTGCACTCATCGGGCTGAGGTGCACCCCCTTCCCTTCCCCCTGAGGTGCCTGTTGTATTTCTATCTGATGCCCCAGCAGTGTTCTCTCCGTTTTGATCAGGTATCGTGTGTGGGCCTCGCCCATGCATTTTGGGCCCAGTGGTCCACGGACAATGACTTGTGCATTACCTGCACTACTAATTGTGGTTTATATTTTGTTTTATGTGTATATATATATATATATATATATATATATATATATATATATATATGTAGATATTTGGTTACTGTATTTTTATATATTACAATGGTTCCACTCATTTCCTTTGGTCTTTGCATTCTTCCGGGGGGGTTGGGGGTTGTTACTGTGATGTTTGGATATGCATTGGTGTGTGTGTTGTAGTGGTTGAGGGTCGGGTGGGGCTGGGGGTGTTGCGTGTGTGTGTCCCTGTCTTTTGCCTCCCCCTCCCCTATGTCGTAGGTGCAGTACTCACCGTTGTCTTCGCCGCCGGCGTTGATGATCGTCGTATAGGAGCAGGAAGACTAGTGCAGGAAGAATATGGAGTTCAGGCTCCATGGTGCCCTCGTTCCTCGTGGAGTGTGTAGAGGTGAGAGTTTTCCCTTTGAAATGGCTGTTTCCGCCATGTTTTTATCTGCGGTGAATCCGCCCCGGAAAAGGTGGCGGATTGGTAGGTTGTGATACTGTGGGCGGTACTTTGTCTCCCGCCTGTCTGTTAGCGGTGACCGCTGTGCTGTTTGTCTGTACCGCCGTGGCGGTCGGAGTGTTAAAGTGGCTGTCTTTGTTGGCGGTTTCCGCCACGGTCATAATTCCCATTTTTTTACCGCCGGCCTGTTGGCGGTCTTACCGCGGCTTTAAAACCGTCTGCCAGGGTTGTAATGACCCCCTTAGTCCTGTCAATAGAACTTGGCTCCTTCTCCTCATGGGCCTCTCGCAGGTCCTCCCTTCCTTAGGATGTTCTTGGTGGTTGCAGGCCTGTGGCTACCAAAAGCGCACAGGGCACTCAGCACCTGTCCTAGCCGTCTCTCCCAGCCTCAATCTCCTTCCAGCATGAGATATCTGTTCTCTGTTGCCAGGGCTCAGGTGAGTTGTGTGCTTGAGAACAGTATTAGCCTCCTACCAGCACCTCTCCTACATATTCCGTTTTTGGTCTAGGGTTGAGGTCTCGGGGTACTCCATGCCGTTTCTTGTTTTGGCAACAGGGCAGCTTGTTTCTCTTTTATTGCCCCAGCATGGTTACCACAGACATATGAGGAGGGAGGCCACAGTAGGTTTCCCAAGACTGCGGGCCACGCCGGGGGCTTGCAATGCAGGTGCAGCGAGGGTTATGCGCTGCAGGTGGAGTCTTTTTGCCCACACAGGCACTTCTCATTTGCAGCAGAGACCGCCTGAGCACAGCAGCTGGCTTTTGCAGGGACAGCAGAGGTCTCTGGTTATCACCAGGGTAAAGATGGCAGGCTGAGGCAGTAGGCAGCTCCCGCCACAGGTTCGGGTGACTCATTGGGAGAGCTCTTCTTCCTCTTTTTTGTCAGGCGAGAGCAAGCGGGGTAGGAGACAACCAGTCTCCGTTCTCTCCTCTTTCAAGGTATAGGGCTTCCACCACAGTACTGAGCCCATATTCATACTCAGGGCAGACAATATCGGCTGAGTCCATAATACCTTACCAGGCATGGCAGCAAGCTGCAGAACGGCACGGTGTGGGGGTCAGCACCCTCATCGTCATTGTAGTGTTGGGGGCCCTAGGCCCTCATGCTACCTAAAAATTACCACACTTACACATGATTGTGGTTAATGGAACTGGCTTTGGACATGTGTTCCCATCCCCTTTTATTAGCAGGGTCACCAGAGCGGTGACACCTTGAATGGATGGGAGTGTGGAAGTCAGCCCTCGAGGAGTGGCTGGTGGAAACACATCATTACCAACCACTAGAATAAGTCCAGAAGGACTCTACAGGGACTAGCCTGGTCTTCTGCTTTGTATATGCTGTCCTATGGCTCAACTAAACTGTGAATGACATGCCAACAGAGCAATAGCTGGAAAAAGGAAGGCTCAAAGCCCCTTTCTGTATAGTATTACTAAGAATATGATGGATTACTTTTCCACATCACAATAGGCTTGTGCAACAGCTAATTGAATTACTTAGCTCTGTGAACCATGTTTCATGCAGGTTAATAATTAGGAGTGGGATATGTGTCTTTAATCCTCTGTAATCAGATGGAAAACCTGAGGCAGTTCCTCCAACTTTTGCTGGTTTTGTATCCGCCTGCCAGAGATTTTGGAAAAAGGTGACATGCAGGTGGATTTCCCTGGATTGCTGTTGTTATGCCGTCCAGCACTGCCAGGGGTGCGGCAATTTAATTATCATAATGGTAATCACACTAAGTTAACTATGCTGTCTGGACATTGACAGAGGTTAAAAGCAAGTTCCCCAGCAAGGAAGCCTGTGTGTGGTGCTTCCTGACAGAATGCCAGGCTCAGGAAAGGATACCTTGCTGGGGATTGTAGTAGGGCACAGAGAAGGGATATAGCAGCCAAGCGGTACGTGCACAGAGGAAGGTGTGAAGTTACTATTCTTAACTCTACATCTACGTACCTTGATGGTATATATACCACAAAGTTGGAGTTAGGCATAGAAAATCTACACAAAAATTACTTTGTAATATTTTGTCCCTTGATTTTCTGGTTATGAAATTGTGACCCTTCAATAGTCTGCCTTCAATATTCCTGACCCACACCTTTGCTAGGGAAGTTGCTTTCAAGAACATTGTTGAGGTTCTGGGCAACATCATTCCTTTAATTTAACTACGTTGTTAATAAAAGCACCTGACTTATCATCCTCAATTTCTCCATCAAACCTGCTACATGCAATGGTGCTACGTGGACTGAGAAGGAAATAATTTGTCTCTTGATTCTGATAACTAATTATATAATGGTTCTAATCCTGCAGGACATTTCTTTACATCTAATCTAATGATCGCTAATAGTAGTGTTCATTGAAAAGGCCACTCAGCCACATCTACTCCTAAAAGGGTAACTGTCTAAAGATAGCTGCCTGATGAGTTAGTCATGCGTATCCAGTGAGAGGACAAGCCGTTGGACGTCTACAGTGATGACCTCACCCCTCTCCGTGTTCCACAGATACCTCACAGTGTTTTTGATTTTGGGTTTCCATCCCATTCAGTGTTTTGATCCTGCATAACGTAAGGATTAACCCTCCAGCCACAGAGACGTGGTTTGGTCAGTAAGTAGGGAGGAAGGTTAGGTTCAGATTTTCCAACAATCAGGCTGGCATGAATGTTAAAATGTATTATACAACAAGCAGGGCGCATGAGAGGGGCTGAAGAGGCCATGGAAAGGGACAGGAATGCAAATTGGTAGGGGTACTAAGAGAGAAATCACAATATTTTGTAAAATAACCAAAATTTTTGAAGACTTTCAAAACAGAGAGGCAGAAAGTGTGTGTGCCCTTTTGTCTGTGTGTACGTAAAGATTCTTGGTGAAATCTGATAGACACCTCACCATACTCAACTGAAAGCACCTGTACCCAACTATGCACCAGAAAATAGTTTTATTTGGGTTGTAACACCCCAAACACCTCCTCCCTGAAGCTACGCCCCTGACACCCCCAAACCCTTGCCACTGTATTTGGCAGGGATTTTGCCATGGTGGGTAAGAATCGAAATTGGAGCTGGGCGCTTGATAGGGATGCCCTTGATGTACGTCTAAGGGTACAATTTGTAGACAATAGAATCCATGCAGAGGGTTCATTAATAAAAACAATGGAGGCTCCTTCACTAAGCTCTTATACTCTACCTGAGCTAATAAATATATCTTCAGAACCAGAAATTTGTGGTGAGGGCACACTAGTAAGATTTGCTACGCATTGTGTTGCCTGTTGGGTGAAGAAAAGAAGAAAGAGGGAGATCCCAAGTGGGCAGGGATACGAAGTTATTGACTACTTTCTCCCTACCCACACACCTACCTATTTCCTCTGGCCACAGAAACACCGTGGTGGTCATTACAACATTGGCGGTAAAAGCCGCTTACCGCCGTGCAGAAGACCGCCAATACACCGCCGCGGCCGCAGAATTCCGCCACAGCTATTATGACACACATCTCGGAATCCGCCGAAATTCAGACACCCACACAAGTCCGCCACACCAAAGGTCAGTGATAAACTGGCGAAAACAAAACCTCCACCTCCACGCCAACAGAAGCACACCCATGCTATTACGACTCGCGAATCCACGCGGCGGTCTTTCAACCGCGGTATTCCATTGGCGGTACACACCGGCGCACTCAAAATACACACACATCTCCAAAACACCGCCACATTGGACAATTCCAAATACACACACCTGATACACATACAAACACCACTCCCACACACCCAATTCAATATAAAACACACACCCACACCACCCACAAACCTCTACGACCACAATTCACGACCGAAGGCCAGAGAGACAGAGAGCACAGCAACTGAGAACCCCACCACACAGAGGCACACAACACCATCACCCATACAACATTACACTCACAATACAACACACACCACTACACATCACCACACACATCAACACTGACACCACCCCACACATCACCCACACCACCCCATGTCACGCCAAAGACACCCACGGTTTTCCGAGGAGGAGCTCCAGGTCATGGTGGAGGAAATCCTACGGGTAGAGCCACAGCTATTTGGCTCACAGGTGCAGCACACATCCATAGCCAGGAAGATCGAGCTATGGCGCAGAATAGTGGACAGGGTCAACGCTGTGGGACAGCATCCAAGAAATCGGGAGGACATCAGGAAGAGGTGGAACGACCTACGGGGGAAGGTGCGTTCAGCGGTCTCCAGGCACAACATTGCGGTTCAGCGGGACTGGCGGCGGACCCCCACCTCCTCCCCCACAACTAACAACATGGGAGGAGCAAGTCTTGACAATCATGCATCCAGAGGGCCTCGGGGGAGTCGGTGGAGGAATGGACACTGGTAAGTCAAATCTTAACTATCATATCCCCCACCCTACCTGCATGCTATCACACACCCCCACCCTCGCCCCCTCCCCTATCACTCAAACTCCTCACTAATGTACCAATAACACAAACCACCCATCTCAACACCAAGCCCTGCATGACACAACTAAGCATGGTCACCCATCACTAAAGCATGCTCACTGCACATACCCATAAAAAACCCCTAACCATCATCACACAAACCCACACACAGGAATGCTTGCACTGGTGTACACGGTGAGCCACCCATTGCACACCATGACACACACACATGCAATAATCATGCTCTTATGCCCCTGCAGGATCACGAAGGACCGTCACCACACCGGAGGGTCCACTCCACCCACAGAAGAGGCCCACAGTGACGATAGCAGCTCTGCCCTACTGGATCCTAATGACCAGCCCGGACCATTGTGGGCCTCTGGACAGTCGGTTCCCCTTGCACAGGCACAGCCCAACACTGACCTTCCACCCTCTGGTAACACCAGCACAGCACCCACCCAGCGGGCCCATACCTCCGTACCCAGGACAGGTCAATCAGCGGTGTGTCCACCACTACAGGGAACCCAGGATAACCCACCACCCCAACAACAACAGGGACCTGGGGGCAGTGGTAGTGGGCACATGGTCCAGGGGACAGAGGCACAGGAACACAGGGGAACTGGGAGGGCTGCTGTACGACAGGGGGCGGACAGGCCAAGGGAACCCACTCTCCACGAGGCCCTATCCTCCATCATGGGAGCCTACCACCACTCCCAGGAGACAATGGCGACGGTCCTGGCCAAGTTTCAGGAGACCCAGCGCCTGCAGGAGGAGCAGTATTTGGGGTTCAGGGAGGAGCTCAGGACCATCAGCTCCGCCCTGGGCACCATGGTAGGGGTGCTGAAGGACATACAGCACACCATGAGGGACACCGTGGCACACCAAAGGGCCCCTGACACTAGCCTGGACGATGAACTGCCCACCACCTCCGCCGGCGCTAGTGGACAGGACGCCCCGCCACAGGACCACCACACCAGCACCCCACCCCCTGCAGACGGACAACCACCACGCAAGCGGTCCCTGAGATCCAGGAACAGGACAGAGCAAGATGGCAAGACCCCCGCCAGGAAATGAGACCACCCTGATTGTCCTCCCACTGTCCCACTTTGTTACCCTGTCCATACTTAAACTGCCCCAGCTCCACTCCCTATGCCCAAATGGGCAGTGCACCTGTGTGACCAATGGACTGGACTCTGCCATGGACATTCCTCCACCGTCCCCCATCCCCAAATTACAACCCCCCCTCCATTTTTGAGCACTTAAATAAACACACTTGAACCACAAAACAATCTGGAGTCAGTCTGTGATGTAGTAAATATGTATTATCAATGACAATGTCATAATGCGTTTCCTATTGTAAAGCCAACATACCGATGTCACACATCACAAGTCCTTGAAGGATGCAAGCATATGACACACGTTGGTAACCACACCTGTGAAACCGTAATGGAAAGGTACAAGTCAGTGACCAAATACTGCTATGAAATGACAGGCAGGATAGAGGTAGACGTGTGAAAGTCAAGGTGATGGTAAAAATGCCAATGTTCTCACCTGTGTGTCACTGGAAATATTGCTGTATGACTGACTCCCTGTTGTCGATGTCTTCATCCTCAGCTTCCTCCTTATCACTGTCCACACGCTCCACAGCTGCCACAACACCGTCATCTGGACCATCCTCCTGCAGAAAAGGCACCTGGCGTCGCAAAGCAAGATTGTGAAGCATCGAGCAGGCGATGATGATCTGGCACACCTTCTTCGGTGAGTAGAATAGGGAACCACCTGTCATATGGAGGCACCTGAATCTGGCCTTCAGGAGCCCGAAGGTGCGTTCGATCACCCTCCTAGTCCGCCCATGGGCCTCATTGTAGCGTTCCTCTCTCCTGGTCCTGGGATTCCTCACTGGGGTCAGTAGCCATGACAGGTTGGGGTAACCAGAGTCCCCTAATAGCCACACACGGTGCCTCTGGAGTTGACCCATCATATAAGGGATGCTGCTATTCCGCAGGATGTAGGCGTCATGCACTGAGCCAGGGAACATAGCATTTACCTGGGAGATGTACTGGTCTGCCAAATATACCATCTGTACATTCATAGAATGATAACTCTTCCGGTTCCTGCACACCTGTTCACTCCTGTGGGGGGGGACCAGAGCTACATGGGTGCCATCAATAGCACCTATGATGTTGGGGATATGTCCAAGGGCATAGAAGTCACCTTTCACGGTAGGCAAATCCTCCACCTGAGGGAAAACAATGTATCTCTTTACGTGTTTCAGCAGGGCAGCCAACACTCTGGACAGCACGTTGGAAAACATAGGCTGGGACATCCCTGATGCCATGGCCACTGTTGTCTGAAAAGACCCACTAGCAAGGAAATGGAGCACTGACAGCACCTGCACATCAGGGGGGATTCCAGTGGGATGGCGGATTGGTGACATCAGGTCTGGCTCCAACTGGATACATAGTTCCTGGATAGTGGCACGGTCAAACCTGTAGGTGACGAGTAAATGTCGCTCCTCCATTGTCAACAGGTCCACCAGCGGTCAGTACACCGGAGGATTCCGCCATCTTCTCAAATTGTCCCAGCTGATGGTGCCTAGGAAGGACAACAGCGACCACAGAGTCAACAAATGCCCAGATATGTACCCACAGATACACAGAACACAACACCAAACACAAAACCCTTCCTGTATGTGTGTTGAGTGTAGGCCTAGCTATGTGTGACGCAATAGTAAATAAAGCCATGTGGGCCACTGAAATGGCGGCTGCCTGACCTCTTAACTGGGACAATGGGAATGTGAGGTCACTGCGCTGGCGTTGTACCCAGTCGCGGTAGGCGGTCATAGACCACGGCGCAATGCTGCATTGGTTAACATTGGACCCTATAGGTCCCAGGAGCCAATGACGAGGTGCGCCGGCGGTGATGATACGCACCGCCGCGGACGTCACCGCCGTGGACGTGACCGCCATTTTCTATCTGTTCAATCACTCGATACCTGATCTTCGACAGGAGAGGACCTACACTGCAAGTGCTGCTGTGACCTCGGTCTGGAAGAGACAATGGCTGCTGCGTCTGGGGAAAGGGCCCCTGCCTTCACTGCTCAGGAGTTGGAGAAGCTAGTAGACGGGGTCCTCCCCCAGTACATGCTACTCTACGGTCCTCCAGACCAACAGGTAAGTACACAGGGAGCACGTTGTATGGGCTATGCCTGGGTGGAGAGGGCTGGTTGTAAGAGGGAAGGGGGCAGAGTTCAGGGAACATGAATGCATGTGAATGCATGTGCCACATGGCAAGGGTAGGGATGGGGGCCACTCACATCGATGGTGCAGTTGGTAATGACTTCTCTTCTTCCCTTGTGCATGTCATGTAGGTCAGCGCCCACCAGAAGAAGGACATTTGGCGTGCCATCGCCAAGGAAGTCCGGACCCTGGGGGTCCACCAGAGACGGGGCACCCACTGCCTAAGAGATGGGAGGACATTCGCCGCTGGAGCAAGAAGACGGCGGAGGCTCAGCTGGGGATGGCCTCCCAACGTGGGAGGGGTGCCCATTGCACCATGACCCCCCTGATGTTCCGGTACCTGGCGGTGGCCTACCCGGAGTTGGATGGGCGCTTGAGGGCATCACAGCAGACACAAGGGGGTGAGTACAACCTCATTCTGGGGACTTAGCGCGCAGTTGAGGGGTCTGGGTGGGGGAGGAGGGCTGTGGGTGTACCTAGGCCAGGCAGAAATATGTAGGCTAGGCCCCTCCGTAATGCAGGTCATGTGGCACTCCACCACACCTCAGTAGTGGGCCAAGTACAGGTATAGATGCCCCTGTGGCATCCATGTGTGCAGATGTCCACCATAGGCATGTAGGCTATATCCCAGCAATTGCATCTGTAGAGGCCAAGAGCACGGCGTAGTGCAGGGGGCTGCTGTGCCTGTATTGTCCGCCAACGGTAGCGGTAAGCCATGCACTCAACCTGTCTTTCTTCTGTCGTCCCCTCCCCCTTTTTCTGCTCTCCATGTTCTTTTGTGCATCAGCATCATCAGGCGGAGGTACAGTGGCACCGGGGCACGAGGGAGCTGCATCCCACATGGCCATGGAGGGCCACACCACGGACTCAGAATGCACCAGTGGGACGGAGGGCGAGGGGAGCTACACGTCTTCCGGCTGTCTGTTGGCAGTGACCGCCACGCTGCTTGTCTGTACCGCCGTGGCGGTCGGAGTGTTAAAGTGGCTGTCTATGTTGGCGGTTTCCGCCACGGTCAAAATTCCCTTTTTTTGTCTGCCGGCCTGTTTGCGGTATTACCGCACCTTTAACACCGTCCGCTAGGGTTGCAATGACCCCCCGTGTGATGGCATGCCGAGGGTCAGAGACTGAGGGGCAGCACTGATTGTGGGAGGGGTCAGCTAGTACTGCACACGCAGCTCAATGTTCAAAGAACAAATTTATGGTCCTGGCAGATCATATTCAGTAGCAGATATATTACACATCGCATCTATGGAGCCAGGCTTAACGGACCACCTAGGATTTACGATATCAAGTCGCTGGGTGACAACTTTCAATAAATTCTCAAGTAACTGTAACAATATTATACCTAGCAAATGCGTCAGCCACTTTCAAAGAAGGCACCGGGGTACTCCTAACAATAAATCTGTTTAAAACGTTAAATTTGAAGCACACGTTCATCAAATATTAAAATAGGTTAGCAAGAGAACTTAATAAGCTGACATTTCTTGTAAAACCTGGAGGTCAGAAGTTCAAAACCTAACAGGGTTGACAAAGCTAAGCATCCTTCTTCCTTGATAAATATCAGTAATATTCAGTTGGGTCAAAATAAAACCTGCTGTTTCCAGTAAATAGAGTCCAAATGAATCCAAAGAAGAGTTACCTCTATCCAGTATTCAGTATTCTTTATTCACTACCATCGTAGTCAAAGAGCTTCAACAGAGTGGCAATTTAAAAAGTTCCATTTTCTTGAGGTTCCTAAAGCGGACATCAACTTGGAGTGAAAACAAAGGTCTCCGTCAAAAATAATGGCCAGGTTTTTTAATTTCCGTGAGATAGTTGAGGAGTATAGTCCTTTAGGGCACCGGAAGGACAGAATGCTTTGGGCTAGTCCTCCTAGCACCAGGATTTTAGTTTGTATGCTGGGAATAATTAGCTTTTATCCCATGCTATGTACTGTCTAAGCATTCTGTAATATTTCCTAGGTCACTGTGTCATTATGGAGCCAAATGCAAGATTGGGTATCATTGTCATACAATAACTTAGGACTCTCTGATTTAAGCTTCGGTGCACGTTTGCAAACAGGGAATCTTGGTGTTTTTCAGGATGGCCTTTTTGGAAATTTTATTCTTGTTTAGGAGTATAAAGTCTGAGGGCCATATTTATACTTTTTGACGCAAAACAGCGCTAACGCAGTTTTGCGTCAAAAAAATTTGCGCCGGCTAACGCCATTCTGAAGCACCATGCGGGCGCCGTATTTAATCAATGACGTTAGCCGGCGTTAGCCGCCGGCGCTGCCTGGTGTGCATGGAAAAAAACGACGTACACCAGGCAGCGCCGGCGTAGGGGGATATGGGGCTTGGGCGTCAAGAAATGGGGCAAGTCAGGTTGAGGCAATTTTTTTGCCTCAACCCGATTTGCGCCATTTTTTTCGACTCCCAACCCCCATAGAAATGACTCCTGTCTTAGCAAAGACAGGAGTCATGCCCCCTTGCCCAATGGCCATGCCCAGGGGACTTATGTCCCCTGGGCATGGTCATTGGGCATAGTGGCATGTAGGGGGGCACAAATCAGGCCCCCCTATGCCACAAAAAAAAATGAAAAAAAACACTTACCTGAACTTACCTTAATGTCCCTGGGATGGGTCCCTCCAGCCTTGGGTGTCCTCCTGGGGTGGGCAAGGGTGACAGGGGGTGTCCCTGGGGGCATGGGAGGGCACCTCTGGGCTCCTTCAGAGCCCACAGGTCCCTTAACGCCTGCCTTTTGCAGGCGCTAAAAAACGGCGCAAAAGCGGCCGTACGTCATTTTTTTTGACCCGCCCACTCCCGGGCGTGAATTTTGCCCGGGAGTATAAATCCGACGCACATTCCTCGGAGTCGATTTTTTAGACGTGAACGCCTACCTTGCATCTCATTAACGCAAAGTAGGTGTCCACGCAAAAAAATGACACAAACTCCATGGACTTTGGCGCTAGACGCGTCTAACGCCAAAGTATAAATATGGAGTTAGTTTTGCGTCGAAATTGCGTCAAAAAAAACGACGCAATTCCGGCGCAAACGGAGTATAAATATGCCCCTCAGTGCCTTATTTTGAAGATCTCCAGTCCAGACCTAACTTGTGCAGTGGGTTTTTATGTCTTCCTCATTCGGGTTGTGTTTAATGGTGAACAAACAAGAAAACAGAATGCAGCACGCTCAAAGAAAACGCACAAATCCCTATATGTGTCTAATACTTCACAATACTAAATGTGCAAGAGCAAGCTTCTAGTATCCACAGGCGTGCAACTCCACCAAGGCTCCTGCTGCATAGAGAGCCACAAGAGCTACATGAGCCCCACAAACATAAAACCCTAATAGGCGGTGCACTGCCACATTAGAATAACAGTTTGTGGAAAGTAGAATAAAAGTCCAGTACTCCAATAGTGAAGATGTGAGATACTTCTTTTTAATTCTTGCCAGTCCGATACTTTGTGTTCTCACATTTCCGTGAATACAGCAAATGGTACAGTGAAAAAACAGCCACTAGACAGCCAACGCGTTTCGCCCACTAGATAGGCTTCTTCAGGGCTGTAATACAAAAAAGCATAGAACAATTGTATACAACATGTGATCTAACAAAAAACAAAGTACATGACAATAAATGGAATACACATAAATATGAGAAAAAAAGAGAGAAAAGAAAAAGTGAAAATGCATGCCAGCATGATGTAGAATAACGAGTGCGAAAAACCAAGGGGAAAACATGAAAAACATACGTACAGTGGAAAAAAGGGGGGTGGTGTCAAGAAAAGAAAAAAATATGTCATACAAGACCTGAAAAGGAAATACAAATCAACCACCAAGCGAAAAATAATTTATAGATATAAACCTGTACTCAAACAGATGAGAGAATACAGTAAATCACCCAGTAAATGACCCAATGTGAAGCTAAATAGACCGAGTGAGAAACTAATGTGTAAGGGAAGGTCCAAAATGGACGCGAAGAAACCATATAGGTAAGAATATACCTAAGTAAAAGTGAAAATGAGAAAAGGGTGTCGAAAAAACTAGTGCATACACAAGTGGACCTACCACACTGGAGTCCAGTCAGTCACAGTAGGCAAATTATAACGGCAAAAATAATGCCTGATAAGAAGAAAAGAGAGCCATAAGCCCACTAAAGAAATAGTACAAAGCGAACCTACAAAGCAAAAGTAAAAATAGAAATAAAATTGGAAAGGAAAAGAAGGTATTTTTAACCGTAATAATGAGAGAATATTGCCAGAAAAAGAGCGGGGTTCATAGATAGCCCAATAATCCGTATCAAATATAAAAGAAAGAAAACACCAAAACGTATGTGAGACAACTATTGATAGTAATTAGTACAAAGTTAAACATGGAGCAAGCAGTATACAACAGTGATATAGTCTTATTACCAAGAGAGAAATGTATGTTCAAATGTGCCTCAATATATAAAATTGTTATAATAAGCATTACAACCTGAACGAAGCCCTACCCGCGCCTCAGGGCCGAGTGATAAATAAAAGAAAACAAAAAACAAAAAAAATAAAGGAAGAGGGTAAAGAGAAGGTGTATCCTACCTGGTAGCTTAGACCAGTTCGCCTCGAGGATTCTGTGTAAAGAGTTAACCAGGTCCGAGCGACCTTTAAAATAATTGTGGGGCGCAGCGGCAGTGTAATGCCGGTCCCAGTGAGCGTGAAAGCCAAACGGGATACCCCGTTTGAAGTAATATAAATAGAGAACACCGAACCCGGAAATCCGGGTAGTGTGAAAACCACACGGAAATCAGACATCGAAAGAGGACAACAACAGCGGCCATCTTGAAGCTGTTGTTGCTCGTAATAGATAAAGAGAGAAGTAAATAGGGACATTAAACCGGCCTAAAATACACGCCGGAAGGAATAATAAGGAATCTCAAAAAAGAGAAACTGGTCACAAAGTATAAACAAAATTAAAGACTGAGACCTAAACTGACTAGAATCCAAATGGTAGAAACTTTAGTTGCTATCAGTAGATAAAAGATAAATAAGCCAAACAAATAAAAAATAATAATAATGAATAATAACAAGTGGAAAATAACAAAATAAGGAACAGAGACTCAAGATAAGTCAAACTAGGAAAAATATGCCTGAGAGTACAAAGATAATTGGCAAGAAGGGCAGTTGGAAGCAAGTATACAGTAAGAAATATAGCTGTTTATAATTCAAAATATTGTTCTTGAGCCTGGTCTTGTATAATCAGACAATGTACAGAACATAAATACGCAAAATTGCGACAAATCCATATTCACATACAGCATAAGACCAAACGTTCCAAATAGAGAGAACTAAAACGAGAAGAGCAGACAATATACCAGGCCTAATCGCACATTCATAGTCCTAATCTAAACTTGTCATATTGTTCCCAACGCAGTAGTTGCGCTATAAAAAATAGTGAAATTCATGGTCATTATTAAGGCCCAAATCCACTGCTCGTATGTGGCTGATCCAGGCAGCCTCCCCTTGGCGTAAAACCAATTCCCTATTGCCCCCCCTGGGGTGAATCGGAACATGGTCGATTCCATGAAAACAGAGAAGTGAATCAGTAGGGTGAGCAGATGCTATGTGTGTAGCTAGTGGGTAGTCGGAGTCATGGTTTTTAATAGCAAGTAGGTGTTCCTGTATCCTGATTTTCAGGGAGCGTTTCGTACTGCCCACATAGATTAAGTTACATGCACATCGCAGAACGTAGACAACAAATTTAGTATTACAATTTATAAAGTGTTTAATAATAAAGGACCTTGTGTTATTATAACAAAATTCCTTGGTTTTGTCAAGGCCAAAAATGCATACATTACAATCATGACAAGTGTAGAATCCCCTTGGTTTGCTAGAGAGCCAGGTGGTGGGACTAGGAACAGAAATATAACTGGGACATAGATAGTCCCTTAAGGTTAGCCCTCTACAATAGGTGATCTTAGGTTTAGCAGATAAATGTCCTTTGAGACCCGGAATATCAGTCAGTAAGGGCCAGTGACGTTTAAATATTTTGAAAATGTCCTGGCTATGAACAGTGTAACGAGTCACAAATGACAGAGTTTCCTTTTGATTATTGTGATCTCCAAGCGATTTTCCAATCAAAGTATCTTTTCTCGGGGTATTCATGATGCGTTGTACCGCATGTGACAGAATCTTATTATTGTAGCCCCTATTGATGAATCTTTGTTTAGTAAGTGAGATGTGCATAAGAAAATTCTCATTGGTACTACAATTACGTCTAACACGTACCATTTCACCAAATGGAATATTGTGAATAACTGAAACGGGGTGGGCACTGGTAGCGTGGAGAAGGCTATTGCATGCTGTAGATTTCCTGTACAAAACACTCTGTACATTGTTCTGTTCTATAAAGAATCTGATGTCCAAAAAATCAATGGTGTATCTGTTATAATGTAAACTAAGTTGTACGCTGTAGGGTGAGTACATTATCATAGGCATCCTCAGATGCCTCGATGTCTAGAAAAAGGAGATGTTAGGTTACTTCAGATAGCCATAGATGTGAGGAAGGTGTAAAAACGTTAAGGGCGGACGTGGATGTGGCTAGAGCTGCGTCTGGACAAGTGGTGGCAACGGTGGGTATTTAGGTGCAATATGCAGAGGTGGTTAAACCTAATGATTTTAATAGTTCCCAGGTATGGTTGGGCTCAGGCTAGAAAATGTTGACTTGGTACACGCACATAAAACAAGGTATTAATACAAAAGCAAAACCATTGTAAAACATTAGTCAATTTAACTGTTTACCCAAGTGACCCATCGTTTCCCAGAAACAAAATATCAGTGAAGCACATAGGCTTTTCTGTACCAATCAGCAAGACAAGATGATAGCTCTTTGGTGTTTTCTGCACAGGTAAGACTTAACATCTGTGAGTATCTCAGCTTATATAAGCTTCCTTTAATAATTGCAGGAGCCTTATGACCAGGGGTAGTTTGAGATACATAAACAAGTTTTCAATTAAATTAATGTATTCTAGCATCAGAATGAAATAACCGGCTGACACAAAAGCACCAAGACTGCTCAGAACCATTACTGAGTTTTGCCTGCTTGGTGTGCGTCAGTTGCTTTAGCTGTGATGCTATATCGGCACAGCTGAACACAAATGTACTCAACCCCAAGATGTATATACTGAAGAGTAGGGAGGACAAAACAGAACCATGGGGGCGGCAAGGCTTGGGTCTTTGATTAAGCATAAAATTAACCAGTAACAAATGGAAGGACTCAGTCCACTTCAGACAGTCCCCAGACATCACTAACACCACATCCCATCACTAAGGAATAATAGAGTGCTCAGGTGCAGCAAACTGAGACAGGATGTCTGAGGGTGTTCACTTTACAATGGGCCCATGCAGTTAAGATACTGTTATTTTTAAAGATCCGTGTTTTCAATTTGTACTGATTTAAACAGGCAAATGCAGACAGAAAACTATCCATTTCTCTGTCAGTATTTATTTTTAATAGAAAAAATGAAAACAAGTCTGGAGTGATTCTCGGCGTAGTTATGCATGACTTCTAGTCCAATATTTGTGCAGACTAATTGGCATGGGAGTTAAAAGAAAAAAGGACCGAGAAGCTTAAAACATATGCAGATGTGTTTGTCCTACTCTACCAATGTTTACAACTGAGTGTATTACATGTGAGTGTTACATTGTCAATGGCTCTTCAAGTATTGAAACCCATAAGGCATCCACTTGCTAAAGTACTTTTAGCAGTTAAATTAATGTGGAAATATACTAGCTGCAGCTTTATTTTTTTGTAAAACCCAAATTAAAGATGGGTATATATGTGGAATAAATAGCAAAAAATAAATGTTTGAAAAACAAATAACTTACAACCGGGATCCCTAGTTACAATATACACTAAGACAACCATTGTTCTTGCAGCAGGGTGAAAGCCCAGCTACAGTACATTATAGGCACTAATGTTTATTTAATAATTACTTAACAGTAACTCCATTACTATGAGCCAGTTTTTCCTGGCTCTATTCCTCCTAATGACAGTTGCAAAACCATATGAAAAATCACCTATTTCCTGCCATAGTTCCCGGGAAGGGGGTTCAGCAGGACCACCTACTTAAACACATAATCCAGCTGAGATAAGAAATATCCTCTAGAGGAAAATGCCTTCTGGGCAGGATGCTGTTGGTCGCCAATGGGCTACTAGATTCCCACCCACCTGATGACCACTTACTGTGGAGCATGGCATCTGGCTATCCTAGGATGCACCTGTCTGCGCACTCCCAAAATGGAACAACGCCTCTCTAGGTGTTCATACCTCACTATCCTACCACTGGGGTATGGGTACCTCAGGGCTGCATGCCCCTGGGGAAACCATTTTAGCAACCTGGATTTCTCTCTCTGCTCACTGTGTCAGCCTGTCTGCCTAAACACTGGAGCAGTTCTCCTCCCTAGTGCGACACATCTGTCCTTCAAACATGACTTCTCATTTCAAGCCTGCGTTTGGGGCCTAACACCAAAGTTGCTTCCTGCACGAGGTAACTAACATCTCCCTGGCCTGCAGTACCTCATTTTCCTCCTTCCTTAGGATTGTTGTCACATCTCTCCAGGAGGGCAGAAAGCTGTTGCGTGGAACAGGTTCTATGTGTGATCAGGAAGTCACTGGAGGTTTAAAGGCAACAAAGTGGCAGATTTGTAAAAAGCTGCACAATGCAACAAGCTACATTATTTCAACTTGAGATACTAGTCGGGCTTATTGTAACAAGTTGCTTGATACCTCGAGTGCCAACATTAGTCACACCATTCAGGAGTTAGCACAGCTGAGGGGTCAGCGTGTAATCCTGCACTTACCAATTGGGCAGCCAAGTCTTTCCACAGAAAAATGGCAGTTTTTGTGTATTTACTGTCAGAACATAAAATGCATGTGCTGTCCAGCTCATATGTTGCACCCTGCCTCAGGACTCATTAGGCCTGCCAGAAGGGTGACTTACACAGATGTGTAGTGGAAGAAGTGGCTTTCAATGGCAAAGTTGGTTTGGCAGTGCAGACTGGGGCACTTGTTTTACTTGGAGGACCTCCAGTGTTGCACAACCAGTGCTTCAAGCCCCGGCGTTCCCCTCTAACTTACATGCCCTGAGTACCAGGTGACCATATACTAGGGACTAACATATATGTTAGCCATTTCCACATGGGTACAGCCAATTCAACATATACTTTAGGGCCAGGGCCCTGGCACTAAGATCTGATTAGCAGGCCTCAGTGCACTCTTAGAGTTGAAAAACCAGCAGCAACAGTCGAAAAACATCCAAGAAGAGGTATTTCCTTACACAGAGGGAATGGGAAAAGGCACTGAGTAGATGCTGAGGCATGGGCAACAAAGTGTGTCTGTCCCCAAGTCTCCTTCCCCCTGAGTCCTGGCACAAAACATAGGTAGGAGAGCATTTTTCAGAGCTGCCAATAAATCAACTTTGAGGATACACCACAACTTACATATGACTGAAAACAACTTAGGAGTCAGATAATAATCCGGAGAGGAAGGAACACCTCCTGCTGAGTTGATCTGCTATCAATTCCAAATACCCTGACAGGGATATCATATGTTTCTCTGCTCACCGAAAAATTGTAGTTCAGATTCTGGAAAGTGCTAGTGGACTATTCCTTCCTGAATGTTTAATAAAACATTTGGTAGTCATATTGTCTGCTCGAATAAAAGCTCCTATCCCATTCATTAAAGGAGCACACCCCAGATGAATTGCTTTCAGTTCTCTCTTAACTAAAGGGGTGTTTCCTCTCCAGAAGAGGCAATCTCCCCTGTAGAGGCTGCTCCTTCACCCATTCTCTCCAACCTATACTTTTAGCATCAGTCATCGCCATAAGCATTGCCTAAGTTGGAGAGAGTGAGTCCCTTCAGAAGATGTGAAGGCTCCTGCCTCATTTCAACTTCATGTTTATTGTCAAATCATAGCTTTCATACGTCAGTTTCCAAGAGTCTTGTGAGGAAGGGTCTCTCCTTGACATGTTTAGCCCCCACTTTTTGCTTGATGTATGATGTAGTCTAGGAATGGAGGTGCCCATGGCCCCTGCTAACCGGGTTCCCTGGACCAGAGCACTTTCCCTAAAACTGTTGTGATGCATAGGCACAATTGGATACACCTTTAGCTACAACTATAAGTACCTAGTAAAAGGTATTTAGGTACCCAGGGCATAGGGTACTAAGGGTAGGCCCCTGAGGGCAGCAGCACTAATTGTGCCACTCTCTAGGGCCATGCAGCCAGATACACCCAGTGCTACCATTGTAGGCTGAGTACTCTGGGGAAACCCTAAAACACAAATTCAACATGGCACACTGCCTGTGTGTCATGCCCACCATACACTGCATACACTATGGATAAGACATCCCACTGGCAGGCCTATTTGCCCTAAGGAAGGGTGTGCCATATTATATGTGATGGCATAGCTGCATGAGCAATATGCCCCCACCGGGTCTATGCCAAACCTGGGACATAGTGAGTGAACAGAGCAGCCATTTTAATACATGTGCTGGGCACTGGTCAATACGAGTTTCCCAGCTACATTATGACCACTCTTAACCCTGGGTCATTTGGTATCAAACAACTCAGAATGACAAATCCAAACTGGTACCAGTATTGGATTTATTACTAAATGTATCGAGGGGTCACCTCAGAGGTGCCCCTTGCAAAAGCTACCTACCCTGGCATGGTTGCTGACTGGTCCTATCCAGCCTTCTACTGCCAGATGTCCAATGTACAACCTTGGGGGAGAGATATGTCTCTCTGGATTGTAGAACAAGGCCCTTCCTGGGTGGAGGTTCTAACACCCCTTCCTCACTCAGGAATGTGGACTTCCCTGCGACAAGCTTCAAAACGCTTACCACCGTTGGAATTCGACCAACAGGCCTGCTGCTAGCAGCAGATGATAACCCCCTTTGCAAATCCCCACTTTTGGCGGGAGCAGTGGTGGGAAAATACACAAAGGGTAGGAGGTGTGACCGCACCTGGCGTGCACCAACCCTAAGGTGCTGCCTGCGAGGTGGGCACTTGTTGTATATACATGTACTAATAAATGTTTGAATGCAGCGTGTGCTTTTAGTTGTTAGGTTGTGCACGTGTTATTAGCCTTAATAAGAACTTGTGCTTATTGAAGATGTATTTTATGTCCTAAACTGGCTCTGAGAGCCTTTAAGGAATGTAAGGATTTAAGCTCTACTGAGTTTCTCTGGCTGGTCATGCTCGGCTGTTATGGCAGTTGACTTCTGACCTCCAGAGCACTGGTATTTATCTTTGTGTTTCTTAAATGTGTGCAGCAATAAATATCTTTTATGGCATCAGACATTTCTTCCCTGAACAAATTATTGGAGATAAAGCTTACAACAACACTCCATTTCACTTTCCTCCATCTTGGATGGAGGAAAAATAGCCAGACAGGTATAGGGAAGCGACCCCTCTCCACAGGAAGTGGTCACTTACTGGTATAGCCAACCTAAGGTAGATGACTCACTGGTCATTACCTGGTTCCCCCCAAAATGCCCACTGAATACAATATTTAGTGGGCATCCCTAGACCAGGACATCGGATTTGACGGACCAGCACCAAGTAGATCCAAGGCACGAGAACTGTGGACCTGCTGCAACAAAGAAAAGGCGCCAAAACCTGCCTGCTGCACGCAGGACCCGACAATCACCACTGAGGAGCTGCTGCACAACTACAAAAACTCTAAAGAATCCCAGAGAACTCCCTCCGGAATGGAGGTATCACTCTGCAACAGCAAGAAACCAGCAAGCCAGTGCAGCTGGACCAAACTATACAAAGATGACCATGAGGACAAACCCTGTTAGTGTGCCAAGTTTGGTGGCACTGCACCATCCCGTGGTCAACCATGCCAATACCCTTGGCATAGGTCAGCCAACATTAGACACCAAGAAAACCAGTCTGCTCAGGGCTGAAAAAGAACCAGGAGAAGGCCCCAGTCGAGGGACTTCAGGAACACCGCAGACATCTCACCAGAGTGCCCCCTTGTCCTGAAAACCACCTTTGAGCCGACTTACCTCCTGCTCCAGAGGGCATCCGTGTGCTCAGCTCCTGGCTCACCGATTCGCTCTGCACCCGGCCGCCCTGCTGTGGCCTAAGGGTCCCTCACCCCTTGCAACCTCAACACTCTAAGGGGACCCCAAGGAACCATCTTTAAACTTACCTGTGCAGTGCTTTTCCAAGTGGTCCCCTGCAGTGTCTCTGCACCAGCTCCAGAGACCTTCTCCCGCTGCTACCGATGGAACCAAGAGCCGCCTGAACTTCTCCAGCTTGAACAGTGTGCCCACCAACAAACTTGACCAACCTGCAAAAGGAGAACTTAGTAAACCAACTGTATGATTTTATATGTATTTTTAAATGTGACCTTCCATTGATTCCTATGGTGCGTAATTATGTACAAAAAGACTATTCTTATTAAACTTTAAAAATTCATATCTGGAAAAGTACTTAACCAATTTTGATAATCTTGTCCTTAAAAATTATGCAAAACTCTGAAGTACTTTTATAAATTAGTCCCAAGTTATTCCCTTGAATGTGTGAGTTGCAAGATTGATACTGTGAGTACAACAAATGCTTTGCACTTCTCCTAAATTGGCCTAACTGCTCGATCAAGCTAGCCTAAAAATTAGAGCATTAGGTGATCTAGTTTTTACCCCTGTAAACCAATGTGTGGTTGCCTGGACCCCTTCCACGGTGTGCTTAGCATGCACACTACATAGAGGGCCAGCCTCCTACATTTGGTGGATCAGCAGTGATTTAAAGACATTGCATTTGTTGATACTACTTTGCCAATTTTGTGAGCACACAGATAACTCTCCAAATTGCCTTTAGTTAATTATTTTTTAACTTTAAATTGGCTAAACATTTTTTGAAAATTCTCAAATAATTGTTAGGGCCCTGCTTAGGTCCCTACAACGTTAGCAAAACGTTTTAAAAGTCCTTACTTTAGTTCTTCTATCCAAAAAGGGGATTCCAAATTCTTAAAAAGGCCCCAACTTTAGTATAGTACAAACATGACAGATGCGTATACCAAGAACCAGCAGCTCGACTTGGAACCTTATGAGGCATATAGCTGTGACCAGTTAAGGGGACTCTGCAGGCTGTACCAAATTCGTACTGGAAAAAGCCGCAGTGCAGAGAAAGTTAGGTTTCTGGCGGCCCAGCATGAAAAAGATAATATCCCAGATGAAGAAGATGATGATGCATCTGTGACGGGTGAAGAAGACCCTGTGGATAATGGGCATGAGGGTGGTTCCTCCTCTACCAGAAGCATTACAGCATGCACAGAAACAGACCTAGATATTGCCAGGTTGACCAAGAAACTGACCTTAGAAAGCCAGCTTTTGGAAACAGAAAAACAGAGAAAAAAGTTGGGCTTAGGACCCATTTCTGGTGGCAGCATACAAGTATTGAGGAAGAAATCCTTCAACATCAAACTCCCAAAAGGAGTTGTCCTTCCCTTCACTGAAGGAGATTGATGTACTAAAATGTTTTCCTGCCTTTTGAAAAAGCCTGCTTTGGGTAGGAAATTGAGAGAAAACATTGGGGCATACTGTTGAGGGATTTATTCTCAGGAAAGTGCAGGGATGGGCTTCTGACACTAAATAAGGCAGATTCTAAATCCTATGACCTCATGGAGGGCACCCTGATTGAGGGCTTTAGATTTACAACAGAAGAGTACAGGACAAAGTTCAGGGAGACTCATAAACCCCAGAGCCAAACTTGGGTAGACTTTGTGGACTATTCAATAAAGATACTGGGTGGTTGGTTAGCTGGAAACAAGGTACAAGATTATGATGGGCTGTATAACCTGTTCATGAGCATCTGCTGAGAAATTGTTTAAGTGATAGGCTACATCAACATCTGATAGACCTAGGTCCACTTTCCCCTCAAGAATTGGGGAGGAAGGCAGACCATTGGGTCAAGATGAGAGTGACCAAAACTACCACTGGTGAAGGAGACCAAAAAAAAGAGGTCAACCCCCCTCACACACACACACAAAGGGAAAGATGGGAGCCAAAGCAAAAATAATAAAAGGAGGGTGGGCCCAGAGACTTTTCCCAGACTAGGGGTAGGTACAAAGGTAGACACTTTGATCTCAGTAATGCTCAGTTCCATGACTGCAAAACTAAAGGACACCAAACTGGAGACTCTAGGTTTAAAAACAAAAAGAATGTCTCTAGTCAACCTGCAGTAAAGGCAGTTGCCAATCTCCAGATGGGATCAGAGGTGTGGCCTAACCATGTCAGTGGCACCACAGAGGCAACTTTGTTCACTGAGGGTGAGGTAGAATTATCCTGTGCTGTCTGGCCAAATAATATGCAAAAATACAGACAGCACCCTTTGATTAATGGGGAGAAAGTGGAAGCACTGAGGGACACATGAGCTAGTGTTACTATGGTAACTCAGTACCTTGTTCACTCAAATCTGTTCCTAGTAGGGAAGTCTTACCCTGTCACCAATGCAGACAATGAGAAAAAGTTCTATCCCATGGCTATGCTAATCTTTGATTGGGGGGGAGGTAGTAGAGCAAAAAAGAAATGGTTCTGTCCTCACCCATCCCAGTGGATTGCCTGCTTGAAAATGACCTAGAGCATTCCCCCTGGGCAGATGTAGAACTGAGGATCCATGCAGCAATGTTAGGGATCCCTGAGTAGGCATGTGTCAAAACAAGGGCACAGAGTAAACCTCATAGAAAAAAAGGAGAGCTGGATCCTGAAATAATGGTCCAGCCTCTAAAGTGCAGAGGCAAGAACACTGGGGGACCAGCTTCAAGACAGATCCCAAATCAGTATCCCTCTTCCCAGAAAGAGGAGTGTAGGAGGCTGGCCTGGTTTGTAGTGGGTACCTTGGGTACATACACCACATGCCAGGTCCAGTTATCCCTTATTAGTGAAATGTAGTAGTGTTCTGGCAGCTTAGGCTGATAGAGGTAGCTGTAGCAGAACAGCTTAGGCTGAACTAGGAGATATGCAAAGCTCCTCAATACCACTATAGTTACACAGTACTTATACACAATAAAAGACAATACTCAGTGTTACCAAAAATAAAGGTACTTTATTTTAGTGACACAAGGCCAAAAATATCTTAGAGGCAACACTCCTTCAGGAGGTAAGTATTATATACAATATATACACTAGACACCAAAATAAGATGAGTAAATAGTCATAGGATAGTGCAAACAATAGAAAATACCATAGAATGCAACAGGAAGAAATAAGTCTAGGGGCAACGCAAACTATATACTAAGAAAGTGGAATGCGAATCACGAATTCCCCCCCTAGACAAGTGTAGTGTGTAGAGAATCGCTGGGAGTGTAAGAAAACCACAAAGGTGAGTAACATACCCCACCCCAGAGCAGAGGAAACTAGGAGTAAAGTACTGCAAGTTTCCTTAGGACACACTAAAAGTCGTGATTAGAGTTATTGCAAGAACCAAGCAAGACTGCAAGCAACAAATGGTGGATTCTTGGACCTGAAGTCCTGTAAAGAGGGGAGACCAAGTCCAGAAGTCGCAGAAGATTCCAGGAAGGACAGGAGCCCCTGCCAACTTAGAAGGTGGTGCAAAAGAGGATCCTCCAGTTGGACGAAGTCTGCAGAAGAGCACCAAAGAAGATGGCTGTGGGTTCCTGCATGATGCAAAGGATGTCCCACGTGGAGATGCTGGATGCAGGCAAGTTCCAGCGCTGAATTCGTCCAACAAGCCTTGGCTCAAGCAATGTCGCAGTTTGTGTCAACTCAGACTGAGGAGGCACAGGGGGCTCCCAATACTGGAGGGAACCCACAGATGACCAGGCAGCACCCCGGAGGTCCCAGGACACCGGGACAAAGAAGGTGCAAATTGTGGCTGCTGCAGCACTACAAAAGAAGGTCCCACACCACCGGAGATCAACTCAGCGAGTTGAGCATCACAGGATATAGTGCTAGGGACGAGGGCCAGGCTGTGCACGAAGGATTCTTGCAAATAGTGCACAGAGGCCTCGGGAGGTGAAGATGACGTGGTGCACAGGGGTACTGTCGCAAACAGGGAAGGCAAGGTCTTACCTCCTCCAAATTTGGACAGCAGGATCTTAGGACAGTCTGTGTCGGTGAGGTCCACCACCTGGGTTCCAAGGAGCACGCTCATCGCCAGAAGAGGAGTCCAAGAGAACTGGTCGTCGGAAATTGTGAGTAATTGCGACTCACAATTTCCGAATCGCAAAATGGGATCCAACATAAAAAAAGCAACATCAATTTGCGACTCGCAAATGATGTCACACTTCAGATTGCGAGACCGCTGTTAGCGAGGTCTCTTTTTGCGACCTCGCTAAAAACGAACTCACAATTTGCGAGTCGGGTGTCGTCTGTGCCACAAATTGCATGCAGGTGCAGCAAAACAGTGGGAAAACACTTCCTGGCTCTTGCTGATGACATCAGAGCCAGGAAGACATCAAATACACCTGGGAGGAGGGAGGACCACACCCTTTTCAAACTGCTGAGCAACTACCTGGAGGAACAGCTGCAACCATGGATGACTCAGGCAGTGCAGGAAGGAAGAGGAAATTGAAATTCTCTGAGAAGGAACTTGAGGTGCTGACAGAGGAATGCTGCCAGCACCATGACCAGCTTTTTGGAAAGGCATCCCTGAGTGTCCCAGACACTGAAAAGAGGAGCATCTGGCAGGACATCCAGGAGAGGATCAATGCCATAGGCATGAGCCACAGAAGCATCGAAGAAATTAAAAAACGGTGGTATGAACTGCGCTCCTGGACAAAGGAGAGGTTGGCAGAGCGCCTCAGGGAGATGAGGGGCACAAGAGGAGGCCCATCCACCATCCCACCACCCACATCCATGGAGGAATTGGTTGAGCAGACCCTGGAGCCTGAGGCAGTGTCAGGAATGGGAGCACTAGACACGTCAGCGCAAGGGACATCAAAAAGTGAGTACCATGAAACATGCATGTACACCTATAAATGCTATACCCGCACTCACCCAGTACACAGCAGAATGCACAACCAGACTAGCTCCATTCCAGACTAGCAACCACCAGAATGGTGCATTATGGGCAATGTAGTACAGTAGGCAGCATATAGGCAAGTTTTTATTAGGAGGCATACAACAGATGTTAGATACTGACAGTGTGTTCCCTATGTCCCACAGGTCTCCCACAAGACAGCCACACCATCCAGGGTGAAGACAGCAGGCCACAGGCAGGGCAGGAGGCTGCAGCAGCCAATACAGGTCCCAGCACCACACCACCACAGTTCCCTTCAGATGAAGAAGTGGACATGATGGAAAGAGACACAGCACCTGGTCCCAGCCACACCATGAGACAGCAAGAGCCAGAAGCACCACCGCGTCGCAGACGCAGAGTCCAGGTCCAGGCAGTGGCCCAGGAGGATATAGGGGAGGCATCCATGTCTGCAGTTGAGGCATCCCTCCTATCTGATCAGTGCCTGCAAACAAGGCAATTGAGGATTATTTCTGGGGCAATGCAGAGGATAGAGCACAATTTCACTCATGGCCTGGCAGAAGTGAACACACAGTTCACAAGACTGAATGACAATGTCAGTGACCTAGCACTATCAATACGCCAGCTGGTGACGGAACTGGTGGCAGAGAGACAAGGTGCAAGGCGCCGTGAGCGACAACTAGTGCAGAGACTTGACCGCATGGCAGCATCCATTGTCCGTCTTGCAGTGAACACCACAGGCCTGTCACGACGGACCGTGAGCCTGCAGGTGGACCTGGGCCACTTTGCAGGGGATGTGGCGCGGGGACTGGGCTGCATTAGCCACGCTGTGGACATGCTGGAGGCCAGGCAGGTGGCAGGGGGCACGGCTGAGACACCTCAGGACAGTGAGGAGGGGTCCACCATCAGCAGCGCATCTGCCACAGACACACGTGTACTGCAGAGTGGCAGTGCATGTCAGGGGTCTGCTGTCCCACCTGGCACGAGCCATGCTGGGCGTACCAGGAGGAGGTGTTAGGCCCAAACACTGCAGGACTCTTGATGCACATGCAGTTAATGTGTCCTCATTGAGGGTGGACATGTGCAGCCCCTTACCAACAGTTCAGTTCGTTAGTTATTAGGTTCACTTATTAAAATGTTTTGTTTGATCCACTTCACAACTGGGCTCTTTGTGTGTGACATTAGTGTGTGTGGTGACAGTTACCACGTACCTTCCAAAG
Source organism: Pleurodeles waltl (assembly GCF_031143425.1). NCBI lineage: Eukaryota > Metazoa > Chordata > Amphibia > Caudata > Salamandridae > Pleurodeles > Pleurodeles waltl. Next base: position 435,045,012 of record NC_090447.1, read on the forward strand.
TATTGGTTTGCAATGTGGTCCCGTCTCTGTCTGCCTTGATTTGCAATGCTTCTATCCCCAGGTTGGCGATGTGGTAGCTCCTGCTCGTCATCCTCCGAATCTGGGTCTTCAGGGGTGAGATGTAGCCCACGTCTGGTGGCAATGTTGTGCAGTATAGCGCATGTGCCAACTATCTTGAAAACTGTTATTGTGGCATACAGGAGCGCACCTCCACTTCTGTGGAGGTATCGGAATCTTGCCTTTAACAGTCCAAAGGTCCTCTCTATGACATTTCTGGCCCGCGTAGGTGCACTGTTATATCGTCTCTCATTCTCATTGCTGGGTGTTAGGTACGGGGTAAGTATCCATGGTCGTAGAGCATATGCACTGTCACCTGTTAGCAGGGCATGGATGGTTTCTACAGTGACCTGTGTCTATGGCTTCACGGTGTCTGCAGCAATACCTAATAGATATCCGTCTCCAAACTCCCCACGTTCTAGGCGTTGGTGTATCCCACTGTGCCTGAAAATGTAAGAGTCATGTGTACTCCCTGGAAATTTGGCTACCATGTCAGTGATGACATAATGGGCATCACATACCACCTGGATGTTCAGTGAGTGGGTACACTTCCTATTGCGGAAAAGATATTCCAGATTTGCAGGAGGGCATATTTGTATATGTGTCCCGTCTACACACCCTATTACATGTGGGAAGCTGGCAATTCTGTAGAATTCCAACTTGGTGCTGTTGATTTCTGCCTCATTCCTGGGTAGGTATATGTATCTGGACATGTGTGTGAGTATGGCATCTAGGAAACATCTGAAGAACCGTGAGAGTGCACTTTGGGATACCCCACCTGCCACTGCAATCACCCCCTGATAGCTACCCGAGGCCAAGAGGTGCAGTGAGCATAGCACTTGCACATGTGTGGGGATGGCGCTGCTGCGCACAGTCTGGCATTGAAGCTGCGGATTGAGTAGATCAATTAATTCTAGTATTGCTGCACTGCTGAGTCTGTATTTGTCAGAAATCTCCTCCTCAGTTTGTTGGAAAAGTGTCTGCCTGGTTCTGTATATCCTCGCCTGTCTCTGGCTCCTCCTCCTCCTCTGCTGTGTGGCGTGGACTCTCCTCCTCCTTGCTATCACATATATTTCAGCCATTTTGAGTAACCCAGATGCCTTCTGGGTCTCCTTTTATACTTTGGTTCTGGTTACCACCTGCTCTGACTTAGTGGTAATTTGGGTGTGCAAAGTGGGCTTTTGTGACTGGCTTTTTCATATGGTTTGGGACTCGCAAATTGCGTCTACCTATTTGCGGGTAGCACAATGGGGGTCGCAATTTTTGCGAGTCGGTAATGGCTCGCATCGCAATTTGCACTACGGAAATGGGATTTCTGCATCCCATTTCCGATTTTGCGGGGTCGCAAATTGCGATTCGGGCCGTTTGCAACTCGCAACTGTTTGCTACATCTGTCCCTCAGTCACTCCACGGGAGATTTCTTCGGTCCCTCTGGTGCAAGGTGAAGACAGGGAGTCCCCAGGGCATGCACACTGTGGAAACTGTTGCAGTTGCTGGCTGGAGCTGAAGTTGCAGAGTCGAAGTAGCCCTTCTGGATACTTTGTTGCAGTTACAGCAGTTCCTGGAGCAGTCTGCAGTTCATCCGAGGTCAGAGGATGAAGCAGTGGTTGCAGAGGATTCCTGATGGAAACTTGCAAGCAAAATCTGAAGTGAAACCCACAGGAGAGACCCTAAATAGCCCTGAGAGGGGAATTGGCTACCTAACCAGGTATGCAGCTATCAGGAGGGGTTTCTGACGTCACCTGCTGGCACTAGCCACTCACAGGCCTCCAGAGTGTCCCCACACCGTGGAAAACAAGATGGCTGAAGTCTGGGACACACTGGAGCAGCTCTGGGCCCCTGTGAAAGGGTTTGTCTGAGCTCCTTATGGGTGGCAAAAGAAATGCCTCAGCCCATAAGGATCTCCTTGAACCCCAATGCCCTGGGTACCTAGGTACCATATACTAGGGACTTATAAGGAGGGTCCAGTGTGCCAATTGGAATTGGTAAATTAAGTCACTAAACTATAGTGACTAATTTGGAAGCACAGAGAGCATAAGCACTGAGGTTCTGGTTAGCAGAGCCTCAGTGACACAGTTAAGCACTACTGACAACACACACATTAGGCCATAAACTATGAGCACTGGGGTCCTGACCAGCAGGATCCCAGTGAGATAGGCAAAAACATACTGACGTACAGGTGAAAATAGGGGTAACATGCCAAGAAAGATGGTACTTCCCACAAGGAGCCAACTTTCTTGGAGGAACTGAGCCTGAAGCTTTTGGCCTTACCAGCAAGAGCTCTTGGGCCGCCCAGGGGGACCCTCAAGGGAAGATCCCCCCACTCTTGAAGGCCTGAGGCAGCAAGCTGCAGAGGAAGAGTTAGGGAATGTCAGTGGTAATCACAGGGTTTATTAGGAGGAGGGGCTCCTGTACACTTCAGACAGAGACCTCACACCTGGTGCAACCAAGAGGATGGTAGCGCCCCAGCAATTCAGAAAATTTCTCCTCACTCCAGCCCATGACATTCCCCTAGCTGGGCACCTGGCCCAAAATAAAACTTGGAGTAGGTTAGTTAACCATTTTATTGGACAGGAATGTCTGTAGGAAAGTACCATCTTGCCTGGCATGTTACCCCCATATTTCACTGTATATATGTTGTTTTAGTTGAATGTGTCACTGGGACCCTGCCAGCCAGGGCCCCAGTGCTCATAAGTGTGCCCTGTATGTGTTCCCTGTGTTATGACTAACTGTCTCACTGAGGCTCTGCTAACCAGAAGCTCAGTGGTTATGCTCTCTCATTTCTTTTCAAATTGTCACTAACAGGCTAGTGACCAATTTCACAAATTTACATTGGTATACTGGAACACCCTTATAATTCCCTAGTATATGGTACTGAGGTACCCAGGGTATTGGAGTTCCAGGATACCCCTATGGGCTGCAGCATTTCTTTTGCCACCCATAGGGAGCTCTGACAATTCTTACACAGGCCTGCCATTGCAGCCTGAGTGAAATAACATCCACGTTATTTCATAGCCATTTACTACTGCATTTAAGTAACTTATAAGTCACCTATATGTCTAACCTTTACCTGGTAATGGTTGGGTGCTAAGTTACTTAGTGTGTGGGCACCCTGGCACTAGCCTAGGTGCCCACACATTGTTCAGGGCAAATTCCCCGGACTTTGTGAGTGCGGGGACACCATTACACGCGTGCACTATACATATGACACCACATATGTATAGCGTCACAATGGTAACTCCGAACATGGCCATGTAACATGTCTAAGATCATGGAATTGCGAGACAATTCCATGATCCCCCGAGTCTCTAGCACAGACCCGGGTACTGCCAAACTGCCTTTCCCGGGGTTTCACTGCAGCTGCTGCTGCTGCCAAACCCTCAGACAGGTTTCTGCCCTCCTGGGGTCCAGCCAGGCTTGGCCCAGGAAGGCAGAACAAAGAACTTCCTCAGAGAGAGGGTGTTACACCCTCTCCCTTTGGAAAAAGGTGTCAGGGCTGGGGAGGAGTAGCCTCCCCCAGCCTCTGGAAATGCTTTGATGGGCACAAATGGTGCCCATCTCTGCATAAGCCAGTCTACACCGGTTCAGGGATCCCCCAGCCCTGCTCTGGCGCGAAACTGGACAAAGGAAAGGGGAGTGACCACTCCCATGACCTGCACCTCCCCTGGGAGGTGCCCAGAGCTCCTCCAGTGTGCTCCAGACCTCTGCCATCTTGGAAACAGAGGTGCTGCTGGCACACTGGACTGCTCTGAGTGGCCAGTGCCAGCAGGTGACGTCAGAGACTCCTTCTGATAGGCTCTTACCTGTGTTGCTAGCCTATCCTCCTTCCTAAGTAGCCAAACCTCCTTTTCTGGCTATTTAGGGTCTCTGCTTTGGGGAATTCTTTAGATAACGAATGCAAGAGCTCATCAGAGTTCCTCTGCATCTCTCTCTTCACCTTCTGCCAAGGAATCGACCGCTGACTGCTCTGGACGCCTGCAAAACTGCAACAAAGTAGCAAAGACGACTACTGCAACCTTGTATCGCTGATCCAGCCGCCTTCTTGACTGTTTTCCTGGTGGTGCATGCTGTGGGGGTAGTCTGCCTCCTCTCTGCACTAGAAGCTCCGAAGAAATCTCCCGTGGGTCGACGTAATCTTCCCCCTGCAACCGCATGCACCAAAAGACTGCATCACCGGTACTCTGGGTCCCCTCTCAGCACGACGAGCGTGGTCCCTGGAACTCAGTAACTCTGTCCAAGTGACTCCCACAGTCCAGTGACTCTTCAGTCCAAGTTTGGTGGAGGTATGTCCTTGCCTCCCCACGCTGGACTGCATTGCTGGGTACCGCGTGATTTGCAGCTGCTCCGGCTCCTGTGCACTCTTCCAGGATTTCCTTTGTGCACAGCCAAGCCTGGGTCCCCGACACTCTAACCTGCAGTGCACGACCTTCTGAGTTGTCCTCCGGCGTTGTGGGACCTTCTTTTGTGACTTCGGGTGAGCTCTGGTTCACTCTTCTTTGTAGTGATTGTTCCGGCACTTCTGTGGGTGCTGCTTGCTTGTGAGTGAGCTCTTTGTCTTGCCGGACGCCCCCTCTGTCTCCTCACGCAATTGGCGACATCCTGGTCCCTCCTGGGCCACAGCAGCATCCAAAAACCCTAACCGTGACCCTTGCAGCTAGCAAGGCTTGTTTGCGGTCTTTCTGCACGGGAACACCTCTGCAAGCTTCTTCACGACGTGGGACATCCATCCTCCAAAGGGGAAGTTCCTAGTCCTCTTCGTTCTTGCAGAATCCACAGCTTCTACCATCTGGTGGCAGCTTCTTTGCACCCACAGCTGGCATTTCCTGGGCATCTGCCCACTCTCGACTTGAGTGTGACTCTTGGACTTGGTCCCCTTGTTCCACAGGTACTCTCGTCTGGAAATCCATTGTTGCTGCATTTCTGGTGTTGGTATTCCTTGCAGAATACCCCCATCACGACTTCTGTGCTCTCTGGGGAACATAGGTGCACTTTGCAACCACTTTTCAGGGTCTTGGGGTGGGCTATTTTTCTAACCCTCACTGTTTTCTTACAGTCCCAGCGACCCTCTACAAGGTCACATAGGTTTGGGGTCCATACGTGGTTCGCATTCCACTTCTAGAGTATATGGTTTGTGTTGCCCCTGTACCTGTGTGCTCTCATTGCAATCTATTTTGACTGTACATTGCTTGCATTGCTTTCTATTGCTATTACTGCATATTTTTGGTATTGTGTACATATATCTTGTGTATATTTGCTATCCTCATACTGAGGGTACTCACTGAGATACTTTTGGCATATTGTCATTAAAATAAAGTACCTTTATTTTTAGTATATCTGTGTATTGTGTTTTCTTATGATATTGTGCATATGACACTAGTGGTATAGTGGGAGCTTTGCATGTCTCCTAGTTCAGCCTAAACTGCTCTGCTAAGCTACCCTTTTCTATCAGCCAAAGCTGCTAGACACCTCTTCTACACTAATAAGGGATACCTGGACCTGGTGCAGAGTGTAAGTACCCCTTGGTACTCACTACAAACCAGGCCAGCCTCCTACATTGGTTGTGCAGCGGTGGGATAAGTACTTGCAACTACTTACCACTTTGTCATTTTTTACTTTTCATAAGAGAAAAATATACAAAACAAGTTCAGTGTATGTACACCTAACCAAAACGTTTTGCTTTTCTTCTCTTACTCCTTTGCTAAGTGCTGAAAAGTACCTCTAAACTTTCAAAAAGTTCTTAAAAAGTTGAAAAAGTTTTTTTTTCCTGTTCTTTAAAAAGTTCTGAAACTTTTTATTTCTTTTTCTGTCCCTTAAACCTTTTCTATCATGTCTGCTACAGGTCAAACTCTGGATCTGACCAGCACTGCTTATGACCACCTTAGCTGGAAAGGAGCAAGGAGTCTCTGCATTGAAAGATGTTTAGGGGTAGGGAAGAATTGTTGGTTAACATGCTCACTGAAAATGATAAGACCTTAGCTGGCACATCTGGTGAGAGATTAGCTGATGGTTCACACTCTGATTCTGGGGTAGCCCCAGTAAAAGTGTTAGAAGGGAACCTTCTCAACCTGCCCCTTAGCAGGCCACCTAGTAGGGCTGGTACTGATGTGAGTTCTCATCACAGTATAGAAGTTACTCCTTTAGGCCAGGTTGTTAGTGTGCCATCTGTTAGGGACAGGCCTCCCTCTGTTCATTCACACCATTCTTCTGTGTCAAGGCATGCCCAACCCACCCATCCTGAAGACAGAGTGTTAGAAAGGGAACTCAATAGATTGAGAGTGGAAGAGTCCAGACTGAAGCTCAAGAAGCAACAGCTGGATCTAGACAGGGAAGCATTTGACTTAGAAAAAGAAAGACAGAGGTTGGGGTTTGGACCCCATGGGGGCAGCAGCAGTATTACAGATAGTAATCCTGTAAAAGAGCATGATTCTAGGAATCTGCACAAGATAGTTCCCCCTTACAAGGAGGGGGATGACATTAACAAGTGGTTTGCTGCACTTGAGAGGGCCTGTGTTGTACAGGGGGTCCCTCAAAGGCAATGGGCTGCTATCCTATGGCTATCTTTCAGTGGAAAGGGTAGGGATAGGCTCCTTACTGTTAAGGAAAGTGATGCCAATAATTTTACAGTTCTTAAGAATGCACTCCTTGATGGTTATGGCTCAACCACTGAACAGTACAGGATCAAGTTCAGAGAAACCAAAAAGGAGTCTTCACAAGACTGGGTAGACTTTGTTGACCGTTCAGTGAAGGCCTTGGAGGGATGGTTACATGGCAGTAAAGTTTCTGACTATGAAAGCCTGTATAACATAATCCTGAGAGAGCATATTCTTAATAATTGTGTGTCTGATTTGTTGCACCAGTATCTAGTGGACTCAGATCTGACCTCTCCCCAAGAATTGGGAAAGAAGGCAGACAAATGGGTCAGAACAAGAGTGAACAGAAATGTTCATACAGGGGGTGACAAGGATGGCAAGAAGAAGGATGGTAAGTCTTCAGACAAGGGTGGGGACAAATCTAAAAATTAGTCTTCATCAGGCCCACAAAAACACTCTGGTAGGGGTGGTGGGTCCAAATACTCTTCTAATCAAGTAAAGAAACCACGGTGCTATTTATGTAAAATAAAAGGCCACTGGACAACTGATGCCAGTTGTCCAAAGACAAGCACCAAGCCTCCCACTACCACAAGCCCTACTGCTACATCTAGTGCCCCTAGTAATAGCAGTGGTGGTGGGAGCAAACCTACTAATAGCCAATCCAAGGGAGTAGCTGGACTCACTTTTGGTAACTTAGTTGGGGTTGGTCTTGTTAGGGAGACCACAGAGGCTGTGTTAGTCTCTGAAGGTGCCATTGATTTGGCCACCTTGGTTGCTTGTCCCCTTAATATGGATAAGTACAAGCAACTTCCCCTAATAAATGGTGTTGAGGTTCAGGCCTACAGGGACACAGGTGCCAGTGTTACAATGGTAATAGAGAAACTGGTCCACCCTGAACAACACCTACTTGGTCACCAGTACCAAGTGACTGATGCTCACAACAACACTCTTAGCCACCCCATGGCTGTTGTGAACCTCAACTGGGGGGGGGGGAGGGTTACTGGTCCAAAGAAAGTTGTGGTTGCCTCAGATTTACCTGTAGACTGTCTACTAGGGAACGATTTAGAGACATCAGCTTGGGCAGAAGTGGAGTTGGAGGCTCATGCAGCAATGCTGGGCATTCCAGGGCATATTTTTGCTTTAACAAGGGCTCAGGCCAAAAAGCAAAAAGGACAGGGTGACTTGGATCCTGGAACAATGGACCAAGTGCTAGCTAGGGTTAGTAAAGGTAAAACACTACCTACTATCCCTCCCTCTACAGTGGATTCAACTTCTGAGGAAGAAGAATTTCCACCCCGTGCAGAACCTACACCAGAGGAGGTTGAAGCAGACACTGCTGAGCTTTTGGGTGGAGGGGGGCCTGCCAGGGAGGAGCTGAGTGTTGCACTGCAAACCTGTCCCACACTAGAGGGTCTAAGACAGCAAGCTGTCAAACAGCAAAATGGGGATTTCAGTGACTCTCACAGAGTTTACTGGGAGGACAACCTCTTGTATACTGAGGCAAGGGACCCTAATCCTGGAGCAGCCAGGAGATTGGTCATTCCCTTGCAATACAGAGAGTTCCTCCTAACTGTAGCGCACGACATTCCCTTGGCTGGACATTTGGGGCAGATGAAAACATGGGACAGACTTGTTCCCTTGTTTCTTTGGCCTAGAATGTCAGAGGACACAAAGGAATTTTGTAAGTCCTGTGAAACCTGTCAAGCCAGTGGCAAAACAGGTGGCACTCCAAAGGCACCCCTTATTCCACTGCCTGTGGTTGGGGTTCCCTTTGAAAGGGTAGGGGTTGACATAGTTGGCCCCCTTGACCCTCCTACTGCGTCAGGCAATAGGTTTATCTTGGTGGTAGTGGACCATGCCACCAGATATCCTGAAGCAATTCCTCTAAGGACCACTACAGCTCCTGCAGTGGCAAAGGCCCTCTTGGGAATCTTTTCCAGGGTGGGCTTCCCAAAAGAGGTGGTATCAGACAGAGGAAGCAATTTCATGTCTGCTTACTTAAAGGCCATGTGGAAGGAATGTGGTGTGACATACAAGTTCACCACACCCTATCATCCACAAACAAATGGACTGGTTGAGAGGTTTAATAAAACTCTCAAAGGAATGATAATGGGACTCCCTGAAAAACTCCGGAGGAGATGGGATGTCATGTTACCTTGCCTCCTTTTTGCTTACAGGGAGGTACCCCAAAAAGGAGTGGGCTTCAGCCCCTTTGAACTCCTATTTGGACACCCTGTAAGAGGTCCTCTAACGCTTGTGAAAGAGGGTTGGGAACAACCTTTAAAAGCTCCTAAGCAAGACATAGTGGACTATGTACTTGGCCTAAGATCCAGAATGGCTGAGTACATGAAAAAGGCCAGTAAAAACCTTCAGGCCAGCCAAGAGCTCCAAAAGCAATGGCATGACCAGAAGGCTGTTCTGATTCAGTACCAACCAGGGCAGAAAGTGTAGGTCTCGGAGCCTGTGGTCCCAAGAGCACTCCAAGACAAATGGAGTGGTCCCCACATTATTGTTGAGAAAAAGGGAGAAGTCACTTACTTAGTTGACTTGGACACTGCCAGGAGTCCCCTTAGGTTGCTCCATGTCAATCGCCCGAAACCCTACTATGACAGAGCTGATCTCACCCTGCTCATGGCAACAGATGAAGGACAGGAAGAAGAGAGTGACCCTCTCCCTGATCTCTTCTCTTCCACAGAACAAGATGCTCTAGTGGAAGGTGTAGTTCTGGCAGATTGTCTTACTGCTGAGCAGAAAGACCACTGCATAAATCTCCTGGGTCAGTTTTATGAACTCTTTTCTACTGTGCCATGCACCACTTCTTGGTGTGAGCACACTATAGATACTGGAGACAGCTTGCCTGTCAAAAGTAGGATCTATAAGCAGCCTGACCATGTCAGGGACTGCATAAAACAAGAGGTTCAGAAAATGCTTGAACTGGGAGTGGTTGAGCACTCTGAAAGTCCATGGGCCTCTCCTGTGGTACTTGTACCAAAGCCTCATTCCAAAGATGGGAAAAGGGTAATGAGATTTTGTGTAGACTACAGAGGTCTCAACCAGGTAACTAAAACTGATGCTCACCCTATACCCAGGGCAGATGAGCTAATAGATACATTGGCATTCGCCAAGTATCTAAGCACCTTTGATTTGACTGCAGGGTATTGGCAGATCAAGTTATTAGAGGATGCTAAAGCAAAAACTGCATTTTCTACCATTGGAGGGCACTACCAATTCACAGTAATGCCTTTTGGTTTGAAAAATGCACCTGCCACTTTTCAGAGGTTGGTGAATACAGTCCTGCAAGGGTTGGAGGCTTTTAGTGCAGCATATCAAGATGATATAGCTGTCTTTAGCTCCACCTGGGATGATCACCTGGTCCACTTGTGGAAAGTTTTGGAGGCCCTGCAAAAGGCAGGCCTCACTATCAAGGCTTCAAAGTGCCAGATAGGGCAGGGGAAAGTGGTTTATCTGGGACACTTTGTAGGTGGAGAACAGATTGCACCACTTCAGGGGAAAATATAACTATTATAGATTGGATTCCCCCTACAACTCAGACTCAGGTGAGAGCCTTCTTAGGCCTCACTGGGTACTACAGGAGGCTCATAAAGAACTATGGCTCCATTGCAGCCCCTCTTAATGACCTCACTTCAAAGAAGATGCCTAAAAAGGTATTGTGGACAGCTAGCTGTCAGAAAGCTTTTGAGGAGCTGAAACAGGCCATGTGCTCTGCACCTGTCCTAAAAAGCCCCTGTTACTCCAAAAAATTCATTGTCCAAACTGATGCATCTGAATTGTTGAGGTGGTCCATATCCCTACAGGGAATGGACTATACAGTGGAACATAGACCTGGGAGTACCCACTCCAATGCAGATGGACTCTCCAGATATTTCCACTTAGACAATGAAGACTCATCAGGTCATGGCTAGTCTTATTGTCCTTCGTTTGGAGGGGGGGTTGTGTAGGAAATTACCATCTTGCCTGGCATGTTACCCCCATATTTCACTGTATATATGTTGTTTTAACTGTATGTGTCACTGGGACCCTGCCAGCCAGGGCCCCAGTGCTCATAAGTGTGCCCTGTATGTGTTACCTGTGTTATGACTAACTGTCTCACTGAGGCTCTGCTAACCAGAACCTCAGTGGTTATGCTCTCTCGTTTCTTTCCAAATTGTCACTAAGAGGCTGGTGACCAATTTCACCAATTTACATTGGCATACTGGAACACCCTTATAATTCCCTAGTATATGGTACTGAGGTACCCAGGGTATGGGGTTCCAGGAGACCCCTATGGGCTGCAGCATTTCTTTTGCCACCCATAGGGAGCTCTGACAATTCTTACACAGGCCTGCCATTGCAGCCTGAGCGAAATAATGTCCACGTTATTTCACAGCCATTTACCACTGCACTTAAGTAACTTATAAGTCACCTATATGTCTAACCTTTACCTGGTAAAGGTTGGGTGCTAAGTTACTTAGTGTGAGGGCACCCTGGCACTAGCCAAGGTGCCCCCACATTGTTCAGGGCAAATTCCCCGGACTTTGTGAGTGCGGGGACACCATTACACGCGTGCACTATACATATGACACCACATATGTATAGCGTCACAATGGTAACTCCGAACATGGCCATGTAACATGTCTAAGATCATGGAATTACCACCCCAATGCCATCCTGGCATTGGAGAGACAATTCCATGATCCCCCGAGTCTCTAGCACAGACCCGGGTACTGCCAAACTGCCTTTCCCGGGGTTTCACTGCAGCTGCTGCTGCTGCCAACCCCTCAGACAGGTTTCTGCCCTCCTGGGGTCCAGCCAGGCTTGGCCCAGGAAGGCAGAACAAAGGACTTCCTCAGAGAGAGGGTGTTACACCCTCTCCCTTTGGAAAAAGGTGTCAGGGCTGGGGAGGAGTAGCCTCCCCCAGCCTCTGGAAATGCTTTGATGGGCACAAATGGTGCCCATCTCTGCATAAGCCAGTCTACACTGGTTCAGGGATCCCCCAGCCCTGCTCTGGCGTGAAACTGGACAAAGGAAAGGGGAGTGACCACTCCCCTGACCTGCACCTCCCCTTGGAGGTGCCCAGAGCTCCTCCAGTGTGCTCCAGACCTCTGCCATCTTGGAATCAGAGGTGCTCCTGGCACACTGGACTGCTCTGAGTGGCCAGTGCCAGCAGGTGACGTCATAGACTCCTTCTGATAGGCTCTTACCTGTGTTGCTAGCCTATCCTCCTTCCTAAGTAGCCAAACCTCCTTTTCTGGCTATTTAGGGTCTCTGCTTTGGGGAATTCTTTAGATAACGAATGCAAGAGCTCATCAGAGTTCCTCTGCATCTCTCTGTAGGAGGCTGGACTGGCTTGTAGTGAGTACCAAGGGGTACTTACACCTTGCACCAGGCCCAGGTATCCCTTATTAGTGTAGAGGGGTGTCTAGCAGCTTAGGCTGTTAGAAAAGGTAGCTTAGCAGAGCAGCTTAGGCTGAACTAGGAGACGAGTGAAGCTCCTACAGTACCACTAGTGTCATATGCACAATATCATAAGAAAGCACAATACACAGATATACTAAAAATAAAGGTACTTTATTTTTATGACAATATGCAAAAGTATCTCAGTGAGTGCCCTCAGTATGAGGATAGCAAATATACACAGGATATATGTACACAATACCAAAATATGCAGGAATAGCAATAGAAAACAGTGCAAACAATGTATAGTCACAATAGAATGCAATGGGGGCACATAGGGATAGGGGCAACACAAACCATATATTCTAAAAGTGGAATGCGAACCACGAATGGACCCCAAACCTATGTGACCTCGTAGAGGGTCGCTGGGACTGTAAGAAAACAGTGAGGGTTAGAAAAATAGCCCACCCCAAGACCCTGAAAAGTGGGTGCAAAGTGCACCTAAGTTCCCCAAAGAGCACAGAAGTCGTGATAGGGGAAGTCTGCAGGAAAGACCAACACCAGCAATGCAACAACAATGGATTTCCAGACGAGAGTACCTGTGGAACAAGGGGACCAAGTCCAAAAGTCACGATCAAGTCGGGAGTGGGCAGATGCCCAGGAAATGCCAGCTGTGGATGCAAAGAGGCTGCCACCGGATGGTAGAAGCTGAGGATTCTGCATGAACGACAAGGGCTAGAAACTTCCCCTTTGGAGGATGGATGTCCCACGTCGTGAAGAGTCGTGCAGAAGTGTTTTCCCGCAGAAAGACTGCAAACAAGCCTTGCTAGCTGCAAGTGTTGTGGTTAAGGTTTTTGGATGCTGCTGTGGCCCAGGAGGGACCAGGATGTCACCAATTGCGTGAGGGGACAGAGGGGGCGTCCAGCAAGAGAAGAAGCCCACTCAGAAGCAAGCAGCACCGGCAGAAGTGCCTGAAGAGGCACTACGAAGTGGAGTGAATTGGTGCTCACCCGAAGTTGCACAAGAGAGTCCCACGCCACCGGAGGACAACTCAGGAGGTCGTGCAATGCAGGTTAGAGTGCCGGGGACCCAGGCTTGGCTGTGCACGAAGGAAATCCTCGGTGAGTGCACAGGAGCCGGAGTAGCTGCAAAACACGCGGTTCCTAGCAATGCAGTCTGGCGTGGGGAGGCAAGGACTTACCTCCACCAAACTTGGACTGAAAAGTCACTGGACTGTGGGAGTCACTTGGACAGAGTTGCTGAGTTCAAGGGACCTCGCTCGTCGTGCTGAGAGGAGACCCAGAGGACCGGTGATGCAGTTCTTTGGTGCCTGCGGTTCCAGGGGGAAGATTCTGTCGACCCACGGGAGATTTCTTCGGAGCTTCTAGTGCAGAGAGGAGGCAGACTACCCCCACAGCATGCACCACCAGGAAAACAGTCGAGAAGGCGGCAGGATCAGCGTTACAGTGTCGCAGTAGTCGTCTTTGCTACTTTGTTGCAGTTTTGCAGGCTTCCAGCGCGGTCAGCAGTCGATTCCTTGGCAGAAGGTGAAGAGAGAGATGCAGAGGAACTCTGATGAGCTCTTGCATTCGTTATCTAAGGAAATCCCCAAAGCAGAGACCCTAAATAGCCACAAAAGAGGGTTTGGCTACTTAGGAGAGAAGATAGGCTAGCAACACCTGAAGGAGCCTACCAGAAGGAGTCTCTGACGTCACCTGCTGGCCCTGGCCACTCAGAGCAGTCCAGTGTGCCAGCAGCACCTCTGTTTCCAAGATGGCAGAGGGCTGGAGCACACTGGAGGAGCTCTGGGCACCTCCCAGGGGAGGTGCAGGTCAGGGGAGTGGTCACTCCCCTTCCCTTTGTCCAGTTTCGCGACCGAGCAGGGCTGAGGGGTCCCTGAACCGGTGTAGACTGGCTTATGCAGAAATGGGCACCATGTGTGCCCATGAAAGCATTTCCAGAGGCTGGGGGAGGCTACTCCTCCCCTGCCTTCACACCATTTTCCAAAGGGAGAGGGTGTAACACCCTCTCTCAGAGGAAGTACTTTGTTCTGCCATCCTGGGCCAAGCCTGGCTGGGCCCCAGGAGGGCAGAAACCTGTCTGAGGGGTTGGCAGCAGCAGCAGCTGCAGTGAAAGCCCGGGAAAGGCAGTTTGGCAGTACCAGGGTCTGTGCTAGAGACCCGTGGGATCATGGGATTGTGCCAACTATGCCAGGATGGCATAGAGGGGGCAATTCCATGATCATAGACATGTTACATGGCCCTATTCGGACTTACCATTGTGAAGCTACAAATAGGTAGTGACCTATATGTAGTGCACATGTGTAATGGTGTCCCCGCACTCACAAAGTCCGGGGAATTGGCCCTGAACAATGTGGGGGCACCTTGGCTAGTGCCAGGGTGGCCACAAACTAAGTAACTTTGCACCTAACCTTTACCAGGTAAAGGTTAGACATATAGGTGACTTATAAGTTACTTAAGTGCAGTGTAAAATGGCTGTGAAATAACATGGACGTTATTTCACTCAGGCTGCAGTGGCAGGCCTGTGTAAGAATTGTCAGAGCTCCCTATGGGTGGCAAAAGAAATGCTGCAGCCCATAGGGATCTCCTGGAACCCCAATACCCTGGGTACCTCAGTACCATATACTAGGGAATTATAAGGGTGTTCCAGTATGCCAATGTAAATTGGTAAAATTGGTCACTAGCCTGTTAGTGACAATTTGAAAGAAATGAGAGAGCATAGCCACTGAGGTTCTGGATAGCAGATCCTCAGTGAGACAGATAGTCATAACACAGGTAACACATTCAGGCACACTTATGAGCACTGGGGCCCTGGCTGGCAGGGTCCCAGTGACACATACAACTAAAACAACATATATACAGTGAAAAATGGGGGTAACATGCCAGGCAAGATGGTACTTTCCTACACAACCCCCCCCCCCCCAAACGAAGGACAAGAAGACTAGCCATGACCTGATGAGTCTTCATTGTCTAAGTGGAAATATCTGGAGAGTCCATCTTCATTGGAGTGACTACTCCCAGGTCTATGTTCCACTGTATAGTCCATTCCCTGTAGGGATATGGACCACCTCAACAATTTAGGATTTTCACCTTTCATTTGTTTTAGCCAAAGTAGAGGTTTGTGGTCTGTCTGAACAATGAAGTGAGTGCCAAACAGGTATGGCCTCAACTTCTTCAGTGCCCAGACCACAGCAAAGGCCTCCCTCTCTATGGCAGACCAACGCTTTTCTCTAGGGGTCAACCTCCTACTAATAAAAGCAACAGGTTGATCCTGGCCCTCAGAATTAAGTTGTGATAGGACTGCCCCTACTCCTAATTCAGATGCATCAGTTTGGACAATGAATTTTTTAGAGTAACAAGGGCTTTTCAGGACAGGTGCAGAGCACATGGCCTGCTTCAGGTCCTCAAAAGCTTTCTGACAGCTAGCTGTCCATAATACCTTCTTAGGCATTTTCTTGGATGTGAGGTCATTAAGAGGGGCTGCAATGGAGCCATAGTTCTTAATGAACTTCCTGTAATACCCAGTGAGGCCTAAAAAGGCTCTCACCTGGGTTTGAGTAGTAGGGGGAACCCAATCTATCATAGCTTGGATTTTCCCCTGAAGTGGTGCAATCTGGCCTCCACCAACCAGGTGTCCCAGATAAACCACCTTCCCCTGCCCTATCTGGCACTTTGAAGCCTTGATAGTGAGGCCTGCCTTTTGCAGGGCCCCCAAAACTTTCCATAGGTGGACCAGGTGATCATCCCAACTGGAGCTAAAGACAGCTATATCGTCCAGATATGCTGCACTAAAAGCTTCCAGCCCTTGCAGGACTGTATTCACCAACCTTTGAAAAGTGGCAGGTGCATTCTTCAATCCAAAAGGCATTACTGTGAATTGGCCTCCAATGGTTGAAAATGCAGTTTTTGCTTTTGCATCTTCTGATAATTTGATCTGCCAATACCCTGCAGTCAAGTCAAAAGTGCTTAGATACTTGGCAGATGCCAGTGTATCTATGAGCTCATCTGCCCTGGGTATAGGGTGAGCATCAGTTTTGGTTACCTGGTTGAGACCTCTGTAGTCAACACAAAACCGCATTTCCTTCTTTCCATCCTTGGAATGAGGTTTTGGTACAAGTACCACAGGAGAAGCCCATGGACTTTCAGAGTGCTCAACCACTCCCAGTTCTAACATTTTCTGCACCTCTTGCTTTATGCAATCTCTGACATGGTCAGGCTGCCTATAGATCTTACTTTTGACAGGCAAGCTATCTCCAGTATCTATAGTGTGCTCACACCAAGAAGTGGTACCTGGCACAGTAGAGAAGAGTTCAGAAAACTGACCCAGGAGATTTATGCAATGGTCTCTCTGCTCAGCAGTGAGACAATCAGCCAAAACTACACCTTGCACTAGAGCATCTTGTTCTGTGGAAGAGAAGAGATCAGGGAGAGGGTCACTCTCTTCTTCCTGTCCCTCATCAGTTGCCATGAGCAGGGTGAGATCAGCCCTGTCATAGTAGGGTTTCAGGCGATTGACATGGAGCACCCTAAGGGGACTCCTGGCAGTGGATAAGTCAACTAAGTAGGTGACTTCACCCTTCTTTTCAACAATTATCTGGGGTCCACTCCATTTATCTTGGAGTGCTCTTGAGCCACAGGCTCCAAGACCCACACTTTCTGCCCTGGTTGGTACTGAACCAAAACAGCCTTCTGGTCATGCCATTGCTTTTGTAGCTCTTGGCTGGCCTGAAGGTTTTTACTGGCCTTTTTCATGTACTCAGCCATCCTAGATCTGAGGCCAAGTACATAGTCCACTATGTCTTGCTTTGGAGCTTTTAAAGGTTGTTCCCAACCCTCCTTAACAAGTGTTAGAGGACCTCTCACAGGGTGTCCAAAGAGGAGTTCAAAGGGGCTGAAGCCCACTCCTTTCTGGGGTACCTCCCTGTAAGCAAAAAGGAGGCATGGTAAAAGGATATCCCATCTCCTGCGGAGTTTTTCAGGGAGTCCCATAATCATGCGTTTGAGAGTTTTGTTAAATTTCTCTACCAGTCCATTTGTTTGTGGATGATAGGGTGTAGTGAACTTGTATGTCACTCCACACTCCTTCCACATGGCCTTTAAGTAAGCAGACATGAAATTGCTTCCCCTGTCTGATAATACCTCCTTTGGGAAGCCCACCCTGGAAAATATTCCCAGGAGGGCCTTTGCCACTGCAGGTGCTGTAGTGGTCCTTAGAGGAATTGCTTCAGGATATCTGGTGACAATTTGAAAGAAATGAGAGAGCATAGCCACTGAGGTTCTGGATAGCAGATCCTCAGTGAGACAGATAGTCATAACACAGGTAACACATTCAGGCACACTTATGAGCACTGGGGCCCTGGCTGGCAGGGTCCCAGTGACACATACAACTAAAACAACATATATACAGTGAAAAATGGGGGTAACATGCCAGGCAAGATGGTACTTTCCTACACAACCCCCCCCCCCCCCAAACGAAGGACAAGAAGACTAGCCATGACCTGATGAGTCTTCATTGTCTAAGTGGAAATATCTGGAGAGTCCATCTTCATTGGAGTGACTACTCCCAGGTCTATGTTCCACTGTATAGTCCATTCCCTGTAGGGATATGGACCACCTCAACAATTTAGGATTTTCACCTTTCATTTGTTTTAGCCAAAGTAGAGGTTTGTGGTCTGTCTGAACAATGAAGTGAGTGCCAAACAGGTATGGCCTCAACTTCTTCAGTGCCCAGACCACAGCAAAGGCCTCCCTCTCTATGCCAGACCAACGCTTTTCTCTAGGGGTCAACCTCCTACTAATAAAAGCAACAGGTTGATCCTGGCCCTCAGAATTAAGTTGTGATAGGACTGCCCCTACTCCTAATTCAGATGCATCAGTTTGGACAATGAATTTTTTAGAGTAACAAGGGCTTTTCAGGACAGGTGCAGAGCACATGGCCTGCTTCAGGTCCTCAAAAGCTTTCTGACAGCTAGCTGTCCATAATACCTTCTTAGGCATTTTCTTGGATGTGAGGTCATTAAGAGGGGCTGCAATGGAGCCATAGTTCTTAATGAACTTCCTGTAATACCCAGTGAGGCCTAAAAAGGCTCTCACCTGGGTTTGAGTAGTAGGGGGAACCCAATCTATCATAGCTTGGATTTTCCCCTGAAGTGGTGCAATCTGGCCTCCACCAACCAGGTGTCCCAGATAAACCACCTTCCCCTGCCCTATCTGGCACTTTGAAGCCTTGATAGTGAGGCCTGCCTTTTGCAGGGCCCCCAAAACTTTCCATAGGTGGACCAGGTGATCATCCCAACTGGAGCTAAAGACAGCTATATCGTCCAGATATGCTGCACTAAAAGCTTCCAGCCCTTGCAGGACTGTATTCACCAACCTTTGAAAAGTGGCAGGTGCATTCTTCAATCCAAAAGGCATTACTGTGAATTGGCCTCCAATGGTTGAAAATGCAGTTTTTGCTTTTGCATCTTCTGATAATTTGATCTGCCAATACCCTGCAGTCAAGTCAAAAGTGCTTAGATACTTGGCAGATGCCAGTGTATCTATGAGCTCATCTGCCCTGGGTATAGGGTGAGCATCAGTTTTGGTTACCTGGTTGAGACCTCTGTAGTCAACACAAAACCGCATTTCCTTCTTTCCATCCTTGGAATGAGGTTTTGGTACAAGTACCACAGGAGAAGCCCATGGACTTTCAGAGTGCTCAACCACTCCCAGTTCTAACATTTTCTGCACCTCTTGCTTTATGCAATCTCTGACATGGTCAGGCTGCCTATAGATCTTACTTTTGACAGGCAAGCTATCTCCAGTATCTATAGTGTGCTCACACCAAGAAGTGGTACCTGGCACAGTAGAGAAGAGTTCAGAAAACTGACCCAGGAGATTTATGCAATGGTCTCTCTGCTCAGCAGTGAGACAATCAGCCAAAACTACACCTTCCACTAGAGCATCTTGTTCTGTGGAAGAGAAGAGATCAGGGAGAGGGTCACTCTCTTCTTCCTGTCCCTCATCAGTTGCCATGAGCAGGGTGAGATCAGCCCTGTCATAGTAGGGTTTCAGGCGATTGACATGGAGCACCCTAAGGGGACTCCTGGCAGTGGATAAGTCAACTAAGTAGGTGACTTCACCCTTCTTTTCAACAATTATCTGGGGTCCACTCCATTTATCTTGGAGTGCTCTTGAGCCACAGGCTCCAAGACCCACACTTTCTGCCCTGGTTGGTACTGAACCAAAACAGCCTTCTGGTCATGCCATTGCTTTTGTAGCTCTTGGCTGGCCTGAAGGTTTTTACTGGCCTTTTTCATGTACTCAGCCATCCTAGATCTGAGGCCAAGTACATAGTCCACTATGTCTTGCTTTGGAGCTTTTAAAGGTTGTTCCCAACCCTCCTTAACAAGTGTTAGAGGACCTCTCACAGGGTGTCCAAAGAGGAGTTCAAAGGGGCTGAAGCCCACTCCTTTCTGGGGTACCTCCCTGTAAGCAAAAAGGAGGCATGGTAAAAGGATATCCCATCTCCTGCGGAGTTTTTCAGGGAGTCCCATAATCATGCGTTTGAGAGTTTTGTTAAATTTCTCTACCAGTCCATTTGTTTGTGGATGATAGGGTGTAGTGAACTTGTATGTCACTCCACACTCCTTCCACATGGCCTTTAAGTAAGCAGACATGAAATTGCTTCCCCTGTCTGATAATACCTCCTTTGGGAAGCCCACCCTGGAAAATATTCCCAGGAGGGCCTTTGCCACTGCAGGTGCTGTAGTGGTCCTTAGAGGAATTGCTTCAGGATATCTGGTGGCATGGTCCACTACCACCAAGATAAACCTATTGCCTGAAGCAGTAGGAGGGTCAAGGGGGCCAACTATGGCAACCCCTACCCTTTCAAAGGGAACCCCAACCACAGGCAGTGGAATAAGGGGTGCCTTTGGAGTGCCACCTGTCTTGCCACTGGCTTGACAGGTTTCACAGGACTTACAAAATTCCTTTGTCTCCTCTGACATTCTATGCCAATGAAACAGGGGAACAAGCCCGTCCCAAGTTTTCATTTGCCCCAAATGTCCAGCTAAGGGAATGTCGTGGGCTAGAGTTAGGAGGAACTTTCTGTACTCCTGAGGAATCACTAACCTCCTGGCAGTTCCAGGTTTAGGATCCCTTGCTTCAGTGTACAAGAGGTTGTCCTCCCAGTAAACTCTGTGTGAGTCACTGACATCCCCATTTGCTTGTTTGACAGCTTGCTGTCTTAGACCCTCTAGTGTGGGACAGGTATGCTGTGCCACACTCAGCTCCTCCCTGGCAGGCCCCCCTTCACCCAAAAGCTCAGCAGTGTCTGCTTCCAGCTCCTCTGGTGTAGGTTCTGCACAGGGTGGAAATTCTTCTTCCTCAGAAGTAGAATCCACTGTAGAGGGAGGGATAGTAGGTAGTGCTTTACTTCTACTAGCCCTAGCTTTAGGGAGCACTTGGTCCATTCTTCCAGGATCCAAGTCACCCTGTCCTTTTTGCTTTTTGGCCTGAGCCCTTGTCAAAGCAAAAATATGCCCTGGAATGCCCAGCATTGCTGCATGGGCCTCCAACTCCACATCTGACCAAGCTGATGCCTCTAAATCATTCCCTAGTAGACAGTCTACAGGTAAATCTGAGGCAACCACAACTTTCTGTGGACCAGTAACCCCCCCCAGTTGAGATTTACAACAGCCATGGGGTGGCTAAGTGTGTTGTTGCGAGCATCGGTTACTTGGTACTGGTGACCAAGTAGGTGTTGTTGAGGGTGGACCAGTTTCTCTATTACCATTGTAACACTGGCACCAGTTTCCCTGTAGGCCTGAACCTCAACACCATTTATTAGGGGTAGTTGCTTGTACTTATCCATGTTAAGGGGACAAGCAACCAAGGTGGCTAAATCAATAGCCCCCTCGGAGACTAACACAGCCTCTGTGGTCTCCCTACCAAGACCAACCCCAACTAAGTTACCAAAAGTGAGCCCAGCTACTCCCTTGGATTGGCTATTAGTAGGTTTGCTCCCACCACCACTGCTATTAGTAGGGACACTAGGTGTAGCAGTAGGGGTTGTAGTGGTAGGAGGCTTGGTGCTTTTCTTTGGACAACTGGGATCTGTTGTCCAATGGCCTTTTATTTTACATAAATAGCACCATGGTTTCTTTTCTTTGTTTTGATTAGAAGAGGATTTGGGCCCACCACCCCCACCAGAGTGTTTTTGTGGAACTGATGAAGACTCATTTTTAGATTTGTCCCCACCCTTGTCAGAAGACTTACCATCCTTCTTCTTATTGCCATCTTTGTCACCCCCTGTATGAACTTTTCTGTTCACCCTTGTTCTGACCCATTTGTCTGCCTTCTTTCCCAATTCTTGGGGAGAGGTCAGATCAGAGTCGACCAAGTACTGGTGCAACAAATCAGACACACAATTATTAAGAATATGCTCTCTCAGGATCAAGTTATACAGGCTTTCATAATCAGTAACTTTACTGCCATGTAACCACCCCTCCAAGGCCTTCACTGAATGGTCAACAAAATCAATCCAGTCTTGTGAAGACTCCTTTTTGGTCTCTCTGAACTTCATCCTGTACTGTTCAGTGGTTAAGCTATAACCATCCAGGAGTGCATTCTTAAGAACTGTAAAATTATTGGCATCACTTTCTTTCACAGTAAGGAGCCTATCCCTACCCTTTCCACTAAATGATAGCCATAGGATAGCAGCCTGTAGGAGGCTGGACTGGCTTGTAGTGAGTACCAAGGGGTACTTGCACCTTGCACCAGGCCCAGTTATCCCTTATTAGTGTATAGGGTGTCTAGCAGCTTAGGCTGATAGATAATGGTAGCTTAGCAGAGCAGCTTAGGCTGAACTAGGAGACGTGTGAAGCTACTACAGTACCACTTAGTGTCATATGCACAATATCATAAGAAAACACAATACACAGTTATACTAAAAATAAAGGTACTTTATTTTTATGACAATATGCTAAAGTATCTTAGAGTGTACCCTCAGTGAGAGGATAGGAAATATACACAAGATATATATACACAATAGCAAAAATATGCAGTATAGTCTTAGAAAACAGTGCAAACAATGTATAGTTACAATAGGATGCAATGGGGAAACATAGGGATAGAGGCAACACAAACCATATACTCCAAAAGTGGAATGCGAACCACGAATGGACCCCAAACCTATGTGACCTTGTAGAGGGTCGCTGGGACTATTAGAAAATAGTGAGAGTTAGAAAAATAACCCTCCCCAAGACCCTGAAAAGTGAGTGCAAAGTGCACTAAAGTTCCCCTAAGGACAAAGAAGTCGTGTTAGAGGAATAATGCAGGAAAGACACAAACCAACAATGCAACAACAGTGGATTTCCAATCTAGGGTACCTGTGGAACAAGGGGACCAAATCCAAAAGTCACAAGCAAGTCGGAGATGGGCAGATGCCCAGGAAATGCCAGCTGCGGGTGCAAAGAAGCTTCTACTGGACAGAAGAAGCTGAGGTTTCTGCAGGAACGAAAAGGGCTAGAGACTTCCCCTTTGGTGGACGGATCCCTCTCGCCGTGGAGAGTCGTGCAGAAGTGTTTTCCCGCCGAAAGAACGCCAACAAGCCTTGCTAGCTGCAAATCATGAGGTTAGCGTTTTTGGACGCTGCTGTGGCCCTGGAGGGACCAGGAGGTCGCAAATTGGACCAGGAGAGAGAGGGGACGTCGAGCAATACAAGGAGCCCTCTCAGCAGCAGGTAGCACTCAGAGAAGTGCCAGAAACAGGCACTACAAGGATGCGTGAAATGGTGCTCACCCGAAGTCGCAAAAAGGAGTCCCACGTCGCCGGAGACCAACTTAGAACGTCGTGCAATGCAGGTTAGAGTGCTGTGGACCCAGGCTTGGCTGTGCACAAAGGATTTCCGCCGGAAGTGCACAGGGGCCGGAGAAGTTGCAAAAGTCGCGGTTACCAACAATGCAGTCTGGAGTGGGGAGGCAAGGACTTACCTCCACCAAACTTGGACTGAAGAGTCACTGGACTGTGGCAGTCACTTGGACAGAGTTGTTGGATTCAAGGGACCTCGCTCATCGTGCTGAGAGGAGACCCAAGGGACCGGTAATGCAGCTTTTTGGTGCCTGCGGTTGCAGGGGGAAGATTCCGTCGGCCCACGGGAGATTTCTTCGGAGCTTCTGGTGCATAGAGGAGGCAGACTACCCCCACAGCATGCACAGACAGGAAAACAGTTGAGAAGGCGGCAGGATCAGCGTTACAGAGTTGCAGTAGTCGTCTTAGCTACTTTGTTGCAGGTTTGCAGGCTTCCAGCGCGGTCAGCAGTCGATTCCTTATCAGAAGGTGAAGAGAGAGATGCAGAGGAACTCGGATGAGCTCTTGCATTCGTTATCTAAAGTTTCCCCAGAGACAGAGACCCTAAATAGCCAGAAAAGAGGGTTTGGCTACCTAGGAGAGAGGATAGGCTAGCAACACCTGAAGGAGCCTATCACAAGGAGTCTCTGACGTCACCTGGTGGCACTGGCCACTCAGAGCAGTCCAGTGTGCCAGCAGCACCTCTGTTTCCAAGATGGCAGAGGTCTGGAGCACACTGGAGGAGCTCTGGACACCTCCCAGGGGAGGTGCAGGTCAGGGGAGTGGTCACTCCCCTTTCCTTAGTCCAGTTTCGCGCCAGAGCAGGGCTAAGGGGTCCCCTGAACCGGTGTAGACTGGCTTATGCAGAATTGGGCACATCTGTGCCCAACAAAGCATTTCCAGAGGCTGGGGGAGGCTACTCCTCCCCTGCCTTCACACCATTTTCCAAAGGGAGAGGGTGTCACACCCTCTCTCAGAGGAAGTTCTTTGTTCTGCCATCCTGGGCCAGGCCTGGCTGGACCCCAGGAGGGCAGATGCCTGTCTGAGGGGTTGGCAGCAGCAGCAGCTGCAGTGAAACCCCAGGAAGGGCAGTTTGGCAGTACCAGGGTCTGTGCTACAGACCACTGGGATCATGGAATTGTGCCAACAATGCCAGGATGGCATAGAGGGGGCAATTCCATGATCTTAGACATGTTACATGGCCATATTCGGAGTTACCATTGTGAAGCTACATATAGGTAGTGACCTATATGTAGTGCACGCGTGTAATGGTGTCCCCGCACTCACAAAGTTCAGGGAATTGGCTCTGAACAATGTGGGGGCACCTTGGCTAGTGCCAGGGTGCCCTCACACTAAGTAACTTTGCACCTAACCTTTACCAGGTAAAGGTTAGACATATAGGTGACTTATAAGTTACTTAAGTGCAGTGTAAAATGGCTGTGAAATAACGTGGACGTTATTTCACTCAGGCTGCAGTGGCAGGCCTGTGTAAGAATTGTCAGAGCTCCCTATGGGTGGCAAAAGAAATGCTGCAGCCCATAGGGATCTCCTGGAACCCCAATACCCTGGGTACCTCAGTACCATATACTAGGGAATTATAAGGGTGTTCCAGTAAGCCAATGTGAATTGGTAAAAATGGTCACTAGCCTGTTAGTGACAATTTGGAAAGAAATGAGAGAGCATAACCACTGAGGTTCTGATTAGCAGAGCCTCAGTGAGACAGTTAGTCACTACACAGGTAACACATTCAGGCACACTTATGAGCACTGGGGCCCTGGGTTACCAGGGTCCCAGTGACACATACAACTAAAACAACATATATACAGTGAAAAATGGGGGTAACATGCCAGGCAAGATGGTACTTTCCTACACCCCCCCCCCCAAACGAAGGACAATAAGACTAGCCATGACCTGATGAGTCTTCATTGTCTAAGTGGAAATATCTGGAGAGTCCATCTGCATTGGAGTGGCTACTCCCAGGTCTATGTTCCACTGTATAGTCCATTCCCTGTAGGGATATGGACCACCTCAACAATTTAGGATTTTCACTTTTCATTTGTTTTAGCCAAAGTAGAGGTTTGTGGTCTGTCTGAACAATGAAGTGAGTGCCAAACAGGTATGGCCTCAACTTCTTCAGAGCCCAGACCACAGCAAAGGCCTCCCTCTCAATGGCAGACCAACGCTTTTCTCTAGGGGTCAACCTCCTACTAATAAAAGCAACAGGTTGATCCTGGCCCTCAGAATTAAGTTGTGATAGGACTGCCCCTACTCCTAATTCAGATGCATCAGTTTGGACATATAATTTTTTAGAGTAACAAGGGCTTTTCAGGACAGGTGCAGAGCACATGGCCTGCTTCAGCTCCTCAAAAGCTTTCTGACAGTTTGCTGTCCATAATACCTTTTTAGGCATCTTTTTGGAAGTGAGGTCATTACGAGGGGCTGCAATGGAGCCATAGTTCTTAATGAACCTCCTGTAATACCCAGTGAGGCCTAGGAAGGCTCTCACCAGAGTCTGTGTGGTAGGGGGAATCCAATCAATAATTGTTTGGATTTTCCCCTGTAGTGGTGCAATCTGTTCCCCACCAACAAGGTGTCCCAGATAAACCACCTTACCCTGCCCTATCTGGCACTTTGAAGCCTTGATAGTGAGGCCTGCCTTTTGCAGGGCCTCCAAAACTTTCCATAGGTGGACCAGGTGATCATCCCAGCTGGAGCTAAAGACAGCTATATCGTCCAAATATGCTGCACTGAAAGCTTCCAGCCCTTGCAGGACTGTGTTCACCAACCTCTGAAAAGTGGCAGGTGCATTTTTCAAACCAAAAGGCATTACAGTGAACTGGTAATGTCCTCCAATGGTTGAAAATGCAGTCTTAGGTTTAGAATCTTCTGACAATTTGATCTGCCAATACCCTGCAGTCAAGTCAAAAGTGCTTAGATACTTGGCAGATGCCAGTGTATCTATGAGCTCATCTGCCCTGGGTATAGGGTGAGCATCAGTTTTGGTTACCAAGTTGAGACCTCTATAGTCTACACAAAACCGCATTTCCTTCTTTCCATCTTTGGAATGGGGTTTTGGTACCAGTACCACAGGAGAAGCCCATGGACTGTCAGAGTGCTCAACCACTCCTAGTTCTAACATTTTCTGGACCTCTTGCTTTATGCAGTCCCTGACATGGTCAGGCTGCCTATAGATCTTACTTTTGACAGGTAAACTGTCTCCAGTATCTATAGTGTGCTCACACCAAGAAGTGGTACCTGGCACAGTAGAGAAGAGTTCAGAGAATTGATCTAGGAGATTTATGCAATTATCTTTCTGCTCAGCAGTAAGACAATCAGCCAAAACTACACCTTCCACAAGAGCATCTTGTTCTGTGGAAGAGAAGAGATCAGGTAGAGGATCACTGTCTTCTTCCTGTCCCTCATCAGTTGCCATGAGCAGGGTGAGATCAGCCCTGTCATAGTAGGGTTTCAGGCGGTTGACATGGAGCACCCTAAGGGGACTCCTGGCAGTGCCTAAGTCAACTAAATAGGTGACTTCTCCCTTCTTTTCAACAATTGTGTGGGGACCACTCCATTTATCTTGGAGTGCTCTTGGGGCCACAGGCTCCAAGACCCACACTTTCTGCCCTGGTTGGTACTGAACCAAAACAGCCTTCTGATCATGCCACTGCTTCTGGAGCTCTTGGCTGGCCTGAAGGTTTTTACTGGCCTTTTTCATGTACTCAGCCATCCTTGATCTGAGGCCAAGTACATAATCCACAATGTCCTGCTTAGGAGCTTTTAAAGGTTGTTCCCAACCCTCCTTTACAAGTGTGAGTGGACCCCTAACAGGGTGTCCAAAAAGAAGTTCAAAGGGGCTGAAGCCCACTCCTTTCTGGGGTACCTCCCTGTAGGCAAAAAGGAGGCATGGTAGAAGGATATCCCATCTCCTGCGGAGTTTTTCAGGGAGACCCATAATCATGCCTTTGAGAGTTTTATTAAATCTCTCCACCAGTCCATTTGTTTGTGGATGATAGGGTGTTGTGAACTTGTACGTTACACCACACTCCTTCCACATGGCCTTTAAGTATGCAGACATGAAATTGCTTCCCCTGTCTGATACCACTTCCTTTGGGAAGCCCACCCTGGAAAATATTCCCAGGAGGGCCTTTGCCACTGCAGGTGCTGTAGTGGTCCTTAAAGGAATAGCTTCAGGATATCTTGTGGCATGGTCCACTACCACCAAGATAAACCTATTGCCTGAAGCAGTAGGAGGGTCAAGGGGGCCAACTATGTCAACCCCTACCCTTTCATAGGGAACCCCAACCACAGGCAGTGGGATAAGGGGTGCCTTTGGGGTGCCACCTGTCTTGCCACTGGCTTGACAGGTTTCACAGGACTTACAAAATTCCTTTGTGTCCTCAGACATTCTAGGCCAATGAAACAGGGGAACAAGCCTGTCCCAAGTTTTCATTTGTCCTAGATGCCCAGCTAAGGGAATGTCATGTGCCAGTGTTAGGAGGAACTTTCTGTACTCCTGAGGAATCACTAATCTCCTGGCAGCTCCAGGTTTAGGATCCCTATGCTCAGTGTACAAGAGGTTGTCCTCCCAGTAAACTCTGTGAGAGTCACTGACATCCCCATTAGCCTGTTTGACAGCTTGCTGTCTGAGACCCTCTAATGTGGGACAGGTTTGCTGTGCCACACTCAGCTCCTCTCTGGCAGGCCCCCCTTCACCCAAAAGCTCAGCAGTGTCTGCTTCCAGCTCCTCTGGTGTAGGTTCTGCACAGGGAGGGAATTCTTCTTCCTCAGAAGTTGAATCCACTGTAGAGGGAGGGATAGTAGGAAGTGGTTTGCTTCTACTAGCCCTAGCTTTAGGGAGCACTTGGTCCATTGTTCCAGGATCCAAGCTTCCCTGTCCTTTTTGCTTTTTGGCCTGAGCCCTTGTCAAAGCAAAAATATGCCCTGGGATGCCCAGCATTGCTGCATGGGCTTCCAACTCCACATCTGACCAAGCTGATGTCTCCAAATCATTCCCTAATAGACAGTCTACATGTAAATCTGAAGCTACCACAACTTTCTTTGGACCAGTAACCCCCCCCCCAGTTGAGATTAACAACAGCCATGGGGTGGCTAAGTGTGTTGTTGTGAGCATCGGTTACTTGGTACTGGTGACCAAGTAGGTGTTGTTCAGGGTGGACCAGTTTCTCTATGACCATAGTCACACTGGCACCAGTGTCCCTGTAGGCCTGAACCTCAACACCATTTATTAGGGGTAGCTGCTTGTACTTATCCATATTAAGGGGACAAGCAACTAAGGTTGCTAAATCAATAGCCCCCTCAGAGACTAACACAGCCTCTGTGGCCTCCCTAACAAGGCCAACCCCAACCCCAACTAAGTTACCAATAGTGAGCCCAGCTACTCCCTTGGATTGGCTATTAGTAGGTTTGCTCCCACCACCACTGCTATTAGTAGCGACACTAGGGGTAGCAGTAGGGGTTGTAGTGGTAGGAGCATTGGTGCTTTTCTTTGGACAACTGGGATCTGTTGTCCAATGGCCTTTTATTTTACATAAATAGCACCATGGTTTCTTTTCCTTGTTCTGATTAAAAGAGGATTTGGGCCCACCACCCCCACCAGAGTGTTTTTGTGGGCCTGATGAAGACTCATTTTTAGATTTGTCCCCACCCTTGTCAGAAGACTTACCATCCGTCTTTTTGTTGCCATCTTTGTCACCCCCTGTATGAACTTTTCTGTTCACCCTTGTTCTGACCCATTTGTCTGCCTTCTTTCCCAATTCTTGGGGAGAGGTCAGATCAGAGTCCACCAAGTACTGGTGCAACAAATCAGACACACAATTATTAAGAATATGCTCTCTCAGGATCAAGTTATACAGGCTGTCATAATCAGTAACTTTACTGCCATGTAACCACCCCTCCAAGGCCTTCACTGAATGGTCAATGAAATCAACCCAGTCTTGTGAAGACTCCTTTTTGGTCTCTCTGAACTTTATCCTGTACTGTTCAGTGGTTAAGCAATAACCATCCAGGAGTGCATTCTTAAGAACTTGGAAATTATTAGCATCATTTTCTTTCACAGTAAGGAGCCTATCCCTACCTTTTCCACTAAATGATAGCCATAGGATAGCAGCCCACTGCCTTTGAGGGACATCCTGTACAACACAGGCCCTCTCAAGTGCAGCAAACCACTTGTTAATGTCATCCCCCTCCTTATAAGGGGGAACTATCTTATGCAGATTCCTGCAATCATGCTCTTTTGCAGGATGACTATGGGGAATACTGCTGCTGCCACCATGGGTATCTAAACCCAACTTCTGTCTTTCTTTCTCTAGTTCAAAAGACTGTCTATCCAAATCCAGCTGTTGCTTTTTAAGCTTCAGTCTGGTTTGTTCCACTCTCAACTTATTGAGTTCCCTCTCTAACATTCTGTCATCAGGGTTGGTGGGAGGGACATTCTTAGACACAGAAGAATGAACAGAAGGAGACCTGTCCCTTACAGAAGCCACCCTAACAGCTTGGCTAACAGAAACATCACTACCAGTATGGTGAGAATAAATGCTTTTGCTATGATGTGAGACAACACTATTTCTATGGTGAGGCTCTCCATCATTACCAACTATGCTAGACTGTCTAGTAATGGGCAGGCTAGGAAGTTTATTTCCTGAATCTTTTCCTGGGGGAGTCCCTGGGTCAGATTGGGAACCATTTGCTACTTTTTCAACAGATGTGGCCCCTATGGCCTTATCTTGTTCTCTAAGCATGTTAAGCAATAATTCCAAAGAAGGATTCTTCCCTACACTCAAACCTCTCTCTATGCAGAGACTCCTTGCTCCTTTCCAGCTAAGGTGGTCATATGCAAGTTTGGACAGATCAACATTTTGGCCTGTGCCAGACATTTTTAGAGAGAGTTAAAGTGATAGAAAAAGAGAAAAAAGTTTTCTGAACTTTTTAGAAAGACAGAAAAAAACTTTTTAAACTTTTAAGAACTTTTTGGAAAGTTTAGAAGTACTTTTCAGCACTTAGAAAAGAGTGAAAAGAGGAAATGCAAAACTTTTTGGCTATGTGTATATACACTGACCTTGTTTTGTATATTTTTCTCTTATGAAAAGTACAATGACAAGAGTGGTAAGTAGTCTCAAAGCACTTATCCCACCGCTGCCACCAATGTAGGAGGCTGGACTGGCTTGTAGTGAGTGCCAAGGGGTACTTGCACCTTGCACCAGGCCCAGTTATCCCTTATTAGTGTATAGGGTGTCTAGCAGCTTAGGCTGATAGATAATTGTAGCTTAGCAGAGCAGCTTAGGCTGAACTAGGAGACGTGTGAAGCTACTACAGTACCACTTAGTGTCATATGCACAATATCATAAGAAAACACAATACACAGTTATACTAAAAATAAAGGTACTTTATTTTTATGACAATATGCCAAAGTATCTTAGAGTGTACCCTCAGTGAGAGGATAGGAAATATACACAAGATATATATACACAATAGCAAAAATATGCAGTATAGTCTTAGAAAACAGTGCAAACAATGTATAGTTACAATAGGATGCAATGGGGAAACATAGGGATAGGGGCAACACAAACCATATACTCCAAAAGTGGAATGCGAACCACGAATGGACCCCAAACCTATGTGACCTTGTAGAGGGTCGCTGGGACTATTAGAAAATAGTGAGAGTTAGAAAAATAACCCTCCCCAAGACCCTGAAAAGTGAGTGCAAAGTGCACTAAAGTTCCCCTAAGGACAAAGAAGTCGTGTTAGAGGAATAATGCAGGAAAGACACAAACCAACAATGCAACAACTGTGGATTTCCAATCTAGGGAACCTGTGGAACAAGGGGACCAAGTCCAAAAGTCACAAGCAAGTCGGAGATGGGCAGATGCCCAGGAAATGCCAGCTGCGGGTGCAAAGAAGCTTCTACTGGACAGAAGAAGCTGAGGTTTCTGCAGGAACGAAAAGGGCTAGAGACTTCCCCTTTGGTGGACGGATCCCGCTCGCCGTGGAGAGTCGTGCAGAAGTGTTTTCCCGCCAAAAGAACGCCAACAAGCCTTGCTAGCTGCAAATCGTGTGGTTAGCGTTTTTGGACGCTGCTGTGGCCCTGGAGGGACCAGGAGGTCGCAAATTGGACCAGAACAGAGAGGGGACGTCGAGCAAGACAAGGAGCCCTCTCAGCAGCAGGTAGCACCCGGAGAAGTGCCAGAAACAGCCACTACGAGGATGCGTGAAACGGTGCTCACCCGAAGTCGCACAAAGGAGTCCCACGTCGCCGGAGACCAACTTAGAACGTCGTGCAATGCAGGTTAGAGTGCCGTGGACCCAGGCTTGGCTGTGCACAAAGGATTTCTGCCAGAAGTGCACAGGGGCCGGAGAAGTTGCAAAAGTCGCGGTTACCAACAATGCAGTCTGGAGTGGGGAGGCAAGGACTTACCTCCACCAAACTTGGACTGATGAGTCACTGGACTGTGGCAGTCACTTGGACAGAGTTTTTGGATTCAAGGGACCTCGCTCATCGTGCTGAGAGGAGACCCAAGGGACCGGTAATGCAGCTTTTTGGTGCCTGCGGTTGCAGGGGGAAGATTCCGTCGACCCACAGGAGATTTCTTCGGAGCTTCTGGTGCAGAGAGGAGGCAGACTACCCCCACAGCATGCACAGACAGGAAAACAGTCGAGAAGGCGGCAGGATCAGCGTTACAGAGTTGCAGTAGTCGTCTTAGCTACTTTGTTGCAGGTTTGCAGGCTTCCAGCGCGGTCAGCAGTCAATTCCTTATCAGAAGGTGAAGAGAGAGATGCAGAGGAACTCGGGTGAGCTCTTGCATTCGTTATCTAAAGTTTCCCCAGAGACAGAGACCCTAAATAGCCAGAAAAGAGGGTTTGGCTACCTAGGAGAGAGGATAGGCTAGCAACACCTGAAGGAGCCTATCACAAGGAGTCTCTGACGTCACCTGGTGGCACTGGCCACTCAGAGCAGTCCAGTGTGCCAGCAGCACCTCTGTTTCCAAGATGGCAGAGGTCTGGAGCACACTGGAGGAGCTCTGGACACCTCCCAGGGGAGGTGCAGGTCAGGGGAGTGGTCACTCCCCTTTCCTTTGTCCAGTTTCACGCCAGAGCAGGGCTAAGGGGTCCCCTGAACCGGTGTAGACTGGCTTATGCAGAATTGGGCACATCTGTGCCCAACAAAGCATTTCCAGAGGCTGGGGGAGGCTTCTCCTCCCCTGCCTTCACACCATTTTCCAAAGGGAGAGGGTGTCACACCCTCTCTCAGAGGAAGTTCTTTGTTCTGCCATCCTGGGCCAGGCCTGGCTGGACCCCAGGAGGGCAGATGCCTGTCTGAGGGGTTGGCAGCAGCAGCAGCTGCAGTGAAACCCCAGGAAGGGCAGTTTGGCAGTACCAGGGTCTGTGCTACAGACCACTGGGATCATGGAATTGTGCCAACAATGCCAGGATGGCATAGAGGGGGCAATTCCATGATCTTAGACATGTTACATGGCCATATTCGGAGTTACCATTGTGAAGCTACATATAGGTAGTGACCTATATGTAGTGCACGCGTGTAATGGTGTCCCCGCACTCACAAAGTTCAGGGAATTGGCTCTGAACAATGTGGGGGCACCTTGGCTAGTGCCAGGGTGCCCTCACACTAAGTAACTTTGCACCTAACCTTTACCAGGTAAAGGTTAGACATATAGGTGACTTATAAGTTACTTAAGTGCAGTGTAAAATGGCTGTGAAATAACGTGGACGTTATTTCACTCAGGCTGCAGTGGCAGGCCTGTGTAAGAATTGTCAGAGCTCCCTATGGGTGGCAAAAGAAATGCTGCAGCCCATAGGGATCTCCTGGAACCCCAATACCCTGGGTACCTCAGTACCATATACTAGGGAATTATAAGGGTGTTCCAGTAAGCCAATGTGAATTGGTAAAACTGGTCACTAGCCTGTTAGTGACAATTTGGAAAGAAATGAGAGAGCATAACCACTGAGGTTCTGATTAGCAGAGCCTCAGTGAGACAATTAGTCACTACACAGGTAACACATTCAGGCACACTTATGAGCACTGGGGCCCTGGGTTACCAGGGTCCCAGTGACACATACAACTAAAACAACATATATACAGTGAAAAATGGGGGTAACATGCCAGGCAAGATGGTACTTTCCTACACAGCCCACTGCCTTTGAGGGACATCCTGTACAACACAGACCCTATCAAGTGCAGCAAACCACTTGTTAATGTCATCCCCCTCCTTATAAGGGGGAACTATCTTGTGCAGATTCCTAGAATCATGCTCTTTTGCAGGATGACTATGGGGAATACTGATTCTGCCACCATGGGTTTCTAAACCCAATTTCTGTCTTTCCCTTTCCACTTCTAAGGACTGTCTATCCAAATCCAGCTGTTGCTTCTTGAGCTTCAGTCTGGTTTGTTCCACTCTCAATCTATTGTGCTCCCTTTCTAACACTCTGTCATCAGGGTGGGTGGGTGGGACATTCCTTGAAACAGAAGTATGGTGAGAATGTACAGAAGGAGACCCATCCCTTACAGAAGGCATCCTAACAGCTTGGTTAACAGAAACATCACTTCTACTATGATGTGAAGGAATACTCTTGCTATGATGTGAGACAACACTATCAGTATGGTGTGACTCTACATCAGTACCAACTATGCTAGTCTGTCTTGTAATTGGCAGGCTAGGAAGTTTCTTTCCTGAATCTTTTTCTAGGGGAGTCCCTGGATCAGATTGGGAACCATTAGCTACTTTTTCAACAGAAGGGGCACCTCTGGCCTTATCCTGTTCTATAAGCATGTTAACCAACAGTTCTCTGGGGGGATTCTTACCTACACTTAAACCTCTTTCTATGCAGAGACTCCTTGCTCCTTTCCAGCTAAGGTGATCATAAGCAAGTTTGGACAGATCAACAGTTTGGCCTGTGCCAGACATTTTAGAAAGTGTTAAAGTGATAGAAAAAGGAACAAAACGTTTGTCAGAACTTTTAGAAATACAGAAAAAAACTTTTTAAACTTTTTAAGAACTTTTTGAAAGTTTAGAAGTACTTCTCAGCACTTTAGAAAAGAAGTGAGAAAAGAAATGCAAAACTTTTTGGTTAGGTGTACATACACTGAACTTGTTTTGTAAATTTTTCTCTTATGAAAAGTACAATGACAAAAGTGGTAAGCAGTTACAAAGCACTTATCCCACCACTGCACAACCAATATAGGAGGCTGGACTGGCTAGTAGTGAGTACCAAGGGGTACTTACACCTTGCACCAGGCCCAGGTATCCCTTATTAGTGTAGAGGGGTGTCTAGCAGCTTAGGCTGTTAGAAAAGGTAGCTTAGCAGAGCAGCTTAGGCTGAACTAGGAGACGAGTGAAGCTCCTACAGTACCACTAGTGTCATATGCACAATATCATAAGAAAACACAATACACAGATACACTAAAAATAAAGGTACTTTATTTTTATGACAATATGCCAAAGTATCTCAGTGAGTACCCTCAGTATGAGGATAGCAAATATACACAAGATATATGTACACAATACCAAAATATGCAGTAATAGCAATAGAAAACAGTGCAAACAATGTATAGTCACAATAGAATGCAATGGGGGCACATAGGGATAGGGGCAACACAAACCATATACTCTAGAAGTGGAATGCGAACGACGAATGGACCCCAAACCTATGTGACCTCGTAGAGGGTCGCTGGGACTGTAAGAAAACAGTGAGGGTTAGAAAAATAGCCCACCCCAAGACCCTGAAAAGTGGGTGCAAAGTGCACCTAAGTTTCCCAAAGAGCACAGAAGTCGTGATAGGGGAAGTCTGCAGGAAAGGCCAACACCAGCAATGCAACAACGATGGATTTCCAGACGAGAGTACCTGTGGAACAAGGGGACCAAGTCCAAAAGTCACGATCAAGTCGGGAGTGGGCAGATGCCCAGGAAATGCCAGCTGTGGATGCAAAGAGGCTGCCACCGGATGGTAGAAGCTGAGGATTCTGCACAAACGACAAGGGCTAGAACCTTCCCCTTTGGAGGATGGATGTCCCACGTCGTGAAGAGTCGTGCAGAAGTATTTTCCCGCAGAAAGACCGCAAACAAGCCTTGCTAGCTGCAAGTGTCGCGGTTAGGGTTTTTGGATGCTGCTGTGGCCCAGAAGGGACCAGGATGTCACCAATTGTGTGAGGGGACAGAGGGGGCGTCCAGCAAGAGAAGGAGCCCACTCAGAAGCAAGCAGCACCCGCAGAAGTGCTGGAACAGGCACTACGAAGTGGAGTGAATCAGTGCTCACCCGAAGTTGCACAAGAGAGTCCCATGCCACCGGAGGACAACTCAGGAGGTCGTGCAATGCAGGTTAGAGTGCCGGGGACCCAGGCTTGGCTGTGCATGAAGGAAATCCTCGGTGAGTGCACAGGAGCTGGAGTAGCTGCAAAACACGCAGTTCCCAGCAATGCAGTCTGGCGTGGGGAGGCAAGGACTTACCTCCACCAAACCTGGACTGAAAAGTCACTGGACTGTGGGAGTCACTTGGACAGAGTTACTGAGTTCAAGGGACCTCGCTCGTCGTGCTGAGAGGAGACCCAGAGGACCGGTGATGCAGTTCTTTGGTGCCTGCGGTTGCAGGGGGAAGATTCCGTTGACCCACGGGAGTTTTCTTCGGAGCTTCTAGTGCAGAGAGGAGGCAGACTACCCCCACAGCATGCACCACCAGGAAGACAGTCGAGAAGGCGGCAGGATCAGGGTTACAGTGTCGCAGTAGTCGTCTTTGCTACTTTGTTGCAGTTTAGCAGGCTTCCAGCGCGGTCAGCAGTCGATTCCTTGGCAGAAGGTGAAGAGAGAGATGCAGAGGAACTCTGATGAGCTCTTGCATTCGTTATCTAAGGAAATCCCCAAAGCAGAGACCCTAAATAGCCAGAAAAGAGGGTTTGGCTACTTAGGAGAGAAGATAGGCTAGCAACACCTGAAGGAGCCTATCAGAAGGAGTCTCTGACGTCACCTGCTGGCCCTGGCCACTCAGAGCAGTCCAGTGTGCCAGCAGCACCTCTGTTTCCAAGATGGCAGAGGTCTGGAGCACACTGGAGGAGCTCTGGGCACCTCCCAGGGGAGGTGCAGGTCAGGGGAGTGGTCACTCCCCTTCCCTTTGTCCAGTTTCGCGCCAGAGCAGGGCTGAGGGGTCCCTGAACCGGTGTAGACTGGCTTATGCAGAAATGGGCACCATGTGTGCCCATGAAAGCATTTCCAGAGGCTGGGGGAGGCTACTCCTCCCCTGCCTTCACACCATTTTCCAAAGGGAGAGGGTGTAACACCCTCTCTCAGAGGAAGTCCTTTGTTCTGCCATCCTGGGCCAAGCCTGGCTGGGCCCCAGGAGGGCAGAAACCTGTCTGAGGGGTTGGCAGCAGCAGCAGCTGCAGTGAAACCCCGGGAAAGGCAGTTTGGCAGTACCAGGGTCTGTGCTAGAGACCCGTGGGATCATGAGATTGTGCCAACTATGCCAGGATGGCATAGAGGGGGCAATTCCATGATCATAGACATGTTACATGGCCATATTCGGAGTTACCATTGTGAAGCTACACATAGGTAGTGACCTATATGTAGTGCACACGGGTAATGGTCTCCCCGCACTCACAAAGTCCGGGGAATTGGCCCTGAACAATGTGGGGGCACCTTGGCTAGTGCCATGGTGCCCACACACTAAGTAACTTTGCACCTAACCTTTTCCAGGTAAAGGTTAGACATATAGGTGACTTATAAGTTACTTAAGTGCAGTGTAAAATGGCTGTGAAATAACGTGGACGTTATTTCACTCAGGCTGCAGTGGCAGGCCTGTGTAAGAATTGTCAGAGCTCCCTATGGGTGGCAAAAGAAATGCTGCAGCCCATAGGGATCTCCTGGAACCCCAATACCCTGGGTACCTCAGTACCATATACTAGGGAATTATAAGGGTGTTTCAGTATGCCAATGTAAATTGGTAAAATTGGTCACTAATCTGTTAGTGACAATTTGAAAGAAATGAGAGAGCATAACCACTGAGGTTCTGGATAGCAGAGCCTCAGTGAGACAGTTAGTCATAACACAGGTAACACATTCAGGCACACTTATGAGCACTGGGGCCCTGGCTGTCAGGGTCCAAATGACACATACAACTAAAACAACATATATACAGTGAAAAATGGGGGTAACATGCCAGGCAAGATGGTACTTTCCTACACTCTCTCTTCACCTTCTGCCAAGGAATCAACTGCTGACTGCTCTGGACGCCTGCAAAACTGCAACAAAATAGCAAAGACGACTACTGCAACCTCGTATCGCTGATCCGGCCGCCTTCTCGACTGTTTTCCTGGTGGTGCATGCTGTGGGGGTAGTCTGCCTCCTCTCTGCACTAAAAGCTCCGAAGAAATCTCCAGTGGGTCGACGGAATCTTCCCCCTGCAACCGCAGGCACCAAAAGACTGCATCACAGGTCCTCTGGGTCCCCTCTCAGTACGGCGAGCGTGGTCCCTGGAACTCAGCAACTCTGTCCAAGTGACTCCCACAGTCCAGTGACTCTTCAGTCCAAGTTTGGTGGAGGTAAGTCCTTGCCTCCCCATGCTAGACTGCATTGCTGGGTACCCCGTGATTTGCAGCTGCTCCGGCTCCTGTGTACTCTTCCAGGATTTCCTTTGTGCACAGCCAAGCCTGGGTCCCCGACACTCTAACCTGCAGTGCACGACCTCCTGAGTTGTCCTCCGGCGTCGTGGGACCTTCTTTTGTGACTTCGGGTGAGCTCCGGTTCACTCTTCTTTGTAGTGCCTGTTCCTGCACTTCTGCGGGTGCTGCTTGCTTCTGAGTGGGCTCTTTGTCTTGCTGGGCGCACCCTCTGTCTCCTCACGCAATTGGCGACATCCTGGTCCCTCCTGGGCCACAGCAGCATCCAAAAACCCTAACCGCGACCCTTGCAGCTAGCAAGGCTTGTTTGCGGTCTTTCTGCACAGGAACACCTCTGCAAGCTTCTTCACGACGTGGGACATTCATCCTCCAAAGGGAAAGTTCCTAGTCCTCTTCGTTCTTGCAGAATCCACAGCTTCTACCATCCGGTGGCAGCTTCTTTGCACCCACAACTGGCATTTCCTGGGCATCTGCCCACTCCTGACTTGAGTGTGACTCTTGGCCTTGGTCCCCTTGTTCCACAGGTACTCTCGTCTGGAAATCCATCGTTGTTGCATTGCTGGTGTTGGTCTTCCTTGCAGAATTCCCCTATCACGACTTCTGTGCTCTCTGGGGAACTTAGGTGCACTTTGCACCAACTTTTCAGGGTCTTGGGGTGGGCTATTTTTCTAACCCTCACTGTTTTCTTACAGTCCCAGCGACCCTCTACAAGGTCACATAGGTTTGGGGTCCATACGTGGTTCGCATTCCACTTCTAGAGTATATGGTTTGTGTTGCCTCTGTACCTATGTGCTCTCATTGCAATCTATTGTGACTGTACGTTGCTTGCATTGCTTTCTATTGCTATTACTGCATATTTTTGGTATTGTGTACATATATCTTGTGTATATTTGCTATCCTCATACTGAGGGTACTCACTGAGATATTTTTGGCATATTGTCATAAAAATAAAGTACCTTTATTTTTAGTATATCTGTGTATTGTGTTTTCTTATGATATTGTGCATATGACACTAGTGGTATAGTGGGAGCTTTGCATGTCTCCTAGTTCAGCCTAAGCTGCTCTGCTAAGCTACCCTTTTCTATCAGCCAAAGCTGCTAGACACCTCTTCTACACTAATAAGGGATACCTGGACCTGGTGCAGAGTGTAAGTACCCCTTGGTACTCACTACAAACCAGGCCAGCCTCCTACAATGTCCCAAAAAGTGAGGGGCTTTTGTCAATCCGGCTCCACCTGTCAGGCCAGTGGCAAAGCAGGTGGGCACTTAAAGGCCCTCTTAATGCCACTACCTGTGGTTAGGGTACCCTTTTGAAAGAGTAGGTGTCAACATTGTTGGCCCCCTTGACCCTCAAACAGCATCAGGACACAGATATACACAAGTGGTAGTGGATCATGCCACTAGGTTTCCTGAGGCTATATCCCTTAAGACCATTACTGCGCCTGCAGTTGCCAAAGCCCTCCTGGGTATCTCCACCAGGGCAGGTTTCCCTAAGGAGGTAGTATCAGACAGAGGTTAAAACTTCATCTCTGCGTACTTAAAACACATGTGGAAGGAATGTGGTATGACCTATAAGTTCACTACCCCATACAATCCTCACACAAATAGGCTAGTTGAAATATTTAAACCAACCCTAAGAAGCATGATTGGAAGACTCCCTGAAAATCTCAGAAGGAGATGGCATGTCTTGCTCCCTTGCCTGCTGTTTGCCTACAGGGAAGTGTCCCAAAAGGGGGTAGGTTTCTCTCCAATTGAACTTTTGTTTAGGCACCCTGTTAGGGGACCACCAAGTCTTGTTAAGGAAGGCTGGGAGAAGCCTCTCAAAGAGCCCAAGTAATACGTTGTGGTCTATATGGTCGGCCTATGTTCAAGAATGGCTGAATACATTGAGAAAGCCAGCAAAAACTTTCAGGCCAGCCAGGAACTACAAAAGCTATGATATGATCAGAGAGCTGCTATGGTGGCATTCCAACTAGGGCAGAAAGTTTGTGTGTTGAAGCCTGTTCCTCCAAGGGCCCTCCAGGACAACTGGTGTACCCATGATGTGGACGCTGGTGACAGCCTGCCTGTCAAGTACAAGATATTTAGACAGTCTGTAGGAAGATGGCTCTGTATATACTATCTCAAAGTGAGAGATAGTGTGCACAGAGTCCAAGGGTTCCCCTTAGAGGTAAGATAGTGGCAAAATGAGATCATTCTAATGCTCTATTTTGTTGTAGTGTGGTTGAGCAGTAGGCTTATCAGAGGGTAGTGTTAAGCATTTGTTGTACACACACAGGCAATAAATGAGGAACACACACTCAAAGACTTACTCCAGGCCAAAGGGTTTTTATATAGAAAAATATACTTTCTTAATTTATTTTTAGAACCACAAGTTCAAGATTTGAAGTAAATACATAAAATGCAAGGTACTCCACACAGGTAAGTTAGAAACTTTGAATTAGAGCAATAACATATACAGTTTTTGTTAAAATGGCAATAAGCTATTTTAAAAGTAGACACAGTACAAAAATCAACAGCTCCTGGGGGAAGTAAGTATTGGTTAGTTTGAGAGGTAAGTAAGACACTTACAAGTCTCAGTTCCTGGGCATAGGCAGCCCACCGTAGGGGGTTCAGGGCAACTCCAAAGTTACCACACCAGCAGCTCAGAACCGGTCAGGTGTAGAGGTCAAAGAGGTGCCCAAAACACATAGGCGCCTATGGAGAACAGGGGTGCTCCGGTTCCAGTCTGCCAGCAGGTAAGTACCTGTGTCCCCGAGGGGCAGACCGGGGGGGGTTTTGTAGAGCACTTAGGGGGACACAAGTAGGCACACAAAACACACCCTCAGCGGCACAGAGGTGGCCGGGTGCAGTGTGCAAAGCAGGCGTCGGGTTTTAGATAGGAAACAATGGAGGGATCCGGGGGTCACTCTAGCGGTGCAGGCAGGCACAGGGGGGACTTCTCGGGGCAGCCACCACCTGGGTTAGGCAGAGGGTCGCCTGGGGGGTCACTCGTGCACTGAGGTTCGGTTCCTTCGGGTCCTGGGGGGTGCGGGTGCAGTGCTTGGTCCAGGCATTGGGTCCCTTGTTACAGGCAGTTGCGGTCAGAGGGAGCCTCTGGATTCTCTCTGCATGCGTCGATGTGGGGGTCCGGGGGGGGTCGTCTCGGGCTACTCACGCGGTCGCAGTTGCTAGGGAGTCCTCTCTGTGGTGTTGGTTCTCTAGATCTCGAGCCGGGGGCGTCGGGTGCAGAGTGTGAAGTCTCACGCTTCCGGCGGGAAGAGTGAGTTCTTTAAAAGTTGCTTCTTTGTTGCAAAGATGTAGCTGTGTTGAGCAGAGCCGCTGATCACAGGAGTTTCTTGGTCCTGGGGGTCAGAGCAGTCCCCTGAGGCTTCAGAGGTCGTTGGTCGCTGTTGGATGTGCACTGGTTGCAGATTTTCGACTCAGGAGACAGGCCGGTAGGGCTGGGGCCAAAGCAGTTGTCGTCTGTCATCTCTGCAGGCTTGTAGGTCAGCAGTCCTTCTTTGTAGTTCAGGTTGCAGGAATCTGATTTCCTGGGTTCTTGGGTGCCCCTAAATACAACATTTAAGGGTGTGTTTAGGTCTGGGAGGGCAGTAGCCAATGGCTACTGTCCTGGAGGTTTGCTACACCCTCTTTAAGCCTCCTCCCTGAGGGGGGGGGCACATCCCTAATCCTATTGGAGGAATCCTCCAAATTTAAGATAGAGGATTTCTAAAGGCAGGGGTCACCTCAGCTCAGGACACCTTAGGGGCTGTCCTGACTGGTGGGTGACTCCTCCTTGTTTTTCTCGTTATCTCCTCCAGCCTTGCCACCAAAAGTGGGAGCAGTGGCCAGAGGGGCGGGCATCTCCACTAGCTGGGATGCCCTGGGGCGCTGTAACAAAAGAGGTGAGCCCTTGAGGCTCACCGCCAGGTGTTACAGTTCCTGCAGGGGGAGGTGAGAAGCACCTCCATCCAGTACAGGCTTTGTTCCTGGCCACAGAGTGACAAAGGCACTCTCCCCATGTGGCCAGCAACTCGTCTGGTTTGTGGCAGGCTGGCAGGAACTGCTCAGCCTAACACTAGTAGTCGGATTGGTATTCAGGGGGCATCTCTAAGATGCCCTCTGGGTGCATTTTACAATAATTCCACACTGCCATCAGTGTGCATTTATTGTGCTGAGAAGTTTGATACCAAACTTCCCAGATTTCAGTGTAGCCATTATGGAACTGTGGAGTTTGTGTTTGACAAACTCCCAGACCATATACTCTTATGGCTACCCTGCACTTACAATGTCTAAGGTTTTGCTTAGACACTGTAGGGGCATAGTGTTCATGCACATATGCCCTCACCTGTCGTATAGTGCACCCTGCCTAAGGGCTGTGAGGCCTGCTAGAGGGGTGACTTACCTATGCCACAGGCAGTGTGAGGTTGGCATGGCACTCTGAGGGGAGTGCCATGTCGACTTAGTCTTTTTCTCCCCAGCAGCACATACAAGCTGTGAGGCAGTGTGCATGTGCCAAGTGAGGGGACCCCAGGGTGGCATAAGTCATGCTGCAGCCCTTAGAGACCTTCCCTGGCATCAGGGCCCTTGGTACCAAGGGTACCAGTTACAAGGGACTTATCTGAGTGCCAGGGTTGTGCCAATTGTGGAAACAAAGGTACAGTTTAGGGAAAGAACACAGGTGCTGGGGCCTGGTTAGCAGGGTCCCAGCACACTTTCAGTCAAAACTTGGCATCAGCAAAGGCAAAAAGTCAGGGGGTAACCATGTCAAGGAGGCATTTCCTTACACAGTCAGACTATGTCGGAGAGAGTATTCAAGCAGAAGTTTAAAAGATGCTGGATTTAGGTGTGTTGAACCCCCTGAGAGTCCCTTTTTACAGGCAGTCGCGGTCAGGGGGAGCCTCTGGATTTAGTCCCCATACATCACTTCAAAGGAAGGAAAAGGGAAATAGGATTTTGTGTGGACTACAGGGGCCTCAACTCTGTGATAAAAACTGATGCACACCTAATTCCAAGAGCTTATGAGCTCATAGACAGACTAGGGGCAGCCAAGTATCTGAGTACCTTTGATGTGACATCTGGGTACTGGAAGATTGGTCTTACCCCAAGAGCGAAAGAGAGGTCACCATTTTCTACTCCTAGTTGGCATTATCAGTTCACTGTTATGCCCTTTAGACTATAGAATGTACCTGCCACCTTCCAGAGGATGGTGAACCAAGTCCTTGCTGGACTGGAATCTTTTAGTGCAGCTTATTTGGATGACATAGCTGTCTATAGTTCCACCTGGCAGGATCACCTGATACACCTATGGAAGGTCCTTGAGGCTCTGCAGAAGGCAGGCCTCCCTATCAAGGTCTGTAAGTGCCAGATAGGGCAGGGGAAAGTTGCTTACTTGGGCCACCTGGTTGGTGGAGGCCAGGTACAACCCTTCCAACCCAAGAGTCAGACCATTCTGACTTGGGAAGCCTCCACAACCCAGACACAGGTCAGAGCATTCCTTTGCTTGTCTGGGTACTATAGGAGATTTGTGAAGGACTATGGCACTATAGTTGCCCCCATCACAGAGCTAACCTCCAAGAAAATTCCCAAAAAGGTTAACTGGACAGTGAGTTGTCAAAATGACTTTTACACTCTGAAGAATGCTATGTGCTCTGCTCCAGTCCTACAAGCACCAGACTACTCAAGGCACTTCAAAGTCCAAACAGCTGCTTCTGAAATGGGGATAGGAGCGCGTCCTTTCCCAGAAAAATGATGATGGACATGACCAGCCAGTTGCTTTTATAAGCAAGAACCTACTCCTTAGGGAGCAAAAATGGAGTGCCATAGAGAGGGAAGCCTTTGCTGTGGTGTGTGCCCTGAATAAGCCGAGACCATACCTGTTTGGTTCTCACTTCATAGTTCAAACTGACCACAGGCCTCTCAGATGGAGGGTGAAAACCCCAAACTGCTTAGGTGGTCCACTTCCCTACAAGGAATGGACTTTCAAATGGAACACAGACCCGGGACTTCCCATGCCAATGTAGATGGCCTTTCCAGGGTCTTCCACTTAGATGATGAACACTCACTATGGAAAGGGCAGTCTCATCCTCTTTCGTTTGTGGGGTGGGGGAGAGGGTAGTGTGAGGAAGCACCACTTTTTGACAAGTTTAGCCCCCACTTTTTGCCTGATGTATGATGTAGCCTAGAAATTGTAGTGCCCAGGTCCCTGCTAACCAGGTTCCCTGGGCCAGAGTTCTTTCCCTAAAACTGGTGTGATGCATTGGCACAATTGGATACACCTTTAGCTACCACTATAAGTTCCTAGTAAAAAGTACTTAAGTACCCAGGAGACGGGGTACTAAGCGTATGTCCCTGAGGGCAGCAGCACTAATTGTGCCACCCTTTAGGGTCATGCACCCAGATACACCCAGTCTCACCATTGTAGGCTGAGTACTCTGAGGCAAACCTAAAACACAAACTCGACATGGCACACTGCCTGTATGCCCTGCCCCCCATACATGGTATACACTATGGATAAGACACCCCTCTGGCAGGCCTTCCATCCCTAATATGCACCATATTATATGTGAGGGCATAGCTCCATGAGCAATATGCCCCCACTGTGTCCTTGCCAAACCTGGGGAATAGTGAGTGAACAGAGCAGCCATTTTAATATATGTGCTGGACACTGGTCAATACCAGTTTCCTAGCTACGTGATGGCCACTCTGAACCCTGGGTTGTTTGGTATCAAACAACTTAGAGTGACAAATCCAAACTGGTACCAGTATTGGATTTATTACTAAATGTACCCAGGGGTCACCATAGAGGTGTCCCCTGCAACAGCTAACTACCCTAGCATGGATGCTGAGTGCTCCTATCCGGCCTGCCACTGCCAGATGTCCTATCTAGTACCTTGGGGGAGAGATTTGACTCTCTGGATTGTAGAACAACGCCCTTCCTGGGTGGAGGTGCTAACAACCCCTCCTTGGAAATGTGCACATCCCAGGGAGCGAGCTTCAAAGGGCTTACCGCCTTTGCAACTCGAGCCCCAGGA
This sequence comes from Pleurodeles waltl, assembly GCF_031143425.1. NCBI lineage: Eukaryota > Metazoa > Chordata > Amphibia > Caudata > Salamandridae > Pleurodeles > Pleurodeles waltl. The sequence continues at coordinate 435,089,559 of NC_090447.1, forward strand.
CTGCTGCTAGCAGCAGATGGTCACATCCCTTGCAAACTCCCAGTTTTTGCGTAAAATACACAAAGGGTAGGAGGAGTGGCCCCACCTGGCATATACTACCCCTAAGGTGTTGCCTGCGAGGTGGACACTCCATTTCACTTTCCTCCATCTTGGATGGCGGAAAAATAGCCAACCAGGTATAGGGAAGTGACCCCTTCTCACAGGAAGTGGTCACTTACTGGGGGTAGCCACCCTAAGGTAGATATCCCATTGGTCACTACCAGGTTCCCCCTAAAACACCCACAGAATACAGTATTTAGTGGGCATCTCTAGACCAGGGCATCAGATTCAATGGCCAAAAGAAGACCAGCACTAAGAAGATCCAAGGCACGAGAACTGTGGACCTGCTTCAACAAAGAAAAGGCTCCAAGCCCTGCCTGCCGCACCCAGGACCCAACAATCGCAGCTGAGGAGCTGCTGGACAGATGGAAAAACTCCAAAGAACCCCAGAGGACCTCCAGGTTTTGAAAATGTCCATAAAACTCCCTCCAGAGTGGAGATACCACTCTGCAATAGCAAGAAAAAAGCAAGCCAGTGAGGGGCACTTCACTGACCAATCGCCAACTCTCGAACCGGACACTGCAGCTAGACCAAACTACACACCAAAGACCACGAGGACATACCCTGCTAGTGTGCCAAGATTGATGCCACTACGACCTCCCATGGTCAAACCGTGCCAATACCCTGGGTATTGGACAGCCAACGTCGGATACCAAGAAAAACCAGCCCACCTGGGGTTAAAAAAGTACCAGGAGGAAGCCCCAGTCGAGGGACTTCAGGAACACCCCAGACCTCCCACCAGACTGCACCCGTTGTGTGCAAACGACCCCTGAACCAACTTACCTCCTGCTCCAGAGGGCATCCTTGTGCACAGCTCCTGGCTCACCGATTCGCTCTCCACTCAGCCACCTGGGCTGTGCGCCGAAGAACCTGCTGTGCCCTAAGGGTCCCCCATCCCTTGCGACCTCAACACTCCAAGGAGACCCCAAGGAACCATCTTTAAACTTACTTGTGCAGTGCCTTTACAAGTGGTCCCCTGGAGTGGCCCTGCACCAGCTCTGGAGACCTTCTCACGCTGCTTCTGCTGGAACTGGGAGCCACCTGAACCTCTCCAGCTGGCACAGTGTGCCCACTGAGGTCCTCGACCAACCTGCAAAAGAAATACTTGGTAAACCAAATGTACGATTTTACATGTATTTTTAAATGTGCCCTTGCATTGGTTCCTTTGGAGAGGAATTAGCACAAAAAGACAATTTTAAATAAACTTCCAAAATTCATATCTCAAAAAGTGCTTAACTAATTTTGAGAATCTTAATCTTAAAAATTACATATAACTCTGAAGTAGTTTTTTAAATTAGTCTTGAGTTATTCCTTTGAGTGCATGAGTGCTCACGATTGATACTTTGAGTACAACAAATGCTTTGCACTACTCCAAGATTGGCCTAACTGCTCGACCAAGCTTCATTAAAAATTAGAGCATTAGGTGATCTAGTTTTTACCCCTGTAAAACAATGTATGGTTGCCTTGTCCCCCTGCACAGTGTGTCCAGCTTTGCACACTACATAGAGGGCCAGCCTCCTACAAATCTCAGTTGTGATTCACTAACAGACATAGATAAAATATGTCTCAAGGAACCACTGAACTAATTGCAGTCATAGTGTCATGCCATCTGGACCTGTACCATGACCTTAAGGCTAGAGAAATGTGTGCCACCTGACATCTCAAGTGCCCCACGATTTGTTGCATCCTGCATTCAGGAAGACACACCATGCCTGCATCTGTGCAAAATCTGGCTTCTATAAATTCTACATCCTGTGCTGGTTGAGATTACTTCCAGTTATAAGGAAGCCATGGGCTAGGAGAACCTTTAAAATCCCATATCTGTCCCTTATTGACCTTAGTTTGGAGGAAGACAGGATCAACAAGTTGTCTAGATAAGGGAATTGTCTCCTCCTTATTAAGAATGCTGGCAGGATGAGCATCAAATTGGTGTAAACTGTGGGAGTCACTTACGGTTGAAAGGGGAAAACAGCGAACTGAAAATGTTGGCCTTCCACAGCAAATGTTACGAATCTTTAATAATCCTGAAAGATAATTATACACAGATAATCATCCTGCAGGTCTAGAGTGGTGATGAATTCTCCTGGAAGAATCATTAAAATCACTTTCTACCATCCGTGCATCTTACACTGAATGGCCTTTTATGCAAAAAAAATATTGAATTCAAGACCAGAACTGCTCTGAAATGTCGTAAAGTAAATACATAATTATTCTAATAGGAGATAGAAACAAAACTGCATTTGCTGATGGTAGGCAGTCCTGTTATACACCCACAGGTAGTGACACAAGCTAAGAAGTGGTATTTGATGGGGCATTCCACACAAAAACTCAAAAGTGATTACTGTATTTTATTCACTGCCTATCATCAGAGAACATGCTGAAGTAACATTTGGTAATCTTGCTCTAGTGAAAACAAAGTTGTATTCCAAACTGCTTCCTTTATGACTAGAAGAGCACACCTTATGCAGAACGATATATTTAATCACTGCAGGATATTTCAAGATGAAATGCAACAATTTTATATATGTTGTGAAAATGAAGAAAAATAATGTGGGAGTTTGCCAAGGTAAAAAGCATACGAGCCAGAGCTTGCAGCACACAAGAGAGACAGCAGCATGCCAGTGGGTATTTGCACAAGAGGTGGAAGCAAAAAAGAGAGAGACCTGGAAAACACATGCACTCTCATGCAGTACTAAGCCAAAAGAAAAAAGAGCTCCCTAAAAGTGAGCAGTGGAAAGATAGAAGCCAGCCAGTCACAGAGATGGGGAAGATGTAGTGCTCTAGGAGACGGACACACACCAAGGGCCCTATTACACATAGGGCACACTTTCTCTATTTGCCCCATGGTGCACCTAAAAGAGATGCACTGTGTGCAATCAGAGAAAGTGTGCCGTATTAAGTTGAAAGCGCTGCTGCCAGGGTAGCCGCAAACTCTCGCTGCCCTGGGGCAGCGCATTCAGGTGAAAAAACGGAGCAGCTGCTTTGAAGACGTTCCATGTTTCACTGTGCCAGCAGCAAACCTTCTGCACTTTTAAAGGGGGTTAGAGGTCCAGAGGCGGTCTGTAATTTTAGGAGAGAGGGGGCGGGTGGAAAGCACACTCACTCATTCATTCACACATGCATGCACATCTATTCACAACACTCATCAACATTCAAACATACATGCACGTACCAAACATTCATTTCAAAAACACACACACACTTACCTTCAGCTCAAAGGTCCCAGGACGGTTGAGACTGCTGCCTTCCCTCTCTGGCTGACCTTAGGTCAGCCAATGAGGAAAGACAGCAGTCCCAACTTTGTCACAGAGTGGGATGGGGTCAGTGAGACTTCGGACTCCATCCCACTCTGCGACGAGGTGTCACTGATAGACACTCCGCCTGGGCGCTTCAGGGCTTAAACCTGAAGTGCCCAGGTCGGAGTCAATGGGTGACGCTTCCCCTTGTCACCAAGGGGGAGGGCCTCGAGGCACCTTTGCTGACCCGAGGAGGTCACGCCCATAGGAGCTGTGACCTCTTCAGCCCAGCAAAGTTCAGCTCAGGCAGCCAGGAGTCTGCGCAAATAGTGCATGTCTCGCTCCTGGCTGCCTGAGCCGAACATACAGAGTGTCTGTCAGTCTGACCTTTGCTCAGCCAGACACCCACACTTCATGAGAGGCAAAAGGTGGAGGGGCGTGGCCCCTCCACCCTAAAGCGCAGGCCGGGGCTGTAGAGATCCCCTTGCAAGTGAGTGCAATGAGTGACTGGACTTGCATGGAAGGGGGTGTCTGGGGGGTCTGTAGGACCCCCTTTCCCCTCCCAGGAGGGCTGCCATCAGGGGAGGCACTCTTAGGTGGTGCACTGTCAGTGCGCCTCCTGACAGCTTATTTGCCTCTGCGCCTGCGTCTATAATACGGCGCAGGTATTGAGGCAAAGGGATTCCATCAATTGCTTGGGGTCACGCCACATGCAAATGAGGTAATACCCTCTGGTGATAGCGCTGGCGCTGTATGTGCACCAGCGATAGTACAGAAGTGGCCGAACAAGTGTCTACGGCCTCTTCTGTAATATCAAAGTGCCCCCTGGCACACAAAGCAGCGGCAAACACCAGTTGCCTCTGCTACTATAGAAGTCAGTGGTGAAAACACATTCCCCCAATTTTCTTTTCCAAAATCTCCCACATTCCTCTACTAAAATGTTGGCATGTATGCAAGCCAGACAGCTGTGCTGTCTGTGAGGCTCGACCTAACTGACACCTGCAACCACGAACCTCACACAGTGTGGCTTGCTAGCCTTCTGGGTAGCAGCGTCCCACATAAGGGTGGTATGCACTAGGTTGAGAGGAAATATAATGTTTCTGTGTTTTTCTCTAAATCTGTCTCTTATCCATTCCCAACTGTTGGCGTGTCATCGCCAAACTTATTAAGGATGGTTCCGGTTGGAACCCCGGGCTTATTTTACAAATATATTTAACTTGGAGCCACCGAAGTGAGTCAAAACTCCTAGAACACATTAGTTTTAGTGTTTTTTTTTTTTTTTTTTTAAATCTAAAGCTAAAGAGCAGCTACGCGTCCGTGGTCAGTCACGTTGAGTCATCTAGCAACCTAAGAGATAAGCGGCAGTAAAACTGTCGGCGTTGAATGAATTCTAGCTATGATTTGGCGAGATTGTATCTTTTACAACAATTGGAAGGCCGGTGATGCGAAGCAACAGGGACCATCAGGTTCCTGTGTGCAAAGCGGGGCCCTTTACCCTCTGAGGTCAGTTGCTATGGAAGCCACCGTCACCCGGCAACAGAGAGACGCCGGCTCTGGGGAGAAAGCCAAGGTTCTCCTTAGTGACGTCAACAGCTGGGCGCCTGTCAGCCTCGCCGTGGCGCCTCGCCTCTTTATCCATGAGATGGCGCTACTCGCCTTGCTGCAGTAGAACGGTTCTCGAAGCCCAGCTACGAGCCCTCCGCCTGCTGAGGCAATACTACACTAGTGTAGTTTGCACCGCCTCCCATCCATCTCATGAACCCCCGAAGGGCGTCCAGGGACAAGACACAAGAAGCCGGTGAGTACAAGTCTACTGATAATAGTTAATATGTGTTCGTGCAGTTTACAATGTTAGGCACGCACCTCACCCCCGAGACCGTAAAAGATCCCAGGGCAGCGTGAGACCACAGCGAGCTCTCAACTGTGAATGTAGCCAGGGCAGGATGTGCCTTCGGGCAGCTAATGCCATGTAGTCACAATGCCTGTTCTTAAACCCACTGCTTGTAAAGCAGATAGCAGCGCGCTTGCCAGGTCTCCTTATTTGTGTAGAAATGTTGATAAGCGAGTGTGACCCGCGTTTTGGTCATATTTAAGAGATGAAGCAACAATGTAGAATGAATGTCAGCACAACTTGCAACGTGCTCCCAGTTTGAAACGTACTGTGATAATTGTCTCAATAAAATGTGTAATCTAAAATAATAAACCATAGCAAATATTTCAAATAAAATGTGCTCATGGTTTTTACATAAAACTTTAACAGTAGCAAGGATTGAAACACCGTACAAAATAAAAGCATAGAAGCAGAATCATCAAAGTATATGCGATTGTATTTAAATGAATAAAGGGAATTTGAAAAAAGTTGGCATAAATATCTGTGATTACTTGTATGGACTGTTGAAAAGTGATGGAAATGCTGTTGAAACTGAAGAAAGGGCGATATAGTGATACAATGCCCAATCTTACAGCTGATGTGGGGTCACGGACCCTTGTGGCACGGAAGGTCCCTTAAGAAACGTGCCGCAATAGTTTATATTTCAGGAGTTTCCAGCAGCGCCCGTGGTTGCTTTCAGACCCAAAGGAGTTGCTGACGGCTTTCGGCATTTCTGGAAGTTGTACTCACACACATAAAAAGAACAGTCCCCAAAAGCAGTGGTAAACCTCCCCTTGCCTTCGAGCAGCAGGTGCACATACCAGAGAGATTTCCCCCCTAGGCTGCTACCCGCCCACTGAACGCCCTTAGGCATTGTGCTGGAGCTGCGGGGACTCGCAAACATGCGTCTCGGGTCAGGGAGGTGCAGTCGCAATAAACAACACCACTTATTTTGTGCCACTGTACGTGACTGCCGCATTCGCCACTCCACGCGCTTATTTATTGCAATCCTTGCGTACAGCGGGAGGAACCAATAAGTCGCATGTTCTCTGGGGTCTCGCACGAGACCACCCCGCTCAAATACACAATTGGTATAGTACATCCCTCTCCAACTTCAACAACAAGCAATGCAACCACACGCAGTCGGCGCCTCATAATGCATTTACCCTCCTGGTCGCTGTTCCACGCCTCAAAGTCTCGCAGGTTACATCAGGAAACCAGCCAGCTTCGAAGATGGAGCAGGATTGCGTTTCAGGTGGTATCGTGGATATGCATCTGGGCGGCCACCATGCTCACTGTTGCGCTCATCTTCTGGCAGGGTCTCTTCATCTGGACTAGGAGATGCTGGCATGTGTCCGGGGAATGTAGGAATTCTCTGCTCAGGTACTAGCCGGGAGGGTTCCAGCAAATACTTCAGTCTGACGAAATGCCTGGCTGTCATCCTTATGTGGGTTACTTTCTAGGGGACTTCTCACTTTTCTGAAGAAGGACACATTCCTCTTGATGGTCTCATCCCTTTGGCAGATGGTTATTAACGTGCCTTGTCTCTTGGTGGGTGACTCTCACGGTCTCTGCTTGAACGGCAGCCTGAACTTGCACCCCTGGACTTGCCCCCCTGGACATCTGTCTTTGATGAAAGATCCAGTTCACGGGTTGAATCTGGCTTGGACGGGCTCGGTGCAGCATGCTAGCTCATTGGTTAGTTTTCCTCCTTTGGTGTGAGTAATTGATGGGGGATGGCGACCACAGGGGGTGATGCAGTATGGTGTCCGTGATAGTAAGCCCCATACTAGCATGTCTGGGGGGCTTGACCAGTCCTGGAGTGAGGTGTCTGCCTGTACTCACGTAGGAAGCTGTATATGGCTCTCTCAACCCGCTATCTGCATGGGTGATGCAAATTATTTTGATGAGGGTCCTTATAAATCGCTCCACCTCTCCATTAGCTTGAAGCCATCTTGGTGTAACTTTGTGGTGAGGAATGCCTAGGAATTTAATTCTTGCCTGTGGAATGGGGACCCGTTGTCTGTTTTTACGCTGTTCAAGATGCCATGTGTGGCAATTACTTTCTCTAGTTTCATGATCACCTCAGTAGCAGATTGTGAGTTGATGATCTCCACTTTGGGATATTTCGTGTAGTCCTCGATGATGACCAGGGCATGCTGTCCATCAGGGAGTTGTCCAAGCTGGCTGACTTCCATGGCTGGTGGGGACCTTCCTTTGTGATGACGGGCTAAGGTGGTTCGGGAGGTCCAGTCACTTGGCACCAGTGACAGGACTTAACAGCCTGCTCGACCATGGTGTCCATTCCTGGAAACCAGACTTTGGTACAGAGTAGTTTCTTGATTTTTGTGATTCCTTGATGTCCATGGTGGGTTAGTTTGACTACTCGCAGTGTTAGGCTGGCGGTGATCACCAGACGATGTCCTTTCAAAAGGAACCCTCCCATGTCTGTTAAGAGTTGTTGTTGAAAATGAAGTATAGATTCCAAAGTCTTCTTGTCTTCTGGTGTCCTTTGTGACAGTTGAGAGCCAGCCAATTGTTTGACTGAAGTGCAGCCACAACGAGTTACAAGCATTCATCTTCTTTTGTGACCTGTTGTAGTGATGTCAATAATATTGACATTGGCCTCGATCCTTCTGTGATGAAGTTCACATAGGCTTCAGTGGATTCAGCAGCTTCAGCAGGAGTCGCGACTCTTGGGTGCTGGGATAGAGAATCAGCTGGGTTGGTCAAGCCTTTGCCTTCCTCCTGGCTTGTACTCTTTTATTTCTGTATATTTGTTATGATGAGTGTTGGAGGCTGGCCAATGTAGGAGGCTGGCCTGGCTTATAATGGGTACCTTGTGGCACTTACACCTTGTGCCAGGGCCAGTTATCCCTTATTAGTAGATTAGAGGTGTTCTAGCAGCTTAGGCTGATAGAGGTAGCTATAGCAGAGCAGCTTAGGCTGAACTAGGAGACATGCAAAGCTCCTACTATACCACTTATATCATATAGCACTATATCACAAGATACTCAGAGTTACTAAAAATAAGGGTACTTTATTTTAGTGACAATATGCCAAACGTATCTCAGAGGATACCCTCCCTTGGGAGGTAAGTAATAAACACAAATTATATGTACACAAACCAAAATCAGGTAAGTAACAGTTAGGAAAGTAGTGAAAACAATGTAGAATCACAATAGGATGCAATAGGTAGAAATAGGCCTAGGGGCAACACAAACCATATACTCCAAAAGTGGAATGCAAACCACAAATGGACCCCAGGCCTAGTGTAGGTTGTAGAGGGTCGCTGGGACTGTTAGGAAACACTAAGGGTGTCCAAGATACCCAACCCAAGACCCTAAAAAGTAGGAGTAAAGTTACCCTACTACCCCAGAAAGACAATAAAGTAGAGATAGGGGATTCTGCAAGGACAACAGCTGCCAGCAAAACACTGAAGACGGATTCCTGGACCTGAGGACCTGTAAAGGAAGGGGACCAAGTCCAAGAGTCACGCAAGTGTCCAGGGGGGCAGGAGCCCACTAAACCCCGGATGAAGGTGCAAAAGGGCTGCCTCCGGGTGGAAGAAGCCAAAGATTCTGCAACAACGGAAGGTGCCAGGAACTTCTCCTTTGGTCTGAAGATGTCCCACGGCGTGCTGGAGGATGCAGAGTTGTTTCCACACAGAAAGACTGCAAAGAAGCCTTGCTAGCTGCAAGAGTCACAGTTGAGGATTTTGGGTGCTGCTGAGGCCCAGGAAGGACCAGGAGGTCGCCCCTTAGAGGAGGAGACAGAGGAGGCGCTCAGCAACTCAGAGAGCCCCTGCAGAAGCAGGCAGCACCCGCAGAAGTACCGAAACAGGCACTTAGAAGACCTGAGGACAGCGGTCGACAGAGTCACAAAGGAGGGTCCCACGACATCGGAGTCCAACTCAGCGAGTTCGGCAATGCAGGACAGAGTGCTGGGGACCTGGGCTAGGCTGTGCACAAAGGAAGTCTTGGAAAAGTACACCGAAGCCTGAGCAGCTGCAGATCATGTAGTACACAGGATTACTGTCTGGCGTGGGGAGGCAAGGACTTACCTTCAGCAAATTTGGACAGAAGGGCCACTGGACTGTGGGAGACACCTAGACCCAGCTCCTGTGTTCCAGGGCCCACGCTCGTCAGGATGAGAGGGGACCCAGAGGACGGGTGATGCAGAAGTTTGGTGCCTGCTTTAGCAGGGGGAAGATTCCGTCGACCCACGGGAGATTTCTTCTAGGCTTCCAGTGCAGGGTGAAGGCAGACAGCCCTCAGAGCATGCACCACCAGGAAACAGTCGAGAAAGCCGGCAGGATGAGGCGCTACAATGTTGCTGGTAGTCTTCTTGCTACTTTGTTGCAGTTTTGCAGGCGTCCTGGAGCAGTCAGCAGTCGATCCTTGGCAGAAGTCGAAGAGGGAAGTGCAGAGGAACTCTGGTGAGCTCTTGCATTCATTATCTGAGGAATAGCCCATAGAAGAGACCCTAAATAGCCCTCAGAGGAGGATTGGCTACTGAGAAAGGTAAGCACCTATCAGGAGGGGTCTCTGATGTCACCTGCTGGCACTGGCCACTCAGAGCTGTCCACTGTGCCCCAACACCTCTGCATCCAAGATGGCAGAGGTCTGGGACACACTGGAGGAGCTCTGGGCACCTCACCTGGGAGGGACTGATCAGGGGAGTGGTCACTCCCCTTTCCTTTGTCCAGTTTCGCACCAGAGCAGGGCTGGGGGATCCCTGAACCAGTGTAGACTGGCTTATGCAGAGAGGGCACCATCTGTCCCCACAAAGCATTTCCAGAGGCTGAGGGAGGCTACTCCTCCCCAGCCCTTCACACCTATTTCCAAAGGGAGAGGGTGTTACACCCTCTCTCAGAGGAAATTCTTTGTTCTGCCTTCCTGGGACCGGGCTGCCCAGGCCCCAGGGGGGCAGAAACCTGTCTGAGGGGTTGGCAGCAGCAGTAGCTGCAGTGGAGACCCCGGAAAGCAAGTTTGGCAGTACCCAGGTTCTGTGCTAGATACCCGAGGATGCATGGAATTGTCCCCCCCAATACCAGAATGGTATTGGGGTGACAATTCCATGATCCTAGACATGTTACATGACCATGTTCGGAGTTACCATGGTGACGCTACATATAGGTATTGACCTATATGTAGTGCACACGTGTAATGGTGTCCCCGCACTCACAAAGTCTGGGGAATTTGCCCTGAACAATGTGGGGGCACCTTGGCTAGTGCCAGGGTGCCCACACACTAAGTAACTTGGCACCCAACCTTCACCAAGTTAGGGTTAGACATATAGGTGACTTATAAGTTACTTATGTGCAGTGAAAAATGGCTGTGAAATAACGTGGACATTATTTCACTCAGGCTGCAGTGGCAGTCCTGTGTAAGAATTGTCTGAGCTTCCTATGGGTGGCAAAAGAAATGCTGCAGCCCATAGGGATCTCCTGGAACCCCAATACCCTGGGTACCTAGGTACCATATACAAGGAAATTATAAGGGTGTTCCAGTGTGCCAATGAGAATTGGTAAAATTAGTCACTAGCCTGCAGTGACAATTTTAAAAGCAGAGAGAGCATAAACACTGAGGTTCTGGTTAGCAGGATCCCAGTGACACATAGGCAAAAACAAACATACATACAGTAAAAATGGGGGTAACATGCCAGGCAAGATGGTACTTTCCTACAATGAGCTATCTGTATCTTTCCCATTTGGAGGACAAAGGCTAGCAGTCGGATGTAGTGCCATGAGGGATGGTAGTGGTTTAACAGGGGCCCAAACGTACTCTTCACAGGTCGGTCTGTAGGGTGTATAAATTAGAGTTGTCAGCGGCACCCATCTGGTGTGACGTTGGCGATTTTCATCTCTGGTGCACATGGTGGGCTTGATTCACAGCCGGTGTGTGATCCCTGGAGGTGGGCTTTGTCACACTCTGTAGAGGCGAGCACTTGCATTGAAGATGGCCTGTTCAGCACGTGTCACACCCCTTGCAGTTCTGTGTACTGCAGCGCCTTATGTGGTTTTCCTATAGCGAATACACTGCTTGATCTGTTAGAATCACTTAACTCACACTAGGAGAAACAATGTTCTCAGAGATCGCTCCCCCTGCTGCTGCAGCTCCTCCAGCTCCTCCAGGTTCCTGAGTTCCTGAGACCCACCTCACAGTAAGTACCCCCCACCTCCCTGCCCCGCGCTACTCACCCTCTCTCCTGCTTCTTTTCTTCTTTTCTTCTTCTCTGTTCTTCCTCCTCGCTCCTCGTCTGTAATCTTCTTCTGTACTCTTCTTCTCCCCGTCTTCTCTCTTCTTCTGTGTGCTTCTCTGCCTCTCCTGTCGCCTCTCTTCTTCTTCATCTTCTTCTGAGGTCTTCTGCCTGTCGTCTGCCTTCTGTTCCTCGTCTTCCGTATCTTCATCTGTGATCTTCTGCTCTTCTGTGATCTTCCGCTCTTCTGTGTTCTTCTGGTCTCCTGCTCTTCTGTTCTTCCGGTCCTCTGTTCTCCTGTTCTTCTGTTCTTCCGGTCTTCTGTTCTTCTGTCTTCTGTCTTCTGTCTTCTATCTTCTGCCTTTGGCTCTTCTGCCTCCTCCGCCTTCTTCTCCCCGCGCCTGCCCTCCTGCTCCTGCCTCATCCCCCTCCCTCACTCGCCTCCCCCTCTCTATCACCCCTATCTAACCCGTTCGCTATCTACCTCCCTCACTCCTCCTATCTACCTATCTCTCTATCTCTCTATCTGTAGGAGGCTGGACTGGCTTGTAGTGAGTACCAAGGGGTACTTGCACCTTGCACCAGGCCCAGTTATCCCTTATTAGTGTATAGGGTGTCTAGCAGCTTAGGCTGATAGACAATGGTAGCTTAGCAGAGCAGCTTAGGCTGAACTAGGAGACGTGTGAAGCTACTACAGTACCACTTAGTGTCATATGCACAATATCATAAGAAAACACAATACACAGTTATACTAAAAATAAAGGTACTTTATTTTTATGACAATATGCCAAAGTATCTTAGAGTGTACCCTCAGTGAGAGGATAGGAAATATACACAAGATATATATACACAATAGCAAAAATATGCAGTATAGTCTTAGAAAACAGTGCAAACAATGTATAGTTACAATAGGATGCAATGGGGAAACATAGGGATAGGGGCAACACAAACCATATACTCCAAAAGTGGAATGCGAACCACGAATGGACCCCAAACCTATGTGACCTTGTAGAGGGTTGCTGGGAATATTAGAAAATAGTGAGAGTTAGAAAAATAACCCTCCCCAAGACCCTGAAAAGTGAGTGCAAAGTGCACTAAAGTTCCCCAAAGGACAAAGAAGTCGTGTTAGAGGAATAATGCAGGAAACACACAAACCAACAATGCAACAACGCTGGATTTCCAATCTGGGGTACCTGTGGAACAAGGGGACCAGGTCCAAAAGTCACAAGCAAGTCGGAGATGGGCAGATGCCCAGGAAATGCCAGCTGCGGGTGCAAAGAAGCTTCTACTGGACAGAAGAAGCTGCGGTTTCTGCAGGAACGCAAAGGGCTAGAGACTTCTCCTTTGGAGGACGGATCCCTCTCACCTTGTAGAGTCGTGGAGAAGTGTTTTCCCGCCGAAAGAACGCCAACAAGCCTTGCTAGCTGCAAATCGTGCGATTAGCGTTTTTGGATGCTGCTGTGGCCCAGGAGGGACCAGGAGGTCGCAAATTGGACCAGGAGGTAGAGGGGACGTCGAGCAAGAAAAGGAGCCCTCTTAGCAGCAGGTAGCACCCGGAGAAGTGCCAGAAACAGGCACTACGAGGATGCGTGAAACGGTGCTCACCCAAAGTCGCACAAAGAAGTCCCACGTCGCCGGAGAACAACTTAGGAGGTCGTGCAATGCAGGTTAGAGTGCCGTGGACCCAGGCTGGACTGTGCACAAAGGATTTCCGCCGGAAGTGCACGGAGGCCGGAGTAGCTGCAAAAGTCGCGGTTCCCAGCGATGCAGTCTAGCGAGGTGAGGCAAGGACTTACCTCCACCAAACTTGGACTGAAGAGTCACTGGACTGTGGGGGCCACTTGGACAGAGTTGCTGGATTCGAGGGACCTCGCTCGTCGTGCTGAGAGGAGACCCAAGGGACCGGTAATGCAGCTTTTTGGTGCCTGCGGTTGCAGGGGGAAGATTCCGTCGACCCACGGGAGATTTCTTCGGAGCTTCTAGTGCAGAGAGGAGGCAGACTACCCCCACAGCATGCACCACCAGGAAAACAGTCGAGAAGGCGGCAGGATCAGCGTTACAGAGTTGCAGTAGTCGTCTTTGCTACTATGTTGCAGGTTTGCAGGCTTCCAGCGCGGTCAGCAGTCGATTCCTTAGCAGAAGGTGAAGAGAGAGATGCAGAGGAACTCGGATGAGCTCTTGCATTCGTTATCTAAAGTTTCCCCAGAGACAGAGACCCTAAATAGCCAGAAAAGAGGGTTTGGCTACTTAGGAGAGAGGATAGGCTAGCAACACCTGAAGGAGCCTATCACAAGGAGTCTCTGACGTCACCTGGTGGCACTGGCCACTCAGAGCAGTCCAGTGTGCCAGCAGCACCTCTGTTTCCAAGATGGCAGAGGTCTGGAGCACAATGGAGGAGCTCTGGACACCTCCCAGGGGAGGTGCAGGTCAGGGGAGTGGTCACTCCCCTTTCCTTTGTCCAGTTTCGCGCCAGAGCAGGGCTAAGGGGTCCCCTGAACCGGTGTAGACTGGCTTATGCAGAATTGGGCACATCTGTGCCCAAGAAAGCATTTCCAGAGGCTGGGGGAGGCTTCTCCTCCCCTGCCTTCACACCATTTTCCAAAGGGAGAGGGTGTAACACCCTCTCTCAGAGGAAGTCCTTTGTTCTACCATCCTGGGCCAGGCCTGGCTGGACCCCAGGAGGGCAGATGCCTGTCTGAGGGGTTGGCAGCAGCAGCAGCTGCAGTGAAACCCCAGGAAGGGCAGTTTGGCAGTACCAGGGTCTGTGCTACAGACCACTGGGATCATGGGATTGTGCCAACTATGCCAGGATGGTATAGAGGGGGCAATTCCATGATCATAGACATGTTACATGGCCATATTCGGAGTTACCATTGTGAAGCTACATATAGGTAGTGACCTATATGTAGTGCACGCGTGTAATGGTGTCCCCGCACTCACAAAGTCCGGGGAATTGGCCCTGAACAATGTGGGGGCACCTTGGCTAGTGCCAGGGTGCCCTCACACTAAGTAACTTTGCACCTAACCTTTACCAGGTAAAGGTTAGACATATAGGTGACTTATAAGTTACTTAAGTGCAGTGTAAAATGGCTGTGAAATAACGTGGACGTTATTTCACTCAGGCTGCAGTGGCAGGCCTGTGTAAGAATTGTCAGAGCTCCCTATGGGTGGCAAAAGAAATGCTGCAGCCCATAGGGATCTCCTGGAACCCCAATACCCTGGGTACCTCAGTACCATATACTAGGGAATTATAAGGGTGTTCCAGTAAGCCAATGTAAATTGGTAAAATTGGTCACTAGCCTGTTAGTGACAATTTGAAAGAAATGAGAGAGCATAACCACTGAGGTTCTGATTAGCAGAGCCTCAGTGAGACAGTTAGTCACTACACAGGTAACACATTCAGGCACACTTATGAGCACTGGGGCCCTGGGTTACCAGGGTCCCAGTGACACATACAACTAAAACAACATATATACAGTGAAAAATGGGGGTAACATGCTAGGCAAGATGGTACTTTCCTACACAACCCCCCCCAAACGAAGGACAATAAGACTAGCCATGACTTGATGAGTCTTCATTGTCTAAGTGGAAATATCTGGAGAGTCCATCTGCATTGGAGTGGCTACTCCCAGGTCTATGTTCCACTGTATAGTCCATTCCCTGTAGGGATATGGACCACCTCAACAATTTAGGATTTTCACCTTTCATTTGTTTTAGCCAAAGTAGAGGTTTGTGGTCTGTCTGAACAATGAAGTGAGTGCCAAACAGGTATGGCCTCAACTTCTTCAGAGCCCAGACCACAGCAAAGGCCTCCCTCTCTATGGCAGACCAACGCTTTTCTCTAGGGGTCAACCTCCTACTAATAAAAGCAACAGGTTGATCCTGGCCCTCAGAATTAAGTTGTGATAGGACTGCCCCTACTCCTAATTCAGATGCATCAGTTTGGACATATAATTTTTTAGAGTAACAAGGGCTTTTCAGGACAGGTGCACAGCACATGGCCTGCTTCAGCTCCTCAAAAGCTTTTTGACAGTTTGCTGTCCATAATACCTTTTTAGGCATTTTCTTGGATGTGAGGTCATTAAGAGGGGCTGCAATGGAGCCATAGTTCTTAATGAACCTCCTGTAATACCCAGTGAGGCCTAGGAAGGCTCTCACCTGAGTCTGAGTGGTAGGGGGAACCCAATCAATAATTGTTTGGATTTTCCCCTGAAGTGGTGCAATCTGTTCCCCACCAACAAGGTGTCCCAGATAAACCACCTTCCCCTGCCCTATCTGGCACTTTGAAGCCTTGATAGTGAGGCCTGCCTTTTGCAGGGCCTCCAAAACTTTCCATAGGTGGACCAGGTGATCATCCCAGCTGGAGCTAAAGACAGCTATATCGTCCAAATATGCTGCACTGAAAGCTTCCAGCCCTTGCAGGACTGTGTTCACCAACCTTTGAAAAGTGGCAGGTGCATTTTTCAAACCAAAAGGCATTACAGTAAACTGGTAATGTCCTCCAATGGTTGAAAATGCAGTTTTAGGTTTAGCATCTTCTGACAATTTGATCTGCCAATACCCTGCAGTCAAATCAAAAGTGCTTAGATACTTGGCAGATGCCAGTGTATCTATGAGCTCATCTGCCCTGGGTATAGGGTGAGCATCAGTTTTGGTTACCAAGTTGAGACCTCTATAGTCTACACAAAACCGCATTTCCTTCTTTCCATCTTTGGAATGGGGTTTTGGTACAAGTACCACAGGAGAAGCCCATGGACTTTCAGAGTGCTCAACCACTCCTAGTTCTAACATTTTCTGGACCTCTTGCTTTATGCAGTCCCTGACATGGTCAGGCTGCCTATAGATCTTACTTTTGAGAGGTAAACTGTCTCCAGTATCTATAGTGTGCTCACACCAAGAAGTGGTACCTGGCACAGTAGAGAAGAGTTCAGAGAATTGATCTAGGAGATTTATGCAATGGTCTTTCTGCTCAGCAGTAAGACAATCAGCCAAAACTACACCTTCCACAAGAGCATCTTGTTCTGTGGAAGAGAAGAGATCAGGTAGAGGATCACTGTCTTCTTCCTGTCCCTCATCAGTTGCCATGAGCAGGGTGAGATCAGCCCTGTCATAGTAGGGTTTCAGGCGGTTGACATGGAGCACCCTAAGGGGACTCCTGGCAGTGCCTAAGTCAACTAAATAGGTGACTTCTCCCTTCTTTTCAACAATTGTGTGGGGTCCACTCCATTTATCTTGGAGTGCTCTTGGGGCCACAGGCTCCAAGACCCACACTTTCTGCCCTGGTTGGTACTGAAATAAAACAGCCTTCTGATCATGCCATTGCTTCTGGAGCTCTTGGCTGGCCTGAAGGTTTTTGCTGGCCTTTTTCATGTACTCAGCCATCCTTGATCTGAGGCCAAGTACATAATCCACAATATCCTGCTTAGGAGCTTTTAAAGGTTGTTCCCAACCCTCCTTTACAAGTGTGAGTGGACCCCTAACAGGGTGTCCAAAAAGAAGTTCAAAGGGGCTGAAGCCCACTCCTTTCTGGGGTACCTCCCTGTAGGCAAAAAGGAGGCATGGTAGAAGGATATCCCATCTCCTGCGGAGTTTTTCAGGGAGACCCATAATCATGCCTTTGAGAGTTTTATTAAATCTCTCCACCAGTCCATTTGTTTGTGAATGATAGGGTGTTGTGAACTTGTAAGTTACACCACACTCCTTCCACATGGCCTTTAAGTATGCAGACATGAAATTGCTTCCCCTGTCTGATACTACTTCCTTTGGGAAGCCCACCCTAGAAAATATTCCCAGGAGGGCCTTTGCCACTACAGGTGCTGTAGTGGTCCTTAAAGGAATTGCTTCAGGGTATCTTGTGGCATGGTCCACTACCACCAAGATAAACCTATTGCCTGAAGCAGTAGGGGGGACAAGGGGGCCAACTATGTCAACCCCTACCCTTTCAAAGGGAACCCCAACCACAGGCAGTGGAATAAGGGGTGCCTTTGGTGTGCCACCTATTTTGCCACTGGCTTGACAGGTTTCACAGGACTTACAAAAATCTTTTGTGTCCTCAGACATCCTAGGCCAATGAAACAAGGGAACAAGTCTGTCCCAAGTTTTCATTTGTCCCAGATGCCCAGCTAGGGGGATGTCGTGGGCAAGAGTTAGGAGGACCTTTCTGTACTCCTGAGGAATCACTAATCTCCTGGCAGCTCCAGGTTTAGGATCCCTATGCTCAGTGTACAAGAGGTTGTCCTCCCAGTAAACTCTGTGAGAGTCACTGACATCCCCATTAGCCTGTTTGACAGCTTGCTGTCTTAGACCCTCTAATGTGGGACAGGTTTGCTGTGCCACACTCAGCTCCTCCCTGGCAGGCCCCCCTTCACCCAAAAGCTCAGCAGTGTCTGCTTCCAGCTCCTCTGGTGTAGGTTCTGCACAGGGAGGGAATTCTTCTTCCTCAGAAGTTGAATCCACTGTAGAGGGAGGGATAGTAGGAAGTGGTTTGCTTCTACTAGCCCTAGCTTTAGGGAGCACTTGGTCCATTGTTCCAGGATCCAAGCTTCCCTGTCCTTTTTGCTTTTTGGCCTGAGCCCTTGTCAAAGCAAAAATATGCCCTGGGATGCCCAGCATTGCTGCATGGGCCTCCAACTCCACATCTGACCAAGCTGATGTCTCCAAATCATTTCCTAGTAGACAGTCTACAGGTAAATCTGTGGCTACCACAACTTTCTTTGGACCAGTAACCCCCCCCCCAGTTGAGATTAACAACAGCCATGGGGTGGCTAAGTGTGTTGTTGTGAGCATCGGTTACTTGGTACTGGTGACCAAGTAGGTGTTGTTCAGGGTGGACCAGTTTCTCTATGACCATAGTTACACTGGCTCCAGTGTCCCTGTAGGCCTGAACCTCAACACCATTTATTAGGGGTAGCTACTTGTACTTATCCATATTAAGGGGACAAGCAACTAAGGTGGCTAAATCAATAGCCCCCTCAGAGACTAACACAGCCTCTGTGGCCTCCCTAACAAGGCCAACCCCAACTAAGTTACCAATAGTGAGCCCAGCTACTCCCTTGGATTGGTTATTAGTAGGTTTGCTCCCACCACCACTGCTATTAGTAGGGACACTAGGGGTAGCAGTAGGGGTTGTAGTGGTAGGAGGCTTGGTGCTTTTCTTTGGACAACTGGGATCTGTTGTCCAATGGCCTTTTATTTTACATAAATAGCACCATGGTTTCTTTTCCTTGTTTTGATTAGAAGAGGATTTGGGCCCACCACCCCCACCAGAGTGTTTTTGTGGGCCTGATGAAGACTCATTTTTAGATTTGTCCCCACCCTTGTCAGAAGACTTACCATCCTTCTTCTTGTTGCCATCTTTGTCACCCCCTGTATGAACTTTTCTGTTCACCCTTGTTCTGACCCATTTGTCTGCCTTCTTTCCCAATTCTTGGGGAGAGGTCAGATCAGAGTCCACCAAGTACTGGTGCAACAAATCAGACACACAATTATTAAGAATATGCTCTCTCAGGATCAAGTTATACAGGCTGTCATAATCAGTAACTTTACTGCCATGTAACCACCCCTCCAAGGCCTTCACTGAATGGTCAATGAAATCAACCCAGTCTTGTGAAGACTCCTTTTTGGTCTCTCTGAACTTTATCCTGTATTGTTCAGTGGTTAAGCCATAACCATCCAGGAGTGCATTCTTAAGAACTGTAAAATTATTGGCATCACTTTCCTTCACAGTAAGGAGCCTATCCCTACCTTTTCCACTAAATGATAGCCATAGGATAGCAGCCCACTGCCTTTGAGGGACATCCTGTACAACACAGGCCCTCTCAAGTGCAGCAAACCACTTGTTAATGTCATCCCCCTCCTTATAAGGGGGAACTATCTTGTGCAGATTCCTGGAATCATGCTCTTTTGCAGGATGACTATGGGGAATACTGCTGCTGCCACCATGGGTTTCTAAACCCAACTTCTGTCTTTCCTTCTCTAATTCTAAAGACTGTCTATCCAAATCCAGCTGTTGCTTTTTAAGCTTCAGTCTGGTTTGTTCCACCCTCAACTTATTGAGTTCCCTTTCTAACAATCTGTCATCAGGGTTGGTGGGAGGGACATTTCCAGATACAGAGGTATGATGGGAATGAACAGAAGGAGACCTGTCCCTTACAGAGGGCACCCTAACAGCTTGGCTGACAGTGTAATGTGAGAGCACATCATCTGGATGATGTGACTCCACCTCAGTACCAACTATGCTAGACTGTCTTGTAATGGGAAGGCTAAGAAGTTTCTTTCCTGAACCTTTACCTGGGGGAGTCCCTGGATCAGATTGAGAACCATTAGCTACTTTTTCAACAGATGGGGCACTTTTAGCCTTATCTTGTTCTCTAAGCATGTTAAGTAACAGTTCCAAGGAAGGATTCTTCCCTACACTCAAACCTCTCTCTATGCAGAGACTCCTTGCTCCTTTCCAGCTAAGGTGATCATATGCAATCTTAGACAGGTCAACATTTTGGCCTGTGCCAGACATTTTTAGAGAGAGTTAAAGTGATAGAAAAAGAGAAAAAAGTTTGTCAGAGCTTTTAGAAAGACAGAGAAAAAAAACTTTAAAAACTTTTTAGAACTTTTTAGAAAGTTTAGAAGTACTTTTCAGCACTTAGAAAAGAGTGAAAAGAGGAAATGCAAAACTTTTTGGCTATGTGTATATACACTGACCTTGTTTTGTATATTTTTCTCTTATGAAAAGTACAATGACAAGAGTGGTAAGTAGTCTCAAAGCACTTATCCCACCGCTGCACAACCAATGTAGGAGGCTGGACTGGCTTGTAGTGAGTACCAAGGGGTACTTGCACCTTGCACCAGGCCCAGTTATCCCTTATTAGTGTATAGGGTGTCTAGCAGCTTAGGCTGATAGATAATGGTAGCTTAGCAGAGCAGCTTAGGCTGAACTAGGAGACGTGTGAAGCTACTACAGTACCACTTAGTGTCATATGCACAATATCATAAGAAAACACAATACACAGTTATACTAAAAATAAAGGTACTTTATTTTTATGACAATATGCCAAAGTATCTTAGAGTGTACCCTCAGTGAGAGGATAGGAAATATACACAAGATATATATACACAATAGCAAAAATATGCAGTATAGTCTTAGAAAACAGTGCAAACAATGTATAGTTACAATAGGATGCAATGGGGAAACATAGGGATAGGGGCAACACAAACCATATACTCCAAAAGTGGAATGCGAACCACGAATGGACCCCAAACCTATGTTACCTTGTAGAGGGTCGCTTGGACTATTAGAAAATAGTGAGAGTTAGAAAAATAACCCTCCCCAAGACCCTGAAAAGTGAGTGCAAAGTGCACTAAAGTTCCCCTAAGGACAAAGAAGTCGTGTTAGAGGAATAATGTAGGAAAGACACAAACCAACAATGCAACAATGCTGGATTTCCAATCTGGGGTACCTGTGGAACAAAGGGACCAAGTCCAAAAGTCACAAGCAAGTCGGAGATGGGCAGATGCCCAGGAAATGCCAGCTGCGGGTGCAAAGAAGCTTCTACTGGACAGAAGAAGCTGCGGTTTCTGCAGGAACGCAAAGGGCTAGAGACTTCTCCTTTGGAGGACGGATCCCTCTCGCTTTGTAGAGTCGTGCAGAAGTGTTTTCCCGCCGAAAGAACGCCAACAAGTCTTGCTAGCTGCAAATCGTGCGGTTAGCGTTTTTGGATGCTGCTGTGGCCCAGGAGGGACCAGGAGGTCGCAAATTGGACCAGGAGGTAGAGGGGACATCGAGCAAGACAAGGAGCCCTCTTAGCAGCAGGTAGCACCCGGAGAAGTGCCAGAAACAGGCACTACGAGGATGCGTGAAACGGTGCTCACCCGAAGTCGCACAAAGAAGTCCCACGTCGCCGGAGAACAACTTAGGAGGTCGTGCAATGCAGGTTAGAGTGCCGTGGACCCAGGCTGGACTGTGCACAAAGGATTTCCGCCGGAAGTGCACGGAGGCCGGAGTAGCTGCAAAAGTCGCGGTTCCCAGCAATGCAGTCTAGCGAGGTGAGGCAAGGACTTACCTCCACCAAACTTGGACTGAAGAGTCACTGGACTGTGGGGGCCACTTGGACAGAGTTGCTGGATTCGAGGGACCTCGCTCGTCGTGCTGAGAGGAGACCCAAGGGACCGGTAATGCAGCTTTTTGGTGCCTGCGGTTGCAGGGGGAAGATTCCGTCGACCCACGGGAGATTTCTTCGGAGCTTCTAGTGCAGAGAGGAGGCAGACTACCCCCACAGCATGCACCAACAGTCGAGAAGGCGGCAGGATCAGAGTTACAGAGTTGCAGTAGTCGTCTTTGCTACTATGTTGCAGGTTTGCAGGCTTCCAGCGCGGTCAGCAGTCGATTCCTTGGCAGAAGGTGAAGAGAGAGATGCAGAGGAACTCGGATGAGCTCTTGCATTCGTTATCTAAAGTTTCCCCAGAGACAGAGACCCTAAATAGCCAGAAAAGAGGGTTTGGCTACTTAGGAGAGAGGATAGGCTAGCAACACCTGAAGGAGCCTATCACAAGGAGTCTCTGACGTCACCTGGTGGCACTGGCCACTCAGAGCAGTCCAGTGTGCCAGCAGCACCTCTGTTTCCAAGATGGCAGAGGTCTGGAGCACACTGGAGGAGCTCTGGACACCTCCCAGGGGAGGTGCAGGTCAGGGGAGTGGTCACTCCCCTTTCCTTTGTCCAGTTTCGCGCCAGAGCAGGGCTAAGGGGTCCCCTGAACCGGTGTAGACTGGCTTATGCAGAATTGGGCACATCTGTGCCCAAGAAAGCATTTCCAGAGGCTGGGGGAGGCTACTCCTCCCCTGCCTTCACACCATTTTCCAAAGGGAGAGGGTGTAACACCCTCTCTCAGAGGAAGTCCTTTGTTCTGCCATCCTGGGCCAGGCCTGGCTGGACCCCAGGAGGGCAGATGCCTGTCTGAGGGGTTGGCAGCAGCAGCAGCTGCAGTGAAACCCCAGGAAGGGCAGTTTGGCAGTACCAGGGTCTGTGCTACAGACCACTGGGATCATGGGATTGTGCCAACTATGCCAGGATGGTATAGAGGGGGCAATTCCATGATCATAGACATGTTACATGGCCATATTCGGCGTTACCATTGTGAAGCTACATATAGGTAGTGACCTATATGTAGTGCACGCGTGTAATGGTGTCCCCGCACTCACAAAGTCCGGGGAATTGGCCCTGAACAATGTGGAGGCACCTTGGCTAGTGCCAGGGTGCCCTCACACTAAGTAACTTTGCACCTAACCTTTACCAGGTAAAGGTTAGACATATAGGTGACTTATAAGTTACTTAAGTGCAGTGTAAAATGGCTGTGAAATAACGTGGACGTTATTTCACTCAGGCTGCAGTGGCAGGCCTGTGTAAGAATTGTCAGAGCTCCCTATGGGTGGCAAAAGAAATGCTGCAGCCCATAGGGATCTCCTGGAACCCCAATACCCTGGGTACCTCAGTACCATATACTAGGGAATTATAAGGGTGTTCCAGTAAGCCAATGTAAATTGGTAAAATTGGTCACTAGCCTGTTAGTGACAATTTGAAAGAAATGAGAGAGCATAACCACTGAGGTTCTGATTAGCAGAGCCTCAGTGAGACAGTTAGTCACTACACAGGTAACACATTCAGGCACACTTATGAGCACTGGGGCCCTGGGTTACCAGGGTCCCAGTGACACATACAACTAAAACAACATATATACAGTGAAAAATGGGGGTAACATGCCAGGCAAGATGGTACTTTCCTACACTATCTCACTATCTAACTCCCTCACTCTCCACCTCCTCCTATCTACCTATCTCTCTATCTATCTATTTCCCTATCTATCGACTTCTCTATCTATCTGTTTTCTCTATCTATTTCTCTATCTCTCCCCCCCTTCCCGCCACCCCCTCTATTACCTATCCTCCTATCCTCTCACTCTACCTCTCACCCACCTCTACAACCCCCCTCCCCTATCTTCACAAACCTACTCCTATCTCTCTCCCTAATCTCCTAAACCTCCTAACACTCACCCCCTTCCACCCTTAAACCCCCCTCCCCCAGCTCTTCTCACGCTACCTGTCCCCCCCCCTCCCTCGCGCTATCCCGCCGCGACCTCCTGCACGCCCCCGCCCCCCAGCTCCCATTCGCCCCCAGCTGACCCCTCCCCCCCCTCCTACCTCATATGACGGCCGCTGCGCGACAGTGGTAGCGACCCTTGACCCAAGGGTAGGTCGCTCCCCCTGCCGCTGCAGCTCCTCCAGCTCCTCCAGGTTCCTGAGTTCCTGAGACCCACCTCACAGTAAGTACCCCCCACCTCCCAGCCCCTCGCCCCTGCCCCACGCTACTCACCCTCTCTCCTGCTCCTGCTTCTTTTCTTCTTTTCTTCTTTTCTTCTTCTCTGTTCTTCCTCCTCGCTCCTCGTCTGTAATCTTCTTCTGTACTCTTCTTCTCCCCGTCTTCTCTCTTCTTCTGTGTGCTTCTCTGCCTCTCCTGTCGCCTCTCTTCTTCTTCATCTTCTTCTGAGGTCTTCTGCCTGTCTTCTGCCTTCTGTTCCTCGTCTTCCATATCTTCATCTGTGATCTTCCGCTCTTCTGTGTTCTTCTGGTCTCCTGCTCTTCTGTTCTTCCGGTACTCTGTTCTCCTGTTCTCCTGTTCTTCTGTTCTTCCGGTCTTCTGTTCTTCTGTTCTTCTGTTCTTCTGTTCTTCTGTTCTTCTGTTCTTCCGTTCTTCTGTTCTTCTGTCTTCTGTCTTCTATCTTCTGCCTTCGGCTCTTCTGCCTTTTTCTCCCCGCGCCTGCCCTCCTGCTCCTGCCTCATCCCCCTCCCTCACTCGCCTCCCCCTCTCTATCACCCCTATCTAACCCGTTCGCTATCTACCCACCTCACTCCTCCTATCTACCTATCTCTCTATCTCTCTATCTCACTATCTAACTCCCTCACTCTCCACCTCCTCCTATCTACCTATCTCTCTATCTATTTCCCTATCTATCGACTTCTCTATCTATCTATTTTCTCTATCTATTTCTCTATCTCTCCCCCCCTTCCCGCCACCCCCTCTATTACCTATCCTCCTATCCTCTCACTCTACCTCTCACCCTCACCCACCTCTACAACCCCCCCTCCCCTATCTTCACAACCCTACTCCTATCTCTCTCCCTAATCTCATAAACCTCCTAACACTCACCCCCCTCCACCCTTAAACCCCCCTCTCCCAGCTCTTCTCACTCTACCTGTCCCCCCCCTCGCGCTTTCCCGCCGCGACCTCCTGCACACCCCCAGCTCCCATTCGCCCCCAGCTGACCCCTCCCCCCCTCATACCTCAGATGGCGGCCGCTGCGCGACCGCGCCGCTGGCGCGGCTGAGGCGCACCAGAGGCAAGCCCGTCTGCGCCCGTCCGCGCCTGGCCCGCGCCCAGCGCCACGACCCCTGGTCCCCAGCTCTCCCAAGCCCCGCTGACCCGCTACGACCCCACCACCCTCCACGCCCTCAACCCAGGGCGCTCCAATACCTGCTTCCAAGCTCACCCCAAACGCACCCATGGACCCTTCGCCTGCAACTCCTGCAAACGCATCTTCCACCACGCAACTACCACGACCACAAGCCCACGCGCCATCAACCACCTCAAGTGCATCCTGGTCAACGTTCGTTCCGTCCACAAGCACGCTGTTGAACTCTGGGACCTCCTGGACTCCACAGCACCGGACGTCGCCTTCATCACGGAGACCTGGATGAACGCCTCCTCTGCTCCAGATATCGCCACCGCCATCCCCGAAGGCTACAAGATCTCCAGAAAAGACCGCACCAACCAAGCAGGAGGAGGTATCACCATCGTCTTCAAAGACTCCATCAGCGTCACCACCTCCACTGAAGACACCCCTCTCGCCGCTGAACACCTGCATTTTCAGATTCGCACCGACCCGAGGACCGCCCTCAGAGGATCCCTCGTCTACCGTCCTCCCGGACCGCGCGCCCCTTTCAGCGACGCCATCGCCGACTTAATCTCCCCGCACGCCCTCGCCTCTCCAGACTACATCCTCCTAGGCGACCTCAACTTCCATCTGGAACAAAACAACGACCCCAACACCACCACCCTGCTCGACAACCTCGCCAACCTCGGCCTCAAACAACTGGTGAACACCGCCACCCACATCGCCGGACACACGCTCGACCCTATCTTCTCCGCCAGCAGACACATCTTCTTCAGCCATACCTCTGCTCTACACTGGACCGACCACAGCTGTGTCCACTTCACATTCCGACGCGAGACCCGCCACCTCCGCACTCAACCGATCCCTCGTCGACAGTGGAACAAGATCCCCGAAGAGCAACTCTTGTCCGCACTCGCCGCCAACCAACCCACCCTCACCACCGACCCCAACGACGCAGCCCTCAGCCTCACAAACTGGATCTCCAACTGCGCAGACAACCTTGCTCCCCTCAAACGCACGCATCGACAGACCAACACCAAAAAACCTCTCTGGTTCTCTGACACCCTCAAAGAATCAAAGAAAACTTGTCGCGCCCTCGAGAAGGCCTGGCGCAAGGACCACACCGCTGACAACATGACCGCCCTCAAGAACGCTACCCGCGAACACCACCACCTGATCCGAGCTGCTAAAAGGAACTTTTTCACCGACAGACTGGACAAAAACAGCCACAACAGCAGAGAACTCTTCAGCATCGTCAAGGAGTTCTCCAACCCCAACGCCAACGCCGTCACGCCCTCACAGGATTTGTGCGAATCCCTCGCCACCTTCTTCCATCGCAAGATCAGCGACCTCCACAACAGCTTCGGACACCAGACCCAACCAAACACCACCGAACCCGCACCCCCGGCCATCACCCTCAACAACTGGACCCTCATCAACACTGAAGAAACCAAAGCCACCATGAACTCTATCACTCCGGCGCCCCTTCGGACCCCTGCCCTCACTTCATCTTTAACAAAGCTGACGACATCATCGCCCCGCACCTCCAGACCGTCATCAACTCTTCTTTTTCTTCTGCTACCTTCCCCGAATGCTGGAAACACGCCGAAGTCAATGCCCTACTAAAGAAACCTACGGCTGACCCGAGCAACCTGAAAAACTTCCGCCCCATCTCTCTCCTGCCTTTCCCAGCCAAGGTAATAGAGAAGACCGTGAACAAACAGCTGACCACCTTCCTGGAAGACAACAACCTGCTCGACCTTTCACAAACCGGATTCCGAACCAACCACAGCACGGAAACCGCCCTCATCTCAGTCACAGACGACATCAGAACCCTGATGGACAATGGTGAAACAGTCGCCCTCATTCTCCTCGACCTCTCGGCTGCCTTCGACACTGTCTATCACCGCACCCTAATCACCCGCCTCCGTTCCACCGGGATCCAAGGCCAGGCCCTGGACTGGATCGCCTCCTTCCTCTCAAACCGTTCCCAAAGAGTTTACCTCCCTCTGTTTCGCTCAGAACCCACCGAGATCATCTGCGGCGTACCTCAAGGCTCATCGCTCAGCCTGACACTCTTCAATGTCTACATGAGCCCCCTCGCCAACATCGTACGCAAGCACCACATCATCATCACCTCCTACGCCGACGACACCCAACTTATACTCTCCCTCACCAAGGACCCCGCCAGTGCCAAGACCAACCTACAAGAGGGTATGAAGGACGTCGCAGATTGGATGAGGCTCAGCCGCCTAAAGCTGAACTCTGAAAAAACGGAAGTCCTCATCCTCGGCAACACCCCGTCCGCCTGGGACGACTCCTGGTGGCCCACGGCCCTCGGCACCGCACCGACCCCCACAGACCACGCCCGCAACCTCGGCTTCATCTTGGACCCTCTTCTCACCATGACCAAGCAAGTCAACGCGTGTCCTCCGCCTGCTTCCTCACCCTCCGCATGCTCCGCAAGATCTTCTGCTGGATCCCCGCCGACACTAGAAAAACCGTGACCCACGCCCTCGTCACGAGCCGCCTGGACTACGGCAACACCCTCTACGCTGGGACCACAGCCAAACTCCAAAATCCCCTGCAACGCATTCAAAACGCCTCGGCCCGCCTCATCCTCGACGTACCCCGCAACAGCCACATCTCCACACACCTGAGACACCTGCATTGGCTCCCAGTCAGTAAAAGGATCACCTTTCGACTTCTCACCCACGCACACAAAGCCCTCCACAACAAGGGACCGGAATACCTCAACCGACGCCTCAGCTTCTACGTCCCCACCCACCTCCTCCGTTCCTCTGGCCTCACGCTCGCTGCTGTCCCTCGCATCCGCCGCTCCACGGCGGGTGGGAGATCTTTCTCCTTCCTGGCGGCCAAGACCTGGAAATCCCTCCCCACCAGCCTCAGGACCACCCGCTTTCCGGAGACTCCTAAAAACCTGGCTTTTCGAGCAGCAGTAACCCCCTCTTTCCCCTAGCGCCTTGAGACCCGCACGGGTGAGTAGCGCGCTTTATAAATGTTAATGATTTGATTTGATTTGATTTGATTTGGAATCCAGGATTTGGCCCAATAATGTTAACTATAGTGTTATGTAAGCAATTAAAAACGTATCATTCACAGAACCTAATTCATTGCGTAAAGTACATATTGGTGTTCCTTTATATGTACTGATTTGTTGTGAATGTTGGTGTAGATTATACAATCTATTTATTCCCTTTCTCTATAACATGTATTTATGAAGCACATGTTCGCCCTTGGGCCTCTCGGTGTTGTAATAAAAGATAAATATTTTTACCTAACTCAGTTACTCATATTCACAAACTCTAAAGGTGAAAGGCTGATTGGATTCTCTGGGATTCTAACCTGTGACCATGAGGTAAAACACTGAGACCTTAAATAAACGCATTAGTCCACTAAGCCACCATTCCCAGCCTGCAACAGTATAAAGATATTGGGGTGGGAGTCACAAAGGCATGTAAGAGTACCTAAAACAGTACTCCTGTAATATCTTTAATTACTCATACATGCCTTAGTGAATGGGCCCCATTTTATTGTACTCATGTATTTATGGAATTTTAAGCATTCGTTACAAAAAGCTTCTCAGATATATTGTATAGGACTATACACATTTAATTTTTTTGCCCGAGTTTTTTATTTTAACTAACAAAATTTATGAGACCTATTTTTTCAAAGTATTCAGTAGAAACGCATGAAGAAGCACTTAATTTTTTTGTTGTGATTCGTGGATAATGGATGATGAATTAGAATGATATGTTTTATGTATGTGTATAATAATATATGCATTTAACATGTTTATGAAGTGTTTCTCTGGAATAAATTCTGAAATAAATAAATAGTTTTATAGTCACCGCATCACAAAAACCATAAATAGGCTATGAAAAAATGGATTGCAAAAACATATCTTTCAGAAGTATAGACTCTAAGACATAGACTACCGACACCTTGACCTGGCATAAATACCTTACTATAACTATATCTACTGACACCCGTTCCCACTGTTAAGTATTCTGCTCCTGCAGGTGCAAAGTCAGTGTGGCTGGACTTGGGAATTAAATACAGGTCAAAATATTTGTATGGAGACATTATTCAAAGGTTGAGATTTTGGCAATCTGTGTTTTTGCAAGCTTTGTTTTTGTAATCTGTGTTTTCACATGCAACCCCATATTTACCATCCACATTTATTTAACTGTATTACTTACGTGACTCATCATAGCAATTTCCAGAGAAACATAAACCAGCAGGTCAAATGCAAATCTTTTGGCCTTCTGAGAACAATTGGTATCCCTGCTTTGCATTTAAGACTATTTTTGCACCTGGTGAAGTCTTTGAAAATACTCTCCTTTGCATTGTATGATTAGGGCGAAAATCTATTGGCTGTACTCAGTTATAGTTCCTTTAAAAAACTCTAATATTGGGAGCTATACCATTCAGTGCCTCTTAATTTATGTTTTGATGGTGTATCGTAAAGCTCCAAAATATCACCTCTTCAACCCCTGTGCAGCTACATGCCTTACATACTGTGTATTTAGCATTAGTTGGAACTAGAGGGTGCACTGTATGGCATTATTAAAGGTTAGTTCTCTTAGGGTATTCAATTATATATCTCATGTTAGGCTTTGCTGACAGAAATTGACAGTACAGCTTTATTTTCTGTAAGTTGTTAATGAGAATTGTTATGAAGCATATGCGTAGTTTGCGATGCAGTACAGATTACAATGCAGTCCATCATTTCTGTTTAGGGTTTACAGATTGTTAGAAATTGGGTTACTGGTGTGAGCAATGGTCAAGCAGCAACCACAATTGTAGTCAGGATAAGGGACAAGTGAACCCCAAATTAACCCGTGCCCACCCCCTGGTAGTTTAGCACAGAGCAGTCAGACTTAACTTAGAGGCAAGGCTTAGAGTATTGGTGGAACACTTCAAACAGTAAAACAGTGAAAACACCACACAAAAGATCCCATGCCAGGTTTGAAATATAGAGCTGAGTTTAAGAAATAGAACAAGACCACAACAACAAAAATCCACTTTGTAGAACCAGAGTTATTGCATTTTAAAGTTTTTTTGAGAAAATAATGCCAAAAGGCGTGAAGTGGCAACAGTGTATATCTGGTCGCGCTGGACAGGGTGAAATTCACAAGTTCAGGCCAACCACGATGAGCGCGCTGGCCAAGTTAGGTCCGCTGAACAGAGCACCTTAATCCTGGTTTGGAGAGTGTTGTGTAGATCACTGTCGAAGGTGCATCGCACAGGCAAGGCGATGCGTTGGTTCCGAGATGCTTAAGGCTGCTGTATGGGGTCCTGTTGTGTTGGTATCAAAGATCCCATCGGCGGGGCTTGCGATGTGAAGTCAGGAGTCGGAGATGCGTTGTGCAGTCGGTTCGATGTGTCAGGTCCGAGGGGCTGGAAGGCAGCGATGTGGTGTTTGTCGTCAAGGCTACCATCAATAAGAAATGCAGGGGCCTACACTGAGGATGCGACTCACAGCTGCAGTTCCTAAGATGTAGGACTGCGGCAGTAATGCAAGTCTTGGTGATATGTCCAATCCATGCAGCAGCGGAGATGTGTTGGTTATGTTTACGGTTGCACCGTGGGGCAGAAGAGATGTGTCGGTTCTGCTGTATCTACAGAGGCTGGTAAATCAAGTCCACTTCCAAGGGTCCAGGACTGGGGTATCACCTCTTGGCAGGGTAGTGCACAAATGGCAGAGTCCAGATGAAAAGTTGTTGGAAGCCTGTTATGTCCCGGAGGCTTCAGGTCAGGAGGCCAGCCAGCTAGCCTTTGGAGTCACTCTGGGTTCTGGTTTCAAGAAATGTAGGTCCGGTCCTTCTTGCCCAGGCAGGAGGGCAGCAGGTCGGCACAGCAAAGCAGAGCTCCAGCAGAGTGGCAGTCTTTCAGCAGCACAGCAGTTCTTTCTGAAAGAGTATCCACAGGTCCAGAAGTATACTGAATTGGTGGTTTCTGAGGTCTTTCTTTCATGCACAGGTGTGTCTTTGAAGTGGGGAGAAACTTCTAGAGTCATGCCTTTTAAGCGCACAAATGCCCCACCTTCTTGGCCCTGCCTCCATGGAGTATGCAGCCCTTTGTGTGAAAACAGGACACATCCTATCTAGGTGTAAGTGAGGCTGGGCACAGCTCCTCCATATCATCCTGCCAAAGATGCCCTATTGAGTCACACCTAAGCTCCTATTATGTGAGGCGGTCTAGAAGGATTACACAAAGCCCAACTGCCAACTACTCCCATTCATGTAACCAGAGACAGGCTGCAAGCACCAAATGGTTAAGACAAGAAAATGTCAACTTTCTAAAAGAAGCACTTTCAGAATTGTAATTTAAAATCCAACGTTACCATAAGTTATCATTGTAAATTAGGATTCCAACAACACCAAATGTGAAACACTTATTTCTTCCCAATTCGAAATTACACTTGTAAAAGGAAATAAGGCAACTCCAATGTTATCCTATGGGAGATATAGGCCTTGCAGTAGTGAAAAACTAATTTAAGAGTTTATCATTACCAGGACATGTAAAACTTAACAGTACATGTCTACATTTTTAAATACACTGCACCCTGCCCTTGGGGCTGTTTAGGGCCTAACCCAGAAGTGACTTAAATGTATTAAAAAGAAAGGTTTGGGGCTGGCAAAAAGTTTTTTTGCAAGGTGGACATGTCAAGTTAAAACTACACACACACGCAGGCTCTGCAATGGCCTAAGACATGTTTTAAATGCTTCTGAAGTGGATGGCACAATCAGTGCTGCAGGCCCAGTAGTAGTCCTTAATTTACAGGTGCTGGACACATGTAGTGCTCTGTACTAGGGACATATAGGTAAATTAAATATGCCAATTTGACATAAACCTTTGGTACCATGTTTTGAGAGCAAAGCACTTTGGCACTGGTTAGCGGTTTCAAAGTGAGCCGAGTCCTAAGGTCAATAAAAACGGAGTCAGCAAAAACTGGAGGTCTGAAGGCACAAAGGGGAAAACCACACCAAGGATAACAGGTCTAAGAGAACATTTTGCTAGGTCTTTCTCCCAGCTCTGTGTATTTCCTTACCAATGATTTCTGTCTCCAGGTGATCAACTATCCCAAGATTAGTCTGTTTCTGTCAAAGCAGCATTGGATTCGCTGAGTTGAAAAGTGGTCTGGAGGTTGACAAACCTTTCATATAGGAGGCTTCATGTGTTCTTCTTGTCAAGATGAAACATAGCCCTTTAGTGATACCTGTTAGCTGCCCCAAATATAAATCATGCGTATTTCAACAGACTTTCAAAACCTTAAATAAATGTTTTACAAAAAATGTATCCTAACAATGGAAGGATGATATTTGGCATAATTTCCAGGCTAGCCCTTCACATTGTTTGAATGATGGGAATGTTTATCTCCACTCAGTCACTCATTCAGCACTAATTTTGAGCTATCAATTTTGAATTTACCAGATGTAGGTAAGTCGGTTTATCATGCATGTAAAAAAACATTTTATTGGAAGGAAGGAGAATGAAACAAAACCTTTATGAGGAGGTTTACTGAAAAAGGTGTGTATCTGCTACCTCTTTGAATACCAAATATATACTTCAGATATTTATGCAATGTCTAAGTATGCATGCTGAGTATATCTGCAATATCACCACTTACTCTAATGAGCATGCACAATTTACAAATTGAACAAGTTACAACTTTTTGGAAATATCTTTGTTAATCATCCCTATAATTTTTTCAGTAGCCCATGCTGACAACATAGTACTAGCGACTTTCTTATAGACACGGATCATTGCATCACCATTTTCATCTTAATTTCAAAGTTTTCTATTAATTGCACTAAATTCCCCAACAATTGTGACTTCATAGACTAAATCTGTGCATTATAGTCCCTTTCTGGCAAGGTGAAAATGTTTCACACATAATCGAACAACCAAGTTTATAAGCAATCATAGTGGCACACCTCAGGGGACAATAGAC
The DNA here is from genome assembly GCF_031143425.1 of Pleurodeles waltl. NCBI lineage: Eukaryota > Metazoa > Chordata > Amphibia > Caudata > Salamandridae > Pleurodeles > Pleurodeles waltl. The sequence goes on from NC_090447.1 coordinate 435,122,383, forward strand.
AAGCTTTGGTTAGGCACATATATTGTAGTTGTCTGCAAACCACCTTCTTGTGACCACCTTTAGTGGCTGATTAGTTCAAGGATGTCTTTCTCAAAAATGTTTTTTTTATACATAAACTAAGATGAGCCTGTATTCTAGAAAAAGGGTGTAATGTTACATTATCTAAATTTGATTGGAAATGGTGAAAAGAACACACGTTTTTTGCTTGATCAAAAGCCACATTGTTTGAAAATGTACAATGGCATAGGCACCATCAATGTATATGATTCTTGCTCAATATCTGATGTCTCCATAGGGTTTCATCAACTCGCTGAAATTTATAGGGCCCAAACATTGGTATTCATTTGTATTGACATTCGAATTAGGCATGAGATTCACAAATTTGGCATTTGTAACACGCTTACTAAAGAGGAATTTGGAGAGTATACCTGAAACAAGACCAGTTTTAAGGACAGAAGATTATGGAATGGGCCAAAAACAATTTGAATTACCATACCTTTCCTGATGTCTTGCCAATCATTTCTGGTATTGTAGGCCATCTCCTTAGTGTCACCAATATATGACATATTCATGCCTTCTTCTTGATTTAATACCCCTTTACCCCATGCCACAAATAATGGAAATGACTATCTTGACCTCTATGTATACCATCCTTAAACAGTGAACGTTAAAATCAGTGATCTAACCAGCATTTTATATGTTTGAATTAAAAAAAACACGTCCAAGTGGTTTGCTCATTTAAATATTTTTCAAGAGGCAACATTGAGGAAGTCTCAGTCAGGGGTAAGCTGCCCAGACCCAAGAGTATCTATGATGCAAAACATGAAGAGTTTTCAAATGTAAGCTTGTTTACTTTTTGGAAAGCTTAGTAAGGTAGTGCTTGAGAAAGAAAAAAAGGACATCCAGTCACATGCAAACTGAACTTTAGCACAGTAGTGGTCAAATAGCCTCACCTTCAACCGTTTAAGGAAGGCTGCTATACAGTACTTGATCCCAGAGAAAACTGCAGCCAGGTACTCAGAGAATTTGCAACCAATCAGCTGGTATCTAATCCATTGCTGATTTCAGAGCAGCCATCAATGGTTAGGACAGTAATCTAATTTATGAACCTGCTCAGCCATCAGATAGAGGGATAAGATGTTCTCCAGGGTCTCACCAGTTGCTCAGGGTTATATAGGTCCATGCAGTGTGACATGCATCATGCAGTGGGCATCACATTAAGGCCATTTAGCCTCTTTGATCTGTGACCACGACCAGCCCTCTTGGTTCTTCAAACAAGATAAACATCAGACTTGAATGTATGAGTCACTGTACTAGGTCTCTGAAAGTTTGGGAACTTATTGCTCTCGTCTTTTCATACAACGCTGTACATGATCTAGTTGCCCTGGGAACTATGCCTATCACCATTTACTTTGACTATTTACTTTTTGGTACCTCTATACATCAAGTCCCTTCCTAGTGAATACCTTCAATGTACAACTGTTTCAATGATACACTTGATGAAATTGACGCCAGGCATTGAGTAGATGCCGGATTGTAGGAAAGTACCATCTTCCTTGGCATGTTACCCCCATTTTTACCAGTATGTTTTTGCCTGTCTCATTGGGATCCTGCTGGTCAGGACCCCAGTGCTGATAGTTTATGGCCTAATGAGTGTGTCTGTATAGTGCTTGACTGTGTCACTGAGGCTCTGCTAATCAGAACCTCAGTGCTTATGCTCTCTCTGCTTTTAAATTTGTCACTGTAGGCTAGTGGCTTAATTTACCAATTTCAGCTGGCACACTGGACCCCCCCTTATAAGTCCCTGGTATATGGTCCCTAGGTACACAGGGCATTGGGGTTCCAGGAGATCCATATGGGCTGCAGCATTTCTTTTGCCACCCATAGGGAGCTCAGACCAACCCTTGCACAGGCCTGCCATTGCAGCCTGGGTGAAATAACGCATGCGTTATTTCACAGCCATTTTCACTGCACTTAAGTAACTTATAAGTCACCTATATGCCTAACCTTCACTTCTGAAGATTAGGTGCAAAGTTTAAAGTTACTAAGCGTGAAGGCACCCTTGCACTAGGCAAAGGTGCCCCCACATAGTTCAGGGCCATTTCCCGGGACTTTGTGAGTGCGGCGACGCCATTACACGCATGCACTACATATAGGGCAATACCTATTGAAAATGTCACTTACCCAGTGTACATCTGTTCGTGGCATCAGTCGCAGTAGATTCGCATGTTTTGCAATAGCTCGCCATCTGGTGTTGGGCCGGAGTGTTACAAGTTGTTTTTCTTCGAAGAAGTCTTTCGAGTCACGGGACCGAGTGACTCCTCCTCTTGTCTCCATTGCGCATGGGCGTCGACTCCATCTTCGATTGTTTTTCCCCGCAGAGGGTGAGGTAGAAGTTGAATTGTAGTAATAGTGCCCATGCAATGGAGTGAGTAAGTATGCACCTATTTAAGGTTGAGATGATACATATATAAATAGTTGAAGGTAACTTCCAAACTGCTACAGGCTCCCGGGGAGGCGGGTGGGCACATGCGAATCTACTGCGACTGATGCCACGAACAGATGTACACTGGGTAAGTGACATTTTCAGTTCGATGGCATCTGTCGCTGTAGATACGCATGTTTTGCATAGACTAGTAAGCAGTTATCTCCCCAAAAGCGGTGGATCAGCCTGTAGGAGTGGAAGTAGTCTGAAATAATGTTCTTAATACGGCTTGACCTACTGTGGCTTGTTGTGCGGATAACACGTCTACACAGTAGTGCTTGGTGAATGTGTGAGGCGTAGACCATGTGGCTGCCTTACATATTTCTTGCATTGGGATGTTTCCTAGAAAGGCCATGGTAGCACCTTTCTTTCTGGTTGAGTGTGCCCTTGGTGTAATGGGCAGCTGTCGTTTAGCTTTAAGGTAGCAGATTTGGATGCATTTAACTATCCATCTGGCTATACCTTGTTTTGATATTGGCTTTCCTGCATGAGGTTTTTGAAATGCAATAAATAGTTGTTTAGTCTTTCTGATGTTTTTTGTTCTGTCAATGTAATACATCAATGCTCTTTTGACATCTAATGTATGTAGTGCCCTTTCAGCTACGGTATCTGGCTGTGGAAAGAACACTGGAAGTTCCACTGTTTGATTTAGATGGAACGGTGAAATAACCTTTGGCAAAAATTTAGGATTGGTCCTTAGGACGACCTTATTCTTGTGTAGTTGTATAAAAGGTTCCTGTATTGTAAATGCTTGAATCTCGCTTACTCTTCTTAGGGAAGTAATGGCGATGAGAAATGCCACCTTCCAGGTTAGGAACTGTATTTCGCAGGAGTGCATGGGTTCAAAAGGTGGACCCATAAGTCTAGTTAGGACAACATTTAGGTTCCATGAAGGAACAGGTGGTGTTCTTGGTGGTATAATTCTCCTAAGGCCCTCCATGAATGCTTTAATGACTGGTATCTTATATAGGGAAGTTGAATAGGTAGTCTGCAGGTATGCAGATATTGCTGCAAGGTGTATTTTAATGGAAGAGAAAGCCAGGTTAGATTTTTGTAAGTGAAGCAAGTAACCCACTACATGTTCTGGAGTTGTGTGTAATGGTTGTATTTGATTAATATGGCAGTAGCAAACAAACCTCTTCCATTTACTTGCATAGCAGTGCCTGGTGGATGGCCTTCTGGCTTGTTTTATGACTTCCATACATTCTTGGGTAAGTTGTAAGTGCCCGAATTCTAGGATTTCAGGAGCCAGATTGCTAGATTCAGCGATGCTGGATCTGGGTGTCTGATCTTTTGGTTGTGCTGTGTCAACAGATCTGGCCTGTTGGGCAATTTGATGCAGGGTACTACTGATAGGTCTAGCAGCGTTGTGTACCAGGGTTGCCTTGCCCAAGTTGGTGCTATTAATATGAGTTTGAGTTTGTTTTGACTGAGTTTGTTTACCAGGTAAGGAAGGAGAGGGAGAGGAGGAAAAGCGTAAGCAAATATCCCTGACCAGTTCATCCATAGGGCATTGCCTTGGGACTGTTTGTGTGGGTATCTGGATGCGAAGTTTTGGCATTTTGCGTTCTCCTTTGTCGCAAACAAGTCTATCTGAGGTGTTCCCCAGAGTTTGAAATAAGTGTTCAGAATTTGGGGGTGAATTTCCCATTCGTGGACCTGTTGGTGATCTCGAGAGAGATTGTCTGCGAGTTGATTTTGGATCCCTGGTATAAATTGTGCTATTAGGCGAATTTGGTTGTGAATTGCCCAACTCCAAATCTTTTGTGCTAGCAGGCTTAACTGCGTGGAATGCGTCCCCCCTTGCTTGTTTAGATAATACATTGTTGTCATGTTGTCTGTTTTGACGAGAATGTATTTGTGAACTATTATTGGTTGGAAAGCTTTTAGTGCTTGAAAAACTGCTAGAAGTTCTAGGTGATTTATATGCAGTTTTGTTTGATGTACGTTCCATTGTCCTTGTATGCTGTGTTGATCGAGGTGTGCTCCCCACCCTGTCATGGAAGCATCTGTTGTTATTACGTATTGTGGCACTGGGTCTTGGAAAGGCCGCCCCTTGTTTAAATTTATGTTGTTCCACCACAGAAGCGAGAGGTAAGTTTGGCGGTCTATTAACACCAGATCTAGAAGGTGACCCTGTGCTTGTGACCATTGTGATGCTAGGCACTGTTGTAAGGGCCTCATGTGCAGTCTTGCGTTTGGGACAATGGCTATGCATGAAGACATCATGCCTAGGAGTTGTAGTACCATCTTTGCTTGTATCCTTTGTGTTGGATACATGCGTTGTATGATGGTGTTGAAATTTTGAATTCTTTGTGGACTTGGAGTGGCTACTCCTTTTGATGTGTCTATTATGGCTCCCAGGTATTGTTGTACCTTGCGCGGCAGAATTTTGGATTTTGTGAAATTGACGGTGAACCCTAGTTTGAAGAGGGTTTGTATGATATGATTTGTGTGATTTGAGCACTCTGTTAACGAATGGGCCTTGATTAGCCAGTCGTCTAGATATGGGAACACATGTATTTGCTGCCTTCTTATGTGTGCAGCGACTACCGCTAGACATTTGGTAAAGACTCTTGGTGCGGTTGTTAATCCGAAAGGCAGTACCTTGAATTGGTAATGTATTCCCTTGAATACAAACCTTAGGTATTTCCTGTGCGATGGGTGTATTGGTATATGGAAATAAGCATCCTTGAGGTCTAAAGTTGCCATATAGTCGTGTAGTTTTAGCAATGGCAATACTTCTTGTAGTGTGACCATGTGAAAGTGGTCTGATTTGATGAAAGTGTTCACTACTCTGAGGTCTAGGATTGGTCTCAGCGTTTTGTCCTTCTTTGGTATCAGAAAGTACAGTGAGTAAACTCCTGTGTTTATTTGTGTGTTTGGCACTAATTCGATTGCATTCTTTTGCAATAGTGCCTGCACTTCTATCTCCAGGAGATTGGAATGGTGTGTTGTCAAATGTTGTGCTTTTGGTGGTATGTTTGGAGGGAATTGTAGAAATTCTATGCAATAACCATGTTGGATAATTGCTAGAACCCAAGTGTCTGTAGTGATTTCCTCCCATGCTTTGTAATAATGACTTATTATTCCCCCCACTGGTGTTGTGTGGAGGGGGTGAGTGACATGTGAGTCACTGTTTAGTAGTAGGGGTTTTGGGGCTCTGAAATCTTCCTCGGTTCCTAGGGAATTGCCCTCCTCTATATTGTCCCCGAAAACCTCCTCTATACTGTCCTTGGTAACTGGACGGTGTTGCTTGTGAGGTGCTGGCTTGTGTGCTCTGACCCCGAAACCCCCCTCGAAAGGGTGGTTTACGGAATGTGCTGTAATTCCCTCTGCTCTGCGGGGAGTAGAGTGCGCCCATGGCTTTGGCAGTGTCCGTATCTTTTTTGAGTTTCTCAATCGCTGTGTCCACTTCTGGACCGAACAGTTCTTTTTCGTTAAACGGCATATTGAGAACTGCTTGTTGAATCTCTGGTTTAAATCCAGACGTTCGGAGCCATGCATGCCTTCTGATAGTTACAGATGTATTAATTGTCCGTGCAGCTGTATCTGCAGCGTCCATGGAGGAGCGGATCTGGTTGTTGGAAATGGTCTGTCCCTCCTCAACCACTTGTTTTGCCCTATTTTGTAAGTCCTTGGGCAGATGTTCAATGAGATGTTGCATCTCGTCCCAGTGGGCTCTGTCATAGCGTGCAAGTAGTGCCTGGGAGTTCGCGATGCGCCACTGGTTTGCAGCTTGTGCTGCGGCTCTCTTACCAGCTGCATCGAACTTGCGGCTTTCTTTATCTGGGGGTGGTGCATCTCCAGATGTGTGGGAGTTGGCCCTTTTCCTAGCTGCTCCTACAACGACAGAGTCTGGTGGCAGCTGTGTAGTGATGAAAACCGGGTCTGTAGGAGGCGCCTTATACTTTTTTTCCACCCTTGGTGTGATTGCCCTACTTTTGACCGGCTCCTTAAAGATTTCTTTTGCGTGCCGGAGCATACCAGGGAGCATAGGCAGGCTTTGGTATGAGCTGTGGGTGGAGGAGAGTGTGTTGAATAAAAAATCATCCTCGACCTGTTCTGAGTGGAGGCTTACGTTGTGAAATTGTGCTGCTCTAGCCACCACTTGAGAATACGCGGTGCTGTCCTCTGGTGGAGATGGCTTCGTAGGGTATGCCTCCGGACTGTTATCTGACACTGGGGCGTCGTATAGGTCCCATGCGTCTTGATCTTGGTCACCCTGGCTTATGGTGGTGTGAGCTGGGGAGTGTGATGGAGTTTGTGCTGGTGAGACGTTAATCACGGGCGGAGGAGAGGGTGGTGGGGTAACTCTTTTCACCACTTTTGGTTGTGGTGTCTGTTCAGTTTGGAACTCCAACCTTCTCTTTCTTCTAATGGGGGGAAGGGTGCTTATTTTTCCTGTCCCCTGCTGTATGAAAATACGCTTTTGCGTATGGTCCACATCAATTGATTGGAGCTCTTCCTCAAACCTATGCTTTTGCATTTGGGAGGTTAGCGAGTGCTCTTCTGTATAAAAGCCTGAAGCTGGGTCGCTTGCAGTTTGTTTCGGCACCGAAACCCTGTCTGCGTGTTTTTTCGGCTCCGAGGTGACTTTTTTCTTTTGCGGGGCCGAAACCTCTCGGCGTCGATCTTCTTCGGTGCCGCTGTCTCGGCGTCGAGCCGTGTCCACACCGGCATCTCGGTGTCGAGGCTTGTCTGCAGCACTTTCTCGGTCCCGAGAAGGCTGCGTGCCGGTGTCTCGACCGGAGTCGGACGATCTCGGCACTGTTTGGGCCTTTTTCGGTGCCGACGGTCGGTCACCGAATTTATGGGTGGAGCCATGGTCTGATGGCAGTGGCGTCCCCTGGGCCTTGTAAATCTTCCTCTGTGTGGTTTTCGACGTCTTACTCACGGTTTGTGTATCGTCGAATCCTTCGGAGTCCGATTCTTGGATCGAGAAGGTACCTTCCTCTTCTTGTTCCTCGAACTCTCGGTGGGCTGTCGGCGCGGACGCCATCTGAAGTCTTCTGGCTCGACGGTCTCGGAGTGTTTTTCGGGACCGGAACGCACGACAGGCCTCGCAGGTGTCTTCACTGTGCTCAGGTGACAGGCACAGGTTACAGACCAAGTGTTGGTCTGAATAGGGGTATTTATTGTGGCATTTGGGGCAGAAACGGAATGGGGTCCGTTCCATCGGCGTTCTTCAGCACGCGGTCGGGCCGACCAGGCCCCGACGGGGGATCGAAAAACTACCCCGAAGGGCACCGGAGCTCTTCGATCTTCGATGCGGTGTTGAATCTAACTACGCCGATCCCGAACACAACAATACCGACGAAAATCTTCCGAAATTAGCTATCTTTCCGTTCCGAAACTCGGAGCGACAGGAACACGTCCGAACCCGATGGCGGAAAAAAAACAATCGAAGATGGAGTCGACGCCCATGCGCAATGGAGACAAGAGGAGGAGTCACTCGGTCCCGTGACTCGAAAGACTTCTTCGAAGAAAAACAACTTGTAACACTCCGGCCCAACACCAGATGGCGAGCTATTGCAAAACATGTGTATCTACAGCGACAGATGCCATCGAACATGTAGTTTCACATTGGTAACTCCAAATTTGGCCATGTAACATGTCTAAGATCATGGAATTGTCCCCCTATTGCAAATCTGGTATTGGGGAGCAAATTCCATGCATCCTGGGGGCTCCACCATGGACCCCCAGTGCTGCCAAACCAGCTCTCTGAGGCTTGCACTGCAGCTACAGCTGCTTCCACCCCACAGACAGGGTTCTGCCCTCCTGGGGTCTAGGCAGCCCAGTCCCAGGAAGGCAGAACAAAGCATTTCCTCTGAGAGCAGGGGTTATACCCTCTCCCTTTGGAAATAGGTGTTACAGGCTGGGGAGGGGTGGCCTCCCCCAGCCTCTGGAAATGCTTTGAAGGGCACAGATGGTGCCCTCCTTGCATAAGCCAGTCTACACTGGTTCAGGGACCCTTTCTCCCCTGCTCTGGTGTGAAACTAGACAAAGGAAAGGGGAGTGACCACTCCCCTGTCCATCACCACTCTAGGGGTGGTGCCCAGAGCTCCTCCAGTGTGTCCCAGACTTCAGCCATCTTGCTTTGCAAGGTGTGGGGGCACTCTGGAGGGCTCTGAGTGGCCAGTTGCAGCAGGTGACATCAGAGTCCCCTCCTGATAGGTCCATACCTGTTAAGGTAGCCAATCCCCCTCTCAGGGCTATTTAGGGTCTCTCCTGTGGGTTCTCTTCAGATTCTGCTTGCAAGTTTTCTTCAAGAATCCTCTGCAACTACTTCATCATCCTCTGACCACGGATCAACTGCAGCCTGCTCCAGGAACCGCTGTAACAGCAACAAAGTATCCACAAGGGATACTTTTCCTCTGCAACTTCAGCTCCAGCCAGCAACTGCAACAGTTTCCACTGTGTGCACGCTCTGAGGACTCCCTGTCTTCAACCTGCACCAGAAGGACCGAAGAAATCTCCAGTGGGGTGATGGAGTCACTCCCCTGCTCCAGCAGGCACCTTCTAAGACGACGACCGGTGCCCTTGGACTCCTCTCACAGCAACGAGCGTGCGCCTAAGGACACAGAGGTTGGACCCTATCGACATAGACTGTCCTGAGGTCCTGCTGACGAAATTTGGAGGAGGTAAGACCTTGCCTTCCCTGAGAGCGATGGTACCCCTTTGTACTGCGTCTTCTTCACCTCCTGAAGCCTCTGTGCACTATTTGCAAAATTCCTTCGTGCACAGCCTGGCCCAGGTCCCCAGCACTCCATCCTGCGACGCTCAACTCGTTAAGTTGTTCTCGGGCGGCGTGGGACCTTCCTTGTTGTGCTGCACCAACCGCGTTTTGCACTTTCTTTGGTTCCCGTGTCCTGGGACTCCCGTGGGTGCTGCCTGGCATCCTGAGGGCTCTTTAAAGTGCTGAGAGGCCCTTTTCCTCCTCACACAGAGTTGAGGCCCCCCAGGACCCTCCTGTGTCCAGCCAGCGCCATTTTGACCCAAAATGCACTTTTGACGTAACCAAGGCTTGTTGGCGACTCCCAACACGAAATCATGTCTGCATTCATCTTCACGTCGTAGGACATTCTTTGCATCACGCAGGAACCCGCTTCATCTTCCTAGGTTGCATTCCTGCAGTCTTCGGCTAACCATGGACTCTTCTTTTGCACCCTCTTCTGGGTTGGCAGGGGCTCCTGTCCTTCCTGGAACTTCTTTCGACTTCTGGACTTGGTCCCCTTCTTTTGCAGGTCTTCAAGTCCAGGAATCCAGCAGTTGTTGTTTGCAGACTTGGTTGGTTACTACAATATCCCAATCACCAGGCCAGCCTCCTACACAGATGAACAACAAAACATGTGTATCTGAGATCTGTGCTCCTGCAGAAGTGCAAGCCAAGTCAGAGTCACGGTCTGGGTCACTGCACCTCAGTGCATTTGAACTGTGGGTGCTGCTGTGTTATTTGCTTCTTTTCACTGAGTTGACCCTAAGTAATGCCCTCACTACGTTTGGGAAGTCTGACATCATGGCATTCAGCTCATGAATCATATCTTGTCACTCTTCTAATCGGAGGGCAAGTGTCCAGCCCCACCACACACCACTTATACTGCTCCCACCTACCACCACAGTAGTCATCCTCTTTCTGTGCTTCTTCCTTCCAAGGGGATTACTCTCCATGTGCCCCTCTGATTATCCGCCAGTCTGGTGCCCTCACAACTTCTTGCACAACCAGTTTACCACCATAAGCCCTCCACACCTTCTCCCCAGCATTTTCACTTGACTCAGACTGCGTGCACATTTGAAGTTATCTTCAAAAAGTTTCTTAGTTTATCCCAAACCCATCCCTGGAAAAGTCTATAATAGCAATCTTCTCAGCATTCATGTTACACATGCACTGCCCCACAGGCATTATTGGATATTTTGATGAATTAGACTTGATCTGGACTCACTGCGCCAAATAAGCCACCTCTTTGCCTCTGCTATCATAACCTAAGAATGAAGAACCACCACTAAGAAATATTCTTCTCTCAGCTGGCTGTTCTTGAACAATCTCTGCTTAAATGACCCTCTCCTCTCCTGCCATCCACCCATCCTTTACTATCCACATAACCCTGTGCAACAAAGCCCTCTTCTGTTTGTCCATAGGAAGCCCCTTTTCTACTACTAGAGAGTTCCATGCCCAGACATGAATTCACACCAATGAAATACCTTCAGCTAGACTCACCACAATGTTATTCCTTTCCTTGAGCCATCTCTTAGAACACCTTTAATGAAATACTTTAGCCATCCATTGACTCACAATGTTCTCCTGCAATACTTTTGCCCCTCTTTCCCATGCCTCTAACACTGGAACTCATCCACCATCCTCTCCGTCATGACTTGGCTTCACACTCATGGCAACATGTGGAGAAAATCCATTACCCCTTGAGGAGCCTGAAACCTACAGGAATGCCTAAATATTTTCTTTGAGTTAAATTGGCATTTCCATGATCACCCTGCCACAGCATCTATTTTGAGTCCTAAATTCTACAATAAGCCACTTTATCTCCTATTTCATTCAGAAAGTCACCCCCATCTGGAACACTTCAGTAGCCCAGTGTCTTAAAGATGCAGAAGTTGGGGCAGCAGCACTACATGTGAACGTAGATTTGAGACTGCAGAAGTGGGGTTGGCAGCACAGCACCTGGTGCCCACGACTGCAGGTCAGTGAGAAGGGGCAGGGACAGCAGCATACAAGCAGACCAACACACTATAACCACAGACCAATATAAAAGCAAAAGGCTGCTTTAAAAGAACAGTCATTCGCTTAAAACACCTCGGCAACACCATTTACAACTAAATGTTTCCTTGTCCTATGACTAAAGAAAACTTCCTAATATCCCCCAGCCCTTAAACCTCCCTATAACCAAAGCATCCACCCACATGCATACAGTCAGGTCAGCTTTGTCAAGTCCTGTAAACCATCCTGCAGTCACAGTTCTTTACTAGTCCTCTCCTTTTAAATTGTCACCCATTTCCCTTAATTTTCCTTTCTGACCTCCTATTCTCTATGCATCGCTTTCCTCCCTCTACTGCCCCTTTCCAAACTGGAACCATCCAGCTTGTGATACACCATCCCCCTTCTGCGTTGAAGATTAGCTTCCAATGTGCCTACTTAAAAACCTGTCCTATCAGCAGCAGTACATGCAATAATATGCCCAAACTTGTTCCATCACAGTCAAGCCAACAAACCTTCAAATTACTCCCATTCTCACCCCCACCTACTTACTGCAATTAAATTCCCCTACTACCCATCATCATACAGTCCACCTTCCTATATTCATATCCTCTCCCAGAACAATTTCTACAATTACTTCCCTCTAAGCAACCTACTTAACTCGACATGGGACGCAAGGGCCAAACTTGCCCTTGCCACACTAGCTATGCTCGCTAGCACTTGCTTGCTGAGATGACTGTCCTGCCACCTTGACCCCGAGTCCCTATAAGCCTCACCCTAAACTAAACCTTCCAGCCCTCCCTAGTGTTGTATGTAGCACGCTAGTGGCCCCAACAATCTAGGGGAGTTCTTTCTTCACCCGATACCCCAATGTGCTTCCTCCTATTCCCCCTATCCTTCTATCTTCGGTTATACATGTACTGCTGTACATACCCTATGAAGAACTAAATGTAATGGGTAGTAAGGGTGAAAGTTGGCCGCACTCAAGGCGAGTGTACATAAGAATTGTAAGTCTGGAAAACAGGACGTGGTGCAGGTGATCAGGTGCCCTACTACCCTTGGGCAACAATAATGTCTAGGGTTAATACACAGATAATAGCATACAAAAGAGATCACAGCACACAGTATACAATGGTCAAATATGAACGAGATTGAGACATTTTTGTCGTTATGTAATAGGTTGAATGAAGCAAACACACATATCGGTATTCAAGTCTTGTCTTCAGGAAAAAAGTTCATTTATTCAAAGCGAAGTAACGTTCAGTAAGACAGAAAGCATCTTTCCAAGACAGCCAACACGTGTTTCGTCACACCAGTGACTTTTTCAAGGCTGTGAATAAACATATATGCCTAATGTCAGTGTAGCAAATCAATACAGAACATGATTATAGCGTGATAAGGTAGTGAAGTTGTGTATAGAGAACTATACGTGAATGTGACAAGATCAGAGACACTAAGAAAGAGCGAAAACTGTTGGGTCGTAAAGGACATGGCTAAGAGTAGACCAAAGCATGGTTAGAAAAATGTACCATAGGCGCCTACGCCTAGCAAACTCCAAACGGAAGGAGAAAGGAGAAAAAAAAAAATGGAAAAGAAAAAGAAAGGAAGAGTGAAAAGAAAGGGAAAAAGGGAAAAGAAAAAGACATAAAGGCCCAATTGAGTCGAAGTGGAGAGTGTATATGAGAGAGAAAGCCCAGAGAGAGGTAGCAAGAGATATTTTGTTTACTCCAATAGTGAGAGCCCATAATCCAATTGAGTGTAAAGAGAAAGGTAAAATATAGAGAGAGTGTGCCAGTGAGAAAAAAAAAAAATTCATAAAAATTATAAAAATTATATAAGTCCCGGTCTTTAGACCTACCCGAAGATTAACGAAAAAGGTTATATGAAGAAAGGTCCAATGCATCTCAGGACCTCTGAAAGTCCAAATATTGACTTGGTAGTCTGAGCGAAGGGGAAGAAAAAAGAGGGTTAACAAACGATTAAAAATATATAATATGCTAGGTGAGTAGTGTTATTCTAAGTCTAGTTGTTCTCCATACGTATTACAAGCGAGTGAAGTAAGCCAAAATGTTATTAGGAAAATACCTCTAAGTGATCGTCATCAGCGTATAAGGGAGATTCCAACAAAGAAACGTACGAGGTTGTTCATCTAAGGAGAGGGACCCTGGTAAGTCCAAAAGTAAGTTCCTATGGGTAAATAAAGAATATACAAAGTCGCGAGTAAAGATGAGGATTCAAGTGTGCTAGGTGAAACAGAACGTGAAGGTTAAAACGTTAATAAAGCATTGGGCGCGTGGTTCTAGCCTTATGCTAAGTATCAAAACGGGAGTACTAGGAAATTGGGCAACATAAGGTCTTATAAGTCCAAGTTAATATCTAGGGTGCGTATAAAATGACGGCTATGACCCAGTATGAGCGATCGTAGTCTAAAAAGTTTTACAGAGTAGAAAAGGGCGCATTGACGGCCCAAAGGGATGTTAAACGAGCGTTAATGCATTCCACAATATAGAGAACATATGAAAGAGTATTTCATAATTTATATTTTCTCCCCCTTAAGAGAGAAGAGAGAAAAAAGTCGCAGTGCCGGTACAGTGGCTAAGACACAAGGAAGCAAAAAATGCCCACAAAATTGCTGTCGAAGTTACCAAGAATCGGGGTTCCGAGTCCCCGCTAATGCAAAACGCCGCCGTACCACCCGTGTGCTGGCGTCACTCGTCTCTGTGTCTCAATTGAGCATACAGAGAAAACAAAGTGCCCACAACCCTGTGGTTGAAGTTTGAGGGATGCGGGGTTCTAACTCACCATAAGTAAAGTATGTTGTCGTCCGCCCGTGTGCCAGCGTTTAGATCTCTGTAACGAGATCGAACGTTGGAAGTGAGTTTAAGTCACGTGTGGTAAAGCACGTGACTTGAGAGCAGCAGCGTGATGAAAAGAGGACTAAGTTGTTGAAACAGACAAAGGAGTATGAGAAACATTAGTGAAAAATGGAAGCCATGTTGTTTGTGGATGCAAAAAATTAACAGGGAAAATCCGATGTGACACGTTTTAAGTACTTCTGACGTGCAAATGAGGTCAATGTACGTTGAAAATTGTGAGATGGAGATAGAATAAAAAGAGGACTGTGACCCAGTGAGGCCACTGGTCCTAGATTTCACCAAATTCTTAGTAAAAGCGAGAAAAGCCTGAAGAATAAAGGGAAAAAGCCAAGCGAGTAGAATGGGAAACATGTAAAGAAACTTAAGTATATACAATAACCCATGTACAGAGTAAGGTCTAATACGTGTTGAATTGCAATGTTTGGCATTAAACAAAAAAGATTCATCGTTGGGGTAACATATGGTAGCATAACATAGTGTACCAACAACAATTGTTTATACAAGCAAAAGGTCAAATTTGAGATATAATAATACCAAAATGGAAGCACGCTTAACTGGCCACTGGTCCTAGATTTAGCCAAAATAATAGAAAAAACAAGAAAAGCCTGAGGAGTAAAGGGAAACAGGCCAGCGGGTACATCCGGGAAACATGTAAAGAAAATTCAAGTATATACAATGACACATGTACAGAGTAATGCTTAGTACACATTAATTGCAAAGTTTAGCATTAAGCAAAAGATACATCGTTTGGGTAACATGTGGTATCATAAGACAGTGTACCAACAACAGTTGTTTTATAATTAAAAGGTCAAATTAGAGATAAGGAAGTTTTGACCAAACAGAGGGGGGGGGGGAGAAACAATAATAGCAAATGGAAACAAACTCAAATGGTAGTTACTGTTTCAGTTGAGAAAGACACATAATTCCCTATCCACATTGAGGCCCATCTCTACCGCTCTAAGTTTCAGTATCCATCTTGCTTCACATTTTCGTAAGTCCAGTGTCCTATTGCCAAACCTAGGTGCAGTATTGACCTGTGCGATACCAAGAAATCTGATGTTACGGATGTCACCCTCCCCATGCTTTTGATTGAAATGCGTGGCAAGAGGATATAGCTGATTCTGATTTCTGATGGCCCTAATATGCTCCTGTATACGTTCCTTCAAAGGGCGGATTGTACTTCCCACGTATATTAAGCCACAGACACAGATTATGCAGTATACTGTGTATTTAGTGTTGCAGTTGATAAACTGTCTAATATGGTAAGTGACCCCAGTATTATAGGAGAAATTCGTAGTTTTGTTAAGAGCCATTGTACACGAGATACAGCAACCACATTTGTAAAAACCCGCTGGTGTATTGGGGAGCCAAGTGAGTTGGGCTGTTTTAGTAGGTGGAGCCAGAAAGCTAGGGCATAAGAGATTTCTCAGAGTTTTGCCCCGACTGTGTACAATAGATGGGGTCTTATGGATTACGGTGGTTAACTTGTCATCCAAAAGTAGGAGATGCCAGTGTTTTTTCAGGATCCGATAGATTGACAAACTGGCAGGGCTGAACCTGGTGATAAAAGGGATAGCCTTCCTCTTAGCCAAGTTAGTTTTCTTGTTTTGGCCTCTGATAAGCAGTTGTTGTCGTCTGATAGTAATCCGTTTGCTAGCCTTAGATATCAAATCTTTAGAGTAGCCCCTGGCAAGGAAACGTTGTTTGAGGTCCTCCAGTTCCTGTGTAAAGATAGTGTCATCACTGCAGTTACGTCGTAAACGTACCATTTCCCCATAGGGTATGGCTTGTATTTGTGATTTAGGGTGGGCACTGTGTGCATGCAGAATTGAATTACAAGCCGTGGGTTTTCTGTATAGTCGGGATGCTATTTTGTTCCCGGTAACATAAAGTGACAGGTCCAGGAATTCAATCTGAAGTTTGTCGCTCTTATGGGTAAAGTGTAGATTGAAATCATTGGTGTTAAGGTGGTCAGTGAGTCGTGTAAGATTTTCAGTATCTCCTGTCCAAATGGCCAAAACGTCGTCAATATATCTTCCCCAGAAGAGAATATGTGAGGTAATGTGATCGGGACATTGAGTCCAGAGATGTTGTTTTTCGAATTGTCCCATATACAAGTTCGCAAAAGAGGGCGAGAATTTAGCACCCATGGCAACCCCCTGACATTGCTGGTACCACTGTCCATTATGTAAAAAGACGTTGTTTTCGAGTACCAGCCGGGTGAGGTCCAAAAGCATTTGGGTATGTTCAAACAGAGTTGCATCTCGTTCAGCAAGAGCTAAAGAGAGCATGTGTAAACCTTTTTCTAGGGGGATAGATGTGTAGAGAGAGCTAACGTCCAGTGTCACAAAAACACACTCCTCTGTCCAAACTAGATCCTCTAGCTGACAGAGTAGGTCCCTGGAATCCTGAATGTAAGATGGTAAGTTGTGCACTATTGGTTGTAAGAAAGAATCGATGTATTCCGAGATCTGCTCTGTGGGGGAACCTATGCCAGAGATGATGGGCCGACCCGCAGGGAAGGGTCCAGGTTTGTGGACTTTTGGCAAGATATAAATGCACGGGGCCCGCGGTGTGTTGTTGAACATAAATCTGTATTCCTGTTCTGTAATGAGACATAGGTTTTTCCAATGTGTCAGTTTGTTTTGAATTAGCCTTACAGTTTTATTGAGGGGATTTTCAGGTAAGTGTTTGTAGGCTTTTATGTCACTAAGTTGTCTATCGATTTCGGACAAATAGTCAATTCTGTCCATGACCACTATATTGCACCCTTTATCCGCCTCTTTTATGACAATTTCATCACATGACGACAGGCGTCGTAGTGCCAAAAATTCAGTGTGCCTAAGATTATATTTGGATCTGTGGTTATGAAGTCTAAATTTGTCCTCTAATTCAAATAGGTCCATGCTAACAGCCTTATAGAAGACATCTATGTTGTTGTCAGGAGGCAGCGTTGGTACAAAAGTAGACTTAGGTTTAAGACCACTAACAAGATCTAAATTAGGTCGGATGTCAAGGTGGCCGAGTAAGTCCTCCATACTCACACCTGCAGGTGTGATAGGATCTAGGGACATGATGGTTTGTATGTCTCGTATGTCATTTATGGATCTGTTGCAGATGCTAGGGGGTTGCTGGTGTATTGTGTCCTGAGTAGTTTTATTGAGAAAGATTTTTTTTAGTTTAATACGGCGAACGTATTTGAAGAGGTCTATCTTAATCTCAGAAAAGTCAGGTTTAGATACGGGACAAAAACCCAAACCCTTTTCCAATACTTTTGTTTCCTCAGTAGTCAGTATTCGTTTGGACAAGTTGATGACCTGTACTGTGTGGGACAGTTCCGGACGTGGTAAGCAATTTAAGTTAATTTGGTCTTGGCAGTAGAGCGTGTGGTCACTCCCTCTCTTGTGCCTCCCACCATGCTTCTTCCCCCCCCCTGCGGGTAGGTTTGTATTCGGGTTTCTGTTGTAGTTCTGGCGTATACCTATCCTGTAACGTCCCAATTCCTCTAAAAAAGGAGAAGGTCTGGTAGTACTTGGTGTAGTCAGATTTGTGTTGGACTCTTCAGTTGAGGGGTCCAAACTTGTCCCAGAGGCATTGGAAGTATCTGATATACTACTACTGGGAATGGACACGTCTGAAAGGTTGGTGTTGCTACCTTTGTTGGTTCGATCTTTGTTGACCTGATCAAAGCGGCGAGCAAAGGTATAGATGCGGCCGTTGGCATAGTCATTTTCGTCTCTAATGATTTTCTTAATTTTTTTGTCCCTAATATAAAGTTGATAGTCATTTAGTATGTCTCTCAAGATGTTGTAGTTCTTAGCCGTAGCCTCTGGGAGGTTCAAGGTCTTAATCTGATCCTCTAAGGAGGAGATTTCCAAAAGTATTTTTTCCCTCTTTCTTTCTGCGTGCTTGATTAGAATATTCATCATGCCAAAGGATGTGGAGGAAATAAGGTGTTCCCATTCCCCTAAAAGGTCAGGGTCAGGGTCAAGGTCATCAAATGAAGGAAAAATGATGACTCGTAGTCCCCTAGGTACCTGTTTTAGTTCTATATAGCGCTTTAGTGTGGTAGCATCCCACCATCTTGCTAGCTCCTGTTTTTTAAGCCTTTCCAGTTTGATGAATTTTTGTCTTAGACCCTCCTTTTTGTTTATAGTGGTGGAAGTGGAGGAGGAGGTAGGTGTTCTTGCGAATAATTCGGCAGCTAAAGTGTCGCGGTTGTCCTCAAAGGAAGCCATGTCCAACGTGTGAAAAGTAAGCGAGTTCTGGTACGTGTAGTAAATGTAACCCAAGGTGCGGCCCACCACAGAGGGCCAAAAAAGGCCAAAGTACTAAATGTAATGGGTAGTAAGGTTGAAAGTTGGCCGCACTCAAGGCGAGTGTACATAAGAATTGTAAGTCTGGAAAACAGGACGTGGTGCAGGTGATCAGGTGCCCTACTACCCTTGGGCAACAATAATGTGTAGGGTTAATACACAGATAATAGCATACAAAAGAGATCACAGCACACAGAACCACGCGCCCAATGCTTTATTAACGTTTTAACCTTCACGTTCTGTTTCACCTAGCACACTTGAATCCTCATCTTTACTCGCGACTTTGTATATTCTTTATTTACCCATAGGAACTTACTTTTGGACTTACCAGGGTCCCTCTCCTTAGATAAACAACCTCGTACGTTTCTTTGTTGGAATCTTCCTTATACGCTGATGACGATCACTTAGAGGTATTTTCCTAATAACATTTTGGCTTACTTCACTCGCTTGTAATACGTAAGGAGAACAACTAGACTTAGAATAACACTACTCACCTAGCATATTATATATTTTTAATCGTTTGTTTCCCCTCTTTTTTCTTCCCCTTCGCTCAGACTACCAAGTCAATATTTGGACTTTCAGAGGTCCTGAGATGCATTGGACCTTTCTTCATATAACCTTTTTCGTTAATCTTCGGGTAGGTCTAAAGACCGGGACTTATATAATTTTTATAATTTTTATAATTTTTATGAAAAAATAATTTTTCTCACTGGCACACTCTCTCTATATTTTACCTTTCTCTTTACACTCAATTGGATTATGGGCTCTCACTATTGGAGTAAACAAAATATCTCTTGCTACCTCTCTCTGGGCTTTCTCTCTCATATACACTCTCCACTTCGACTCAATTGGGCCTTTATGTCTTTTTCTTTTCCCTTTTTCCCTTTCTTTTCACTCTTCCTTTCCTTTTCTTTTTCTTTTCCATTTTTTTTTTCTCCTTTCTCCTTCCGTTTGGAGTTTGCTAGGCGTAGGCGCCTATGGTACATTTTTCTAACCATGCTTTGGTCTACTCTTAGCCATGTCCTTTACGACCCAACAGTTTTCGCTCTTTCTTAGTGTCTCTGATCTTGTCACATTCACGTATAGTTCTCTATACACAACTTCACTACCTTATCACGCTATAATCATGTTCTGTATTGATTTGCTACACTGACATTAGGCATATATGTTTATTCACAGCCTTGAAAAAGTCACTGGTGTGACGAAACACGTGTTGGCTGTCTTGGAAAGATGCTTTCTGTCTTACTGAACGTTACTTCGCTTTGAATAAATGAACTTTTTTCCTGAAGACAAGACTTGAATACCGATATGTGTGTTTGCTTCATTCAACCTAATACATAACGACAAAAATGTCTCAATCTCGTTCATATTTGACCATTGTATACTGTGTGCTGTGATCTCTTTTGTATGCTACCCTATGAAGAACCTGGGCACACCTGCAGTCCTACTGGTCAAACCCTCCAGTCTCAGCGCAGATATGAAACTTTGATTTCTACTCCTTTCCCAGTCCTACAGACTGAGGTCAGACATGCTGCAATGCTGCTGACTCTGCCTCACCTTGGCAGTGTCAGCCCATTTATGACAAAGTATAGAGTCAGATTAATAACGAAAATAGGTCCGGGCACCAACATAAAAGTGGCCCTTATGATATTGAGCCTGACGCATGTAGGAGGCTGGCCTGGTTTGTAGTGAGTACCTAAGGTACTTACACCAGGTCCAGTTATCCCTTATTAGTGAAATGTAGTCAGTGTCTAGAAGCCAGGCTGTCTAGAGGTAGCTGTAGGCAGAGCAGCCAAGCTGAACTAAGAGGCATGCAAAGCTCTTGCAATACCACTGTAGTCACACAGTACTCACACACATGAAAGACAATACTCAGTGTTACCAAAAATAAAGGTATTTTATTTCAGTGACACAATGCCAAAAATATTTTGGAGACTATACTCCCTTAGGAGGTAAGTAAATCACACAATATATACACTACTAAAAAAACCAGGTAAGTACACAGTAAGAAAACAGTGCAAATAGTGAAAATCACAATAGGTTGCAATGGGCCTGGGGGAACACATACCATATACTAAAATAGTGGAATGCGAAAGTCAATTTCCCACCTAGGCAAGTGTAGTGTTTAGAGGGGTGCTGAGAGTGCAAGAAAACACCAAAGGTAAGTAATGTATACCCCACCCCAGAGCCCAGGACAGCAGGAGTAAAACACAGCAAGTTTCCTACAACACACTAGAAGTCGTGATAGAAGATGATGCAAGAACCAGAAGAGACTGCAAGACACCAGCGATGGATTCCTGGACCTGAAGACCTGTGGAAGAAGGGGACCAAGTCCAAGAACCGATGAAGAGTCCAGGGAGAACAGGAGCCCCTGCTTACCCGGATGAAGGTGCAAAAGAAGAACCACCGGTGAGAAGACAAAGCCAGTAATGCACCAGAGAAAACAGATGTGGGGTGCTGGTTAGTGCAGAAGATGTCCCATGCCGGATGGATGAATGCAGTCTGGTTTGCGTCGCTGGATTCTGCCAACAAGCCTTGGCTCATGCAAAATACGCGGTTGGCAGAAAATGGTGCTGCCCAAGAACAGGAGGGACCTAGTGGCCCCTACCCACAAGGGGGAGACGGAGGGGTCTCTCAGCAACTCCACGAGCCCTCAGAAGACCAGGTGACACGCACAGGCATCCCACAGCATGGGAACAAAGGAAGTGCAAATGGAGGCCCACGCAGCATGACACAAAGGATTCCCACATCGCCGGAGAACCACTCAGGAAGCTTTGCGTCACAGGATGGAGTACTGGGGGCCTAAGCTGTGCTGTGCATGAAGAACTTCTTGGAAGGATGCAAACAAGCCTTGGCAACTGTAAGTCATATGGTGCACAGGGGTACTGTCTTGCGTGGGGAGGCAAGCTCTTACCTCCACCAAAGTCGGACAGCTGGACTTTAGGACTGTCGGAATCACTTTAGTCCACCACCTGTGTTGCTGGATCCATGCCTGTCATCTTGAGAGGGGGCCCAAGCCACCAGTCGTCGCTGCAGAGAGCTGCCTCCTGAAGCAGGGAAGTGACTCTGTCACTCCACAGGAGATTTCTTCGGTTCTTCTGGCGCAGGCTGAAGACAGGCAGTCCTCTGAGGATGAACAACCTGGAAACTGTTGCAGTTGCTGGCAGGAGCTGAAGATACAATGTTGCAGAAGTCCACTTTGCTTCTTTGTTGCAGTTTCGTAGAGTTCCTGGAGCAGTCAGCGGTTGATCCATCGGTAGAAGATGAAGTAAAGGATGCAGAGGATTCCTGCGGGAGTCTTACAATCTGAATCTGAAGAAACTCCCAGAGGAGAGACCCTTAATAGCCCTGAGAGGGGGATTAATCACATACCCAGGTAAGCATCTATCAGGAGGGGTCTCAGATGTCACCTGCTGGCACTGGCCGCTCAGATGCTCCGAGAGTGCCCCACCTCCTTGGAATCCAAGATGGCAAAAACCCAGGGCCACTCTGGAGGAGCTCTGGGCACCACCCCTCGGGTGGTGATGGACATGTGAGTAGTCACTCCCCTTTCCTTTGTCCAGTTTCACACCAGAGCAGGGACTCGGTCCCTGAACAGGTGTAGACTGGATTATGCAAGGAGGGCATCATCTGTGCCCTTCAAAGCATTTCCAGAGGCTCTGGGAGGAGACCCCTCCCATGCCTGTAACACCTATTTCCAAAGGGAGAGGGTGTAACACCCCTCTCTTAAAGGAAATGCATTTTTTGCTTTCCTGGGATTGAGCTGCTCAATCCCCAGGAGGGCAGAGGCCTGTCTGTGAGGTGGCAGCAGCTGGGGCCTGCCTGGGAAACCTCAGAAGGCTGGTATGCCAGTATTGGGGGTCCACTGTGGAGCCCCCGGAGTGCATGGGATTGTAAAACCAATACTGGAATCAGTATTGGGGTACAATTCACAGTTGTTAGACACCTTACATGGCCATATTCGGAGTTACCATTGTGAAGCTTAACATAAGTTTTGACCTATGTCCAGTGCACACTTAAAATGGCGTCCCCGAACTCACCAAGTCCGGAAAAATGGGCCTGGACAACATGGGGGCACCTCTACTAGTGCAGGGGTGCCCTCACACACAGATACTTGGCACCCAGCATTCAGGGTCTGAAGGCCTGACATATAGGTGACTTATAAGTGACCTAGTGCAGTGAAAATGGCTATGAAAAATTGCATGCACTATTTCACACAGACTGCAATGGCAGTCCTGTAGAAGCCTTTGCATGGGCTCCCTATGGGTGGCAAAAGAAATGTTGCAGCCCATAGGGATCCCCTGGAGCCCCAATGCCCTGGGTACCATATACTAGGGACTTATAAGGGGGTCCAGTATGCCAATTTGGAGTGAAATATTGTGTTACCAGTATGTAAGGACAAATTTGGAACCAGAGAGAGCATAAGCACTGGGGTCCTGGTTAGCAGGATCCCAGTGACACAGTCAAGCATACTGACGAAAAGAGTGAAACATAATGGCAAGTAGGCCACAAACCTTAAGCACTGGGGTCCTGACCAGCAGGATCCCAGTGACACAGTGAAAACACACTGAAAAACAGGCCAAAAATGGGGAGGAGGCTACTTTCTCACAACGCACTGTTGCAATATAGCCTTGTGGGGAAAGGTCACAGGGCCAGTTTGGTGGAAGTGTACGTTACCTTGACAGACACCCTCTTTTCACGCCCTACCACATATAATTTGCATTGTTGGTGAGAGCAGAGGCTAGGCCTTTCCATCTCTGAGGTGGACTAGCACAACCTTTTGGAAGAGCATTAAGGCGTTCTTCTGGAGTCAAGGTTAAAATGTAGCTATTTCAAGCTAATGCACTTCAGGAAATGGACACCGGAAGAACTGTGTAGGGCACAGATGGCAGAATAGTCCAAGTACTGGAGGTGTGGCACACTGGGCTGTGATAATTTACATGTTCTGTAGAACTGTTTGGTGCTTTCACACCACTAGGGCTCTGTTTGGGATACTTTGATGACACACCTGGAGGTGGGCCCTCACTTGGTACCCTGCCTAGTCTTGCTTCACAACATGCCCCTATTCCTGGACTTAACGTACCATGACAAGACTTGGCTGGCTATGGCCCTCGCAGTGACAAAGGTGGAAATCTTGTGTCATTGGAAATCAGCCACGCCACCATCCCATAGTACATGACTCGCTGACATGCATTACATGGCCACTTATGAGCGACTAATCTATAAGCTCAACGATCAACTGAAGACGTTTGAGAAGGTCTGGGGCCCCTTCCTACATGAGTAGCTGCCACCAGTCAGCCTGGTTCCGTACTTTGCACCCAGGCCTTGGATGCTCTGAGTGGGGGGGTGGCTTCTTGGGGGATGGACAGGGGGCTAGCACCCCGACTTACCTGACCTATTTCTTTGGCCCTCCCACTTTTATTTATTTCATTCCTCCCTTCCTCTCTCTTCCTCCTGGGGACCTTCTGGATCACATCACTTCGGTTGGGAGGGGTTCTGTTATGTGTTATTTTTCTTGTATTCACTGTCTTCTCAGATATTCTCCTTCATTCGATGTCTTGGACTTGGCTTAACTACTATTTTTGCATTGCTGTTATATGATGTCTGTATTGAAAATTTTATGAAAATTCAATGAAGAATTGAGATACAAAAAAAGAGTCAAGTGCTGAAGTGGTACTTGACCCATTTGTTCAGAGCCCATAGGTTGCTGGGCCCACGAACCTTAGGAGTAAAAGGCCTCGACCACCATTGTTGGACCCAGTAATTCCTTCTTGCCCCATGGCCCTCTGAAAGGGGTTCTGACTTTCCCACATTTGCAATTCGGGGCAGTTTTGAACTTGTGAAGACATGCTGTATAGGTATTTTACAAGGTATGAGAAACAGCACGCACTTGTGTATGACGTAGATAATGTTTGTCATAATATCTGGGAAATCAAGAGTCAAAACTTGCCCACCAGCCCATAAAAGAGGCCCACAGAATTACCTGACAGCCCAGCTCTTTACGCACTGCCAGATTTCTTTATAGAGCATTCCGACCCTGCTGAGGTGCTTCTATGCAGTCTCAGTACACACGAGCTGCAATCTCTTCACGCAGGTCCTGTAGTCTCAGGTCGCACAAACAGTGCTACTGCTCTTCTCACACAAACACATAGCCTTGCGCACGCATGCAGTGCTAATTCAGCTGCAGTCTCGCACTTGCAGCGCTATTCCACCTGCAGTCTCTGGTCATCACACTTTCATCTTGTTGTACCTGCATCTCGGGTCACACATGCATTGCTGTTTCACTTGCAGTTTCGGGTCACACGCGCCTTGCTTTTTCACTGGCAGTCGTCTTAGGTCACACATACACACATGCAGTGCTGTTTCACCTGCAGTTTCGGGTAATCACACATAAATTGCTATTTCACCTGCAGTCTTAGATCACACATGCAACCCTGTTTCACATGCAGTTTCGGGTAATCACACATACATTGCTATTTCACCTGCAGTCTCCAGTCACACATGTATTGCTGTTTCACTTGTAGTTCCAGGTCTCACACACACGCGACGCTGTTTCACCTGCAGTATCGGATCATACATGCATTGCTGTTTCATCTGCTAGACGGTGGGACATGTCTTGCAATGTCACTAGCAAGTGTCTCAGGTCACACATACATGCAGCGCTGTTTTAGCTGCAGATTCGAGTCATATATCTCTTGAAGTATTTATTGTCCCATCGCACAAAATCTAGCAATTCAGCCAAGTAACACAGTGCTGCTGTTTTCACCCCAGTTTCATGATTCAATCGTGATGTTATTACTTGTATCCCATACACGCTGTGGTAGCAGATCACACATGCAGTGTGTGGCCCGTGTGTCCTGGGAAACTCACTGTCAGTGATCTGGGGGAGCAGCGAGGGAGGTGGGTATTGTAATGACAGTAACGTCCCAGGGCAAATTGGTGCAGGAAGTTGGAAGATGGGGGAGGGCTAAACTGCAAACGGTGACCCGACGCCAAGTGGAGGGAAAGGGTTGGAAAAGAGCGGGCAGCCGCCCTGAGCAGCGAGGGGGTGTGGGTGCAGGGGGAGGAGAGGGCGACACAAGAGCAAGGAGTGCCGAGAGTCTGCATCACTCAAGAGAGGGGCAAGTACCATGAACGGCAGGCTGTCCGGGGTCCGTGGCAGGAGGAGGAAGCCGGATTTACACTCCCAGGTATGACCACCTGCCGTGGGGGCATCGGGATGGGCGAGAGGGATTACTGCAGATACTGTTTGGTACGCAGGACAGCATTTGGAAACATGCAAGAGAAACAAAATCACGTCCGTTTTGTTTCCGCGTTAATCTATATGTGAGTGGAAGAACCTGTAGACAGGAGAAAGGTAACATTTTAACTTTAATCAGGTGCATTCGCGTTGAGTTAAGGATTTGGACAACTATTAAGTGCTCCTTTAAGTCTGCATCACCCA
This sequence comes from Pleurodeles waltl, assembly GCF_031143425.1. Classification (NCBI taxonomy): domain Eukaryota; kingdom Metazoa; phylum Chordata; class Amphibia; order Caudata; family Salamandridae; genus Pleurodeles; species Pleurodeles waltl. The sequence goes on from NC_090447.1 coordinate 435,148,214, forward strand.
GTTTGAACTGAGCTTGTGATGTAGATTTAGGAGAGGTGATAGGACGGTAGGAACAGGGGCGACGTTGATACTTACTTCTGGAACGTACGGGGTTAACTACATTTTTATCGGGGCGTGCACGAGAGCGCACGGGGTGTGATTTCCACATTATACTCTCACTTGTTCTGCGTTTGCGGGCAGCAGCCCGGCTTAAAAATAAATAGTTAAGCTGCCTTGTGCACCGCGAGGAAATGCTTACTTTTGTTAGTCTGGTGGGACGACTACAACTCCGTGTGAACGAATACTTAAAAGTTACTGTATCTCTTAAGGCAGCATCACGCCGCGCACGCGCACTAGAGAAACAACCGAACCTTCTCCGCCCCCATCAACGTTGCCAGGGCGACGGCTTCCCGGTCCCCCTATCAGCTCTCTGGACGTGGGTGGGTGACCATCACAGAGTCTGGCTCTGTTTCTTGTTTTTTTTTTTGCTGGAGTGTCCGATACATGTGTGTGTGGTGTTGTGTTCGACACCCGAGCTGTCCATTTTGACAAATACATTCTTACCGAGGGCATTTTAAACGCCACCGTTTTCTCCCTTGTCTGTTTTACAAATCTGTTACTGAAAGCGGGGACCTGTCTACTTACTCTAAAATACTCACAATAAGAACTCACACAACCACTTGCCACTTTACATAACTGTGGTTGCGTGTTTGTTTGTAGCATATTACACTTGCATAGTGCATACTATGAAGTGAGTCACTTCCGGGTATTTATGATGTCCCACAATTGAGAGCTCTAGAGATGAGGCTGAAGTAGTGCTAGTGTCTCACAGTGCCTATCAGTGAGTCAAAAAGATGTTCAGAATACATAGCCATCCAATGCTTGGCGCCTCTGCAGAGTCCACAAAGTAGTGGCCACATATTCCAGTTGCCATCATGACTCTGTGCATATGTGTGAAGGAGGTGCCCAGCTGTCAAAATGTTGACGGTGGAAAAAGTAAAAATAAAAGCAGTTCTTACACCTGAAGTAGGTGTAGTGTGTGTTTGGGGGATGGTGAAGTGAAGGAGATCCGAGGAGGTGCATTTATTAGAGAGAGAAAAAGAGGATGCTAAAAAGGAAATAGACAAGGTGTAAGATATGCAGGTGGGCGAGATTTGGAGAGGGAATTGGCGTGCATGGGTAACACAGTGAACATAACAGGAGTGTTTGAGACACTCTGGAATCCACTAACCGTTCCCTTAGTAATTTTTAGTTCACAGTTTCATAATTTTAGACTTGAAACATTTTCAATATTATTAACAACACCATTATTGTTACTCATTTAACCTAAACAGCTAACTGCCAAAGCCAATAGTCCTAGTCGGCTTTAGGTGTATGTTAATTGGTGTGTTATATATCTGCATGCAAGAACCCAAAACTCAGGGAAGAAACAAAATACCAGTCAGGTGGCATGCTATCGGAATCATAGAAATTTTGTTTATGTGTTTAGGCCATGCTCTTAATTCCATAGACCATGCCCCCTTCTAGAGACCCTCAACTTTATTCTTCCTACTTAAAGCCCTCAGAAGGGCCATGCTAAAGGGTCTGGCTTGGCTCTAATAGACCATGCACAAGTGTGCCTTGGAAATGTTTGTCAGGAAAACAATGCAACAAAGATCATGTAAAAATATAACCAGGATTCTTCAAAATTCAATGACGTGTTTATTTAGCATGCAGGAGCGATTGACCTTAGTACATCAGATTATATCACTGCATTGACAAGGTGTTAGACCTGACAGCCTTAGGGTGGTCATCCCCCAACTTTCTGCCTGCCTCCCTCCATTTTTCTGACCCTGACTTTGCTGGTTTTAGGACTCTGCGCACTTTACCACTGCTGCCCAGTGGTAAAGTGCATATGCTCTCTCCACTAAACATGGTAACATTGGTTCCTAACCAATTGGCATAGTTAACGTACCTGTAAGTCCCTAGGAAAGTACACTACATGTGCCCAGGGCCTGTAAATTAAATGCTACTAGTGGGCATGCAGCACTGATTGTGCCACCCACATAAGTAGCCCCTTAACCATGTCCCAGGCCTGCCATTGCAAGGCCTGTGTGTGCAGTTTCACTGCCACTTCGACTTGGCATTTAAAAGTACTTGCCAAGCCTTAAACTCCCCTTTTTCTACACACATGTCACTACTAAGGTATGCCCTACATAACCCATAGGGCAGGGTACTATGTAGATAAAAGGCAGGACACGTACTTATGTGTTTTGCATGTCCTGGCAGTGAAAAACTCATACTTTTGTTTTTCACTACTGTGAGGTCTGCTCCTCTCATAGACTAGCATTAGACCTACCCTCATACACCTTTGAGTGGTAGATTCTGATCTGGTAGGAGTGGCCCTGTTATTACTATTTTAGAAATTACACTTTTAGAAAGTGGGCATTTCTCTGCACCTACTGCAATCTGTGCCTTACAGCCTGTCTCCAATCCATATCTGGTCTGTGCTAGTTGACGGCTCCCCTTGTATGTTCCACCCAGACAGCCATAAAAATCTTAACACTCAGTCACATCTGCAGTCATCTGCATACTGAATGGGTCTTCCTGGGCAGGAAGGTTGGGGGTGGGGCTCACACTTACATTTCAAAGGCCAGTGGCCTGCCCTAACACACAGAACTGATAACCCCCCACAGGGATCCTTGCAGACAGGACCGGGCTGAAAGAGGAACTTGTGCACTTCAAAACAAATCCTTGAAGTTCCCCCAACTTCAAAGGCATTTTGGGGTATATAAAGCAGGTCTCTTTAGGCAAAGAAATAAAGACACGTATTTGCAATCAAATTAGGTATAAGAGAGCTTCAAGCAGGTTCGTAGGCTATGCAGACAACTGAAATTAGCATAAAACAGCAGCCCTTCCCAGTTTTCCTCATTTCCAGGTGAGAACAAACTGATGACACAGGGCCTCAATACTCAGCCTCTCATGGGAACTCGGGTTGCTTCACCCTACTAATTGAAGATATAATATGTGGTGACAAGGTTAAGGGTGTCCTCAATTTCTTGTGCTGTTACATGGGTAATCCAGACTTGTACTGTGAGATGCGTGAAGTAAACATAGCTGAGCTGGTATTGCAATGTGTCTGCTAAAGATTTGGCAGAGGTGGAGGCGTGCATCATGCCATTAGTGCAAGCCAGTAGACAACTTGAGAGCAGACTAGTCCTGCACCATAGAAATATTTCGGCAGGTCTTTGAGGAAATAAATACTGTCATCCACACTAACCTAGATAATAGAAAGAGGTGCAGGCTCCTTCAGACTCTCTTGTTCACCTGATCAGATTTGGTCATGCGAGGGGAAAAACCCAATGGGCTCCCTAAATCATCCCTGCAGCTCTTTTTCTCACTCATGTCTTGGTTGGATGTGTTTAGCCCAGGATCAGCAGCAGTACATTTTGTATATATGTTCTGCCGCTGTTCACCCCATGAGGTGACAATCGAATTGTCTGTGATATGAATAGTGGGCTACACACTCATCCTTCCTAATTATATTTTTTGTATGTGTAGGCTCGACATCAGTCGGTACAGGCTTTATTATGTGGTTCTTTTTTTAGGCACAGATATTGAGTGGTTGGTAAGGAGCACTGAGCTGCAAGCAAGAGCCTAAAAAGAAGTTCAGAAGATTTTCTTTGAGTCTGGTTCAGTTGCTGTAGTGTCTGAGTTATCTTGTGCCATTGTGCGTGACCAGAAAAAGCTGCAGTTGTTGGAACCTAAGTACAGTCACAGTTGTAGGGTAGATGGTTCTGGAGGCAAACCAAGTGATCGAGTGGACTGGATTCTCACTTCATGTAGTGCCTTGGGGATCTCAAGAAGATCCAGACATAATGTGGGGTTCTAAATAGCAGTGGTCTCCTGATTTGCTTTTATGTCCCTTGATTGAATACATTTTTATGAAGGCCTTCACTGAGTCTTGATTGACCTAATAAAAGTTGAAGCCCATTAACACCGAGAAGGACATTATTTCATTCAAAAATATTCTTGAGAGATTCTGAAGGGTTAAGAGTCCCTGGCGCAGTAGCCATGTTCTGCCCTGCTCCTTATTTTCTCATTCCAGCAGGCTATGAGGCTCCAAATGGGTGTTCTGTATGGTTTTGGATGTTGCTCACAAAACAATGCTACACTCTGTTGCCAAACAGAGGTAAATCCTGATGGAGCCCCTTTTATCAAGGACGACTACCATCCCCGTGCCCAGGCCATGACAGGGGAAATATTAGGGGGCAGCTAATCAACAGTTGGTCATCAGTCTTTTTACTTACACTGAGTAAGAATGAACATCAATTATTAAATAATTTGCATATAGGTTTTTAAGCGCTGGCTATCTGCTGATGATGATATGATAGGTTAAAGTAATGTTTCATGTCATTTGCATACCACTGGAGAGAGACGTCACAATGATTTATGAGTGTAATGAGGGGTTCCAAGTAAAGGTTGGTTGGTAGATCGGAGGAGGGTGAGGTGGGCAAGAATAGAAACTCTGGAACACCATATGAGCCTGGGAGCAGTGGTAAGTTAGAGAACTCAAGTTGCTCATGTTGGTGGTAGTGAGAGAGGCAAGTGTCAAGCCAGTTCAGGACTGTTCAGGAGGTACACAGGTAGGAGGGTGAGAATGTTAAGTTGAATATTGTGATTAACAATGTGGAAAGCTGCCAAAAGATTTCAGAGGACATGGCCAGGATTGTTTGTTTTTTTCTCAGATTTGAAGGATGTTTTCCAGCACTTGGAGAATGGAAGGTTCATTGCAACACATGGGAGGGAAATTTAGAATACTCTGTCGGGCCATTCTATTTCTCCATTGACTTGTATTAGAGAAGAGCAGATTTTAAGAAGGGAAAGGACGAAACTGCAAAACCTTTGCCTAAAATATTACAGCTCCCCCCGTATTGTTAATTGATTGCATGTATGGGATTTTGATAGTTAATATGTGACTGAAGATGTAAAGCTGTTGCATTTCAAGGACTTTAAATAAGAAGGGAACAAGAGTGAAAGAAAGATAATGTGCTAGATCATAGGGCCAGGATTGGATGTCTTTAGTAAAGCAAGATTTGCATGTTTTCAGGGTTGAAGTGAAGTTACCAATATGAAGGGAGATGTTGCTAAAGTTCAGGTAAGCAGAGGTAATAAAAGGAGGAAAAGACTTGATGCTTGGGGGAGACTCGTTATCATAAAGGGTGAGTTTGAGGGAGTAAGGGTAAGTAAGAAGCTAAGGCTGGAATATCCTGACATGTTGGGGTAGTACTATGGGCTTGCTCATTACATGCATATCAGAGTCAATATTATTTTGTTGAAGATTTGGTGTTATTGATCTTATTTTTCTCAATTGAATATGGAATTACAGCAGAAGGGAGATAATTGGCACAGTGTCTGATTGATTGTAGGAGGCTGGCATGGCTTATAGTGGGTACCCAATGGTACTTACACCTTGTGCCAGGTCCAGTTATCCCTTATTAGTAGTGTTCTAGCAGCTTAGGCTGATAGGCTGGTAGCTATAGCAGAGCAACTTAGGCTGAACTAGGAGATAGGCAAAGCTCCTACTATACCACTTATCTCATAAAGGTACTATATCATAAGAAAGACAATACCCAGAGTTACCCAAAATAATGGTACTTTATTTTAGTGACAATGTGCCAAAAATATCTCAGAGGATATTCTCCCTTAGGAGGTAAGTAAAATACACAAAATACACACACAAACCAAAATCAGGTAAGTAAAACAGTCAGAAAGTAGTGCAAACACTGTAGAATACAATAGGATGCAATAGGCCTAGGGGCAACACAAACCATATATTAAGAAAGTGGAATGTGAACCACGAATGGACCCCTAGGCTAGTGTAGTGTGTAGAGGGTCGCTGGGAGTGTAAGAAAACACTAAGGGGGTCCAAGATACCCCACCCCAAGACCCTGAAAAGTAGGAGTAAAGTGCTACTACTTCCCCAGAAACACACTAAGGTCGTGATAGAGGATTTTGCAAAGACCACAACAGACTGAAAAGCACTGAAGACGTATTCCTGGACCTGAGGACCTGCAAAGGAAGGGGACCAAGTCCAAGATTTGTGAAAGTGTCCAGGCGGGGGCAGGAGCCCACTAAACCCCGGATGAAGGTGCAAAATGGCTGCCTCCGGATGGAAGAAGCTGAAGATTCTGCAGCGACGAAAGGTGCTAGGAACTTCTCCTTTGTGCAGAAGATGTCCCACAGAGTGCTGGAGGATGCAGAGTTGTTTCTTTTGCAAAAGACCGCAAACAAGCTTTGCTAGCTGCAAAGGTCGCGATTGAAGAAAAAGGGTGCTGCCCGGGCCCAGGAAGGAGCAGGATGTCGCCACTTGGGAGAGGAGGCAGAGGGGGCCCTCAGCAATGTAGAGAGCCCGCACACAAGAAGGCAGCACTCGCAGAAGTCCTTGAACACGGGTTCAAGAAGACTGAACACGGCGGTCGTCTCAACACTACAAAAGAGGGTCCCTTAAAGCCGGAGGTCAACTCAGAGAGTTGAGCAATGCAGGAGGGAGTGCTGGGGACCTGAGCTTGGCTGTGCATGAAGGATTCTTTGCAAAAGTGCACAGAAGCCGTAGCAGCTGCAGTTCACGCGGTGCACAGGATTACTGTCTGGAGAGGGGAGGCAGGGACTTACCTTCTCCAAATTTGGACAGTTGGACCACTGGACAGGCTGGGTCACTTGGATCCACCACCCGTGTTCCACATCCATGCTCGTCAGGATGAGAGGGGTCCCAGAGTACCAGTGACGCTGAAGTTTGGTGCCTGCTGAAGCAGGGGGACGATTCCGTCGACCCACAGGAGATTTCTTCTTGGCTTCCAGTGCACGATGAAGGCAGGCAGCCCCCAAAGTATGCACAACAAGGAAAAAGTCGAGAAAGCCGGCAGGGTTAGGCGCTACAATGTCGCTGGTAGTCTTCTTGCTACTTTATTGCAGTTTTTCAGGCATCCTGGAGCAGTCAGCGGTCGATCCTTGGTAGAAGTCGAAGAGAGAGGTGCAGAGGAACTCTGGTGAATTCTTGCAAGTCGTTATCTGAGGAAAAGCCCACAGGAGAGACCCTAAATAGCCCTCAGCGGAGGATTGGCCACCTAGTCAGGTAAACACCTATCAGGAGGGGTCTCTGATGTCACCTGCTGGCACTGGCCACTCAAAGGCCTCCAGTATGCCCTCACACCTCTGGATTCAAGATGGCAGAGGTCTGAGACACACTGGAGGAGCTCTGGGCACCACCCCTGGGGTGGTGATGGGCAGGGGAGAGGTCATTCCCCTTTCCTTTGTCCAGTTTCGCGCCAGAGCAGGTACTGGGGGTTCCCTGAACCGGTGTAGACTGGCTTATGCAAGGAAGGCACCATCTGTGCCCTTCAAAGCATTTCCAGAGACTGGGGAGGCTACTCCTCCCCAGCCCTTAACACCTATTTCCAAAGGGGAAATTCTTTGTTCTGCCTTCCTGGGACTGGGCTGCCCAGACCCCAGGAGGGCAGAACCCTGTCTGTGGGTTGGCAGCAGCGGTAGCTGCAGAGAAAACCCCAGAGAGCTGGTTTGGCGGTACCCAGGGGTCCATAGTGGAACCCCGGGGACGCATGGGATTGGCACCCCAATACCAGATTGGGCATGGGGGGACAATTCCATGATCTTTGACATGTTACATGGCCATATTCGGAGTTAGCATTGGAAAGCTACATATAGGTATTGACCTATATGTAGTGCACACGTGTAATGGTGTCCCCGCACTCACAAAGTCCGAGGAAATGTCCCTGCACTATGTAGGGGCACCTTTGCTAGTGCAAGGGTGCTCTCACACTTAGTAACTTTGCACCTAACTTTCACTATGAGTTACTTAAGTGCAGTGTAAAATGGCTGTGAAATAAAGTGTGCGTTATTTCAATCAGGCTGCAGTGGCAGTCCTGTGTAAGATTTGTCTGAGCTCCCTATGGGTGGCAAAAGAAATGCTGCAGCTCATAGGGATCTTCTGGAACCCCAATACCGTGGGTACCTGGGTACCATATACTAGGAAATTATAAAGGTGTTCCAGTGTGCCAATTAGAATTGGTGAAAATGATCACTAGCCTATAGTGACAAATTTTAAAGGCAGAGAGAGCATAAGCACTGTGGTTCTGATTAGCAGAGCCTCAGTGACACAGTTAGTCACTACACAGATACACGCATTCAGGCCACAAACTATGAGCACTGGGGTCCTGGCTAGCAGGATCCCAGTGAGACAAGTAAAAACAAACTGACTTACATGTAAAAATGGGGGTAACATGCCAGGCAAGATGGTACTTTCCTACACTGATCTGTAAGGCTTTGGGATGATTATTTGTATAAATTTTAGTTTTAGAGTAGTAGACAGGTTTGTCATGATGAATTGCAAGTTTCTTTTTACTTACCATTAGAGTGCATATGACAAAGTTAATGTTTCGCCAATTAGAGCCTTGATGGAGGAACTAAGCACATTCAGGAGCGAATCAAAATACTCAGGGGGGCTTGATAGATCAAAAGATGAGGTGATAGACTACTTCAGTAGGAATATTTGTAGAGGATCTGAAGGTGACTGATAAGAGTTTGTGTTGCTGTGTGTGAGGTAGGTTACAAAATAATCAGTCAAGTCAAGTGGCCTAGCTGGGAGGCAAGAGATGTAGGGAGCGAGAGAATGGGTGAGGTCACAATTGCTGCCTAGTGTGTGGTGGGCCCTGTTATGTGTGAGTAGAGGTTAAAGGAGGCTGTAGGATTCAGGAAGGCATCTCTGCGAAGTATGAAATTGTTATTGTCAGAGGGATTGAAATCACCCAAAAAGATAATATCAGAATTGGCATGGAAGAGGATTACATTGTCTGGGAAGTCATTTAAAAATAGACTAATATGGCACATAGGGCAGTAAGTAAGGTGGAATGTGGTGTAAAGGGTAGTAAAAAATCAAGCCAGAAGCAGCCAGGGCATTTGGAGGATAGGGGTTGCAAGGTGGTGAATAATTGTAGATGCAATAGCCATCAAGGTTGAGCTAATTAAAAATGAAAGGAGGTTGGGGTGACCAGATTTCCATAAGAAAGAGGATGTCAAAGTTGTGCGTGGTGAGGAAGATCAACGATGTCAGCAGAGCGTATATGGATTGAGTGTTCATTGATGAGTGTAAGCCAGAGCAATAAGGGTGAGGGAAATGAGTGGAGTAAGGGAAGGGTGGGATGTGAATGAAGTCAGAACCTTAATGTTTCCTTGTCTTGGATAGCAGCAGCTGCCCAACGCTTGTTCTTAAGCATTTCTTTGAAGCCAGAGGGCAGTTAACTTTTTTCTAAAGTAAGGAGGCTTGCCACAATAGTATAGAGCACAAAAGCTAAATGTTTTTCCCTCCGCTATCATCACAATTTCTGCGTTTTATGTAATGTACGTGATGCGTTTTAATCCAGGAAGGAACACTGGTAATGAAACTGTAGCATCATTATAATAATGTTATTATTAACATTTCTCTAGCCAATGAGGGCCCAATTTAGAGTTTGGCGGGGGGGGGGGGGTTACTCCGTTATAAACGTGACGGATATCCTGTCTGCCATATTACAGGTTCCACAGGCTAAAGTGGAATTGTAATACGGCGTCTGGCATATCTGTCACACTTGTGACAGTGTAACCCCCTCCGCCGAACTCTAAATCAGGCCCTAAATCTCCAAACACTGTTGCCCAAATTCAAGAGTGTAGAGTCCCCATGGAATATCTAGTCAACTTAAAAACTCAGCAGGGCAACCAAGGCAGAAACACAACCATACCTGATCCCAAGTTTTAATTTACAGTTTAAATCACGGTATTTGGTCCTCTTGCGCAATGGTAGGCTCTTGCTTACATCTTTTTCAACTCTTGAGAGGATCTCAGGATCCATATTTTGGAACCAGGGGTCATCATAGGAGTTACTTTGAATTTATGGCCTTTTACCAGGAGAGATTGTGATAAACCTTAAACCTAGTAAAACACACCAGGGCATTATTCATACCATTCAAAGGATTGCTCTTAGTGGTCATACTTTGGGTCCACAACAGTTCTGAGTCAAAATGGCAGCAGAGCTGTTTATTCCACTTCACCTCACTTCAATCCTTGTTTTTTTTAGTACAAAAACAAGAATTTTAGTTTTATTTTCAAATTAATTTTTAGACGATTGTCAGGAGCATACTGCCCTAAGGCATTAAGGAACTGTTTTAATTTGTCTTCTGTCTGATCAAAAATTACGAAATTGTCTACAAGTAGAAAAGCAGACATTTTAGCTGTGCAAGATTTGTGGGACATTTTTGTACCAAGTTGTTAGAAACTGGGTTTCTGATTGGCAGAGATATGCACCTGGTCCAAGCAGGAACCACAATCCTAGTCAGGGTAATTCACCAACACCCTACATTAGCCGGTGCTCGCCCCCTAGTAGCTTGGCACAGAGTAGTCAGGCTTAGCTTAAGAGGCAATGTGTTAAATATTTGTGCAATACTTCAGACTGTTAAACAGTGAAAACACCACACAAAAAGATACCAGACCTGGTTAGGAAAATAAGAGCTTAATTTAATTAACAAAACAAGACCAAAACAACAAAATAGAAGTTGAGAGATGAATTTTTAAAGATTAAAATGTAATATAGTGCTTTAAAGCATAAAGCACCAACCGGGAATATCAGGTCGCACTAGCCGGGTTCAGTCCAAATGTTCAGGCCGACCGCGATGAAGCGCGGGTCGGATACTGTCCCACATAAGTCCAGCTGTAGTTTTACCTTCTCAAGAATTGAGCCTAGAGTCCTGTTCATGGGGAAGGAATTCACCAGGAGCAAGGAGAGCATCGCAGGTGTTGATCCACGGGCACTAAGAGTCAGCCGGGCGTCGCAGAAGGGCGAGCTGGAGCCTCACGTCACCAGCGCCGATGCTTGCTGTGCAAAGAGACGAACTTGTAGCGGATTGCACTGATTCTTCAGGTGAGTGATGTGGTTCTGGCGCAAGCGGGCCTGGTCACAAAGAGCACAAAAGCTTGATTCAGGAGCCAAAAAACACTTCCAAGGGCCCAGGACTGGAGAGGTTCCTCTCGGGGGCCAGGAGCTGGCTGAAGGCAGGTCCAGGAGTTGTAGCATGTGAGTTGGAAGTCATTTGTGTCCCTGAGACTTGAGAAAACAGGAAGCGAGCCAGCAAGTTCTTGTAGTCACTTTGGTTCTGGTTTGGAAAGTTTCATGTCCAGTCATTCTCACTACCAGGTAAGGAGGGCAGCAGGCAACAGGTCAGCACAGCAGAGCAGTAGTCCAGCAGACTGACAGTCCTTTCAGCAGCACAGCAGTTCTTCCTGGCAGAGTATCTACAGGTCCATATGTTTACTGAGTTGGTGGTGTCTAAGGTCCAGTTGTTATACCCAAGGTGCCTTTGTAGTTGGGGGGGGGGGGCTTCAAAGAGAGGCCTCTGAAGTGCACAGAGCCCCTGCCCTGCCTGTCTCCATATTCATTACAGGGGGGGGGGGGCATACAGCCCTTTGTATGGGATTAGGAGACAGTCCATTCAGGTGTAAGTTTAAGCTCCTCCCTCCCACCCTGCCTAGGATGGCCCATCAGGCTCTGGATGATCCATCAATCACACCTCATCTCCCTTTGTGTGTGGCTGTGTATGGGAAATGCAAAAGAGCCCATCTGTCACCCACCCAGACGTGTATTCAGAGACAGGCAGAAGGCACTACATGGTTTAAGTAAGAAAATGCCAACTTTCTAAAAGTGGAATTTTCAGAATTACAGTTTAAAAACTGACTTCACCATAAGTTGTGATTTTAAATTGGAAATTACACTTATAACATGTAATAAGGCAATCCTAATGCTATGCAATGGGAGAGATAGGCCATGCAGTAGTGAAAAACGAATGTAAGTGTTTTTCACTACTACGACAAGTAAATCTTTAAAGTACATGTGCTACTTTTTAAATACACTGCACCCTGCCTTTGGGTTGTCTAGGGCCTAACATAGGGGTGACTTAAAAAGGAAGATTTTTTTATGCCTCACACAATCAGAGTATTTTGGCAAGAAATTAGCATGAGTGATGGGTGTGCATGGTCACCAGGGCAGTTTGTCTTCATGGGCTTGGTTTACTTGTTTGTTTCGTCTGGCTCACAAGGTTTTGCTCACAATCTGCACATCAACCATATTTGACATTGTTAATCGGTGGGTCATCATCCAGTACACTGTTTTCCTTTGTATTATATTCCAGTTCTAAGGAACACGATTTGCAATATCTTTTTTCTGCATGAACTATTGCATGACTCTATGCACGCATACCAAGCATCTTTTCCTTTTTCTTTTTAAGTGTAAATACTATCGAGTAACATCATTCGCCTGATTTGCATGTATGTTGCAATTTTTATAGTTCCCCCTGATGAAGGGTTTCACCTGAAGTGCATTGGTATTTCATGAACTAGATTGAATAAAGGCTTCAAAGTTGTTTTCATGAGATGAAGATAGATTGCATGATGGAATTTGCAATCTACGACATCAATAAAATATCGGAGGAATGAGAACTGTTGTCCAAAGTCTGTTGCATCAAGAGATAATTGACACATTGATTGAGCTGATCCGGACCTCAGAGTTTGCGTTGGGACTAGTTCACATTTTGTGGGCCCTAGCTTTTGATTTGAAAAGGGTTAACTTGCCAGGTCGACCTAACAGTTTAAAACTGCACACACAGGCTCTGCAACAGCAGGTCGAGACATGTTTGAATGGCTCCTGAAGTGGATGGCACAATCAGTGCTGCAGGGCCAGCAGTAGCATTTAATTTACAGGCCCTGGGCATAGGTAGTGCACTTTACTAGGGACCTATAAGTAAATGAAATATGGCAATTGTGGATAAATCAAAGTTACCATGTGTTAAGAAGAGGGCACGTGCACTTTAGCACTGGTTAACAGGTCCAGAAGTGTACTGTTCTAAAGCCAGCAAAAACGAGGTCAGCAAGACAGGAGGCCAAAGGCAAAAGGTTTGGAGATGGGCCTGCAGAAAAGGCCAGGTCCAGCACAGGTTTAAGAGTGGATTTAGATCACTTGCACTAAGAGTGATCGTCAGAATTCAACCAGCCTTAATCTGATGTTATAGATTTGGCTCTGTGGCTACTGACCTCTAGGTCTTCACATTTTAACTAGTTTTTTTTTATTTTTTATTTAATATAGACCTAATAGAGAAAGGGGAGTCCAGATTTGTTTGTTTGGCCCAAACAGTGATTTAATGATGGCAGAAGGTATTGAGAAGCTCCCAGCCTTGCAGCCCCAGTGAATCGTTTGCTAGCAAAGAGTGAGAGTGCTACCACACTGTGTGTCGTTTTGGTGCTAGTATTTATATGCTGCAATTATGAATTTCTAGTATTGTCTAAGTACTCGTCAGTGTAGAATTAAGCCAGTTGATTCAAATGCAAAGGGCTTTATTCCACCTAGGAATTAATCTTTTACAAAAGTGTCCTTGGGCCTGTTAGTGTAATCTTGCAGAAGGGCCTTCTTCTGATCAGTGGCCCAGTGGCAGAATCTTGCAGCTGGTACAAGTCAGATGCGAAAGTCTAGTGTAGACTAGCACAAAAGATGGCCATTTTCCAAGGGAATTCCGAAAGACCAGTTATACAGAGGGGCAGCAAATAACTAAATAGCAGTGCCCTACCAGTTAGTGTGTTTCTCAGAGACTCCTCCTGGAGCTGCTACCTAACAGACGTTGATGTGAGTTAAAACAACCTATGCACAATTACACCTAGGCACCACCTAGTTGTAATTGTGTATAGGTAAGTAGGGCTTCACTCGTGCAGTAGTTCACGGTGGCAGAAAGCTGGGTGTTAGGTGGTAAATAAGTATAGATTGTCTCGATTCAGCTTGCTGGCCAGTGTGAACAGTTGTGAATAGTATTTGTATAGTCTAAGGGGCCAGCATGAGAAGCAAAGCAAAGCTGGTGGAATCATCCCTATCATATGACAAGAAATTCAGAAGAAACAGGAGGTAAAGGCACAGTAGGAACTCTACAAATTTAATTTGAGGTCCTAACTAAAACACTTTAGTATTGGGGTTGGGGAAAAGAATCTGTGAGCCACCACTCTCATCTTCTGATTGGGATACCCATCTCTTGCCAGACTGTTACATTTTCTTTGTTCCTAGAGCGGTAACGGAGTAGAAGTGAAAACAACACATTTCCTGGCCTCTGTTTCCTCCAGTGGACCTTTGTGGTTTTTCTAAGATTTTCAGATGAAGCCCTGAGTTACAAATTTCCAGTAGCCCGGAATTGAAGTGTACCCTTGAAGCAGAGAGCAACCTGGGAGCATCAGTAATGTAATGTCTCACATTGCGGGCATTTGAATTCAGAAGCAGGTTGGGTGAACATAAGAGAACCGTGCAAGCCTCATGGGCACATTCTATTGTAGCGTACCATACAATTCCTCGTCTGGGAAGCCAGTATAATAATTATTTGACTTGGTTTTGGTAAAATGTTCTAAAAGTCATATAGTCCTTTTGATTTCAACTACAGTGAAATTATATCCTTGATGTTCAAAGTTTAGCCTCACAATGGGCATGTAGCACCAAGCTGTAGTCAGTTAATCATGCTCTAAAACTGGCATCTAGGACCATAGGTAGAGCGAGTGATTTGTCTGAATGATATGTCACCTCTCCAGAAGGCAGTTTCCAGCTCAACAGTGCTTGGTAAATCATTCAGATTATGATACACCTAGGACCTCACTGAGAACCTGTGCAAGGAGAGGCCGGTCCTTTGTAAGTCCTAAACAGCATGTGCCTGTTTTTTGTTGCATTTTAAACCTGAATGGCTTAAGAGACCCATTGTATTACTAAAAGTGTTAAAACCATTAAATTGAATGCAAAATTACAAGGCAAGACTAGAAGTGCTTACCCTGTAGTTCTACACTCAGGATCTCTGGGTAGTTCATAAAAGTAAACTAGGGTTCTCTTCTCGACCATGTCTACAAAACCCAGGGCGCTTGTTCACAAAACATTTCTGACTGGAGCTATTTCCTGTCCTTGGTGGAAAGATAAGATTGTATTTTCTCCAAACACCTTTTGCCACTGCCTTAAAAAAACAAGATTCTGAAAGTGGTAATGTGTTATGTTGCTATGTGTATTTTCCTCTATAATGTTCAGTTGTTAACTTTTGATCTCTCTAAAAGTGCTGCTACATTTCCATCAAAAAAGCAGGTCAAGCCTTTAAAGTTTCCATGGCAAGCAACCATTTACCACTCTCCAGTGGTGAAATAGTGCTGCTTCAGCACTATGACTTCTTAAGACATCAATAGGTCCAAAATTGTGGCAGGATGCTCCCAGTGCTTGCATTATGTGACACTGCCCATGGTGTGAGAATGCAGGTAGTCACCCAGCAGCAGCTGCTGCCTGCCTACAAATCCTTTTGGTAAATGGGTCAAGTAGGTACAGCATGGTGCTGTTGAACCGATGTTTAATGATGGAAAGGTCTGTCTCATTTACCAGACCGAAAGCAAAAGAATGATATGTCTTGCATCACATCAAATCACCATGGTTCCTTAGGAGATTTTTTGACTAGGGAAAAAGTGCATTAAATGAACAGTTACGTTTTGTTAACTTTTCCTGACACTGGGAAGAAATGGGATCTAGTGGTGCTGAATGAGCAGAGAAGTTCATCTTTGGGAATCAAGGTTTACAGAATACCCCAGGTGCTGTGGAGTCCTGATGGTGACTATACAAATGCTGTTTGTAAAATGGCAAATTTTGTGATTGCAAAGTATATACCTGTTCTTGACTATAACCAAGCTAAACTGAGTATGATTTTACAGATATTAAATCAGTGTGCACTGTTTCCAGGCAGGGGTAGAGAACATTTATGTATTTTAAGAGGTAGGTAATTTAGGCAGGTCACTCTCATACCATTCACCACTGGTGGGCCACTGGAGGAGTGATCAACCACTGTGAAAATTCACACCTGGAGACTAACTACAGAAGCCCTAACAGATTAGGCATTTAAAGGACAAACTTAAAGCAGAACTGATAACTTCCCACATTGAAGAGGCCATTAGTAGACATATGAGTGTTGTGCGGATCCTTGAAATTAGATGATTGGGTTGTTTATTACAACATTATACTAATTTAGAATGGCTCTAGCTTCCAAAATAACATTTGGAGGGGTATCAGTGCACTATAAGCACACATTTGCCACAGTACCAAGAATCACTAACAGATTAGAGAGATAAGATGGCTTTGGCGGAGTTAGACATTTGAGGTCAGTGACTAGACAGCTGGGTTCACTGAAAGGCATATAGGCATCCAGTGGTGATCAGAAAAGGGTACAAAAATAATACCTAGTCCATAAACCTAATAACCTTTTAGATCATAAGTATCACTCCGCCCACCTTGGTGTATCCAAAACTAGACACTACCTCCACACTTTCAGTGTCCATCCCTGACAGAATGCCTTTTGCAGAACGTCTAGAATCTTCAAATAAGCAGTGATCCTTTCTTCTTCCCATAACTGCTGCTGTGGAACAACTGCAGCATGAGACTCTCCAACTGTACCTTCCATATACTCAGGTCCGGTCTCCCAGTATTCAGCCCCAGTTCCCACCCATCACTCATTTCTGTGATACCTGACCATCACAGTTGACATCACTCACTCTTCAAATCCCTAAGCCCCATCCACTTTTATCAGTGCTTTCTCTACTTCCAAGACTGCTACCTGCCCACAAAAAGCCTTCATCTTGGGTAGTTAATCTCTTCTCAATTTCTCATAGACTAGTTACTTTATACTAAATGTATTATTTGTAAAAACTGAGCCTTGAACAGAAAAGAGAATCAGTAATCCAGTCCGACACAATTAGAGGTAAGGGGTTGTGGAAATCAGGCTATGATTCTCCCTCAAATTCACCATCGAGTTCATAATGGAAATAATCAGGATCCTGATGTACTTGAAAAAGGTTTTTCACAGCATGCCATTATCTAGAAGAATGAAGTGGACAAGTTGGGCCTCATTCTTGTGGCCCCCATCAGCCTCAGGCTCATCAGTGCCTGAATAGATGGTCGACATGAAGCATAGGCACCCAGTGACTGGAAGCTTAGACAAGCTTTCAAAGGGCACCTGCTGTTCTGTTTACGATACCTGTAAGTATTTATTGGCTTCTTTTGAAAGGCTTCCTGTATATGTTCCTAAAACTGCTTCCATGCCTATTACCCGTTACATGTCTACCCCACAACCACCACTCACCCTTCCAGTCATGTCCTGTAACAACCATTTGGTGTGAGTGCAAATCTTATACATAAATAAATAATAAATTAATTAAATCAACGGTAGTAAGGTTGCATTTTGAAACATATTATTTATTTGCCAATTTTTCAAAAGTACAAACTGTCGAAGAACCAGAGCACTGTAAGTGTAAAATGAAAAATAAAAGCATAACAAACAAACAATGAAAACAGTCCTTTCAGATGCAACCATCTTACAGCACTGCATGTCTTCAGAACCCCAAGCTTTGGGATTAAAAATCAGGAGCACAGCTGGTTTAGTGAATAGAAAATAGGCAACAGCATAGGAGGCACAGAAAGAGACAATTTGCACAGAGACAGCACAAATAATCTGTGCACCTTTGTACATGCCATTGTTGACATGCCTTAGCACTTTTCGCAAGTGCTTGTTTTCAGTGTGTTTGTGGTCTCAAGATTTGACCATTTGCCTGTCCAATTTAGCCTGGGGGTTATTTTAATAGCAGGATATTGAAAAAAAATGACTAAGTGGTCTAACTAATTCAAGTGAAAGTGTTACTGATTTATGCCTGGTGTTTCTTTATGAAAATAGATCCTGTAAAGAGCCGTTAATGCTATTTGGGAAAGTTAAATGTTGAAGTAGGCTGTTGAACAATAGGAGGTTGTAAATAGTGATGTGATGGAGTGTTCTTCCTAGTAAAGTTAGAAAGCTTCAAGGAAAATTGCAAGATCGGTTGATCATCACTGTAATCAATGAAACTATCAGTAAAATCATTTTGCAACAAGATGGGCACTATAAGATCCTCATCCTCAGTGTTTTAGGTGTTGTATTTGTATTCTCCATAGTGATACACTAAAACGAAAAGCTGTTTTTGAGTTAAGCAGTTTATGTTTTAAGGAGCACATTTTGGATAAAGGCCACCCCTGACACTAGTTTGTTTGCTTGTGACGGTGAAATATGTTGTATTCTAGTAGTTAGATAGTGATATGGTGGGTTCTGTGAATGCAGTAGTGTAAAGATAACCGACTGGGATGACAGCAGGCATGGTAGTTGTTGTAGAGACTGCAGACCTATATAGCCCTGGAGGACAGATTTGATGTAATATATAGGATATGATCTCACTGAGTTGAAAGGAGGTGCTTCTTCTAAGGTTGCTTGAGCAGATTGATATTTGGGTTTAGGACATTTTGCTCTGTAGACAGTGATAACAGTACAGGTTTTTGGATCTGTGATTAGAGTATTAGAGTATGTGAGATGCATTGAGACAGTGGGTAAAGGAATTCTCTGAAGCACTCTAATAGGCTCTACATAATTAGGTTTCTTGAATGAGATGGAGAGGAGAGTTAAGAGAGCAGTCTATAGAAAGCAACCTCTTCTGTGAGAAAGAGATGAAGAGTGTAGTTTGCAGAATATTACTGTGTCACACAAATGATTCAGCTTCAGTTTGATATCAAGCAGTTCATTTTGTGGAGTGGATAAGACATTTGTCCTCTGGTCAGTAGTAAGTGGCTGTAATGAAGCATGTGGTGAGTAGTCATACCTCTGATGTCACCAATGTCTATAGGTGGTCTAATCCTTATTTTGAGAGTCAATTTGTGTGACGTTGTTTTCTGTAACCAGACTGGACCTGCTGAGTAGTTGACAGAGAAACGTTGTGTCAAGGGTGGTGTTGGATAGTGGGAGCGCTGTGGGTTTGGTCTCTGACAGCATTTTAGTTTTTGGTGAAGAATTAGCTTGGTTACAGTTTATGGTATTGCCTGCCTTGACTTATGCTGGCATTATGCAGTCTTGTTTAATTCCCGGAGGGATGTGTAGGTGATAATTGGGGTGTGGAGAAGGATGTAGTATTTATGGTGTATAATGGAGATGGTAGGCATTGTATCACTGTTAATGTGCCTAGTCAAAGTAGAATCTTATGGTGCCTTCAAGACATTAAATTATGTGGCAAAGATATGAAGGTTGATATCAGAGTATTTGATCATAGTCTTCCAACTTTCATACAGGATAGTGTATAACTCACACTTGTGCTAAAGCTTATGGTAACTCCCATGTTGCAAAGTCTTCATGTGGTATCACATTGAGGTGCAAAACCATTCAGTGCAAAGAGGAAATGCATTTGTAAGATGTCACATTAGATGTAGAAGATGTGCAAAATACATTGCACATGGTTAACAGCATATTGAGGTGCAAAATGCAAAATCACCTTTGGTTTCACATCAACGTGGGTGTAGAAAAACCTTATGAGTACAAATCTCTTCTGGGTGCAAAATAGACACCACATTTAGGAATAAAATCACATTAAGGTTCAAAGTCCCTTTAAGTTGTAAGTATCATTAGCCATATTGCTAGGATTGATATTTTGTGTTAGGTGCACACTATCCTGGATTGGGTTTCGTCATACCATTTGTAGTCTATAGAGTAGGACAGATATTCTTTTAAGGCTTCCTTGAAGCTAGCAAGAGAGGTAGCATTCTTTGTTTGACTGATAGTAAATTCCATAGGCCCAGGCCTGCTACCGAAAAGGCCATATTGCCTCTATTAATTTTAACCCTGAGGAATTTAACACTGGTGATGATTAACAGGGCTAGCACCTCACTATGTAAGGTCCGGCCCAGGAAGTATGATGAGAATTTCCAATTAAGGAATTTGCAGCCTAGGTTGTAGTAACATTTATAAATCTAGCATGCCAGTTTAAATCTGATTTTGATCCATAACGTGGAGCAGTTATAATGAGCTCCTGGCGTGACAGATGTGATCTATCTTTTTAAGCCCAGATATCCTAAGCATAGCTGCATTTTAGAGTCTTTGCAGTCATCTTAATGTTCTTACTGGGATACCAGCATGCAGGCAGGTGCAGTAATCCAGCCTGGAGTTAATCATCGCACCGATCACCAGGGTATTATGCTCTTGGGACAGAAGAGGAACAATAGGTTTCAGGATGTTCAATTGGTGAAAACTACTTCCCACTGCCTTACTGACTTGTTCTGGGGCATTCTTTTATCAAAGTAGAAGCCCAGGTTTCTTACAGTTGAGGCTAGTTTGGGAATTTCCCCCTACCCCAACAGAAAGGGCGGGTTGGTGATCTTTGGGTCCTCTTTGGCTTTCTCATAGAAGATTAACTCAGGTTTTATGCTGCTTAGCCGAAGTTGACACATGTGCATCCAGTGTTAAATTTTGGAAGTTCCTAAAGAACAAGAACAGTGCCAGGGTTATTAGAGAGTCTGATCTACACTTGCATGTAATACACACAGGACTTCACTTTTACATACAAGTTGAAAACCACTGAAAGAGAGGATTGTGTAGATGTTGAACAAAACCGAGGATAGAGGGACCCATGTGGAACACCGCAGGCAGTAGTAACAGGAGATAAGAGCAACAAACCAAAAATACTCTATCATCACTAGTTAAAAAGGATGTAAACCACTTAGTTGCTGAAGGCCCATAATGGTCCACTTCACATTAACCTATGAAGCAAAATTAGGTGGTTTACTGTGTCAAAAGCTCCCAACAGATCCATCATGATCAGAAGAAAGCCTGCCCCCTCAACCATCAGCCTCAGTGTGTCGTTTCATAAACCCAGTAGGGCACATTCTTTGCTATGATGGGGCTTAAACCCTGATTGAAAAATTGAAATACAGTTTGAAATGTCCAAATGTTGTGCTATCTGAAGAGCCACTAACTTTTACATGATCTTGGCCAAGTCAGACAAGTTGGTGCTAGGCCTAAATTTAGCATATATTGCATGGTCTAGGTTAGGTTTTTAAACAATGGGTTAATGATAGCATCTTTAATTGTGAAAGGTAGAAGACCCTATTGGAGTGAAATGCAGATCTATACTCTACAAAATGGGGCAAGTTACTGAGCAACACTCTTCGGTAGCCATGCTAGTGTTAGATCCATAAGAATACCAATAGGTTTAAGCGACCAGAGTTTTTTTTCCTATTTCTGTGGCACAGTGTGAGAGAAAAGAAGGGGACTAAATGTGAAGAAGACATGGATCAGAGCATCAGCTTAAAAGATCAGAGTTTTATTGGTCGCCTTCGTATCAAAGATTTTTTAATTTGACTAATAAAAATACTTTAAAGTGTAACCGAGCTTGATGGAGGGTGCAATTCCAGTTAACTGCCTAGTGGCCATTCGCAGGGTGCAGAAAGGGCGGAGTGGCTCGCGGGGGGAATAAAAATTAAATTAGGGGAAAAAAAACGGATCTTCTCGCCGTCGCTCAGCTCTGCTCTGTGCCTCTGTCTTCTTGCTGCAGGCACAAGCCCCAGCCTGCCCTACAGCCTATCCTGACGGTGCTCAAAGCAGTGTCAGGATTGGCTGGGAGTGCTGGGATGGAGAGAGCCTACTGCGCATGTGTGTTTGGCCAGTCCGAGACGCCCAGCCAAACATACATGCGCAGTGAGGGGGAGTGCACAGCACTCTCCCTCACTGCTCGTCACTCCTTTGGCCCCGCCCTTTCAAAGAAAACGATAACAAACATAGTTTATTATTGTTTTCTTTGAAAGGTTTTGCAGCTGCCGGGGGGCAGAGGGGTGGTGGGGTGGGGTGGGGGGGGGGTGACGATCCTCCACCCTAATGGAGGAACTACCCCTGTAACTGTCAGAGGTTGAAACTGCAGACTTGACTACATTACATAAAAACATATACAAACATGTTTTTGGCTCTTAGCTGTTCCCCTGCCCAGAAATACTTTTCAGACAATATTAATGCTTATATATATATATATATATATATATATATATATATATATATATATATATTTACATGCACCTCAAATTGTGCTTCCTACACTTAGTTTAATATTCAGCCATTGTTTAATGTGCTTGACGTCACAGGCTCAGAAGCGGGGGACTTCATGGGAATACAATCTGAATTTAAGGAGGTGGAGAGTCGTTGTTAGGAAGGTGGTGCATGCAGTCCCACAAATCTGAAGGAGCTCTCTGCAGGGCCCACCATGGTTAGTGAGTTTGTACTTTAGGTTGGCCAGAGGCTGCTTCAAGCTGTGGGATTGATGTCTGAAGACTTTTTATTTTAAACAGTAGCGCATAGCATAGGTATTGGAACTCTCTAATGAGTACAGATCACAAGGATGAAAAAAGCAAATGTAGGTGTACAAATAGGTTGGTGGTAAGTCACCAGTGGTGTGGTATTGCATTTAGGTGCAGAACCATTCAGTACAGAGAACAAAATGCAGTACAAGATGTAACAGTGTGTAAAAGCTGTGCAATAGACTGACCTCTCATTTTGTTGACAGCACATTGAGGTACAAATTCACTCTTGGTAAAACATCAGCATAAGTATGAAAAAAGTCTAGAAGCACAAAGCCACATTGTGGCTTCACATTTAGGAGCACAAAAACACATTTAGGTGCAAAATCACCAGGTGTATGCAAAAACTTTACATGCAAAATAACACTGAGATCACGCTTGGGTGCGGTATACACACTGGTGCAGCATCAATAGAAGTACTCATAAGAGCACAGACACTATTACTATTGTAAAATAATTCTTCACTTCACCCTCCATGTACTGCGATAGATGGCAATATTTAGGCACCGCAGTGGGAGGCACCTATTGGGCAAGTACGCTAACACACCTATTATCCAGAAGCTAACAATAAGATTGGAAAAACTCCTGTGGTATGATCCAAAATGTGAATGGCACTTTTTCCAAGCACTTGCTGAAATTAGTTGACCCAAACAAGCCTGTTATTGAAGGGGGCTGACTTAAAGCCCTCTAACTGTATTTGTTTTGCTGATGATGATATAAGCGCTGACTGACAGCTGTAGCAATGTGTAGCCAAACCTAAAGGTAGGCTAAAAATAAGCACAGTGTAAACACCAGCTACAATTGAACCCCACGGGCCTGCAGTCCACAAAATACACTTGTGGACAAGTGGACAGGAGCATAGTTTCAGTAAACAAGAGTCACATAGTCCTATTAGATGAAGGTAGTTTACTTCTGTACAATGGGAACCCATCTGCCAAAGTAACATTGATTCTGTGGAAAAGTGAGGTACTTGTCATTTGGCCTTTGGAACATGTGGCATAGAAAGGAGACAGTTGATGCCTAGTCTCATAACATTGGTATCAAAGATGTCTCAATACCTAGGAATTCGAAAATAATGTGTCCCTTTTAAACACAATATGGGTACAAAAGTCACAAGTCTGAAGAAACCTGCTGAATTGTGCCTCAAGGAGGTGTGTTCATGATCATTCACTGCATGCACTTTAATAAAATAGTGGTTTTGCCTGTTTTTTACTATGCTAGTTCAAGGGCCTCCTTTAGCATAAAAGTTGGCCACCTTAAAGCAAGTCTGTTGTTCAATAAAGTATAACCGGTGCCTGTGTTTTGCGTTATTACTAAGTGAATTAATGCGCAGTGTCTTGATTTGGTAGTGATGGTCAAGCAGGTTTGGTTTGCAGCAGCCTATAATAACTTCCCTTTACCAACTACTGGTTCTTACGGGTTAAGAGTATTTGTTATCCTAAATTGTTCTTCCAGCATGGGAGGTAATGAAAGCAGGTCATAAGCACTGAAGTGGTGTTACAGATATTCTACCTGCATGTTGGATTTTGCATGCTCTAAGAGATTTAGGCAATGGGGAAGGCTTTTCTGACTTTGTAAAACGAAACCTTGAAGCTAACCCAAGGATATGTCAAACAGGAGACATAGTAGAATGTAGATGTGGCAGTGTACTTATATTTACAAAATGAAAGAGAGTATTTTTAGATGTCAAAAAGTATCTAGTAATGCTTGATATTAACTAGTTCAGTTTCATTTTCTACACATATGTTGCCCCCCTTCCTATGTTTCAACTTCATGTGATCTTAGGGGGACTGCAAAGGGCAGATGTAGTGGTTGTGGAAATCTAATAATTGAATATTAGGTGCGGTGTTAGCTAAGGGTTTTGACTTTAGTGACATAATAAATACTTACTCAAAGGGGCCTTCAGTCAGCCCTCTTTATCCATCTGTCAGTTGTTTCTTTCACTCTCTGCAGCATACTACATAGGACAGCTGGTCAGGCCACTGAAGCCACTGGCTACTTTCACTATGAGTGACCACATTCTGTTCTTTCACGGTAACTCCACCTTTAGTGCCATGGACAGCTGTGGCAATTTGTGCTTTTGAAACCAAAAATATTGACTTTTAGCAAATGTATTTTATGCTGGTATAGTGCGTGCCCATCAGCTAGCCCACATTGAAGTTTTACAAAAAACACTACAAAACAAAGCAAGCATTGACAAAGCAAGAAGGCTTTCAGACAGGACTATTAGCTTTGCTAGTGTGTGTTTGAATTTGATGTGAAAGTGTTGTGAGGTTGCTTACTGGAAGGGTTTTAAGAGCTTTAGAAACCTTGCTGCTTGACTTACCAGCAGGCCTGAAACTCATACACCTGCAGGTTATCTAATGCCATTGTACCATTGAGGAAAAGTAACATGTGATTCACATAGTAGATCCTTTTAGCACTTCTGCTGCTGAGAAGAAGGATGGCCAGAGCCCCGGAGTCTGAAGGGTTTGGGTATAGGACTTTTCCTTGTAGACCTCTACTGAATTAGTTGTTAGAAGATCACTGCACTATTGGCAGCTGTGCTTCCGAGTTGCATAAAAGGGCCAGGAGGAAAAGGAGGTACTAAGGCACAGAGACCGCTTATTTGGGGTATTGCTCATTCATAATTATGCTTAAAGGTCCCTGATTTCTAGGTGCCATGTTTTCAATGTATCCAGTGAACATGGATTTATACTAGATCTCGAGGTATAAATGTGGTTGCACAGACCAGCTGCATCTGAGTTCTCCTTGACGATAGCTTAGTTACACGAAATAATGATAAAACATCTAACTACAAAATATTGTTTTTTTATGCATTGAACTGCATTCTTTATGTTCTGAGATCATTGCAGTAAATGGGACAGAAAGTGACTGTAATGCTGTTTCTGTTTCTTCTGACTGTAGGTTGACGAGCTTCAACACACAAACCATGACTTAGAGTTCCGCATCTTACAACTGCAAGAGAGTAAGGAGGCAGTGAACGGCCAAGTGAAAGATTTAACTCGCAAAAACGAAGAGCTGTGTAAAGAACTGACTGAAATCGACAAACTAGCAGAACAACTGGAACGAGACAAGGAACTGGTGATAGATACAGCAGAGCAAGAGATTAAGTCCACACAGGTAACCTACACATTGCTATCAAACCAAGGCCATTTGTTTGGATTTGTGCTTATTTGCTTCCTCTTCATGTAGTACTTGTTAACACCCTCTATCTTCCCAATACCATGCTGACTAATCGCAGATTTTGTTAGCTGACAAAGGTAGATAGCTCTTCAACAGTCTGTCATCTGTGTTGTATAGTGGTGCTTAACCTGAATTTAGGCACATCTGAGATTGAACAGGCCGCAGAAACCAGTTTGACTGAAACAAGAAAGCTGAAATAGTTACATTATATCCTCGTGAAGGTTGGTACTCTGTAAAGCACGCCTTTCGATTCCTGCTTGTTCGAAAAGGCTTTCTCATTAAGCAGATTGCTCTCTCTTGTTTAGCTAAGTGAGGGAGGTATGCACAATACTGCATAGAAAATACGGATGAGGGAGTGATTGAAGACTTTTTAAGCACAGTACTACAGAATGAGGAACTTTAGGGGCATCCTGGCCAAGGAAGTGTTATGAGTTTTCAAAGCAGTTAGTTTTCAGTTTTATTGTGAAGGCAGGAAGGATCCTGCTGGCCTATCGTGTGGGTTTCTGAACATCCTATCAGCATATGCTTATTGAGCCACAGCGACTTACGGCTATGTGGCATAGCATCTTATTTTATTACTTGAATTAAGAGAACGATTTTGCACGTATGTATTTGTGGTGAGACAGGCTGTTTGTACCTCCTCAAAGAACCAGTGGACAATCCTCATGATGGTTGACCCGGTCCCGTTATTTCTTACCAAGTGCATGTCTGGCTGAAGCATTTTCACTGACACATAGTCATGCTCAAGGAGTTGTCTAACTAATCTGCAAGTCTACAGTGCTTCCTGTGGCTACCAATTTGTCATCCGGCAGAATAAAGTACATCACTAACTTGAAAAAAATAGAGGAATTTGTGTCCTACACTAACCAGTGATATGATCTGGACATCAAATCTCATTGCTTAAAGTGACCTCTAAGAATCTGTTTTTGAGACTTGGTGTAGGGACCTCCTAGAATGGTAGATAGGGCGAGTTTACTCCTGGCCAATGTTTTATTTGGAATTGAAGGGTACTGTACTTCTGTTCTTCTTGAATTTGAGGAGCTCACGGTTATTAATGTTCAGGGAGTGATCCAGCAACTTTCCAAGGATTTGTAAAGGTTGCTTGTTAGGAATGTTCAATTAAATGTCATGGCCAAAGAATAGCAGAGTATTTGTAGTTGCTGCTGAACTTTATTGGTGGCTGGAAGTAGATATTCAGGGGAACTGGAGATGGGAGCAGGGGAGGAGGCTTTGGAAACTTAGCATTGGGAATTTTTATAGTCAGGTGGAAAGAGTCACAGTTAGTTTAGCCATGAGTGGTTTCTGTTTTGTATTTTGATGTTTTTAGACACAGTATTTCTCAATTGGATACTAGTGAAACAGATGACAATGACATAACATTAGTGTGAAAAGAGCCAGATTTGTAATTGTTGGTTACGTTTCAAATAGACCTGAGTCCGCAAGTTGAGAGGTAACATATTCCAGAGTGAGGCCATGTGCACAGAGAACAACATTTCACCAAGCCAAATCTTGAATAATGGGACAGGCAAAAGTGAAGATGTAGAAGTGAATGCAGGGCTTATTTACTACTACTGTGAATAAATGTAATATTATTATCAAAATCAGCACTAAATGCTAAATCAGATTTCCCTCATGCATGCGTTTCCATCACTCTTTCAGAGCCTAGCAACTTTACAATCCTGGTTGTGAAATTGCATTTTCGGTAGAAAGAGGTAATTTCGGAGCGACATTTGAGCAGTGTTTGAGGTTTTTAAGTGTCAGTACTCTTCCTTTGTCTAGGGCCCCAGTAACCATGTTCTCTGACTGTAGACGGTGTTTACTTTAGGGATATTTGACTGCTATTCTTCAGGACAGTGTTTCATTTCTTACATACCTCTCGGCAATACTAGATCCCTCTCCTACCAATTGACAGAATCTCTTTAACCTAACCACCCAGACCTGTGTACTAAGGTCCAACATTTGCTCTCCATCTCTGTGCTAGCCCCTATATTGTATTCTCCTGTTTCCTATACTTTATATCTTGGAACCCTCATAACTATTAAAATATGACGGACCATTTCCCTCAGCAAAGTAACAGTTGGAGTGAACACTAATACCGTCCAAATCTTCCTAATGTCGTTCAAATTTATTCAAGGATGTACGGCCTTCAGCTTCTTCTTACAGCTCACATCAGTCTTTCCTTAGACTCTCCCATTCACCATAATCAACAGATTCTCTTACTACATCACAACATTCTTAAACACTGGAAGATATACATTCAGATTTAAAGAACTGGATGCTAAGAACCTTTTTATCCGAGATTTAAGAGCTCAAAGGGAGCACCAAAGCTTTCCGTCTCCACCAAGCTAAACAGTCACCGGACCTGTGCCACCCTTGCCTACCTGCTTTCAGATGTTAATTATTCTCTTAGAACAGCTCACTGTACCTTGAAGCATTCTGACAATTACACAGTTTTCTGTATATCACTCAACTAATTCTTTTTCAGTTCCATAGCCGCCATTTGAAAACTTCTCTTCATAGCTTAAAATCGAAGGACATTTTAACCACATATTGAGGGCTTTTAATGTAACACATCTAACATATACAATATCAATATGTATTGTTTTCCAGGTTGAAATTGAACACAAGCAAAGAACTATCGAAGTACTCGAGAGTGAAAACCAAAATTTACGTTCTGTAAGTAAAATCTTCACTGTAAGATATACATACACTAAATGGCACATTAATGCTAGTTCTCAACTTTCACTATTAATCTCGAAGAGTCTTGCTATATTTAAGTATAGATTAAGTGCACTTTTATGAGGTAACTGATTATTTAGTTCATCAAATTAGAAAAGTCGCAATTCATTAGATATAAAAACTGCAATTTGCTAGAGTCTAAATGAACTGGAAACGGACAGGTTTACATTTTGGAGAAAGTCAATTTAAGCAATGACTCTGATATACAACTTTGTGCCCATGGCTATAATGAGGCCATGAGCTGACCAATATGTAAATGTGTTTTCTACTGGTGTGATGGAGGGTATGAGGAGAAAAACATGGAATTCCTACAGATGAGGTTCGTTACTTGCACTTGACACACTGACTGGATCCTGCTCTCTCTACAAAAGCATAGACCAGCACTACACAACTTATGTTCTGAAAGATGATCCAATTAATTCTAGGCATTGTGTTGCCATCAGTTGCGATTCCTGTTGATTGACAAGGAAACTGTTAGCAGAGAAAATTTGATGTGCAAACTGTGTTTTGACTACAGTTGCAGATAAATGTGCAGGAACATGCCAGTTACTATATACATGGTCTTTAAGGCAGAGTGGCCCTGGTACAGCTCTTCAGAGGCAGACCTCTACCATATGTTTTTTCCACTACACTGGTATAGTTATACCAGTGTACTGGAAAAGAAATCATAACCATATTAGAGCAGACACCAGATAGGACAGAACTCCTAGGACCTGAATCATGCCTGCTGACCCTCCCAGCAAAAAAAGAAACAAGTAAACAGATTCAAAGACCCTGCCCTGGTCCAACTTAAGAGGTGCCTCACCGTGGCACAGACATTGGACTAGGCCCCATCATTTGCCCATTGGGGTGCATTTCGGTCATTTAATGGGCTGAGACTGAAGACATAGTAATCCAGGCTGAAAAACACAACAGAAACCACCTTGGCATGGACAGATGTTATACTAAATTTCAGAAACATAGCAAATGATGACAGGCCACGATGACCTCAAGACTCAAGCCATACACACAAGATGTTTGCATGCTCGTGTAACAGGTGCGTAATAGCCTCAGACATGAATAATTTCCATTATAAAAAGGAGAAAACCTGGAAACCACAGCTAGTTACTTACAAGTAACGTACTTCACCCACCCAGTGACTGCCCCTTAATTTACACTGCCTAGAAGAAGTGGCTATACAAACAATGGCACATAGGAAGAGGAAGAAGAAGGAACTCTGTTTAGTGCCCCTGCCACTGAACAGTTCTTTAAAACTTCCAGCTACCTTAAGTCCACAAACCTGAAGTCTCTTCAGAGCATGCCACAGCCCCTGCCATTGGCGAGTTCATTTTTCCTCTCTTAATAAAAGCCTTTGCTGTCTGCAGGTCTGTAAAGACAAAAGGCTTTCCTCTGCACTGCACCATCAGTTTTGCAGGGAACAGCAATAAGCAGGAGCGACTGTCAGCAATTTCTTTGTAACAATCTGGAGATCTCGCCTCCTATTCTGCATCACTCTGCTAAGGTCAAGAAACACCAGCACTCTGTTCATTATAAAGATCCAGCCTCCTTGTCTTGACGCAGCTTGTGTGACAGCCTCTAGCTTATGCGGGGTCCCCAGCTCCACAAGGACAGTCCAGCCACCAAAAACAAAAAAAGTTAGGAGAAAACTATGCCAATTGTGCCAGGTCTAACACTTTCCATAATTGAACTAGCAATTACTTAAAATGGCCTGGAAAAATGGAACATAGCCTGCTGGGCTGTCCACCTATTCTACTAATTTAGGTATTTTTATTGCCTCTGGTCTCGCCTTAGAAACTCAGCTCGCCAGGGTAACACAGACTGTCCCAGCCACTGCATGCCTATTGTTGGGCCTCTTCTGATCAGATGCAGCACTTTATGAACTTCCAGAGGAGTGAAATCCTCATGCCAAGCACCTCCGTTCAGAAGATGAGTGATCACATCTGCTCTGTTCTCTCCCTTATCCTCTTTCAGAATGCCCAAAATCCTTAACATCCTTGATGCTGTTTTGAGGTTCCACCTATTTCTCTAAGCGAATCAGGGATGTGACAGATCATTCTCTGAAATGTCCTTGATGTTTCAATGATTCGTCCTGATTATGTGCCAGCCTCTGCCAATCAGCATGTGCTGGATAAGCCCTCTCAGCTTAGACTCATTCCAGCCCTCCCAAGCTCTAAGGTCTTCCAGACTTTTCAAGTGAGGAGACTTTCTTCTCTATGCTCCGATTTCTTTCTCTCATGTCTTTCAGAAGGCCTTGGATCCGTACCTCATTTATAGGTTGGCACTATGAAGATCTTCCAGTTTCAGGTCATCCTTTCTCCACAGCGGATACCGGGTCGCCCACTGATTGAAGAGTTCTGTCTTGGCTCCTTAACACCCTTGGTTTTAATTTCTTTACATGGTATATTATGCTAAGGGTCTGCCAATTCTTCAAATTCTTAAACTCTTGGTAACCAAATAACATCTGACCCAGCAGTCTTCACATTATCGTTGCAGCTTTTCAGAGTTAAAGCAAACTCTGATATGCCTCTGAGCAGCTTCCCTTTACTTCTTGGCTCACTCTTCTGTCGCATAATAAGCACAATGCAGGGCTCTCCGGCCATTAGGCTGTAGTCCAGGGCGGTGGGCTTCCGCCTTCACTTGCTGAGAAATCCCATGGCAATCTCTGGATTGCCTTCACACCATAGCCACTCCTTCAACCACACCTTCTGAGCCATGGTGCTAGTATGGATGATGTAGGCAATGGAGGGGTAAGGCCTGCTGTCCGCTGGGATTCAGGTCCAGATACTGTCAGAGGCATCAGGACCAACAAATGCCTCACTGATTCAGACACCTCAGGTTCCTGTAATATCAAGATCTCTCGTTTGTGGTCATGACTCCCATCCATAAAAGTGGGAACTACACTTGAACTCCTTCCAAACATATCCAACCAAGAGTCTGGCTAGCTCCGTCCCTATCCAGTTTTGTTTTTAATATGATTTATTTAACTTTGGGATGTGAACTTTGAAGGTCTAGACGTGAGGGAAATGAAATATGCCACAATCACTTTACTTGAACCATGCCTGGAACTAGCAGCATCAATAAATGACGCAAATGATGTGAACATATTAAAAGGGTTTTTGTTTGCATTCTCTTTTGAGTAATATGAGTTTAAAGTTATTGAAAAAATAATCGAGCTAGTTATCTGGCTAGGGATATAGAAATATTCAAACATTTTGCACCACAACAAACGAAACTCTATGGTATACATAACAAATCATACTTAACTTAGAATGTGGTAGACTACAGGCCTTAATACATCTATTTTGGCAGCCCCAAGCCAGTCCTTTTTCTGTTTTCATAATCTTTCTACTCAAAGGCTGGTACGTGTGATGACATTTTCTCTAAACAATAGTTATGTTTCTCAACCAGTTTTTCCAGACAATAATATCTCTTGCCGGGTTCTATATGTACTCTATAGAGTGTTATATTAAAACATGAAGGGGACTGGACAATAATTTAGTCTCCCATTGAAATGTTATTGCCTAGGTGGTTACATCATTTAACTCAAATTGCTTCACATGATGATTGTATTTATAACTAGACCGTTTTTCATTTTCAGAATCATTAATATATGTTTTTCGAAAAATGATAAAGCTGGATATATAAGTTAGCTCTCCCAGAATTATCCAATACAATAAAGAAGGATAGCAATAAAATATTACAAAATAGAAATAATTACTAACTGTGAGAGCTAATTTATTTGCCAAGTAGCGTGCAGATAGGATTTCAGGTTGAAAGGAAGGAGCTAGAGCTGTCAGTGTTTCCTTATCTCGCCTCTAACGATGGGATCTAACAGGGAATATGCAGGTAGCCACCCATCATGTTTGTGGAGTGCTGCAGGGATAGTGCTCTCCTTGTTACTCTCTAATATCTATGTGGTTCTGCTGGCATTCCTTTGCCTACAAAGGGAATGCACTTCTACATGTACACTAATGCAGTGCAACTGTTATTCAAACAGCCTGACATACAAATCAATCCCATCCTGACTTCATACAGGAAGAGTTAACAGAGTCCTTAATCAGTATACATGGGAGGACGACTTGCACATTTCTCAAATTGAGCCTTTCTGTGAGAAATTGCGTTACTGGTTTAATGGAGTGTGAGCCCTGGTCAAGCAGCAACCATAGTCCTTGTCAGAATAAGACAGAAGCAAACCCAAAATTTACCAGTGCATATTCCCCTGGTTTCTTGGCACAGAGCATTGAGGCGTAACTTAGAGGCAATGTCTAAAGTATTTGTGCAAAACCTCAACAGTAAAACACCACCCAAAAGTTCCCAGACTAGGTTAGAAAATAGAGCTGAATTTATTAAATAAAACATGACCAAAATTGACAAAACTTCAATCAATGGAACCAGAAATATCACTTTAATACAAATAATAACCCTCATTACGAAGCTGGCAGTCATGTGACCGCCAACCTCGCCATGGCGGTCCTTCCACCGCGGAGCCAGCGGTTAGGACCAGCACATTAAGATTTGTGGGGTTTGGCAGACACGAAGACTCCACAACCCCACCTTGCCTGCCGGTGTGGTCGCACTGCCGCGGCCGGCAGTGAGCACCTCCCACCTGGCGGCCAGCCTTCGCCTGCCGGCCAGATTACAAGACTACCAACCACCAGGCTTTCTGAGGCGGTCACCCTGCCACGAAAACCCTGGTGGTCACGAGCCCGGCAACAGGAATCTACATTCTTGTCGCCAGCACACACATACACACATGTCCCCACACATGCACACATCCCCCCCCACCATCCACACACTCACAAACACCCCCCAAATCTTCATGCATGCATGGATTCACATACACACCCATTCAGCATATGCATACATGCACTCAGACATCCCCACTCACTCACAAACATGCACTCAGACATCCCCACTTACTTGCATTCATCCACACAGACACCCCTACTCACTCGCATTCATCACACAGACACCCCATACATGTGCACATACATGCACACACACGTTCACATTCACTCGCATACACGCACGCATTCACCACCCCCTCTGTAGACACGCACTCAAACACACAGACACCCCTGCCGCCTTTCAGACGCACACTTACCTTTTCTGTCGAGGAGGACGTCCGGGAGGGGATGGGTCCTGGTGGTCTTGCATCACCAGCACCACCACGCCAGCAGGACTCCGCCAAGCTGTATTACGGCTTATAATACGGCGTCAGAGTCCTGCTGCCGTGGCGGTGCTGGCGATGGAACCGCCTCTGCACCGCCCATTGCCAGCATGACAGCTCGTGACTTTCCACCTCAAGTATGGCAGACGGCTGCCAGCAGTCGTATTATGGCGGTCTGCAAACCGCCAGCTCTGGCGGTCTAGTGGCGGGTTTGGCTTTGGCAGGCAAGCAAATTCCCCGCCAGAGTCAAAATGAGGGTCAAAGTGTTTAATAGTGCCTAAAAGCACAAAGCACTAACTGCAGCTATCTGGTCGCACTCAACTGGGTTAAATTGAAAAGTGCATGCTGACCGATATGGAGCGCTGGTTGGATACAGTCAAGGCTAGTCCCGCTGACGGCTTACCTTCTCAAGTTTGGGCCAGGAGTCCTGTTTGCATTGCAGAGGGCCACAAGGAGCAGGGAGAGCGATGTGGGATACTTTGCAGTATTTGTCTCCGCGAGCTGTTGATGCTGCAGTGCGAAAAGTCAGGTTGATGTAGCTGCGCACTAATTTGCAGTGCAAACTGCAAAGTCTTGGTGTGAACATGCCCGTTCGCAAAGAGCTCAAAAGTTTATTTCAGGCCCCGAGCAGCACCAAGAATCCAGGACCTGAGAGGAACTGCTTGGGGGTTAGAAATTCGCTGCAGCTCGTTCAGAATGCTGGGGAGCCTTTTATGTCTCTGAGGCTCAGGTCAGGAGGCCGGCAGACTAGCCCTTGGAGTGACTCTAAGATCTTGGGTTTAAGAAGAAGTTGCAGATCCAGTTGTTCTTCCCCAGGAAAGAGGGCAACAGACAGCAGGTCAGCAAAGTAGGGCAGCAGTTCTTTTAGAGCAGCAGTCCAGCAGAGCGGCAGTCTTTGTAGCAGCACAGCAGTCATTCTTCCTGGCAGAGTATCCACAAGTCCAGAAGTGTACTGAAGAATTGGTGTCTGAGGTCCAGTAGTCATACACAGTTGTGTCTTTGAATTGGGGAGAAACTTCTGGAGGCAGGCCTTTGGAGTGCAAGGATGTGCCACGTTCCTGGCTCCAGACTAACTTCAGGGGTATGCAGCCCTTTGTGCCGAGATAGGACAAAGCCTGTTCAAGTGTAGCTCCTCTCCCCCCACCTACCAGTGGTGGCCCATCCAGTTACACCTAAGCTCCTGATTGTGTGTGACTGTCAAGGAGGAATACACAAAGCCAAACTGTCAGCTACCCCCAGTAATGTGATCCAGAGACACTACAGACACCACATGTCTGAGGAAGGAAAATGACAGCTTTCTAAAAGTGGCATTTTCAAAACTGTAATTTAAAATCCAACTTCACCATAAGTTATGATTTTAAATTCCAATTCCAGAAACCCAAATGTGAACTGGGATCTATTCCCATTTGGAAATTACACTTATAAAATGTAATAAAGCATCTCCAATGTTATCCTAGGCCTTGCAGTACTGAAAAACAAATGTAAGAGTTTTTCAAACCAGGGCATGCAAAACTCAAAGCACATGTCTTACTTTTCATGTAAATTGCGACATGCCCACTGGGCTCTGCAGGGCCTGCACTAAGTGTGACTTATATGCTTCAAAAAGGAAGGTTTGGGTCAGGCAAAAGGTTTACTTTGCCAGGTCGTAATGGCAGACTAAATTTGCACCCAGAGGATCTCCAATGGCAGCCCTGAAACATGTTTAAAGTCAAACTGAAGTGGGTGGCACAACCAGTACTACAAGCCCACTAGTAGCATTTAATTTACAGGCCCTGGGCCTCACATGTAAATTAATTATGCTAATTGGGTATAAGCCAATGTTACCATGTTTTAGGGAAAGCGCACCAGCACTTTATCAGTTAACAGTGGTAAAGTGTGCCAAGTCCCAAGGCTAGAAAGAATGAAGTCAGCAAATATACTGGGCCTGAAGGCAAAAAGTAAGGGGAAAACCACTTCACAGATGTTAGGTCTAATACTTTCCAAAACCGAGCTATCAGTTACTTTAAGTGACCTAGAAAAATGGCCTTCCTTAAGTGATGGACTCTCCACCTATTCCAGCAAAACGGTTTGCAACTTTGGTGTTTTTATTGACTCTGGTCTCTCCTTAGAAACTCAACTCACTAGGGTAACAAGGACAGTCCCAGCCACTGCATGCCTCTTCTTGGGCCTCTTCTGATCAGATATAATACTTTACACACTTCCAGAAGAGTGGCTTCCTAATGCCCAGCACCTCTGTTCACAGAATATGTGTGATCACATCTGCCCTCTTCTCTCCCTCATCCTCTTGCAGAATACGCAAAATCCTTAATCAAGAAGCCCTAATGATGTTGTGTCGGGGTTCCACTTATTTCTCTAAGCCATTCAAGGATGTGACAGATCACTCTCAGACGTTTCCTTGATGTTTCTGTACTTCTTTCTGGTTATGTACCAACCTCTTGTCCTTCAGCATGTGCTGGACAATGTAGGAAAGTACCTTCTGTTTGGCATGTTACCCCCACTTTCTGCCTGATATCAGTGTGTTTTTGACTGTGTCACTGGGATCCTGCTAGTCGGGACCCCTGTGCTTATGGTTTATGGCCTGCTTGTCAGTGTGTTTAACTGTTTTCTAAATTGTCACTGGAGTCCTGCTAATCAGAACTCCAGTGCTCATGCTCTCTCAGTTTCTAAATGTGTCACTATGTACTAGTGACTCAGTATTTCACTCCTAATTGGCATACTGAGCCCACCTTCTAAGTCCCTAGTATATGGTACATAGGCACCCAGGGCATTGGGCTTCCAGGGAATCCTTATGGGCTGCAGCATTTCTTTTGCCACCCATGAGGAGCCCATACAAAGGCTTCTACAGGGCTGCCATTGCAGCCTGTGTGAAATAGTGC
This sequence comes from Pleurodeles waltl, assembly GCF_031143425.1. Taxonomy (NCBI): domain Eukaryota; kingdom Metazoa; phylum Chordata; class Amphibia; order Caudata; family Salamandridae; genus Pleurodeles; species Pleurodeles waltl. Next base: position 435,184,416 of record NC_090447.1, read on the forward strand.
ATGCTCTATTTTACAGCCATTTTAACTGCACCAGGTCGCTTATAAGTCACCTGTATGTCAGCCCTTCAGACCCTGAAGGCTGGGTGCAAAGTACCTGTGTGTGAGGGCACCCCTGCACTAGCAGAGGTGCCCCCACGTCATCCAGGCCCATTTTCCTGGACTTCGTGAGTGCGGGGACGCCATTTTAAGTGTGCACTGCACATAGGTCAATACCTATGTACAGCTTCACAATGGTAACTCCGAATATGGCCATGTAAGGTGTCTAACAACTTGGAATTGTACCTCAATACTGATTCCAGTATTGCGTTTACAATTCCATGCACCCTGGGGCCTCCACTATGGACCCCAGTACTGCCATACCAGCCTTTTGAGGTTTTCACTGCAGCCCCAGCTGCTGCCACCTCACAGACAGGCTTCTGCCCTCCGGGGGCTTGAGCAGCTCAACCCCAGAAAGGCAGAACAATGCATTTCCTTTAGAAGAGGGGTTTTACACCATCTCCCTTTGGAAATAGGTGTTAGAGGCATGGGAGGGGTATTCTCCCAGAGCCTCTGGAAATGCTTTGAAGGGCACAGATGGTGGCCTCCTTGCATAATCCAGTCTACACCAGTTCAGGGACCCCCAGTCCCTGCTCTGGCACGAAACTGGACAAAGGAAAGGGGAAAGCAGAGTGACCACTCCCCTGTCCATCACCACCCCAAGGGAGGTGCCCAGAGCTCCTCCAGAGTGTCCCTGGGTTCTGCCGTCTTGTTTTCAGGATGGTCAGGGAACTCTGGTAGCATCTGAGTGGCCAGTGCCAGCAGGTGACGTCAGAGACCCCTCCTGATAGGTGCTTACCTGGTTAGGTGACCAATCCCCCTCTCAGGGCAATTTAGGGTCTCTCCTCTGGGTGTTTCTTCAGATTTGGATTGCAAGACACCAGCAGGAATCCTCCGCATCCTTTACTTCATCTTCTACAGACAGATCAACAGCTGGCTGCTCCAGGAACTCTACAAAACTGCAACAAAGAACCAAAGATGACTTCTGCAACATTGTATCTTCAGCTCCTGCCAGCAACTGCAACAGTTTCCAGGTTGTGCATCCTCCAAGGACTTCCTATCTCCAGCCTGCACCAGAAGAACCGAAGGAATCTCCCATTGAGTGATGGAGTCACTTCCCTGCTTCAGCAGGTATCTCTCTGCAGTGACGACTGGTGACTGGGGTCCCCTCTCCAGATGACAAGTGTGGATCCAGCGACAGGGGTGGTGGACTAAAGTGACTCCGACAGTCCCAACGTCCAGCTGTCCAAATTTGGTTGAGGTAAGAGCTTGCCTCCGCATGCAAGACAGTACCCTGTGCACCATGTGACTCGCAGCTGCTAGGGTTTGTGTGCAACCATTCACAAAGTTCTTTGTGCACAGCACAGCTTAGGCCCCCAGCACTCCATCCTGTGACGCACAGCTTCCTGAGTGGTTCTTCGGCGGTGTGGGAATCCTTTGTGTCGGGCTGCGTGGGCCTCCATTTGCACCTCCTTTGTCCCCTGTGCTGTGGGACTCCTGTGTGCGCTGTCTGGTCTTCTGAGGGCTCTGTGAGTTGCTGAGAACCCCCTCCCCTTCCCTTGTCCCCTCTCCCTCCAGGTAGAGTCGACCTGGTCCTCCCTCGGCCCGGCCAGCGCCATTTTCCTGTAACTGTGAGCTTTGCATTTACCAAGGCTTGTTGGCAGAATCCAGCGAAGCAAACCAGACTTCAGTCATCCATCCGGCGTAGGACACCTTCTGCACCAACCAGAAACCCACATCTCTCTTCTTTGGTGCAATACTGACTTTGTCTTCTCACCAGTGGTTCTTCTTTTGCACCTTCATCTGGGTTAGCATGCTTTTTTATATCAACAGCATGGTCCAACAGCTTGTTACTTTAGTGTTGCTTAGAGGCAAACACAAATTAGGGCTGTGTCTTGTGGATGCTACACCTGTTCTCTTGCAATAAAGCGTACTCAATGGATCGATTAAACTTATGGCAACACAGCTATCAAGGCTTTTGCTGATGCTATTCAGACAAAAGGTGATACTTGTTTTTTCAGCACAAATCACTTTATGAACCACAAAGGTGATGAGTTCCTTCTCACACACTGTCTCAAGTGCTGGCTTCCTGAGGTGAGGCTCTATATGGTACATTCAGTTCATACCCAGGCACACCATCTTGATATAGAATTGAAGCGTACTATTGGCATCAAGTGCACTCTTGGATTCCAGCTAATAGCTGATTTCATAACATCCATGACAACTAGAGTTTAATTGAATTTCTAGACCATTTAAAGTTGGCAGTTGATAAATTGCATGGCCGGAAGGCATGATTTGACAGGCATTTGAAAAGGTACTTTCTGGAAGGCAAGTAAATATAAACAAGATAACACCATTAGCCTTGTGTAGTGCAAGCCAAATCCGATTTTCATTCCAGTTTACCGTTCTCACTCATATTTGATGGATTGCATCCTAGCGGTCCTGCAGTAATTCAAATTATGTGACAGTAAACAAAGGTCAAGTGTGGTACAACTGTCTAGGAAATTTATTGTGGTCCTCCTTCTCCCATCTTTACTCTTGCTTGGAAACCACATATACCTTCGAGTAATGGGTACTATCCTTGGATACAGCAAAGTTCAGATGATACTGCTCAGTGAGTTCCCACTTGTTTAGCACTTGTGGGAAACTGGCACCTTGTTGTATTACCCCCCCACTTTTTGGCTGGCTTTCTGTATGTAACGTGGACTGCAGTGCACTGGGATCAGGCTAACCAGGTTCCCAGTGCCAGTGTTCTTTCCCTAAGATATTGTAAAGGTAATGGGATACACCTTTAGCAACCACTATAAGTCCATAGTAAAATGTACTTAGGTACCCAGGGCGTGGGGTACTAAGGGTAGGCCCCTACAGGCAGCAGCACTGATTGTGCCACCATCCAGGGCCATGCATTCAGATGCACCCAGCACTGCCATTGCAGACTGGGTGTCCTGGTGCAAAACACAAACTCAACATGGCACACTCCCTGTGTGCCCTGTCCACCATACACTGCAATATGGGTAGGACACCCCTAAGCAGGCATTCCAGCCTGAAGGCAGGGTGCACCATATTATATGTGAAGGCATGGCTGCATGAGCGATATGCCCCCACTGTGTCCTTGCCAAACCTGGGACATAGTGAGTGAACAGAGCAGCCATTTTAATATGTATGCTGGACACTGGTCAACACGAGTTTCCCAGCTACATGATGGCTACTGTGAACCCTGGGTTTTTGGTATCAAACAACTCAGAATGATAAATCCAAACTGGTACCAGTCCTGGATCTATTATAAAATGTACCCAGGGGTCACCTTAGAGGTGCCCCCTGCAAAGGCTAACTATCCTGGCATGGTTGATGACTGGTTCTATCCAGCCTGCCACCTCCAGACAGCCAGTATACAAACTTTGGGGGAGAGGCCTGTCTTTCTGGTTTGTAAAACAATGCCCTTCCTGTGTGGAGGTGCTAACACCCCTTCCCCCAGGAATGTGCACTTCCCTGCTGGTGAGCTTCAAAGGGCTTACCGCCATTGAATCTCGACCCCCAGGCCTGCTGCTAGCAGCAGATTTCCTCCCCCTTTGCAAGCCCCCACTTTTGGCGGAAGCAAAGGTGGGTCACCACACAAAAGGTAGGAGGAGTGGCCCCACCTGGCATTCACCACCCCAAGGTGTTGCCTGCGAAGTTAACCCTCCATTTTATTGTCCTCCATTTTAGATGGAAGTAAAATAGCCAATTAGGATTAGGAAAGTGACCCTTCCCATAGAGAGTGGTCACTATAGTGGGTGTAGCCACCCAAAGATAAGTGTTCCATTGGACACTACCAGGTTCCCCCTATAACGCACACTAAATTCAGTATTTAGCAAGCATCCTTGGACCAAGAAATCAGATTCGAAGGACACAAATAAGACCAGCACTAAGAAAACCAAGGTATGAGAACCGTGGATCTGCTCCACAAAGAAAAGGCGCCAAACCCTGCCTACTGCTCCCAGGACCTGACAATCGCCGCTGGAGCTGGACACTGGACATAACTCAAGAAACCCCGAGGACCTCCAGGCTTCACCAATCACTCAAGAACTCCCTCCAGAGTGGAGATACCACCCTGCAACAAAACAAGAACCAGCAACCCAGGGAGGGTCACTTCCCTAACCGGCTAATATCTCCCAAACCGGAAGTCGCAGCTTGACCCGACTACACACCAATGACCACCAGGACAAACCCTGCAAGTGTGCCAAGTTTGGTGGCACTGCGCCCTCCAGTGGCCGGACTGTGCCACATACCCTGGGGGCTGGTCAGCTGAGGTTGGACACCCAGAAAACAAGCTCGCCCAGAGCTGAGAAAGGGACCGGGAGGAAGCCCTAGTCGGGGAACTTGAGGAACATCCTGGACCTCCAGCCAGAGTTCCCCCATTGTCCTATAAGAGACCTTCAATGGGACACTCCTCCAGATCCAAAGGGCTCCTTTGCGCACAGCCCCCGGCTCACTAATTCGCTCTGCACCCGGCCGCCCTGTGCCCTGTAACGAAGAACCAGCTGTGCCCCAAGGGCTCCTCACCCCTTGCAACCTCGATCCTCCAAGGAGGCCCCAAGGAACCACCTCTAACCTTGCAAGAACAGACCTTTTTCAAGTGGTCCCCCTATGTGGCCCTGCACCAGCTCGAAGAGACTTTTCAACACTGCTGCCGCCAGAACCAGGAGCCGTCCGAACTTCTCCAGCTGGCACAGTGTGACCACCGATGACCTTGACCAACCTACAAAAGCGGAACTTGGTAAAGGAACTGTGTGATTTTAAATGTATTTTTAAACGTGTCTTCCTATTGATTCCTGTGGTGCTAATTATGCACAGAAAGACTGCAATTATTAAAACTTCAAAAATCCATACCTTAAAAAGTACTTAACCAATTTTGATAATCTTGGTCTTAAAATGTATATAAAAATCTGAAGTATGTTTATAAATTAGTCTCAAGTTATTCCTTTGAATGTGTGAGTTGCATGATTAATACTGTGAGTACAACAAATGCTTTGCACTTCTCCAAGACTGACCTAACTGCTCGACCAAGCTAACTCAAAAATTAGAGCATTAGGTGATCTAGTTTTCGCCTCTAGAAACCAACGTCTGGTTTCCTGGACCCCATACACAGTGAGTGTGCCTCGTTTTATACACAACATATAGGGCCAGCCTCCTTCATTTGGTGGATCAGCGGTGGGATAAAGACTTTGCATTTGCTGATACCTTTTGGTCAATTCTTGTGAGCACACAGATAGCTCTCCAAATTGTCTTTAGTTAATTTCTTTTAAAAACATTTTATTGACTAAATATTTTTTGCAAATTTTTAAAATAATTGTTAAGGCCCTGGTTTGGTCTCTACAACTCTAGCAAAAAAGTTTTAAAAGTCCTTACTTTGGTTGGTCTATCCAAAAAGGGGATTCTAAATTTCTAAAAACGTCCCAACTTTAGTAAAGTAAAAATGTCAGAAATAGAGTCCAAGACCCAGGAGTTCGACCTGGAACCTTATGAAGCATATAGTTATGACCAATTAAGGAGACTCTGCAGGCTATAACAAATTCGTACTGGTAAGAGCCCCAGTGCAGAGAAACCTAAGTTTCGGGTGGAATAGGTATGAAAGTGATAAACCCAAGAAGAAGATGATGTATCTGTGGTGGGTGAAGATCCTGTCATGCAACCACTGTGGCTCAAAAAAAAAACAGTGCCTGACTTGAGAGAGATGGGAGAGGTAACCCATAATCACAAGCAGGAAAGCTAGGATTTTGCTCTCAAAGGTGGAACCATTAACTCAGTACACAAAAGGAGACTCTCTTCTCATAAGATGTGGGTACCAGCTGTGATGTCTCTCCTTGAGGTATCTAGTCGGTGGAATGTTGTTGAGAAGCTCTCTTGCACTAATATATGTGTTTTAATTTGTTGGAGATTCGACTATCTCTGCGTACATTACATCATATGCATTATACATTATTTGCAGAAGATTCGCAGGTATTTTCTACAATTTCCTCATTTTCGGAGGTGGTCTAATTACATTAAAAAAAAAAAAGTTGATAATATTCAGTATTTGTTTAATAAAACACAGTCAGCAGCAACAAAAACATTCAGGATAATGAAACATGTCACAAAAGATGACATCATAAAGGTTTTCAGGCTTCTAGATGAGATCAGCACTGAAGGTTCTGCCTTAATTCTTTCTGAGCGGGCCATGGAAAGGATGAATTCAGCGATGAGCAGGAAAACCACAAACAAGCTGGGCACCCCGGGGGACAGAACCACAACAGGTCAAGGTGAGACGAAGTGGAAACACCTGAGCAAACTCAGTAAGGCCGGGCCAAACAATGAATGGTAATGTTATCCTCGCTCTCCGCCAAATTATGATTTCCTGCTCGATACATTAAATCAACATACAGTTTGCTTAAAGCCTCCGAGGCTAAAGTTATGCAAATTCCAAGCTTTGCAGCAACATTTGCGGTAGCACTATGAATTGTTCTTAAGTAACAGATTTGGAAGGATTGGTGTAATTAAAAGCAGTACTTAAGTAGAACAAAAAAGAAACGAGATTTCATGCGCAGGGGATAAAAGCAGAATAAGTGCACAAGGAAAACAATAAAATAAGCAAAGAAAAAAATAATAATAAGAAAATAAAAAAAAAGGCACCTACAGGAAAAGCCGGTTGATAAACCCTCTTTTCCAGCCGGATAGAAAGAGAAAGCGCAGAGTGGTCCTCTGTAGATGACAAAATACATTTATGGTATTGTTTCTTATTACATGCTTGATTATCTAAAGTTATTGTTGCTGTTTGCCGAGTTTCATCAAATAAATAACACAAACCACGAGTAAGGTCCTCATGGGAGGACCAGGACAGATGTAATGTACAAATTCTGTAACAACATCACAAAAATGCAATGCGATTTTTTTTCTCGCAATTGTCCACCTCCTGAATATACAAGAACTGCTGCACATTCTTATTTTGCATATTAATTGCGAGCAGAAGTATAAATACAATTAAGGTCTGTTTTTAATGGCTTCTTTTTATTCCCATACCGCATGGGCCAGAACGGTGTGGACCAGGGATGGTTCTTGGATTTTTGGGGCCCTGGACAGAAAGGGAATGTCAAGGCCCCTCGAATTTGCATACAACGTGACACATTCAGGGCAGTTTACTTCTCAATAGGTGACCCTGCTCCCTGGGCGTCCACAGAGAGGGGTAACGGGGTGGGGCTTGGCCCCCACTGGATTTAGGTACAGCCTGGTGTGCAGGCTTACAGTGCAGCGTAACTCTACTGCTGTAGTGTTACGCTGCCTGCCCTAGTACGGTCGCGGCCCCGCGAAAAGCAGTCTGGTATGCCCCACTCCCTGAAAAAATGTTTGGGACGCCTGTGCCTGCTCCAGAAGCAGCTTTCTGCAGACATCTCTTGCAGACCTCTCCTTTGCTGCAGCTCATGAAGGGCTTAAGGTGTGAGAGTTGCTTATCATCTAAAAGGGTCGGGAGAGCTCGGGTTTTGGTCGGCTAGTCCTCTGCGTCAAATGCAGTCACGGTGTTTGGTTAGACCTTCAGAGGGGGGAGAAAAGCAAACAGTATGGCCACTCTTGTGCACAGCCTCATTGCTTCTATCATCCCTTGGGGGCAGGTCGTCTTTTTGTAGAGGTGGTGTCTGATCCATACACTAACAAGCCTTGGTGCTTGTAACCGCTCTTGTACACTAGGTATTGATGCAGAGTGGCTCCTTGTGGGCCTGGCATCTCCAAACTTGGTAGCGAGACGAGTCTGTCATCTTGGAGCATGGTGACCTCCTCCTGGGTGACTTCTGCGTTGGTGGACCCGGTGGTCAACAGATCGGTGGACCGGACATCACGGTCGTTGCCTGCAGGTTGCGGGCAAGTGGTTCCTCCACTCCAAGGGATACGCTGGCTGGTTTCGGAAGTGCTGGCAGCCTTCTGAGGTATTTGGGAGTTGCACAGCTGCAGGACGAGCTGGTCTGGGCGATTGTTAAGACAGCAGCAGGTAGGCAGTGTTTGGCACCAAAAGTCCAGGCTGGTCCACAGTTCTCGCTTTGGCCGGCTCTTCTTTGTACTCCTTTTTCTTCGGTCAAACGAAGCTAAGTTTCTGCTGTCTGGGGGGCTACCTAAATACTCAATTTAGGGGCGTTTAGAGAACTGTAGGGTGGCAGCCAGTGGGCTACTTATCCCTGGGGTGACAACACCGCCTATATGACCACTTCCATTAGGGATGGGCATAACCCTTTCCCAGAATTCCTAATTCCACCAAAAACAAGGTGGTGGAACCTTTCCTTTGTGGAGCATATCAGGCTGCCCACCTTAGGGTTGTGACTAGCCTGGTAGTGCAACATGCCTCCTTGCATAGCTAATTTCCTGCTTGTCCTGGTGTCAAATGGGCCTGAGGGCAGGGGTGGCCTCTCCCAGGTCTGGGGGAAGCCAAGGTTGCATATCAAAGGTGGCAGGGACTTTGAAGAAGTCCCTAGCCTTGGTATTCAGATTCACTAGTCATCCTCCTGGAGGAGGGGATAACAGCTTCCTCCAAGCATGCATTGTTTCTGACCTCTGAGAGTGCGGCTCTCACCTCCAGGGAGTCAGAAAACTGTCTGTGGTGTCAGGCTGGTCTATACCTGTCAGCCAGCACACTTCAGGTCTGGTAGTGTTGTAAGGTGCCCTCTCAGTGCATGTCATAATAAATCCAATACTGACATCAGTATGGATTTACCCATTATGTAACTGGGTAACTCGTAATGACGAGTGCCCAGTACATACCTTAAGATGGCTTCCCTGCTCGCTTGCAATATCTAGAAATCGAACTAGACATCACAGGGCCATATCTGCTAATGCAGGTATGTCCTCGCATCATATTTAATGCACCCTTCCTTAGGGCTCTAAGACCTGCTGTAGGGGTGACTTGCATCTATTAGATGCAGTGATTTTGGGCTTGGCACACAATGAGTGTGCTGTGTTGTGTTTTCATTCATGGCTTGCACCATGGCACACAGTCTGCAATGGCAAGCTAGGTGCAATTTGTAGGATGTCCCATAGGGTGGGACAATACATGCTGCAGCCCTTAGGGACCCTTTTAGTACCGAGGCCCTAGTTACTAGGGGTACCATTTACTAGGGTCTTACAGAGGTACTGAAGTGTGTGCCAATTGTGCACAATTAGACCTGTTACCTTGTTTCAGTGAAAGAGCACTGGCACTGGGGACCTGGTTAACAGGAACCCAGTTTACCTTCAGTCAAAAACCTCAGTACTAGTGGCAAAAAAGTGGTGAGGACCATGTCCAAAAGGGGCACTTTCCTACAGTATCCTGTTAGTACGGCTCCTCTTGAATTCAGCAGCACATTACCCCTTTGCTGCCCTGCTTTTTAACTGAGAGCCCTGACATTTTTCAGTTTCAGTTAAACAATTTATTTGGCCTCCTTGCTAAAGGACATTTTAAACTTGAGAGAGAACATGGACCGCCTTGTTACTTTCACTGAACAGGTCTAAGGTGCATTTCTACATAGGTGAAACCAGCAAGCTGTCCATAGTTAAAATAAAAGGGAGTAGCTCATACAAAGCCTTTACTCCTGGCCCTGCCAGTCTCATGAGCCCAAAAGAACCATTGGTAGTCCAATGGAATATTAGAGATATCAATAGGGTCAGGATTCCAAGAAGTTGAGTATTTAATAGAAACTATGAAATGAGACATGGGTTAGGGAAATAAAAGTTGGAATTCTTAATTTTTGTTTGACAGAAATATTGATACTGCCCTGCTCCAAGTGGTCTGGTATGCCTTCAGAGCTTAAATAGCGGTGCACTAGGTCCTTTTTTAAAGAAAGGCAAAAATCCATCAGATCCCAAATCATATCATGCAATCTCTCTTTCAGATGCTCACAATATTTACATGAAATTAATTGAAAAGTGTTTTAATGCTATAGCCGGTAAGCTAATTCATAGAGACCAGAATGGTTTTACACCTGGCTGACATCCTAATACTAGTATGAATTATTTAATGGAGGCCTAGGATATCTCTTTGGTAAAACAGGTGCCCTCAGTCACTTTATTTCAATGCTGAAAAGACTTTTGATTTGGTGGTCTGGGACACTCTTTTTTGTATTTTAGGGTTATTTGGATTTCCCACACAAATTATAGAAAGTCATCGCTAGATTATATAAGGGGGTGGCAGCCAAACTGTTCGTCATTATGGAGGAAGCAGGCAGCTTTGAAGTGAAGAGTGGGACATGGCATGTTTGCCCTTTGTCACCTATCCTGTTCACCCTCTTTTTGGAGCCTCTCACAATTGCGATTAGAAATTATAATATAATTTGTTCTCCTATGCCACTATATGTCTCAAATTAAATTGTGTGTAAACAACATCGTGTTGTTCTTAAAACCTGATACATTATGTCAAGAGAGAGTGTTTGAAATGTTACCGTACACTAGGCACTCAAGGTTATAAGATCAAAAAACGTAAGATGGAGATATTATTAAATAATCGTCCTTCTCACATTCTACATCATGCGCTCCGCAGCTGTTATAATCAGCATCCAAAATTAAGTATTAAGGTAATAAGTTTACAAATAAATAGACGATCTATTTGAGTTAAACTACCAACCGTTAGTAGCACAACCTTAAGCTTTATTTTCTAAGTGGCAGATACTACCTCTTTCGATCTTAGACCCAGTAGCTGTAATCAAGTTGTCCGTTTCCCCAATGTTTAGTTTTCTCTTTTACACAATGCCCTCTGTATTGCACATAACTTTTCTTTTTAAGGACATGAATTAATTAATTTCTTCATTCTTATGGCAAGGCTCTTAACTCAGGTTTGCATTAAACACTTTACAAGAACCAATTAAAGAGGGAGGGCGTGCCCTTCCCAATTTAAAGCCCTACTATCATGCCTATTTTGCACAGCGTTCTTTCAGGTTTAGAGTGTTGCAACAGTTCGAACCTAGCCAACATAATGAGCTGATACAGGTAATGCTGGAAGACAACAATATTAGAAATATACTACACCTAGTAAACGCTCCCATAAAAGTACAATATAGAACACTCCACTGGTTTCTTACAAGGAAAACTCAGTTTTTAGTAACCATTTTCATATCCCATATGTTAAAATGCCAACTCTCCTGCAAAATGGGATTTTTTAAAACAAGGGGTCATCAAATCAAGGATGATTTTGCAATGGAAACCAAATGGGTTTTCCAGAATAACAGATGTTCTCGTAGAAGACAGATGGAATTCTTGGTCTGATGTTGAGGAGCAATGAGAACAGATAAAAACATAGGGGGTTATTCTAACTTTGGAGGAGGTGTTAATCCGTCCCAAAAGTGACGGATTTACCACCAGCCGTATTACGAGTCCATTATATCCTATGGAACTCGTAATACGGCTGGTGGTATATCTGTCACTTTACCGTCACTTTTGGGACGGATTAACACTCCTCCAAAGTTAGAATAACCCCCATAATCTTTTGGTTCTTCAATATACTTTGACTCTCTTTCAGAGAAATGTTACCTTCAACTATATATAATCAGAAGGACTTTTTTTCTAAACAGGTTGGAAAAAACACCAAAACAACAGCTGGGAGTTTCAATCAAAGTCTGACAGACCTAAAACAGCCAAGCCATTATAAAAATAATAACAAATAAATGGAGTAAGCCAGAATATATTGTTTTATCAGAAGAGACTTGACACAAGATTACATTTTGGGGGCAACTGCAGCAAAATCCAGTTTTATTTAAAATGGCTTGTTGGAAGCGGCACGTTCTGGTTGGCTGAGGCAAGGACCTCGCCAGGCAGAACATACCAGTCCAGTCAGGGGTGGGTCATTCCACTCGCTGTATAATCTGCGCTCACCCTTGGGTAGCTTGGCACAGAGCAGTCAGGCTTATCACAGACGTAATGTGTAAGGCAATGGCACTGCACTTACCCACCACAATCACGCTGAGCGTCACAAATGTGTGTGTATACAACAATTGTATTGTGTATACAACAATTGTATTCAACACACACATTGTTAACACAGATTGAGTTGCATGTACATCTTGGCATAAATCACTTTTAGCAATAGAATTCACAATATTAGGACTAACTGGGTTTAGCACCAACAACAGTATGTAGAAATGAGAAAATTATACTTTCTCTTACCGCAGCTTCATGCAGTGCCAAATGCTGTAAGCACAAGACCCATCCTAGAGTTTACTAAACTTCAATGTAACACATAAATTCAGGGCACACCCTGGTTAGCAGCAATCAGTACATACAAGGTTTGTAACACTTCCACATAGCACTGTGGCCTAGGCTGCTGTAGTAAATCATAATGCCAACCTCAGGAATTCCCTGTCAGAAGAATGTGACCAGAAATACGATGGTGCTGTCCTCCCATTCACCCTCACTCACTCCCGCACATCCATTCGCACTGCCGTGCAGTGCCACAGGTATCAGTTGGCTTGTGCACACTCGTAGTTGTACGCACTCGCTCCTGGCACCCTAATGTTGCGACCTGATAACCGGGAAGTGGATTCCACTGTGCCTGCAGGCACCCTTGGTCTCAAACCACCCTCCACTCACCAACCAGCTTCAGCTACCGCACCTCACCACGAACCAATGATTGAGTCAACCTTTCCCTGGATACTATGCCTCTTGCAGCCATATTCACAGTTTGCAGGATCATGGGGCAAGGTGGAGAAGTGAAGGAAAGACAACAGCCGATCCGGCAACAATTAGCAAGGATGTTTGGGCTCCAAGTAGGAGGTTCACTCAGAGGTCTACAACACAGATGGGGAGGGTCACTGAGGCCGCCCGCAAGCCACAGCTGCGCCCAGCCCAGCCAGACAACCCAATGTTACCAAATAGTTACAAATTTCAGCACCTCCGGAATAGATGTGCACTGTACGGGTGTGTTGACTTTAGTCGCCATCGACAATTCCGGTTGCACACGGAGAGTTACTAGGTCTGCACCACTGTACAAGGCGGCACCCCGTCTGGTGCGCGAAGACGTAAGTTGCACCAGAAGATTATGATCTCATGTGAAAAGGTGCTCGGTGCTGTACTGCTATAAAAGTGAGGCACAATGTCAGGGACCTGATGACCTGGGTCGCTCTGGACCATATGATCACTTCAAAGAGGAAGAGGCAATAGTCTGATGCATGATGATTTTAACAGCACCAGACAATCCTGGACGCTCCCACATAGAACTTAAATCATGCACCCCACAGGATTGAGGCACAACATCCAGCGCTCAATGACTTAAGGGGGTTTAAACAATCTGGTCACACAAGGAACTTCGTTTCCGTACCTGGAATGAGGCACAATGTCTGGTATGCAATGACTTTAGTTGCACCAGACTCTCCGGTCACAGACTTCGACGCAAGTTCAGCCATGCCATACGAGGCAGAGTATAGCATAACTCTGATGGCACCCCACCTCTGAGGGTCGCCTATGAACGGGGCACAGCATACAATGCACGTGCAGCCAAGGGTCACACGAGAAAAATGCAACACACTCCACAACATCGGGCCACATGGGGTCCCACACAAGGGATTCCGTTCACACCACACAAAGTTTTGGCATGCAGAGGTCCCCACGATGAAGGGATGAAGGGACGCTCACCTGAAGTGCGGGCAGTACTTGGCAAGCTCCACACCAGGCAATTTCGGTCTCCAGACTAAATACTTATTTCACACTCAAGCCGCTGCTGCCAGGTGGAGTCCAGCGTACAATGCAGGCAAAGAAGAGGGCACCGCTTTCCAGATGATACCATCAGATGATATCCTTGGACAGTTATCCTCTTGTGCAGAACAGACTCCTCTGGCCGTGTGTAGGAAAGTACCATCTTGCCTGGCATGTTACCCCCATTTTTCACTGTATATATGTTGTTTTAGTTGTATGTGTCACTGGGACCCTGCCAGCCAGGGCCTCAGTGCTCATAAGTGTGCCCTGAATGTGTTACCTGTGTTATGACTAACTGTCTCACTGAGGCTCTGCTATCCAGAACCTCAGTGGTTATGCTCTCTCATTTCTTTCCAAATTGTCACTAACAGGCTAGTGACCAATTTCACCAATTTACATTGGCATACTGGAACACCCTTATAATTCCCTAGTATAAGGTACTGAGGTACCCAGGGTATTGGGGTTCCAGGCGATCCCTATGGGCTGCAGCATTTCTTTTGCCACCCATAGGGAGCTCTGACAATTCTTACACAGGCCTGCCACTGCAGCCTGAGTGAAATAACGTCCACGTTATTTCACAGCCATTTACCACTGCACTTAAGTAACTTATAAGTCACCTATATGTCTAACCTTTACCTGGTAAAGGTTGGGTGCTAAGTTACTTAGTGTGTGGGCACCCTGGCACTAGCCAAGGTGCCCCCACATTGTTCAGGGCAAATTCCCCGGACTTTGTGAGTGCGGGGACACCATTACACGCGTGCACTACACATAGGTCAATACCTTTGTGTAGCTTCACAATGGTAACTCCGAATATGGCCATGTAACATGTCTATGATCATGGAATTGCCCCCTCTATGCCATCCTGGCATTGTTGGCACAATCCCATGATCCCACTGGTCTGTAGCACAGACCCGGGTACTGCCAAACTGCCTTTCCCGGGGTTTCCCTGCAGCTGCTGCTGCTGCCAACCCCTCAGACAGGTTTCTGCCCTCCTGGGGTCCAGCCAGGCTTGGCCCAGGATGGCAGAACAAAGGACTTCCTCAGAGAGAGGGTGTTACACCCTCTCCCTTTGGAAAAAGGTGTCAGGGCTGGGGAGGAGTAGCCTCCCCCAGCCTCTGGAAATGCTTTGATGGGCACAGATGGTGCCCATTTCTGCATAAGCCAGTCTACACCGGTTCAGGGACCCCTCAGCCCTGCTCTGGCGCGAAACTGGGCAAAGGAAAGGGGAGGGACCACTCCCCTGACCTGCACCTCCCCTGGGAGGTGCCCAGAGCTCCTCCAGTGTGCTCCAGACCTCTGCCATCTTGGAAACAGAGGTGCTGCTGGCACACTGGATGGCTCTGAGTGGCCAGGGCCAGCAGGTGACGTCAGAGACTCCTTCTGATAGGCTCCTTCAGGTGTTGCTAGCCTATCTTCTCTCCTAAGTAGCCAAGCCCTCTTTTCTGGCTATTTAGGGTCTCTGCTTTGGGGATTTCCTTAGATAACGAATGCAAGAGCTCATCCGAGTTCCTCTGCATCTCTCTCTTCACCTTCTGCCAAGGAATCGACTGCTGACCGCGCTGGAAGCCTGCAAAACTGCAACAAAGTAGCGAAGACGACTACTGCAACTCTGTAACGCTGATCCTGCCGCCTTCTTGTCTGTTTTCCTGGTGGTGCATGCTGTGGGGGTAGTCTGCCTCCTCTCTGCACTAGAAGCTCCGAAGAAATCTCCCGTGGGTCGACGGAATCGTCCCCCTGCAACCGCAGGCACCAAAGAACTGCATCACTGGTCCTCTGGGTCTCCTCTCAGCACGACGAGCGAGGTCCCTTGAATCCAGCAACTCTGTCCAAGTGACTCCCACAGTCCAGTGACTCTTCAGTCCAAGTTTGGTGGAGGTAAGTCCTTGCCTCCCCACGCCAGACTGCATTGCTGGGAACCACGTGTTTTGCAGCTACTCCGGCTCCTGTGCACTTTCCGAGGGAATCCTTTGTGCACAGCCAAGCCTGGGTCCACGGCACTCTAACCTGCATTGCACGACCTCCTGAGTTGTCCTCCGGCGGCGTGGGACTCCTTTGTGCAACTTCGGGTAAACACCGTTTCACTCCACTTCGTAGTGCCTGTTCCGGCACTTCTGCAGGTGCTGCCTGCTTCTGAGAGGGCTCCTTGTCTTGCTGTCCCCTGACGCAATTGGCGACATCCTGGTCCCTCCTGGGCCACAGCAGCACCCAAAAACCCCAACCGCGAGCTTTGCAGCTAGCAAGGCTTGTTTACGGTCTTTCCGCAGGAAAACACTTCTGCACGACTCTCCACGGCGTGGGACATCTATCCTCCAAAGGGGAAGTTTCTAGCCCTTGTCGTTCTTTCAGAATCCTCAGCTTCTACTGTCCAGTAGCAGCTTCTTTGCACCCACAGCTGGCATTTCCTGGGCATCTGCCCACTCTCGACTTGATCGTGACTTTTGGACTTGGTCCCCTTGTTCCACAGGTACCCTCGTCTAGAAATCCATCGTTGTTGCATTGCTGGTTTTGGTCTTTCCTGCAAAATTCCCCTATCACGACTTCTGTGCTCTTTGGGGAACTTTAATGCACTTTGCACTCACTTTTCAGGGTCTTGGGGTGGGCTATTTTTCTAACCCTCACTGTTTTCTTACAGTCCCAGCGACCCTCTACAAGGTCACATAGGTTTGGGGTCCATTCGTGGTTCGCATTCCAATTTTGGAGTATATGGTTTGTGTTGCCCCTATCCATATGTGTCCCCATTGCATCCTATTCTAACTATACATTGTTTGCACTGTTTTCTAATACTATACTGCATATTTATGGTATTGTGTACATATATCTTGTGTATATTTGCTATCCTCATACTGAGGGTACTCACTGAGATACTTTGGCATATTGTCATAAAAATAAAGTACCTTTATTTTTAGTATATCTAAAGTATCTTAGTATAGTTATCTGTTTTCTTATGATATTGTGCATATGACACTAGTGGTACTGTAGGAGCTTCACTCGTCTCCTAGTTCAGCCTAAGCTGCTCTGCTAAGCTACCTTTTCTATCAACCTAAGCTGCTAGACATCCCTATACACTAATAAGGGATACCTGGGCCTGGTGAAAGGTGTAAGTACCCCTTGGTACTCACTACAAACCAGTCCAGCCTCCTACATTGCCGTGCACACCACGTGGTCCAGCAATACCGGTCCCGTGTCACCATAGATGTAACTCTCCCTGCTGATGGGCAGTACCCCTAGTTAACCTAAAGATCAGGGTGGTTCAAAGGGTTTTCCTTTGAACCTCAGATGTCTCCTCTAAATGTTGTCCCTGTCCACCCCAAGGCCATGGAATGTAGATCTTTATCTGTAGTGGGGCCATACTCTGGCTCCGAGAGGCCAAGTGTCAGAAACCTCTCCATCTGATCAATCTGTCCCAGGTCCCAGATGGCAGGTGTCTTTTGTTTTGGATGCCCAAGTTTTATAGCTGTCACTTGGGGAATGCACAGAGGTGCCCTTCTGCTGCAGCCAGTGGAATGAAGGTGAGTTTACAGGACACACAAAACATTTTAGAACCTAGAAAGAAGGGGTTTGCCATTATGAATCCAATGATACTAAACATCATTTGGCTGCTCCCCTGCAGTCCACTATTGCAGCCAATCCTAGTAAGACTCTTTCTCTCATGTAACTTTTTGGGCAGAGCAGCTCTCATGGGTAGTGTGGACACTCATGGGTATTCCGCAATCCCTGGGCACATGTGCCCTGGCGCGCACACAAGCCTGCAGAGGCAGGCTGGACACTTAGGTTAAATCCACCACAAGGGACAAGTGCCCATGTATGGGTCTGCGCTATAAGGCTTAGCTCCTATATTAGAATACCTGTATGTAAGTGTGTACACCCTGGAAAGTGATGCCAGATCCAGTATCTATTTAGGAAACTACCTGTGTGCCAGTATGCACACATGGGCTAGTGCCACTTCCACGTGGATGGAAGGACGTTGCCGGCACTATCACACTCTACTTACAGTGGGAAAGTGCCCAGGGCTGGTAGGCCCCTTGCGAGAACCACCAAAACATTCTAGAGGAAAGCAACAAATCTTGGGGAACACCTACCTCTTTGTGTCAGGTCGAACATGGCTTATGTATTATACTCATAGCTTGTTAAGTAAAATCTTATAACTGATGTCATGTGACACTCTACACACGCCAATTGGTCTCATTCTATATGGCAGTGTCACAGATTGGATGGCTTCTGGAATTTGATGAAAAAATTCTTATAGATATTCCTAGTAATGAAATGCAGATTTTTGTAGAAATGTTGGTGGCCCACTCAGAATTGGAAAACTCTCCCTCTTAGTACCCCCTTTTAAGGAATGGTAGATTAAAATGCACTGTGTCACACAATCCAAAGAACTCTATGCCAATCATGTAGGTGCTAATTCTAAATTCATGCAGCGGTGCACCAATTTTTTGACAGAAATAATGTGAAATAGTCTATTATCAAAGAATGATTTTTTTTAAATTCACCATTGAGTCTCTAAAATTGCTTCGACTTAGAGGAAAGAAGGGTTTTCTGTGTGCTAGCATTTAATTAAACAATGCACTTTTGACATAATGTAACATTTAGCTAGCTGTTTCAATATTATCTAAAGCCTATTAGCAACATTATGAGGTAGTTTTAACAAACAACTTTTTAAAAATAAGATTGGTTTTTGAATAGCAGTACCATGTTCAACACTTAGGGGGTTATTCTAACTTTGGAGGAGTGTTAATCTGTCCCAAAAGTGACGGTAAAGTGACGGATATACCACCAGCGGTATTACGAGTTCCATAGGATATAATGGACTCGTAATACGGCTGGTGGTAAATCCGTCACTTTTCCGTCACTTTTGGGACGGATTAACACCTCCTCCAAAGTTAGAATAACCCCCTTAATCCGTATTAGACAGTGTCTTGATATAGTGGGTCTTTGGACCTAAATATTCACATAAATGCTTTTATAATCATGTTCTGTTTATGTGTATGTTTAACAGTTTTGATGTACCCCTGAAAGCTTAATAAAATTATATATAAAAAAGAATACCAGTCTGTACAACATACTCTTCCCATGGGATGATAGTAAACTCCATGATAACAAAAAGTTTAAAATGTTTTAAATAGTTGAACACTTTAAGTGACTTAGGTGGCTCATTGGGCTCTAGACTACGTTTTCGATTTTTTATAAAATAAGTTTCCCCCACTATGACATGTTCTATTTGTACATCTGTTTGTAACTTGTTATACCCAGGATGCTGAAGCAATCAGACAACAGCTACAAAAATCTGAAACTGAAATAGAAGAAAAGAAAGAAGAAAATCGAACACTCAGTATCCTATTAGAGCAGCTCCAGGAAGAGAAGAGCCGACTTAGCAAGAAAATTGAAAAGTTTGAAAGAGCAGGTACTGAGAAGGTTTATCAAATTTGTAATTTCTATGACTTTATTGATGCCATCATTGACATATTGATTATTTTAATTAATTTTATTACATTTTTCATGAACCTGCGTATCAATATACATAGTCCGAAAATTTGCACTGTATATATCTTGCAATAGGTATATAAAAAAAAAATGAAATTATACTTTTTTTTATCTCAAAGATGCCCTTAGCATAGCTAGCATCAACAATATTAAATACTATTGCAGAAGCCCATATACCTACTCAGTTCTTCACTGCCACTCCTTACCCATCAGCCAACCACCCACACTCCCCAGTCCAAATGTTACATCATTCAGCAGTAATAACTAGGTAGAGACCAGAATTATGATTCCCTTTGCAGTTCAGCAGTGATGGGCAGAGTGGAACACATCACCCTGTCAGCCTTCTGTCCAAAAGTTTCTGTCCAAAATGCAGCATGTTCTTCAGCTTTCTACCCAAAATGCAACATGATCATTGTGGCTATGGCCAGGCTACTACTAAATATGTCTAGACTCCACTCTTTTTCAGCTCAACTCGGGGAACTTAATTGACTCCCAGTTGAGAAGAGAATAAAGTTCAATCATTGTCTCTTGCCCAGAGCACGTGCTTTAACACCAGTCCAGTGAGAATTCAGAAACATATTATCTATTATTCCCCTTCAAGACCTCTCAGATCTCCATGTCTGCTGTCTCCAAGATACTAGCTCAGCTGAAAAAGCAGTCATACTTTCAAATTTCTTGGTTCTAAATTGTGGAACTGGCTTTCATTAAGGCTTCACACCATCACAAATTGTCCCCTATCTTTGAAAGCACCACAGACTTGCCTTTTCACAGCACCTTAATCCTACTGCCTGAGTGCATCTCATTCTGCAGTCTAGCTTTCAGCACCTAGAAACCCACTTCTTGGACATTAGAATTGCTTTATAAATTGTTGTTACGTTAAAATGTATATTGCCTTCATTCCTCAGTTTCAATAAAGACTGCAACTGTTTCCATCGAGAAGTCTGCTATAGGTTTTCTACGTATACCATGCTGCCATTGACCTTTTATTCACTGCCTTTTCCCACCCTCTATTTGGTGGTCCCTCAGTAATTGCCAGTGCAGCACACAATATTCCTACGAGGAATAACTAGGGCCAAATCTAAAAATCAATTTCCCACTTTTATCTCCTTCCATCGGGCATATAATCTTAGCAGGCATGCCTCCATTTTTTGCAGTCTATTAGTGTGCGTTCCATATCGGCCACTATTCCTGTCCAAAACTACCCTAATACTGGGAAGCTCTACACAGGTGGGTCAATACAGCATCAACTAAAGCACAGCGAGGGCAGCAGATGTTATTCATGTGCATCATGACCTTTAGGCCCTCATTTTAACACTGGCGGAAAATTCCACCTACTGCCACGGCGACTGTATCCAAAAGTCCATTGCCGTGGCTACCTACCGTCCACCATAAAATGACCATGACCAGAAGGCTGGCGGAATTCCGGCTACTGTCATGGCGGCGGACGGCGGTATGGTGGAACTGCTGCCAGCAGCAGAGCCACGCCAGGGGAACGCAGCTAACCGTATCATTACACATGCTGTTTTTGTATGCGTGCATGCGGGTGTGAGTCGTGTGGAATGCGTGTGTGAATGAATGGGTGTGTACGTGTATGTTGTGTCTTGTGGATGCATGTGTGCTATAATGTATGTTAGTTTGTGTTACGGTGTGTGTGTATGTATGTATGCATGCGTGGGTGGATGTGGGTATGCGTGTGTGTGTGAGTGTATGTTTGCGCATGTGTGTGTGTATGTTGGGGGGCAGAAGGGGGAGGCAGAGGGTTGGGGAGGACTCTGGGGAGGGAGAGGGAAGAGTGTGGGGGGCACCCCTATCAGTGCCAGGGAAGGAATTCACTGCCACTGATAGTGCCTACCACCATGGTTTTCGTGGCGGTAAGATTGCCATGAAAACCATGGCAGTAGGCGGGGTCATGATCCCGAGGGTGGGATTGTGACGGCCGCCTGGCTGGAGTCCGAAGTCTCCAGCCTGGAGGCTGTTACCACCCTGATGGATGGAGTGGTACATTGGCAGTTTGGCTTGAGCCAAACCTCCAATGTCATATTTTGGGGAAAGGTACCGCCAGCCTGTTGGCAGTACCTTTCCCCAAAATACCGCCGTCCGCCAGGGTCGTAATGACCGCCTTAGTCTATGGTTGGTGAGGTACGTGGCATGAAGATAATTAAACTGTATATTTATAGCAAGCATTTCTGGAGAGTTTGTGAGGGTTTCAAAAGCCTGCTCACATTCTTTCCCTCTAAATGGTCTGCCTGACACTTCCTCCCACCTGGCTCGGTTCATAGACATCACGTCTTATGTCAGTGACAGAAGTGTTTTATATAGCTATTAGGGCAAATCAACATCGACTACCAAAAGTCAACAGAACCTGAAGAAATTCATGCATTTTCGGATCTACAAGGCTGGGTCCCTGTTAGACCTGGCGTTCTTTGCATAGTCTCCCCTGTCTTTTTGCCTCAGCCTCCTATGTTGTGACTGTGTGACGGACTTTGTTTTTTCTGGTTTTTGAGAGAACTTTCCCACTGTTGACCAGTGCTAAAGTGCAAGTGCTGTCTGTGTAAATGTATTTGTAATAGGGTTTTTTCATGATTGGCATATTTGATTTACTAGTAAGCCCTTAGTAAAGTGCACTAGACGTGCCCGGGGCCTGTAAATCAAATGGTACTAGTGGGCCTGCAGCACTGATTGTGCCACCCTCAGTAGTCCTGTAAACATGTCTCAGACCTGCCACTACAGTGTCTGTAGGTGCACTTTTAAACAACCAATTCGACCTGGTTACTGTACCCGCCTGCCAGACCCAAACCTTCCCTTTTTGTAAATGTAAGGCACCCCTAAGGAAGGTCCTAGGTAGCCCCATGGGCAGGGTTCAGTGCAATGTATGTTAAAGGTAGGACATGTACTGATGTGTTTTACATGTCCTGGCAGTGAAATACTGCTAAATTTGTTTTTTACTGTTGCAAGGCCTATCTCTCCTGTAGGTTATCATGGGGACTACCTTTAAATATCTTAAGTCTGGTTTCCCATTGGGAACAGATAGAGATGTGGAGTTGAGGGTCTCTGAACTCACAATTTAAACATACATCTTTTGGTAAAGTTGGTTTCTAGATTGTCAGTTTGAAAATGCCACTTTTAGAAAGTGAACATTTTCTTGCTTAACCATTCTGTGCTTCTGCCTGCTTGTGTAGTCCACGTCTGAGTCAGACTGATAGTTGGGCTGTTGTGAATTTTCTCTAGACAGTGACACAAAGGGAGCTGTAGACTGCATATCCTGATCAGTCTCCTGGGCTAAAGTGGGGAGGAAGGAGCTGGCACATCTGAAAGGGCTGTGTCTGTCCTCACACAATGCAGTTTCCTACCCTCTGGTGTGTGTTTCTGGGCCTGGCCCGGGAAAGGCAGGATTTTGTCAACAACAGAGACTTTCCTTTGAAGTTTGCGTACTTCAAAGGCAGAACTGGGTATAACTAGTGGGTCAAAACCCCAGATTTTTAGAACACTTCTGGATCAAGAGGAACCTCTGCCAAGGAGAAGAGCCAAAGAGCTGGACAACGAGTACTGCCCCTTTGCTGTGTGTGCTTTGCTGAGTTGGCCTGCAGTTGCTGCTTCTGCCTTAGAGAGGGCAAAGACTGGACTCTGCTGCAAATCCTCCTTGTGAAGATTCTCCAAGGGCTTGGACTGAGCTTGCTTCCTGTTAAGAAGTCTCAGGGACAAAAAAGACTTCACTTACTGTCAACTCTAACTTGACAGGAGGTACCTACTCCAGTTTCTGGGCTCTTGGGAGTGAAAGCTGGTGAAGAAAAACTAAGTGCACTGACTTCAGACGACACCCGAACTGATGCAGCTTCTGAATCCTGCAACGCAGCCTGCCAATGAAGCCATGGTCCCCACTGGAGTGCGATGACCCCGCAGGCCTGACGCCGCCTCAACTTCACTGAAGTCCACGACTCTGTGAGTCCTGAAGTGCTGTGTGACCGACGTCCGTGACACCTTACTCCACCTCAGTGCCTGCTGCCTTGTGGTTTAATCGCGACCCTGTGAGGTTGCCTCACCGCGTCTTGACTGCTGGACATCGACCCCGAAAGAGCATAAGGAACCAGTGCTTTGCACTGACACCGCCTCATCTACACTGCTCTATAACAAGGTCCAGACACCTCGCACCAATGCCTCCTCCCCTCTGCTCCGCAGCACCGGAATCGTCGCTGCACCGGATTCAGCAATGCCTCGATCTCCTACTCTGCAAACCGGCTTGTTTCCTCATTTTCATGAGGTACTGTACCTGTGGGTCCGTGCAAATCTGTGACTGGTGCCATTGGCATCGGTTTGTTGGGAACGACTCCGTCACGACACTAGGATAGCACCAAATTGAGGCATTTGTGTTTCTAAGTGTTATATTGAAGGTTATTCTTTGAAAATTCATACTTTTGCTTGTATATGTTGGACAGTTGTCATTTTGGTCTTGTTTTACTCAGATAAATATTGCCTATTTATCTAAACTGGTGTTGAGTGCTTTTGTGGTGTTTCCACTGTGTTACTGTGTGTGTTGATACAAATGCTTTACACTTGGCCTTAGAGATAAGCCTTGCTGCTTGTGCCAAGCTACCAAGGGGGTGAGCAGGGTTTGTCTTAGGAGTGTAACTCCCTGACCCTGACTACAGTGGGTGTCCCTGCTTGGACAGAGTGCGAACTGACTGACAGAGACCCCATTTCTAACAGCCCCCATAACTGCCACTCAAGAAACTGTGCTTTGGGCTAGCCATCCTCCTCAATCTTGGCATCCAGAATCTGGAGCGCTCCCCCAAAGTAACAATATCCCATCATCTCTAACCTAACTCTAGACCACTGCCTCAAATGCTTGTCTTTAAAATCCAAATCCCCTGCCCAGTGTGGGAAGTCCAATCAAAGGCAAGACAGGTACATACACTGAACACTTCTGGTTCTATTTAACCTCTGCCCTGCAGTAGTTGAGTGCCATGGAGAGCAGTGTGGGCTGTCCTATCAATTTCAACGCATTAGCACAATCAATGCACCTCCGCTGCTCAGATCCCCTATTTTCCCTATCTCCTCTATGTTCAAGCCCAAAAGCCACTAGGCCAGCCACTGAAGTTGTACTGCCAGGATGTACAGTTTGTAGTCTGGAACTACCAGTCCCCCATTCTCATTGGTCACTGCAAAGTATTTAGCAAGACCCAGTGTTGTCCCTCCTCCCTAATTACATCCCGTAGCAGTGTGTTCAGTGCCAGAAACCAAATCTGAGGAATACAAACTGGAAGGCTTGTAAAGTAATAGAGCGCATGTGGTAGAATCACTGACATGGACAAGGCAACTACCCTTCAAGGATCTTAGACACAAGGTAAGCGAACTTGGCAGTTGTCTTATGTCAAATTGATTTATTTTGACTCCCAAGTATTTGGAGTGTCACTTGATGCTTGAGTCTAGGACTACTTGTGTTCAGGACAATAATACCAGAGACACCGAAAAGGCACAGACTTTGCTCCATTTAGTACATAAGCCAGATACTCTTCCCCAGTTTAGCCAGAATCTACGCTCCATGGAATCCCCTGTTTCTGCATCCCGTGGGTGGAGAAGCATGTTGTCCAAATAAAGCGTGATTACATGCTCTCTATTGCGCAGTGGAATTCCCTTTCCTCTGCTTTCATTCTAACAAATGGCTTGAACAATAGGGCGCATAGCAACGGCGAAAGGGGCATCCTTGCCATATCTCCCTATGCCCCTGGAATGCAAAGCATAAACATCTCCCAGATCGGACCCTCGCCTCAGCATCCAAATGCATTAAGGTGACCCACCATTCTCATCCCTGGCCTAATTTCATAAACCTCATGGCAGCCCGTAAGCATCAACAGTGAAGAGTATCAAATGCTTTGCACAGGACTACAGACAAAAGCAATGCAGTAGAAGGGTGCTGCATGTACAACTGCCGGATGTTAAAGAAGCAATGCACTGGGGAATAAAGCTATTCTCGTTGTGATGAACAAATGATTTCAGGTGTGATGTCACCATATGAAAATCACAGTTGGTCCTTCACCGGAGGTAACATTCCACCCATCACTTTTGTATTTTTTTGGGAGAAAAGAAGAAGAGAGGAAGCTGGGTTGTGGATGGTTAATGATTGTGATGTAGTGTTCTTAACAGAGTTGAGTCTTCAACTCATTTCTAAATTGAAGCAGTGTTGGTATGGTCCTGATGTAAATGGGGCTGTTGTTCCAGATCCTGGATGCATGGATGGAAAATGCCTGCCTTCTTGTTCTTTCTGTTTCAGTCTGCAGTCTGATGGTGCCCTGGCGGTGGGTGTGCTGAGATCCGCCAGAAATTGTAAACTTGTCTGTAAGACAAGCAATGGGAGCTGCTTGTGATAGCTTTGTAAATGATGCATCTAGTTTTGAAGAGGTTGGGTCGGCAAGGGGAGCCAATGGAGTTCCATAAGGATGGAGGTGATGTGATCTTAGTTCTTCAGACCTTGAATGAGAGGTGTTGCTGCATGTAGAATGCCCATAAGAGGATGTATAAATTGATCAACACAAACACAAGAGGTGCTATGTGGAGTCTGGGAGGCCATGAAGTAAGGCGTTACATCTATCCAGATGCAAGTGTATGAGGACTTGAACAGCAGTTCTGAGATGTGTACAAGTTTTTTTTTATAGAAGAAAGCTGGTGCTATGCTCTTTTTGTGCTTTTTGGCATTGTGTTCCTTGAGGGTAACGGTGTCCAGGATGAATCGAAGTAGATTAACTTTCAGTGAAGGTTGGTGTTTGAAGCAATCATGGTTCATGTCACTACACCAGGTTTATACAGTATCTTTTTTATGGTTTGGGGTTTGAAACCATCATGATTCATGTCACTGCACCAGGTTTTTACAGTATCTTGTTTATTGTTCTTGGCAAACAACAGGAATCCTGTATTGTAAGGGTTTAGCTTTAGGTAGGCGCTGGATATCCAGGCCTGGATGTTGTGCAAGCAGGGTTTGAGGCACTGGATTTCTGAAGCAGAGACTTTCAAGTAGAGTTTTGTATCATCCGCACATTGGTGAATCTTGATGCTGTACTCTGTGAGTAGAAGCACAAAGAACAATTGATGGGCGGAATGATGGACTAATCAAACATCCATTCCCAGTCACAAATCTGGGTTTAATCCATCATTTTTTGCTCACCACGTCACCCCAGTTTGGACCCAGCCATATGCAAATCAGTCTTGACCCTGCTCCCCAGGGGAGCAGTCCACCCAGAACTGTCCCCAAAACTGGTCTCAGGATGCTTGTCTCCAGTCCAGGGAGGACCTGGCCTGGCAGTTCTGGCTGAATGTTTGATTTGTTCAGTGTTCCGTCCATCATCTGTTCTTTTTGCTGTTGTCATCTGTGAGTAGAGCACCAAGTGACCCCATGTATAGGATGAAGATAGCATCGAGCCCTGGGGGCTCTGCAGGTGGTAAGGGCCTTTTGTGACCTCAACTTGCCCATGTGAACAAATTGTTGTCAGTTGAAAAAGTTTGAGAAGACCCAGTGGAGGACATTGCAGGTGAATCCCATTTGATGCTCCTGGAAGATATAAGGGTGGTATGGATGACTGTGTCGAAGGCAGCTTAGAGGTCCAGCAATTGCAGAAGGCAGGAGTCATCTTCATCTGTGGTCAAGAGGGCATCATCTATGATGTGTAAGATAGCTGTTTCCATACTGCAGCATGCTCTGTAGCCAAACCTGTAGTGGTGCAGGAGATGGGTAGCACTGGTATGGTCTTGGAGTTGAACATAGACTCCTTTTTCAATAATCTTGCCGTTAAGTGCTAGGTGAGTGATGGACCGGTAGTTGGCAAGATCATCTGGACCTAGTGTAGGTTTCTTTAGGAGTAGAAGGGCCTGGCCTGTCTTGAGAGCTTATACAAGATGCCTTCAGTGGATGAGGCATTGGGAGATCATCTATAGCAGTTTTCTCAAAGTACGGGCTGTTGGGGGTCTGGCAAACCTTCCCCTATTCCCCCTCCCCAGTAAAGTGACAGTTGCAGTTGAGAAGGATGCTCCAGCTCGGATATGTTTTTTGTTGCTTATGTTAGCCAAACAACAAGCCCAGAATCACAAAAACGATTTTCCAAGGGTATGTTTTTGTGCTATTTAGCCAATGGGCTTTGTTTTTACACCTAATCTAGCTTTCTGAAAGGCAGCCCTTCTCATACCCGAAAAAAAGGGCATAAAAAAGTATGGGAACTGTGATTGTGAATGTGATTGGATAGGGTCAGTGAGCGTTAGAAGGGCGTCAGTCAGGTAGCTAAAAAGAACAAAATATTTTAAAACTAAAATGTAGTTTTTAACCTACGTGTAATTGAATATAAAATGTAGTACTGACTCTTTAACTGGACAAATATTGGAAAAGGTAAGAGGTCGCATCTATGAGACCTGTTGGTGTTGGCAATGATTTTTAACCATGGTGTATAGCAGCACAACTGCTAAGCAGCATTGCTTTAAATAATGTGAAAGAATCTCTATGACATGGCAGTTGCGTATTTTTTCTAGCATTTTTTGTCTTTTTATTTACCAGTCCCAGATGGGTTAGCAAATAAATGTTGCACGCAATGCACATTTTTGATCTAGAACTAATGTGCTTTTTTTGATACAGCCATAATGTGACTTTAAAAAAAAAAAAAAAAACTCAAACATACAGGGAAGTAAGTTGGGTGGAGTGCCATAGTATAGATGGGGCCTCTGTGCACACCCTAAATTGTACTTTTTGGCACCTGAGAAAACGTTTGTGAGTACCCATAATCTACAGTGTCAGCTTTGAAAAAGGACAATGGTAAGACATCATCTTTATAAGAAGTGGCTATGAGGGAATGGAGTATGTCAGTGAGATCTGGAAGATATACAGCTTCAAAGAGTGATTATTGCGGGAGTCTACGGGAAGGGTGGGTGTAAGAATTGAAACAGGCTTTTTGTTGTCAATATGCAGTCTTATCTTCTGTAGTTTTTAATGGAAGAAGGGGTTGATGGCCTTGCACTTTTCTGTGGATTGAGAAACAAGTGGGACCAGCAGGAGGTTGATGCAGTGCTTTTGTCTTGAGCAGCATTCTGCTTCGCCATGCAAGATAAAGCTCATACATGCACCCCAAAAGCGATGTTCCTCTGGATGACTGACCTGGATCTCTCCCCTACCGTGGATCAGTGGTGTTAATGTTGTTTCCAGACAGGCGCACTGTGCCTAATCTATCGCCTGCAACTGATTCACATTAAGTTTTTACACAGAATGTGATATACACCGGGCTCCTTTCATGGCATGGGCCAGGTTAGCAGCCATAGTTGCATGTGTTGCAGAACCCAAGATTTAGACTGTACATATGGCGTGCTGATGTCCTGCTGTTGCTAGATGTTGCTAGATGTTGGTCATCTGTGTTTGACACCACCAACTCCATCATTGACTTCTCCCTGCATCAGTCTCTGCTAGTTGCCTTCGTAGGCTACATGAAGGGAGTCCCTGTTGGGGTTAGGCATCTCACTGTTTTACTGCTTTTACTAGCTAAGCAGAGGGTGGCAATGTATTAAGGCCGATGTCCTGCTCTTGTCCCAGGTTGTTGGCTTCAGGACTTCGTCTGTTGCCAGGAGCAACATGAGGGCTACTGGGAGGTGATGCCTGCTAGATCTTGCCCTAAAGATATATGGGGCCTGCTCACAATTTATTTAGCACTCTGAACAGTCCGGAGGTCGCCAATCCCGGATTAGGAGATGGGAGAACACAATTCATTAGCCGCACTTTGAGCACCAGCCCTGTAACACGATATGTTGGTTGACGACGATTTGTTCGGTACTACGCTGGCATACCATGAGCATTCATACCGAGTAATACTGCTGTGTACATTTCCTCGTCCTATAGCAGATCCATTTTTAGGAACTGTCCATCATATTTTAACTGTGGATATATATGTACCTGGGACGTTGTGTCGCACTACTTCACTGTGTACTGTTCATTTGTAAATTTATATATTGCCCTGAATATTTCTTCACTGCTGAATTGTGAATTGTTTGATTTTTGTTTCGAATATAATAATGAAAAAACATTAAGTGGACTATGGAGAAGCCTCTTAGGGATCTTAAGGTTTGGTATTCTCTTTTGTGTTGACCTCGGTTTGTTGGTAGAGATAAGGACCACAAAGTGATCGTTCTAGGGTCATGGGTGGTTTGCATTGTATTGTTGGTGATGTTGAGAACAAAATGTCATGGATGTGGCATTTGGGGTGTGTTTTGTATATAAAGTACTGTACCACATTGAGTGTATCGATGAGGTTGAAGAGGGTGTCCTTTCACGTTGGAATAAGTTATCCCAGTTTGTAATCTTATTAAAGAAGATTTTAACCATATGACTTTGCCCTGCCCAGAAATTGAAAAGCTTTGGATGCAGTTAATTGGGCACTTAAAAAACGATCCTGCACAAGCCTGTCTACTGCAGATGTATCTATGTTTACTCGGTCTTTACCCACACCCAGAAGGAGTTCCAGATTTCTGGATCTTGAAATGGCACCAGTTAAAAGAGCCACTGCCATGAGCATGAGATCTCCAGATGGACAAACTAATAGTAGATGGAAGAGCGACGTAGAGATGTTGACAGTATGGATTGAGTGACTGTAAAAAGTGAAGAAAGGAAACGGTTACACCAAAAAACAATAGCGGCAATTAAGGAGTACTGGAGCAGTACGGGGGCAGCAGACACTGGAGGACAGCGAAGTTCTTGAACTGAAAGCTTGTATATATGTGAAATATAATTAGCAATCATGAGGAGGTTACAAAGCAACACACGCCAAATTGGACATAGGAGGTGACTGATATAGACAGAGATAGGAATATTATGATTCATAATACATTTATAGGTACCAAGCACCAGCTGTACATATAATTGTATTATACACAATGCATTGCATTAGAATATAATGGTTCATGAATATGCGCATCTGTCAGAGTTTTGCCTTCTTGTTTTATGAATAAGTGCCAAAATGAAGTTAGTTGCTGTTAATCACGTCCTCCTCAGGAGTATGTAGGTAAATCTGATGAACATGCATGGTACTGACCCACCTCTGTACCTGCGCTACTCCAAAATGTGTTCAGTGATTTGCATTACAGTGCTACTATTATGTTAAAAACAATTACAAATCATTTAAGGAAGTGGATGTCTCGTGTGTTTTTTTTTTTAGCTTGTGTTGTTTTGGGGGATGAAGTCACCCAAGAGGGTTGTGTGGGTGTGCATTTTAAACTCTTTTGTTAAATACTTCTGGTTTTCGGACTGGAGCTGGAGGCACTCTTTTATAGCTCCTAAAAAAACGGCATCCTGCAGCTATATTATTTGTTTATTTTTTTTTTTAATTCCGGGACGCTTACTCTATTTGTGTTTTGCAGTAGCTAGAAGTCGAGAAATAAACAGTAAGACCTAGACCCTGGTTTCGGCCAAACACTGCACCCCACGCCAAGCATATTTGGTTTACCCTATTTGATATGGATCCAGATCTGACCCACACCGCACAGCCTGCCCACATTTTAATGAATGTGTGAAAACTCAGACCTTAGGTATTTATAGTTGATTTTGACTAAATTGTTGGAATGCAGTGAAACTATGTTCAGGACATTGTTACAAAATAGGAGGGACTGGGGGGACCAGTCCAGTGGAAACCAAAGCGAGGCTGAGGTCTTAATGCTATCTGGGGGCTAGAGACACATTCCGTTCACTCGTAGTCAGGCTGGGGGGCTTGAGAGCAGTGGTGTTTTGTCTGGCAGGGTTGTGATGACAGAGGTTCTCACGGTTCTCGGTCTTCTACAGAAGAGGCTGCAGGTGGGGACTGGAGGACCAGTCTGGCCGATCCTAAAAGGGGCTGGTGGAGGCTCAGCTCTTAAGGGTCTCTAGATGACATAGGCATCATTGGTTGCTGTGAACTCGGGCTGGGGTTCTCGGTTGCATAGGTGTTTTGGCCAGTGAGTCGCGGTGGTCAGAGGCTCTCACTGTTTTCAGCGGTACAGCAGAAGAGGGGCAAACAGGACACTCTTGACATGGGGATCACTGTCTCTAAAGACCCTCAATGTACAGATCAATCTTCCTTGGTGTTGGTGTCTGGACTGGACACAACAAGCCTTTGCTGCTGCAACTGCTCTGGTACCTAGGGAATTGATGCTGTGGGGATCCTGAAGGGGTCAGCATCTCGAACAACACTGGGGAGATGGGGCTGACCTCCTAGAACGTCGGTGATCTCTTCCTGGCAGGTTGCTCCCTCGGTGGACCCGATGATCAGCAACATGGTGGTCCAGACAGCTGCTTTTGGTGGCCATAGATGCAGGGAAGTATCTCCTCTACTCCAAGGGACATATTTACCGGTTGTTGAGGTGCTGGGAGGGCTTCCAAGGGTTTGGGGAGGTTGTCCAGCTGTTTACGAAGCCAGTCCCATTGATTGTTGAAGTGCAAGCAGCTTGGCAGGGTTTAGCGCCAGTCTTTGGTGCAGGTCTTCAGTTCTCCCTTGGCCCTTCTTTTCACTTCCTCGGTTCCCAGGAGTCGAAGTCTTGACTTGGGCATAACTCTGTCCCAGAGTTCCTAATTTCACCACACACAAGATGTTGGAATTCTTTCTTTCGTGTTCCATACAGGTAGCCCACCCCAGGGATGTGACTAGCCCGATAGTGTTACACACCTCCTGACTATTTAATTTTCCACCTGTCTTGGTGCCAAATGGGCCTAAGGGCAGGGAGTGGCATTCTCCAGGTCTGGAGGAAGGTGTTGTCACATATCAAAGGTGGCAGATGCTTTGAAGCCTCTGGCCTTGATATACTGATTTTCTAGCCTTCGTGCTGGAGGAGGTGATAACACCTCCTGCCAGAGCATGCATTGTTCCTGACCTCCTGAGAATGTGGGCTCTTACCTGCAGTAGGGTCAGAAATGCATCTATGGTGGCATGCTGGACAAAACTAGTCAGCCAGCACACTAAAATACTAGTATGTTTTCAGGGGGCACCTCTAAGGTGCCCTCTCAGTGCATATCATATTAAGGGCCAGATGTATGATCACGGCCCATTGCGATTCGGTAATAGCGATTTTTAAGAAATCGTTATTACCGACTCGCAAAGGGCCATGTATCACATTTGCGAATCAGTAATAGCGATTTCTTAAAAATCGCAAATTGTGATACTGGCCCCATTCGTAATAGCGATTTCTTAGTTGTGGTCTGCGAATGCATTTGATGCATCGCAGAGCACGGTTTTGCACTCGCAAACGGCCAATTTTACCGTTTGCGAGTGCAAAATCATTTCATACATCTGGCCCTAAATCTAGTACTGGCATCAGTACATATTTATTAAGACAAAGGCATTCGATACCAAACACCACAGGTTTCGGTGAAACCATTATGTAGCTGGCTAATCGTTTTGACCAGTACCCATTATATACTTTAAGATGGCTTCCCTGCTCACTTGTAATATCTAGCAGTGGTAATAGATAATACAGGGGCATATATATCATGCAGATATGTCCTCATGTGTGCTATAATGCACCCTGTCTTAACGCTCAAAGGTCTGCTGTAGGTGTCAGCCCATGAAGTGTCTTTGGCATGGCACACAGGAGTGTGCCATGTCATGTTTCAAACATGGTTTGCACCATGTCACACAGCCTGCACTTTATGTGTAATTTGTGTGTGGGTCTCTTAGGGTGGTATAAGATATGCTGCAGCCTTTATGGACCCTCTCTAGTACCCATGTGTAGGAGGCTGGCCTGGCTTGTAGTGGGTACCAAGGGGCACCAAGGGGTACCAAGGGGTACTTACACTCTGTACCAGGTCCAGTTATCCCTTATTAGTGTAGAAGAGGTGTTTCTAGCAGCTTAGGCTGATAGAAGGTAGCTATAGCAGAGCAGCTTAGGCTGAACTAGGAGACATGCAAAGCTCCTACTATACCACTGGTGTCATATGCACAATATCATAAGAAAACACAATACACAGATATACTAAAAATAAAGGTACTCAGTGAGTACCCTCAGTATGAGGATGCCAAATATACACAAGATATATGTACACAATACCAAAAATATGCAGTAATAGTAAAAGAAAGTAATGCAAGCAATGTAAAGTTACAGTAGATTGCAATAGGAGCACATAGGTATAGGGGCAACACAAACCATATACTCCAAAAGTGGAATGCGAACCACGAATGGACCCCAAATCTATGTGAGCTTGTAGAGGGTCGCGGGGACTGTAAGAAAACAGTGAGGGTTAGAAAAATAGCCCACCCCAAGACCCTGTAAAGTAGGTGTAAAGTGCACCTATAACCCCCAGAGAGCACAGAAGTCGTGATAGGGGGTTTCTGCAAGGAAGACCAACACCAGCAAAGCAACAACAGTGGATTTCCGGACCTGTGTACCTGTGAAACAAGGGGACCAAGTCCAAGAGTCGCGACAATGTCGAGAGTGGCAGATGCCCAGGAAATGCCAGCTGAGGGTGCAGAGAAGCTGCTACCGGATGGTAGAAGCTGTGGATTCTGCAAGAACGAAGAGGACTAGGAACTTCCCCTTTGGAGGATGGATGTCCCACGTCGTGAAGAAGCTTGCAGAGGTGTTCCCACGCAGAAAGACTGCAAACAAGCCTTGCTAGCTGCAAGGGTCGCGGTTAGGGTTTTTGGATGCTGCTGTGGCCCAGGAGGGACCAGGATGTCGCCACTTGGATGAGGAGACAGAGGGGGCGCCCAGCAAGTCAGGGAGCCCTCACAGAAGCAGGCAGCACCCGCAGAAGTACCGGAACAGGCACTTAGAAGAGGAGTGAACCGGAGTCCACCCGAAATCACAAAAGGGAGTCCCACGACGCTGGAGAACAACTCAGAAGGTTGTGCACTGCAGGTTAGAGTGTCGGGACCCAGGCTTGGCTGTGCACGAAGGAAATCCTGGAAGAGTGCACAGGAGCCGGAGCAGCTGCAAATCACGCGGTACCCATCAATGCAGTCTAGCGTGGGGAGGCAAGGACTTACCTCCACCAAACTTGGGCTGAAGAGTCACTGGACTGTGGGAGTCACTTGGACAGAGTTGCTGAGTTCCAGGGACCACGCTTGTCGTGTTGCGAGGGGACCCAGAGGACCGGTGATGCAGTCTTTTGTTGCCTGTGGTTGCAGGGGGAAGATTCCGTCAACCCATGGGAGATTTCTTCAGAGCTCCTGGTGCAAGAAGGAGGCAGGCTACCCCTAGAGCATGCACCACCAGGAAACAGGCGAGAAAGCCAGCAGGATGAAGCGATACAAGGTTGCAGTAGTCGTCTTTGCTACTTTGTTGCAGTTTTGCAGGCGTCCTGAGCAGTCAGCGGTCGATCCTTTGTCAGAAGGTGAAGAGAGAAGTGCAGAGGAACTCTGGTGAGCTCTTGCATTCGGTATCTGAAGAATTCCCCAAAGCAGAGACCCTAAATAACCATAAAAGGAGGTTTGGCTACCTAGGAAGGAGGATAGGCTAGTAACACAGTTAAGAGCCTATCAGAAGGAGTCTCTGACGTCACCTGCTGGCACTGGCCACTCAGAGCAGTCCAGTGTGCCAGCAACACCACTGTTTCCAAGATGGCAGAGGTCTGGAGCACACTGGAGGAGCTCTGGGCACCTCCCCAGGGAGGTGCAGGTCAGGGGAGTGGTCACTCCCCTTTTCTTTGTCCAGTTTCGCGCCAGAGCAGGGCTGGGGGATCCCTGAACAGTGTAGACTGGCTTATGCAGAGATGGGCACCATCTGTGCCCATCAAAGCATTTCCAGAGGCTGGGGGAGGCTACTCCTCCCCAGCCCTGACTCCTTTTTCCAAAGGGAGAGGGTGTAACACCCTCTCTCTGAGGAAGTCCTTTGTTCTGCCTTCCTGGGCCAGGCCTGGCTGGACCAGAGGAGGGCAGAAACCTGTCTGAGGGGTTGGCGGCAGCAGCAGCAGCTGCAGTGAAACCCCGGGAAAGGTAGTTTGGCAGTACCCGGGTCTGTGCTAGAGACTCAGGGGATCATGGAATTGTCTCCCCAATGCCAGAATGGCATTGGGGTGACAATTCCATGATCTTAGACATGTTACATGGCCATGTTCGGAGTTACCATTGTGACGCTATACATAGGTAGTGACCTATGCATAGTGCACGCGTGAAATGGTGTCCCCGCACTCACAAAGTCCAGGGAATTTGCCCGGAACGATGTGGGGGCACCTTGGCTAGTGCCAGGGTGCCCACACACTAAGTAACTTAGCACCCAACCTTCACCCGGTGAAGGTTAGACATATAGGTGACTTATAAGTTACTTAAGTGCAGTGGTAAATGGCTGTGAAATAACGTGGATGTTATTTCACTCAGGCTGCAGTGGCAGGCCTGTGTAAGAATTGACAGAGCTCCCTATGGGTGGCAAAAGAAATGCTGCAGCCCATAAGGATCTCCTGGAACCCCAATACCCTGGGTACCTCAGTACCATATACTAGGGAATTATAAGGATGTTCCAGTATGCCAATGTGAATTGGTGAAATTGGTCACTAGCCTGTTAGTGACAATTTGGAAAGAAATGAGAGAGCATAACCACTGAGGTGCTGGATAGCAGAGCCTCAGTGAGACAGTTAGTCATAACACAGGTAACACATACAGGGCACACTTATGAGCACTGGGTCCCTGGCTGGCAGGGTCCCAGTGACACATACACTAAAACAACATATATACAGTGAAATATGGGGGTAACATGCCAGCAAGATGGTACTTTCCTACACCATGTCCAAGGTACCAGGTGTACCAGCTATGAGGGACTTACAGGGGTACTAAAGTCCATACCGTGTTTTAGAGAAAGAGCACTGGCGCTGAAGTCTGGTTAGCAGACGTCAGTGCACTGTCAGAGATGACAAACCAGCTTCTAGTTTGTAAAAAGGGGGCAAAAAGTGGAAGGACATCTGCAAAGAGAAATCCAGTTTCCTACTCTAAGTACAACTGGGTGTTAATTACTCTTTCTGTTTCCACACCCTAGCTATCTCAGAGAGGGCTGACTTGAGGCTGACTATATAAGACCATGAGAAACTCTCCAAGTCGCTATAACCCTGACATACTTGAAAATTTGTTTCCCCAGAATCATTTGAACCATTATTATGAAAATTCCTGGGGTCTGGAAAGTACCTGCAAGCAAAATGGTAGAATTTGATGATCGAAGGAGTAGAATGATGTGTAAAGGTGCAAAAGGACCAACAGAGCACTTCGGCCTATTCAGACTCTAGACATTTTTTGGGGTTTGGATCTCTGATCCAAATCTTACCTTACTGTTATTTTGAACATTATTTTGTGTGAAAGTAGACAAGGGGCAACTGTCCTGTTTTGCCCAAACAGATATAAAGAGTGGCAAAAATACACTAGCCCTGTACAGTATTTCTGATACTGTTAATCTACTTAGCATTCTATTTTAGAGCATCAAAGTACTCAAAGTCGATGCAAAACCATATTTAGGAGTGGAATATTTGGTGAAGCATGCCAATTTGTATAGATGAGAGACCAGCTTCCTGAATGAAATCCTGAGTGTTTCCACAGGGTGCACATATTCTATGTGCCCTGATGCATATTTAACAACATTGGAAATAGTATTTCCCCTGTACATAACTAGGGTATTGTTTGATATATATTTTCGTTCTTCTTATCTGTCACAACAAAAACGGCTGTGCTGGTTTCTTATGGTGGCAATGACTCTGGTTGAGGTGCATCTCAGACCCTTTTTCGCAAGTAAATTATATCTAAGGCTCCTCGTTATATGGTATTTTTGAACATTTCCATCTGTATTTATCCATATGTATGTTTTGCACCTCTGATTGGTATTTATCGATAGTCTGTATTTTCAGAAGAAATTGAAGCATGAAATGGTATATTTCCACATTTATTTAACTGAGAAACGTGCACTCATATTTTGATGCCTGTCACATTTTAGCAAATTAAGCAGCAAATGTAGCAAACCACTACATCCATGGGTAAATATCAGCATTATACTCCAAATATGTATTAACATGCCAGTATTTAGGGAAATCTCAACCTGTCTTTTTAACTCCCCATGCTGTCTATCTGCTGAGCTGTTGTCGCGGAATTCATGAAAGACAGCATGTAGAATCACTCACAAGAAGTACAATTTTGAGTATGTTTCCATTTTTTTAAATTAATACAGACAGGAAACATGTATATTTTCTGTCTGTAGTTTGCTGAAAAATCGGTAAAAACAGAAAACTGGGAGCCTTAACTATATCCACCATCTAATACTTGAATGGGTGCGATCATCCATCCAGAATCAGAGCACACGCATTTCAAGAGCTATTGTATCCCTTAGCAGCATTCTCCTGGCATCTGGCTGTCCGAGATATGTCGGCTGTCTTGATGGGCTACTCTCTAGGCATTCAGCTGGCATGCTTTTGGGGCTTTCTCCCATAGCAGTGCTCTGTTTGATCAAAAGCTTTTAAAGAATATGTTTGCCTAAACCCTGAGCTCCTCAGTACTGCATCTTACTATTTCCTCTCTGTTGATTCCTGAAAAGAGAGAAAGCACAACATTGAAGTATGATAATGTTACTTTTGTGGTGATTTTGTTACTTGTAGTCCATTTTCTATACCTAAGTCCAATGTATGTACCTATGTGGTACATATATCTTTAAGACAGGTAGATGTGGAGTTAGGAGTAATACATCTATATTTCCCTGTAAGCACATTCCTTTCGATATGTTGTCTCTCGATATTCTTGTACTACAATGTTGATAGTGTTGCTATTCAGTAGTACAGTCTGGAAAACCATGTATGGGTGCAGGGTCCAGTCATTTGGTGGCATGGTAACTGCTAGCTAAGAATGGGCATAAGTGTAGGGGTGTCACCATAAATATAATTTTGTTTTTTTCTGTAAATTGCATAGTTTTTTTTCAAAGATATATCATGAAAAATGAAACCTCCCTCATTGTTTATATCTGAGAAATCAAGATTGTATTAAAAACAGACAAGCATGCATTATTTGCAATACCTAAGTTGCAAGATGGTTGCCACCATTTGCATAAGAGTGAAAGTGAGAATGCAGTCAGGTTCCCAGGACATACTGCATGAAGGTTCGAGATGACAGAGGATGCAGAGAGACACAGTTTGAAAGGTGCATCTTGGGCCACTATGCAAAAGCCAAACGGCTGGCTGCTGATAAATGTACACAAAGTGACATAGCAATACAAAGCAATAGAAGCCCTCAGCTGGCACAGGAAAAAATATCAGACAGTGAAGCAGTGCAGCTCTTGAGAATTTAAAAAACTTGTAAATAATTTGAAAAAGAACATATATATTAGGTAGTTATAGTTAGGACCATGTTTCCATAGAAACATGTGTGGAGAAGTGTGGCACAATGGTTAGAGTGGTAGACCCTGATGCAGAGATCTGGCCCATCCCACCTCAGCGGGTCTTGGCTCAATTCCCTTGGACCAGATAATTCGCACCTCAGTACCTAATCTAATTAATGGGTCCCACTCTAACTCTGAGCAATAGCTTGCTTAATCTCCACAACGGCCCTCACCGCGCTTGAATGCCTGGCTTCACCCTTGGGCTGTCCAGGAGTGGGCGCCTCACAGGGAAAAGCCAGGAGGGGTTCCACAGCGGTATGCGTACTGCGCCTTGAGACCCTAACGTGTGAGTAGTGTGCTATACAAGTGCGAAGTTTACAGTTTTTTTTCAGTTTATAGAAAAAGCATTTTTGACTTGCCTATATCTTTGGCACCGTTTGACTAATCTTCATGAAATTGTCCAGAAAAAGTGCCCCAGTAATTCTTGTTGCACTTGGAAAGTTTCAGGGTGATCCGTCAAGCGGGGACCAAATAGGGTGAGGGGGTCAAAAAGGTGCCTTTATATGTTAATTCCCATAGGAGCTTTGAACACAACTACATCCCGAACCGCTGGACGGAATTACACCAGATTTGGCAGAAAGCTAGCTGTTGGTACCCAGATTATGCTTTCGCTTATTTGGTATAAATCTGTTCAGTAGTTTAAGAGAAATTAAAGGGAAAATACATTTGTATATCTAAAGCCATGGATTCTCCCTGATGACTTCACAAATAATGACGAGCTCATGCAGTGAATGAACAGCTCTGATTGGCTGCTAACACTTCAACCAGGAAGTGTTGGCAGCCATCTTGGGACTTGGCTTCAGCTGAGCCCCTCAAATAAAAGTGAAAAAAAAAGAAAACGTGCCTGGGTAGGAATACTCCGACACCCAGCCTTGTTCTTGGGATCTCAGAGAGACCCCAGTAAGGCACAAAAGAGTTTAAAAAAAAAACATTGCAGCAAATTCACACAAAAAACAATCGTGGGCTCTCACACTTGTTTTTTTTTTTAAAGCCTCCGGGTGGGGAGCCCTCGCTATGCACTGCTAATTACCGCACAAACTATGATGCTTATGACATTTTTGATAATATCAATGTAATATTTGCAGTAAAAAAAAAATACGAAAAAAGTGTGCGTGGTGAAGGGCGCAAGTTATAGTTACCTTAGGGAACAAGTTATAGTTACTTGAGATAACTCCAACTATAACAGGTGAAATTCTATGGTTTGTACATTAAAAATGTGAGCCTCACTATAACGTCCCTGTAATCTTTGTTTTTGTAAGTGAATATATATAAATCAGACATGAAAGGATGCAAAATGTGCAAAAATACAAACCAGACCTCAACAAGGTAAGAGAGGGCATCAACAATGTTTACGTTTATAGTGCAAGCAAAGTGCCCAGCTATATAGATATATAAATGAGCAATAATTACAAATGGATGCACTACTCTTTTTGTTCTAATTCTGCGTACATTGTTCAGTGTGAATTAGGTGCAATCCATGATTTGCTGCTTTTTCAAGTAGAACTGAAATCCTAAGTACTATACATTATGGCATCCGCCATCAATAATTACATTAGCTTTACACTCAGTCTACCTCCAGGAATAGCGTTAGATATGTCACCAGATCCATCTACAAACATATCCTTTTTCATGATTTCACAGACGTCTTTGTTCATGTCCGCTTAAATAAAATGTAATTGTTCCATCTATTAGAGTGAAGGAAATACTCTCAAAGTTAGTCACATTGCCTGAGTGTCACCTTTGTATCCGTCACACTGCCTTTGATCGATGGGGTGCCAAACACTATGTGCCACCTGATGGTATAATACCAGTACTTAGGTGACACTCATGAATTTATAGTCTGGAGGGCGATGCAAGGTTGCACGGCCATGTTAACGTTGACATTGCGCTAACTTTAAGAACACTATTTTTTGACAAATCTTTTTTTGTGTAAACTATGTTGTTCTTTTTTCCATCCTTGAACTCTTGCTATGCAGTTGTCTATTCAGTGGCATCATACCTTATTTTAGAAATGTTTTATTTTTTATGTTAATTTCCAGATAAAAACAGTGTGTTGTCAAGTGAAAAACCAAGGGCTATGAGCCCTTCAAAGCTGGATTGCTTTGTGAAGTCGCTAGAGGAGGAAAAGGATCACTACAAGCGGGAATGCGAGAAGCTGAGAAAGTTCTTACGCAGCAGAAGTGGAAGCCCAAAACGTAGCTGCTCGCAGGTGAGCC
This sequence comes from Pleurodeles waltl, assembly GCF_031143425.1. Classification (NCBI taxonomy): domain Eukaryota; kingdom Metazoa; phylum Chordata; class Amphibia; order Caudata; family Salamandridae; genus Pleurodeles; species Pleurodeles waltl. The sequence goes on from NC_090447.1 coordinate 435,225,122, forward strand.
ATGTGGATTAATTAGAAGCAAGAGAAAGAGCTGTTCTCTCCTAAAAGCACAGTGACAGTTCCTGTTGTTCCTCACCTTGAATGACTTGTGTATGAAACCACCTCTTTCACGATGACCCACAGAACAAAACCACTATACTTCATTTATTCCATACATTGATGTAATGTGTTCAGATGTTCTTTTTGGGCAAAATGCAGAACTAAAGTTTTTTATCTACTTATTTTTTATTGGAAACAGTTAACACTTGACACGTGTACATAACTTACAAAAATTCTTCATTGCGGCATGTAACCTCGTGGTCTTGAAGTTTTATTATAGAACGTTTCAACACTAACATGCAGGATATTTATATTTCCTAATAGCTCCAGGCTCAGTACTTTACAAGAGTGGAGTTGAAAGGGAAGGAAGCAGAGTGGAAAAACAGTGAAACATCTTCAGAGGGATGAAACAGCTATTCCAAATATTCAACTAAAACTAAAATATCAGCTAAACAATGTTAGAAGTTCTTTTTATCCCTCTGGCAATGCAGTTTACACATTTCCAAGGACCCCTAAAGACATTGCAAATTATGTCACAGTGACTTAACCAGATATCATTCATAGTCTTAAAATAGCTCATGTCCTCTTAAAAAGCCTGAAAAGGACCTAACTGTATCTGGATGGCCGTGCTTGCAAACCAACTCTCCATGTACCAAACTAAGGGACTCATATAGTGGAGCATGCTAATAGAACATCTGTCAAAACATTGACCACTGTCCTGTCTGCCCACCTCTTGATTTCCCAACCTAATTTAGTGTGTGGGGGACAGCACAGTTGTGATTAGTAGACCAGCTGCAATAGAGACTCATGTTCCACATCTGATATCCACCCAATTGATGGCAGCCCCTCCAACACCACTAGTGCCGTTATTTATTTTCTCTGGGCCTTATTACGACCTTGGCGGTGAGGTTTACTCTGTCACAAACGTGACAGATATCCCGGCCGCTATATTACAAATTCAGTTATATCCTATGAAACTTGTAATAAGGCGGACGGGATATCCGTCACGTTTGTGACAGAGTAATCCCCTCCACCAAAGTCATAATCAGGCCCTCTGAGTCTGAATTGGGAACCTGTTGCTCCTGTTCAGGAAACGTCCTTAAATGTCCCTCATGTGGTATGAGAAAACTACCAGCCTTTGGAGGAATCAGTAAATTTATCTCTGTGGGTGAACTCCTACTATGACTGTCTGTCATAAGCAATAATACAAATGACAACAGTTTTGCTAAGCCGGTCTGTCATGGCAGACCAGCTACCATTCTTTTCTTCATTTTTGCCTCCTATCATTGCTACAGGGGTTTGTTAACAAAGTAAAAAGACAGCTGATAATCGACTCAGTCAGTCATTGAGTTAGAAGAATATTTATTCAGCTTACACAACCATAAAAGAATACTACTTCATGCAACAAGATATACAATATATCATCTTATTCATTTAATACAACAAATAATTCAGCACATTAAAATACAAACAAAATACAATAATCTCAAACCCACCCACCCTAAGAACCAAACTTGCCATACTGCTTTGCAATGTAAAGTGCTTTTCTGGTAAAACGTATCAGAGCGTAGCAAATGTCCGGAATTTCAAAGTTAGAAATCTAAAACCTTCACGATACGATTTAATATTGTACAGACTAAGAACCTTCCTCTTGGGGTTTATAAGGTGCACAGAAAACCAAAAAATGATCTATGATAGTAAGGTAAGATTGCATCGCCTGATTAGATGGTGCAGTTTTCCACATTTGCCAAGGAGGGGTACTGTAGGGATTTACATCCACGCGTGAGTTTGGCCTATTCATAATAAGCTGACTTAATCAGGGTTTTAACTGATCACAGGATTTGATTTGACTCTGCATAAACCACCAAAAATCACAGCCCTTTCAAACTATGATATATATCTAAGCTGTGGAATACTTTCAGTTTTATTCAGGGCTAAGCAGTCACAAAGGATAAGTCTGGAAAATTTGAATACAGGTGTTATCCAGATGTTTAGCCACAAAGCATAACCCACCTCCGAATGGCAAAAAAAGGTTGAGGCTCCCTGAGGGACCATTAGGGGTCTGCACAGAAAAGTGTTTTGTAAAACTTGTAGCCTGGTACAGTTGGCATACCCCCACACTCCAGCACCATATGTGGCGATAGATAGACATTTAGACTTAAAGAAGGCTATCAGTTTTTTAGCCGGCCTATTTCTCAATTTTGTCGCAAATTGGAAAATTGCTTTGACTGCTCTATTATTTTGTTTACTCCTTAAAACCAATAATGGATCCTAATTTAGTTGTGAATTCAAAAGGAGATTTAAATAACAAAACTTTGTCACTTTCTCCACCATGTTTCCCTGGATATAAAAGGTCTTAGACTAAGGACCTGATTATGAGTATGGTGGCCGGACCGCCAGCCTGCTCCTGGGCACCGCATCACAACATTCCCGTGGGGCTGGCAGTTTGTCGGCAGCGCAGTCAGTGCGGCACATGCTTCAGCTCTATGGGCCTGAAGTCAATTCCGGCTGCACTTCTGCGCATCCAGCAATGTCGTGCATGGCAAACATTGCATGCACTGACATTGCTGGCAGTGGGGGCACAACATGGGCCCAGGCCACGCACAACATGGGCGTATTTTCCATGGGGCCCATCTTGTGGCCCTTTACCTGCCTTTTTGGGGTGTCACTGCCATGAAAAGGTGGGTGGAAAGGCAGGTCAAAATTTACACAGCGGTGCCAATGCCGTCACCGTCACCATTGATCGCTGCTGTCCCTACCACCGCAGTAGCTCAGAAGCCGGCGATGGCAGCGGCCTTATGGCCGTCCATCCACCAGTATCCTAATTGGGCCGTCAGACTGCCGAATTCGCAGAAGTCGGACCACCAAAGATGGTACGGCAGTCCCAAGACTGCCTTAATCAGAATCAGTCCCTTAGGTCTTTTAGGCCCACAAACCATAACAAAGGACTTGCAGTGGTTTATTTTCAAATTCAAGTAAGGCATAAAGTCAGCAAACACGTTCAGCGCTTTCTGCAAACTATTTGCTATTCTGGTTAAAATAACAGCATCATCTGCGTAGAGCAGTGTAGGGATGAAAAGAGTGCCCGCTCTTGGGAAGTCCAGCTTCTCTTGCAATAAGTGGACCCCTAAGCCATTTATATATATAAGAAACAAAAAAGGGACCAAGATACGTCTCTGGCCCACGCCCTTTGTTGACGCTATTTGGGATGTACACTCTCCCCTAGACCATACTGGATTTTAACCGATGTGTTCCAATGTAACCTTCGAAGAAGACTGACCACTAGCTCCTCCACCCCCATTGGTACAATTAACAGTGTCAAACGCACATGAAAAGTCCATGAAGGCTAAATGTAGGGAGCTGTTCAAGGACTTTGTGTATTTTCCGATAATGAGGGATAGATTAAGATATTGCTCTACCATGCCCAATCCCTGCCTAAAACCGTATTGGGCATCCAAAAAGACATTATTTGAGCTAGCCCACTCTTCGAGCTGGGATAAAAGAACCCTTCCCAAAACCTTCATCATGGAATCTATCAAGGAGATCGGCCTATAACAGGCAGGGTTGGCCCTATCTCCCTTTTTAAAAGTTGTAACAACAGTGGCCTTTTTCCAGGATGAAGGGAGTGGGCCAATGATGACGGCTCTAAAAACATTGGCAAGTAATGGAGCCCAGAGGTCTGAATTTTCTTTAAACAGGCCTACAGGGACTCCGTCTGGGCCTGGGGCTTTAGTGCCTTTACCCTGCCCGATAGCCTCCTGAACTTCCTTGACTGAAATAAACCGGCTTAAGTGAAGAGCCCTCTGCCTTCCTTGCCATGTAGTCCTATCTTCCTCTTGTGGTGCTATTGCATTATTAAAAGGGTTAAAAACACACAAAAAGTGTGTGACCCATGACATTTCAGAGATGAAGCAATCTATGTTAAAATAAGAGCCCTCTCTGAACATCGTCTGATTAACAACTTCCCAGAATTTTCTCATATCCCTTAACTGTCCCTCAACCAACAAGTCCTCCCATGCTTCTTTTTTAAGCTGGACCTTCCTTGGAGTGATTGTGCCTTTATAGAACTTACGAGCGGCAACAATCGCTTCTTGGAGTAGCCTTAAGAGTAATTTTCACTTGCCTATGTGCTTTTGAACAAGTAGTATCAAACCACTTCGGGGTGGAAGAAATATGTGGACAATATGGAGGGGGAAATAGCAGAGCATAAGCTCTCAAAACGCTGTACTTTACACTCTGAGATTATCTCATCAGATAAAAGTCTACTTACAAACTCAAAGTTTTCAGAAATAACTTTTTCCATAAACATTTTCTGATCCAGTCATTCCCATTTTAGTCTACACCCTTTGTTACTATCAAAGGTTATGGGAGTGGAAATTAGTTTAGGGTCAGCTGGGGCGTGAACCAGATTAAGATAGCCCGCTAGGGGATTATGATTGCTATCGGAGTGTACGATCACTTTAAAATCAGCTATTACACAACAGTACTCATTGGCAATTAGCATAAAATGTATCATACTGGGATTGGCTCCTCCTGTAAAAGTTGTTAAATGTATGGGAGGTGCCTTCACGCAATCATGCCAGAAAACTAGATCTTTTGAGATCACACTATTATTCAGGGCCTTCCAATTAAGGGAGTGTTTAAAGTGTGGTAATACATCACCTTCTTTATTTTCTATACCACATACCCTTAGGTCATTAAACCTGTATTTCATTCAGCACTCATGCAATACAGGGGGGGATGAACATCGCTGGTTGCCTTTACAATTGCATGGTTGGTATTTTGATGGTCAAAAAGTTATACTAAAAATTCAAAATCAGCATGCTAATGCTGCCCAATCCTACCAAAAATAGCAATTGGAACCAATGAGAGGAGTCCAAAACCTTAATTTTAATCTTGTTGCATTTGTAGAGATTAAAATAGTCAATTTACCCGTCGTTCTCCCTGAAATCATGGGAACAACAGGATTACAATAAGAAAGAGAACCGTTTGCAAAAAACCCTCCAGTGACCAGGTTTCCTGCAAACAAATCATGTCAAAGATAGTTACAAAACCCAGCCAATCCTCATTTGTTAGTTTAGAATGGATACCAGTGATGTTCCAGGATAATATGGAACAAGAATACCCAGGCTCCGTTTTGTCTAGTTGACTGACCATAATAAGACCTTGATCGCCTAACTCATCTAAATCACCTGCATATAAATCACCTACCCTTGCAATTAAAGGGGCTGTGGTTATTTCATGAGATAAGGGATTAAAATGTCTACAAAACTGTAGATGTCCGTCGTTCTCTTGCAGAGAAACAATCAGCAAGGGTTAATAGGTGGAAATTTGTCAAAGCCACTGAGCGGGTATGTCCCTCCCTATTTGTTGTGTGCCTTAAGTGTGATCTCTGCATGAGCCTATAAAAGTAGCCTAAAGGCAAAGCTCTGTTATAGGAAGGGGAGAACACCGTGAGATGTAGAGCAAAAAAGTAAATTCCTTACCACCCACTGGAATCTGAAATTAATCACAAAAAATTTCCCAGCTGAATATTTTGGAGCGTAATGTACTCCTGACATTCATCTAACTGTTAATATGTCATATGAAAGATCACTCTCCCAATCCGCATTAGTCCTCAACCAATGCATACTTTTGTGTATAAGTCCACTGCTGTTTCTTTCTCCCCTTGGCCAAGGTCGGGGCATTTTCAAGAACAATCACATATGGTGTGCATTCAGGAGGTGTATGAAGATGTGACTGTTACGGAGGATCTTGCCTGGGGCCGGTCACAGGTTGACTTATAGGCACTCTTACTGAATTGGAGGTAACTTCTTTATCCAATGAACCACCGACAGCAAATAGCCTTTTCCTGCCCAGAGCTGGCTGGCCCTCCGTATTGTGATTCAAACACCAGGTCAGTGTGTGTTTTTTTGTTGAGCCAAATTGGGACCAAAAAAAGAGTGATGGCTGGCACTTCATATCTGGGTGCATGCTGGACCATTTGCCCTGCCACTTCTTTTCAGAAGATAAGCCTCCTGCCCCCACACTCTCGCCAAAGAAGGAGTTTTTCTTCAAATATTAAGCTAATCAATGACACTGACTTGTGGAATTTTCTTCCATGGGTAACCAGATTTGAAAAACAAAAACTGGAACATTGCGCAAACATAAAAGTAAGCCTACAATTTTGCATCAACTGTGGGTCACAGAATGGCGGAACTAACAGAGATCATCAACATCAGTAACAAAATCAACGAGGCATTGAGGGGAATTCAATGTAATTTTACTTACAATGTCATCTTTGATAAGTAAATTGCCCTCTAAATGAGCCAGGGCAAATGCGAGGTGGCTCGAAAAGGCATCTGCCAATTTTTGTCAGATGGTTAGCTATCACCCACCTTTCAATAACCCCCTAATTAATAGGTTTTTTTTTTAATGACTGAGGATTGTGAACATTTACTGTGCCAAAATGCTATTCCCCTTTTAGCCTGACAGCGTTAATCAAAGATATAAGTGATATCAGGTCAGAAGCAGTCTTTATGCTCTTTAAAGATGATACCTGGATGCCTAAATAGAAGCCTCCCAGAAAGTGATATTGCTCACAGATGCTTTTTCACAAGGATCTAAATGATAATGCCATTGTTGTTATGGCTTGTGCTGTTTAGAAACAATTCAAGCCAAAAATAACTAAATAAAGAAATATGAAATATGAAAGTGTGTTGTGCAAAAGAACGATACAAATCCGACTTATTTTTTGCAGAGGAATTTAAAATTGTTTACACCCTCTCCTCCATAATTTCTTGCTGTTCAACTTAAAAAGCTGAAGGCATCCTTCACCGTAAGGTGAAAGAACCATTACCCCTCCTGCAGCCCCTCATCACTTACTCTTCAAGAAAGATCCCCTGTGCCTACAAGAAGGGAAGGAACTCTGAGATGCAGTGATTATTCAAGTTGCCTTTTAGCCCTTTGAGGATACACAAGGAATCATTGTAATGCCAAAGAGCCTTCTGGACTGTTCACATTAAAGGCCAGAAATATATACTTTCAGTTAATGAGGGTGACAAGGGACATAGCACCCTGCATCTTCTTATAGCCATTCCTGCTCAACGAATGTGTTCAAATGAATGCTTTTGGTTCTGTTACAAGAATAAATTATCCTAAATACATTCTAAATATCAGATCGTTAAATGTCATTGGACCAGAGATTTGCATTTTATGAACTCATCATCCACAGATCAGTCAAGAACATGTTATTCCAAGGGGCCTCTCCTTGTACGAGATCACCTGATAACCATCTGGCAATAGTGGAAAGAATGGTGATATTCTCTTTAGTCACCAGATAAGTACAAGAAGGCTGAAAGATGTAGTAACTCCTCAGCTTTCTTCTGTAGATGAGCAAACACTGTGGGAATTTGAGCATATAGGATTACAAAAACTGGGACCTCATTGATGACATAGTCCAGTTACGCTAGATGGAAAGAAAGCCAAGCACTTTCAATTGTAAGTTAGAAAGACTGTGGGAGTCAAAATCTTATGATATCACTGATGTCTGCTTTTATCAGATGGAAGCTGCAATCTTTCTGTGGTGTCATGCATTGTTAAAGGTTGTAGGAGGCTGGCCTGGTTTGTAGTGGGTATCAAGGGGTACTTACACTCTGCTCCAGGTCCAGGTATCCCTTATTAGTGTAGAAGAGGTGTCTAGCAGCTTAGGCTGATAGAAAAGGTAGCTTAGCAGAGCAGCTTAGGCTGAACTAGGAGACGTGTGAAGCTCCTACTATACCACTGGTGTCATATGCACAATATCATAAGAAAACACAATACACAGATATACTAAAAATAAAGGTACTTTATTTTTATGACAATATGCCAAAGTAGCTCAGTGAGTACCCTCAGTATGAGGATAGCAAATATACACAAGATATATGTACACAATACCAAAATATGCAGTAATAGCAATAGAAAACAGTGCAAGCAATGTATAGTCACAATAGAATGCAATGGGAGCACATAGGTATAGGGGCAACACAAACCATGTACTCTAGAAGTGGAATGCGAACCACGAATGGACCCCAAACCTATGTGAGCTTGTAGAGGGTCGCTGGGACTGTAAGAAAACAGTGAGGGTTAGAAAAGTAGCCAAGACCCTGAAAAGTGGGTGCAAAGTGCACCTAAGTTCCCCAGAGAGCACAGAAGTCGTGATAGGGGAATTCTGCCAGGAAGACAAACACCAGCAATGCACCTACAAAGGTGCATGTTTTTGCCCAAATGTACATATAGGGCAGCAGTCATGACTTGTGATGTCATGGGAACACATGGGAATAACGCCTCACAGAAATCAGTGGAACACAAATAGTTTCTCTTCAGACCTCCTCTCACATACTCAACCAACACAGTTTTTATACTGAAATTACCCAGCCATGGATTACACATCACAAGACGTTTGTCTTCTAGAGGACAGACTGGAGCTATGAATGCTTCAAATCGAGGTAAGGTTTAGGCTTAAGCAAAAGTGACTCGATTTCGAAAAAAAACATCCCGCTGAAGAAAGAAAAACTCAAACGTGAGTGCGAGAGATGGCACATGCAGAACATGCAGTAGGATTGAAAGAGGACCCATTAAACCATTGTTACTGGAGGATATAGAGAAACAAAGCAATAGGGAACAATTGAGGATTATTGCTATTTTGCCTTACACTATTTAATATAAAGTTGAAACCAGAACAATGTTTACTTATTTTTAGCTGGGAATCTGACCTCATGAGGTGTGAAAGATCCACAGTGTGATAACCTGTATACAGCACAAAATTGAGCAATCCATAGTTATTTGGGGGATTGTAAGCTGTTTAAGATCAATTAAAAAAGACTGGAAACCTGTGCATTTGCGAACTTTAAAATCCACAATGTGAGGGTGTGCCCATCCTTTAAGGCCTGTGTAGATAGAAGGGTGGTGGGCCTGTTGATATTGGGATGTCCTTTGCTCGCAACCCATGTGGTTCATAGGAGCCAATGAAAGCTAAAGTAGTCAGACAATCTATCTGCTTTAGTTCCTTTCGTGGATGACTCAGTTAGAAAAGGCATCACAGCATGTGCCGCCATTTCGGACCTTCTTTCTGTCATTTTGCAAATCAATGACTTGAGTGCAGAAGAAGCGCACTTGCACATTACAGCTGTGAGATTGCATTTTAGCAAATCACACCCTTGGTCTCTTGATATATCAGTGTGCTATGTTTTATGACATAAATGCCCTGTGTCTAACCTCTCGACCGGATGGCTTAATAGTAAATACTAGATCTGTGGACATTTCACAGCAGGACAAACACCAAAACCCTCTGGATTCTGGTGTTTGCCCTCGGGCGATTGCAGCTTTAAAAAAAAAAAAGTTTAGCAGGGGGAATTGGGGGAATCGAGCTCCCTGTCCCTCCGCTATGCCCACAGCCATTTCGCCATCTACAACTGCAGTGCTGTTTAAGTGCTGCAGTGAAGGCGGCCAAGTGTCTGTTGGCATAATTAACGTTGGTCAGAGTCTGAATACCATACATAATATTGTTTTTACAATTTAAGAACAGACTCATACTGTAGTCAAAAACTCAATATATAAAATATTACTTTACCATATTTATATGTACCATGTGTATATGGCACACTTACTAAAGTGACATTGATTGCTCCAACAAAGCTGGACATGAAGTCTTGGTGTACTGGTGTGGCAACAAATATAACCTTTAATCTGAAAATACCTCTTGGTGTTTACCCGTAAGCATCTTCAGCAGGGAAACTTATTTCCCATCTGCTCCTAGAGGGTAGGCTGAAAATGGCACTTAGATAGAAGGGCCCTGAAAAACCAATAGTATAGCTATGGTGGTGAAAACTTGGAGTATATATGTCATGGAAAACTTGACAGTTCTTCTAAATAGAGTTGCCCGTTTTGAGCAGACGTGGTTTCACTTTCTTACATAACACAAAAACAAGCTCCTGGGCTTAGGGTTAGATCCCACCCTCCACTTTTGTCGGCAGCAGCACTTGAGTCGGACTCTGACAGTGACTTGACCTAGAACAAGCGGTTCGAAACTCTGGATAGGAGTGTGAAGTGTATTTAGGAGCAATCATGTAGATATGCTATAAATCCATATAATGCATTGGAAGGAGGGGTGATAAAGGGAAACGTTCTATATGAGCTATTGGAGGGCTCTTTTCTCCTATTTCTTTCTTTTCTATGCGCTCCATACAGATGCAGAATTATTATAATATAAAATGTCAACTTCAACTATAAAGCTGTTAATTTTTTTTTTTTTTTTTTTTTTTTAACTCAACACACATTGTTTGTGATAAAGTAGCCTCTTTCTAGCATGGTTACCCCCATTTATGGCCTATTTGTCAGTGTGTTTTTACTGTCTCACTGGGATCCTGCTAGCTAGGACCCCAGTGCTCATAGTTTGTAACCTATTTGTCAGTCTGTTTTTACTGTCTCACTGGGATCCTGCTAGCCAGGACCCCAGTGCTCATAGTTTGTGGCCTATGTGTGTTGTCAGTATGCTTGACTGTGTCACTGAAGTTCTGCTAACCAGAACTCCAGTGCTTATGCTCTCTCTACTTACCAAATTTGTCACTACAGTTTAGTGGCTCCATATTCCAATTCTGATTGGCACACTGGACCCCCCTTATAAGTGCCTAGTATATGGTACCTAGGTACCCAGGGCATTGGGGTTCCAGGAGATCCTTATGGGCTGCAGCATTTCTTTTGCCACCTATAAGGACCTCATACAAACTTTTAATCAGGACTGCCACTGCAGCCTGAGTGAAATAGTGCACACACTATTTCACAGCCATTTTTCACTGCACCAGGTAACTTATAAGTCACCTATAAGCCTAACCTTCATTTACTGAAGGCGGGGTGCAAAGCTACTGTGTGTGAGGGCACCCTTGCACTAGCAAAGGTGCCCCCACATTGTCCAGGGCCAGTTCCCCGGATTTCATGAGTGCGGTGACACCATTATAAGCGTGCACTACATATATGTCAATACATATATGTAGCTTCACAATGGTAACTCCGAATATGGCCATGTGAGATGTCTAAGATCATGGAATTGACCCCTCCAATCCAAATCTGGTATTGGGGAGCCAATCTCATGCACCATGGGGGCTCCACCATGGACCCCCAGTACTGCCAAACCAGCTCTCTGAGATTTCCACTGCAGCCCCAGCTGCTGCCACCTCACAGATGGGTTTCTGCCCTCCTGAGGATTGAGCAACTCAAATCCAGGAAGGCAGAACAATGCATTTCCTTTAGGGGAGGGGTGTTACACCCTCTCCCATTGGAAATAGGTGTTATAGGCATGGGTGGGGTATCCTCCCAGAGCCTCTAGAAATGCTTTGAAGGGCACAAACAGTGCCCTCCTTGCATAATCCAGTCTACACCGGTTCAAGGACCCCCAGTCCCTGCTTTGGCACGAAATTGGACAAAGGAAAGGGGACCACTCCCCTGTCCATCACCGCCCCAGGGGTGGTACCCAGAGCTCCTCTGGAGTGTCCCTGGCATGAGCCATCTTGGATTCCAAGGTGTGGGGACCCTCTGGATACCTCTGAGTGGCCAGAGCTAGCAGGTGACGTCAGAGACCCCTCCTGATAGGTGCATACCTGGGTAGGTAGCCAATCCCCCTGTCAGGGCTATTTAGGGTCTCTTCTCTGGGTGTTTACTCAGATTCGGTTTGCAAGATTCCTCCAGGACTCCTCTGCATTTTCTCCTTCAGCTTCTGACCGTCGGATCAACTGCAGACCGCTACAGGAACTGCTGTAACTGCAACAAAGTATCCAGGAATACTCCCGTGACCTGCAACTTCAGCTCCAGCCAGCAATTGCAACAGTTTCCAAGGTGTGCACACTCTGAGGACTGCCTGCCTTCACCCTGCACCAGAAGAACCAAAGGAATCTCACGTGGAGTGACAGAGTCACTTCCTTGCTTCAGCAAGCACCTCTCTGCGATGACAACCGGTACTCTGGAACTCCTCTCTTGTGGACGAGCATGATCCCTGGAACACAGGTGGTGGACCGAAGTGATCCTGACTGTCCAAAGATCCAGCTGTCCAAATTTGGTGGAGGTGAGAGCTTGCCTCCCGTGCTGCGACAGTACCCCTGTGCACAGCGTCTTCTGCAGCTCCTTGGGCTTCTGTGCACTTCTTCCAAAAGTTCTTTGTGCACAGCGTAACCCAGGTCCCCAGCACTCTAGCCTGCAACGCACAGCTCCCTGAGTTGTTCTCCGGCGGCGTTGGATCCTCCAGTGTACTGCTGCGAAGACCGCACTTTGCATCTGTTTTGTCCCTGTGTTCTGGGAATCCTGTGGGCGCTGCCTCTTTCTCCTCAGTCTGAGTTGAGACCCCCAGGTCCCTCCTGGATCCAGACAGCTCTTCTTTGACGCAAACCGTGTACTTGCTTGAACCAAGGCTTGCTGGCGGAATACAGCGATGCAAACAGCCTGCATCCAACAACTCGACGTGGGACATCCCTGCACCAAGCAGGAACCCATAGCTATCTTCTTTGGTGCATTTCAGTACTTTTCTTCCAACCGGAGAATCCACTTTTGCACCTTCTTCCAGGTTGGTAGAGGCTCTTGTTCTTCCTGGACTCTTCTTCGACTTCTGGACTTGGTCTCCTCTCTCCACAGAACTTCAGGTCCAGGAATCCATTGTTTGTTGCTTGCTGTCTTGCTTGGTTCTTGCATAATTCTTCATCACGACTTGTAGTGTGTTCTAAGGAAACTTGCTGTACTTTACTCCTGCTTTCCTGGGCTCTAGGGTGGGGTACTTTACTTACCTTTGGTGTTTTCCTACACTCCCAGCTCCTCTCTACACACTACACTTGCCTAGGGGGGAATTCAACATTCTCATTCCACAATTTTAGTATATGGTTTGCGTTGCCCCTAGGCCCATTGCAGTCTATTGTATTTTCTACTGTTTGCCCTATTCTATGACTGTTTACTTACCTTATATTGGTTACTAGTGTATATATTGTGTATAATACTTACCTCCAGAAGGAGTATTGCCTCTAAGATATTTTTGGCCTTGTGTCACTAAAATAAAGTACCTTTATTTTTGGTAACACTGAGTATTGTCTTTTATTGTGTATAAATACTGTGTAACTATAGCGGAATTGCAGGAACTTTGCATGTCTCCTAGTTCAGTCTTGGCTGCTCTGCTACAGCTACCCCTAGACAGCCTAAGCTGCTAGAACACTGCCTACATTTCACTTATAAGGGATAACTGGACATATTATAAGGTGTAAGTACCTTAGGTACCCACTACAAACCAGGCCAGCCTCCTACATTGTTGAAGTAAGTTTCTCTGTGTTTTGCCATTAAAGTTCACAATAATCTATTGTTGCTAACTACCTACTAGATATAGTACCATGCTGCTTGCTAATGTTTAATGTCCTCACTTGGGTTACTTCCTGAAGCTTCATCAAGTTCGTTCGAACCTTATGATCTTAAAGAAAGAGCAATATTCTATAAGATCATACATGTCAGTGTCACTCATAACCATTGTTGATAAAGCTGATAGTTTTTCTTTCACTTCTTCAAACCAGCCAGTAGACGCTCATGGGTTACTATAGCGATGCAGCAGTAAAGTACAGCATAATATTTCCTGATCTAAACTTCACAAATTGTTGCATTTCTAAGTCAGATCAACATATCTTTTTTCAGGCTGCCAGCCTAGATTTTGACTTCACAAAAGTCCTCAGAGAACGTGATGAACTCCAGACTCTTCTGCAGAAGTACGAGCGCCACATGTCAGAAATCCAGGCCAACATCAAGGTCCTCACAGGAGAGAGGGACAAACTCAACATTCTTTACAATCGGGTAACTCCTTCCACAGAGTCTTAAAATTGTTAACGTCGGAAGTGAATGAATGTAAGAGTGCTGTTGCTCACCTGGGACTTGTGTGGAAATGTCCACCACCTAAATATCATAAAGCACTCTTGTCTGTTTTTTTCTTTCAAACAAAGTTCCTAAGGCATGCATGCTATATGTTTTTAAATGAGACTTTTAAAACTGAGTTAATCAGATTACCCTCCCATCCCACTGTGTAGACAAAGTCATATTATTTTATGAGATTTGTGTTCCTCACCAAAATATATCTTTGTATAAAAGTCCTACTTCATTAAGCCTGGTTTCAATGTTTACACAGTGGCGAGCAATGGGGTCTCAATATATAGATACCTAACTGCCTAACTGGTAATAGGTGCTGTCATTACTTGCACAGCACATTACAGTGAGTGCTGCAAAGAAAACCAGTGTTCTTCCCAAAATTCTCTCCCTCTTTCTGCTCTTGTTTTACTGAGTTCTAGATGTATCTTTAGTAGCATATAACAACCGTCTGCTGCAGCTGTCACTCACCAACAGAAGAGACTGAAGTAAAGAGGGGAAATACACTTGCATCCTTTGCAGCTACCTGTGACGGTTGCTGTATATGGATTAGAGTTGGAGTCGGAACCAAGCAGGTGATTTATTAAATCCTGCATCCTCATAAAACACTGCATCATCTCCACCCCTATTTATTTCAGTTATCCAGGACCTGCCCACAAATTTGCGCTATCCCCAAACTAGAGGTTGCTTATTAAATTTTCACGACCTGCCTAAGTGCAAGAGGCAGTGCTTAATTTGAGCTAGTGGTTTCCGGTGCAGGGCACTGGTACTTATTTTTTGAGGGCCGGTACTTATGTTTTTTGCCTCAAGCATTTACTGTGAGTGAAAGTGGCATACGGGAAAGACGGTGGAAAAGGAAAACAAAAGATTGTCACAAAGGGAGAAAGCAGAAAGCTGCAAGAGTGAGCTGTAGGGGCAAGGAATGTTTGTAATTCAATTAAGGAGGCCAGAGATGGCTTCAGGATCAAGCTGCCTCAGTATTCCAGCTTGCCATTAAAATGCAGCAGCCGTGTGTTTCTGAGGAGAGCTTTGGGCACCGGCATGTTTTTATTTACAAATTAAGTATTGGTAAGAGGACCTTTCTGTCAATGCTGTGATATTGTCCATGTTTTAAATCCAGGAGGGAAAGTAAAGGGGTCTTTTTAGAGTAAAGGAGTAAAGTTAAGATGAAGAACAACAACATATGTACAGCCCATGCACATATTACAGTACCCACATTGGTTACAGCAAGCATAGTAAAGCACCCACTCATTACAGTAGTTGCACAGCACACACAATATACACAGCACACACATATTATAGCACACAAAATACAGCATTCACATTTGGCACATCACACATGTAGTCTAGTAATAATAAAGCACCTCTCTCTGTTACACACACACACACACACACAAACACACACAGAAGAGCACACATTTCTTAAAGAATACACATGCAGAAAGGCACACACAGGGTGTACTACATGGGCACTTTGTGTGCAAGACACACACTGTACAGATTCAGCAGTAAAGACCATATGTACAATACACATATAGTATAGACAGATTTTTATGCATATTGTACACACAGCAGAACACATAGTACAATACGACATGTAAAGTACAGTACAACAAGCAGTAATGTATTGCACACACATTGTAAAATACATAATACAACAGTACAGCACACCTTATGTCAGCAGAGGGCAGTACACTAATTAAAACAGTGTGTACACCACAGACAGGTTATGCAAACTGAGATACAACACACATACTGCACACAATAAACGAAACCACATTGTAAATAACTTAGATATTACAGTCTAAACACATAAACAGCTTACAGTAACAGCACATACTGTATGGACAGTGCATAGAGTACATTGTAATACCTGATAAAGTGAAGAGTACTCATAGAGTACAGTCAGCATAGTATACACAGCACACACGTACATCACAAATACTGTATATCGATGATAATGGAGCACACACAAATTACAGCTCACATGCACAAAGATTTCATAATCAGCGTACTCAAAGTACAGTCAACACAATAAATACAGTATACCACAAATCAATTGTACAACAATAAGCACACTGGCATTATAATCTAGTGAATTATGATGGTGTTTTTTAACAGTCCATAGAGTACAATGTAATACATAGTAAAGTAAACAGCATTCATAAAGTAGAGAGTATAGTCAGCGTAGTATGTACAGCACTCACATACATCACAAATACAGTACATCAAATACAGCTCATATACACACAGACTTTGCCACCATTGTACACAACATACAGTCTAAACAATACATAAAATGTACCACAAATCAACTGTACAATGATAAGCAGACTTGCATTACAATCTATTGGATTAATGATGGTGCTTGATATAGAGATAGCATGTCAGCTTTCTGCTACTATTAAGCAAATCTAATCCCAGGAGGGAGATGGAGAAAAGAGGAGAGATAAGGTGAAATTATGAATGTGGAATGCTATAAACGAAAATGGGGGAGAAGGTGGAAGTAAAGATGAACACAGGATATTGGCTAGTTCCTTCCACAGAATTTCCACTTTTGATGAAATGCTTTATTTCCAAAACTGAGTTGTCATGAGCAAGTACAAGATCAGAGATTCTTTGATCATATCTCACCCACATTTGCCTTGTTCTGAGTTCCTATCACCTGCAGAGACCTGCAAAAATGTGTATCTTATTGTTTCTAAAATACTAGGAACCTTTGATCACACACTCTCTACAGTAAGAATGTGGAACAAAGTGCCTCATAGAGTTTCAAATAATGGAGCTCCGGTTATTTTACTAATTGAAGAGTTGCTTTGAGAATACAACATTTTCTAGCTTTGTGTTAAGAATTTTAGATTCTATTAAGGACACGGAGGCGAGGATTATGCTTCTCAATCTTTACTACTCAAAAAACAGCAGCCAATAAAAAAATAGTAAACACAGAAACACTGAATGAGGCTTTAAACCCCACCTCTCTTAACCACCAATAGCAGCCCAACATAGTCTATAAACTGGAGAGGCAGCATCTGAATTCCTCTTTCTTTGCAGACGAGCTATACCATACAGTGCCCATGTCTAGAACTCTCCAGGATGGATAGAAAAACAGCAAACCAAAGATACATTCTTGCCACAATGAAAAACAAACAGTCCATCAAAACTTCACCCTTGTTTGGGGTCAGATTCTGAAAGAAAAAATAATTATGAGACTCAAGTATACTACAGCCTGTAAAATCAAGGGTGGGTAAAATCCTTCATAACAATGCATAATGTGCCATTAACATTTTATTTACTGGGTGGGATAATCCTTGCATCCGTGTACTTAATAAAATCTAAAATTCTTAACACAAAACTAGAAAAGTTTGTTTTCTGTGTCAGAACCGGAGGCTCTGATTATGCTGGTTCAAAGCTGATCCACCACCAAATTAGAAACATGCACTACTGGTTTATTATAAAACATTTTAAACATGGAATAACTAGACCAATGGGCAGCCCTAAGAATACCTTCTAACCTAGAACCCAAAAGAAAAGCTTTTGACGCCATGGCACCTCTGGTGGAAGGGGCCCCATATACTGACATGTCAATGACTGCTTCTGACATAACCCACCGAACCCAGCGGGCCAAAGTAGCAGCTGAGACCGGTCTGAAAGGTTTTTGAATGGATATCAGAAGAGGACCAAGAGGATCCGCTTTGAAACCAACAGTGCGTTCTTCATAGACCGTTATACATTTAACCACACAGAGATTTACATTATGAGGAAAAGCCGGAGAGTCAACAGAAGTAGACATGCATTTTGTACGTTTGGATATAAGAAAAGAAACTCCAGAAGAAGAAAAAAGTCTTCTTGCTAGGTCTAAAGCTTTCACATCGGAAACCCAGTGACAAGATATTAAACAGAGTAACATGGTCAATTTAGCCAATACTTGTTTCATAGATAGCAAATGATTATCAGGCCAATTGTTCAAGAAAGATAATACAATGTTCACATCCCACAGTTGTGAGAAGCGGGGTTTGGGTGGAATCGCCACCCTAATGTCTTTAAGCAATTTACATACCAAGGGATGTTAACCAACAGGTTTATTATTTATCCATGAGTGTCCTGCCAAAATAGCTGATCTAAAGTTATTTACCGACCTGTAACACAATCCTGGTTCAGCAGATTCGGAAAGGAAATTAATAATGTCTTTGATCTCGGATCCCACAGGATCCACTTCCCTTCAAAGGCACCAACCCACCCACTTTTTCCATGTCAGAGAGTATCTTTTGTGAGTGGACAGAGCCCAAGCCTGTTGTATAAAAGAGGTAGCTGAAGAAGAAAGGCCTTGCACTTGAGCGTGTCCCCCGATATCTTCCAAGCCATAAGAAACAGCTGTCCCGATAGTAGAAGAGGATGAGGTGATCCCACCGGCTCCAGAAGGAGCTGAGGAAAGATCGGGAGCCACAGAGGAAGAGCAATGGATAGTTCCATAAGGGATGGAAACCACTGTTGACTCCTCCATAACGGAGTGAGGAGAATCGCAGTTGCTGCTTGACGACGCCAGAAAGTCGCTACTCGTCGGACCATGACAAATGAGGGAAACGCATAATTCATCTGAGTTGACCAATCCTGAAGAAATGCATCCGTTGCCAGAGCCAACGGGTCTGGTCTCCACCTGCAAACAGGTCCACCTAACACGGTCACATCAAAGACATGATCTTCTGAAACACAGAAGGAAGAAGTTTCCAGTTGCTGGAATCCTTCAAAAAACAGGAGTTCCAATCTGCTACTAGATTGTCTTTGCCTGGAAGAAATTCCTCTATCACCATGATCTTCCGATCCAAGCAAAGATGCCAAAACTCCCTGGCAATATTCGCTAAAAGGCGAGACCTGGCCCCCTAAACGATTGATGTATCTCACTGTGGACACATTGTCCATTTTCAGTAGAATGCAACAATTGCTCCTGAGTGGGGAGAGAGATCTGATGGCAAACAAACCCGCTAAGAGTTCCAGACAATTGATGTGGAGTCAAAGCTCCTCTGAAGTCCAATAACCTCCTGTCGAAAAAGGGCCGCATCTCGCTCCCCAGCCCCAACGACTTGCATCTGACTCTATCACTACCGTTCCAGGCCTCCCTGTGAGAAAGCCACCACTGGAGTTCCTCTCTGGTTTCGAGTGGGAGGGGGACCAGATGATCGTAGGAGAATCCTTGTTGCATGAAGTGAATTTTTAATCTCTGCAAGGCCCTGTAATGGAGAGGTCCCGGGCAGACTGCTTGAATCGATGAAGCCAGAAGGCCCACAATCCGGGCCAGGGACCTCAAAGGTACCATCTGTTTTGATAATGTCTTAATTCCCTCTTGATCAATTTCATTTTAATGGAAGGAAGTAACAATTGGGCTTTCACTGAATCCACCTGAAATCCCAAGAATTCCATTTGTTGATACGGAATCATGGAAGATTTCTTGTGATTGATTACAAATCCCAGTTCCTGGAGAAGAGAACCCGCCCAATGTAAGTGAGTTAGTAACAGAGATTGATCTTGTGCCATGATGATCATGTAGTCTAGATAGATTATTAGGCGAATGTCTCTCCCGTGAAGGTGTTCCACCACCGGTTTCAATAGTTTGTTGAACACCCATGGAGCTGAAGACAGACTGAAGGGGAGTGTCAGATATTCGTACCAACTGTCTCTCCATCAAAACTGAAGAAAACTTCGATGAGAAGGAGCTATGGGAACCAATAAATAAGCATCCTTGAAATCCAGATGAACCATCCAGTCTCCAACTTGAAGTAGATCTCGCAACAGATGGATGCTCTCCACCTTGAAATGGCGGTAGACTACAAATGGATTGAAATTTCTGAGGTTGAGGACTAACCTCCAACCGTCCCCTTTCTTTTGCATCAAAAAGACATTGCTGCAAAAACCCATCAGATGATGGGAAGTTAGTGCAATAGCTTTCTTTGCCAGCAAGACCTGAATTTCGCAATCTATAAAGGCTTGTTGGGGAACAAAGGATAGAAGGAGGGAGAGCCGGTTGCCGAGGGATGGCTGATAGTTCTAAAGTGTACCCTTGTACTGTATTCAGAACCCATACGTATTACTGAAGAAATGGAGGCCCATTTTTTAATAAAATATTTTTGGCTGCCTCCTAAAGGGATAGAAGGAAAAGGAAAATATATAACCTGTGGGGGTGTTATCAATGGCTCTGTAAGTTCTGCCAGCACCTCGATTGTTGTGGTTGCATGATCCTCTGTATCTGGAGGGGTAGAAGCCTGCTTGTGAAGGGTCTTGGGTCCTGTGTCGTGAAAGATTTCCTCTTGCAGGACCTTGCTGGAAGCCTCGGCCGGTTGGGGATCCTCAAAATTGACCGGTCCTTCCAAAAAGTGGATTGAACATTCTTTTAAGTGAGGACTGAGATTTGTCCAGAGACCTGAAGGTGTTGATGAGTTTCACAATGTCTTTCACAAATTTGTCTCCAAAGAGTTGCCCCTCAGCTGAGGCCAGATCTACCAATTGCAGGTCGATGTGCAATAGGATGGACTTCCTTCGCTCTGATGCCAAAGCACAATTCACATTCCCCCCCACAAAAAAAACTTGCTGAGTCCACCCAGCCAAAACCTCAGGGTGGATAGCTGCACCTGTCTCCTGAGCCTGGAGAGCCAATTCCAGAATTTTTGCAAGGGGTCCTGAAACATCTAGAAGCTTGTCCTGACAAGCCTTGAGTGCCCTGTCTATTCCTATTTTTTGGATCTTTATTGTATTTCTTGAGGAAGGTCACCATAGTATTATCGATTTCAGGGGTGACTGAACTTTTATGGGGAAGATCTGGGCGAGGGCATTCAGATCTCAATCTGGACCTGACCTCCTTTTCAAACCCTTTCCGAATTTGCAACTGCATATATTCTGCCACTGCAGGGGCTGGAGCCCAATCCGAAGCCATAGGGTGAATAATATCAGAAGGCTCAAAAGTAAAAGGAGAAGGAGTAAAAGAAGAAAAAAGTTTACGCTTCTTGTTGCTTTTCTTAGCTTAGAAGGACTCATGCGAAGAATCTGAATCAGATTCCGCAGGAGGGAAAGCTATAGGTGAAGGAGGGTCTGTAGAGTATGCTGAGAAGGGGAAGGTAGGGAAATATTGGCCAACTTTCTCTTGTGAGGCCAAAGTTGTTCAGTAGAAGAGCAGACGGAGATGAGGTTTCTCCAGAAAGAAGAGAAGAGAAGAGAAGAAGTAGAAGGACCAGCCAAGTCATCCAGTCTTTTAGACAAAGGTTGTAGGGCAGAGGTAATAACTTTATCTAAAGATTTTTGTATTGAGGAATCAATAAGCTGTTCAAAACAGGGGTCAAAATAGTAATCTTCATCCTCATATAGCCCATACATCTCCAAGACTTGCTCATAATTCTCATCATCAGACATATTAATGTCACAGCTTGAAACTTCACAGAGAGTGTAATTAACTCTATTGGAGAATCTGCAAATAGTCTTTAATTATTACAGCCCCAGCCAACTTTGGACAAGGCATCAGAAAAATAGTATAAATGAAAGCTGCACCAGCACTTGTGGCCACAAAAGTAATCCGAGAAGCAGGATCGATGATTTGAGAAAACTGGCCCAATTAATTCACTGCCCCAGTTATTGCAGCCTGGGGCCGGCGTCGGTCGTCGTACGAGGAGGGAAGTTGACAAACGTCACCTCCCTTCTCGTAGGACATGCGCACGCATGTAGCCCAATTGGGCTACCACGTGCGTCTTCTGGTGCGCTCCGTAGACGCGACCCGGAAGTCAGGCAACTTTTTGGCAGACCCACCGGTCGCGGGCTTACAGTCAATGGAGTGCCTTTAAAAATCGCAGAACCACCACCGAAACGGCGGCAACAATTTCTGACAAATTTGACTTACTGTTGGTGAAAAAGAAATGCTCCCCGTCAGGAAGAGCACAGTACCGATATCAAAAAGAAAACTATGTGCGCCACATGCACCCTGGCGCGCGGTGAAGGAAAGGAGCACTCGTTAGTCACAAAAGACGAAACACCAAGGTATTGTAAACGAATAGCGATTTTAAGGTAATAAGATAGTGAAATGGGGAGGTACTTATCTGACTGCGAAGCAGCAAAGAAAGAGGAAGTCAGATGGTGCCTCTCCAGTTTATACACTATGTTGGGCTGCTATTGGTGGTTAAGAGAGGCGGGGTTCAAAGCCTCATTTAGTGTTTCTGTGTTTACTATTTTTTTTATTGGCTGCTGTTTTTTGAGTAGGAAAGATTGAGAAGCATAATCGGAGCCTCCGGTCCTGACACAGAATTGTGTCCACTTGCTAGTAGAGGACCAGCAATGGAATTCTCTCCAAACTCCAACTGAGATCATTCTCTTTTTTCCTTTGGTATTTTATTTGTAACATTTACATAGCACTTGCAACTCGTATTTGATGATAAAATGCTTGCTACACATTGTCACTAGCATGTGACAAAATCATCTGTTAGAGTTCTTGCTCTCCACCAAAAGATCTTCTTAAAGTATTGTTGTTGACTATACACACTTTCTTTGTGTATAATATTGTATAAAAGTTCCTAAACATACTATCATGTCAGTAAAGTGACACATTTATGAGTGAAATATGTTCATGAGGGAATCTGTCACTGTGATTTAGAAAATGTGTCTGATCTTCTGACTGCCATACCTAATTACAGAGGAATTGTGTAAAGAATTGTCTTTAGAGAGCTGGCTGAAGAAAATGTTCACATACTGCATTTACTTCAAAAGGGACACTATGCAGATACTGTCGGCTGCATGAGTAGTTGCAGTTGATTTTTAATCTTGGCATGTGAATGTCACTTTTGCCATAGTTGGTTCAAATGATGCACCTGCAGAGTATTCCTTTTTGGCATTTCGCTGGTGATGCAGCAGCACTAACATGCATGCTTTACTTCTTTGTCAGCTAGCGAGTGCTGCAACATTGCTCCTTTCCTGATGCTCCAAGTCTTGGGCAGTAGCTTACGTTTGCAGCAGCTGAAAGGAAAGGGCATGCATTACTTAGTGGACGAAAATGCTCACAAAGCATTCTGCCCATATATAATGGTATTGAGCGCAGGACCCTGCATTCACCCCTTGCAATTGTGTACAAAAAAATGCAAGCGACTGCTATACTTATGACAGAGTTGCTGTTTGTTTACCTGTCCTTGTCTCTTAAATTGCACTCCCCTTGGACCTGTTCATTATATTGGGATCTGGATAGCCTGTTGGGAGACCTTCCCCTAGTTCTAACTGAATCTAATTGGAGTTTGTTTGCTCCTATCCTTTTATTTCGAGAGTTCCCCCATTTGTAATTTAGGCTGAGGTTTGGCAGACGGGTTCCTAATGTATTTCTTCCTAAGGAACTGTAGATTTGTCCTTTCTGATTGATATTTCTCACAAATTTCTTACCTAATGAATACCTTCCACATTCCAGAATGGATCTGGAAACTCTCCATCCACCCAGCAATACTTCTTTAGCTCCTTCAGGTGACACCATGCAGCTTCCAACATGACCAGTATATTATGATTTCAAAATACTTAAGGAACCATCCAGCATGCTGGCATCATTTCCTGTTTTTTTGTGCTTCATTTAGGTGTTTCGGAGCTCTTGTCCTTGCTTCATGACAAAATTCCTCCATTTTCAGCAGCAAATACCAACTCCTCCTTAGATGTCGATTTGCATGGAGGGAAGTAATGAAGGACCTCCACTTTTGTCTGCCTTGGACAAGTTTCTGTATGGCGCCCTAGCTGTGGTTTAGGGCCTTCATTTCTGTTTCTGTTTCCACAGTTCGCCTCAGGTGTGTTTTTCTGGCTTGCCTTGCTTCCGTGTGGCTTCTGAAGTCCAGTGGAGAACTGTTCTTTTGATGGAGTCTTGTTCTCTTCTGACGGTGTGTCTTATCAATTTCTACATTTTGTTTCATAATGGTATTAGTCATGCTCTCTTGCTTACATCTGGTGAGTAGTTGCCAGTTGGATATGATTTGTGGCTAGAAAATTTGGAAGATTCTTCTCAGGTTACTGGTGTGGAAGGCCGATAGTTTGGTGATGTCGTTTTCATGAACAGCCAGCATTCTGATCTGTACAAAAGTGTGGACAGAATGCAGCTCTGTTAAAGCCTCAGCTTGGTGTTGGTGCTGTACTGAGATGGCCTCCACACATTGGTTCGCATCCTGAATGCATTCCTGGCCTTGTTCAATTGACTCTTCTGTTATGTCTTGGTCCTCTCCACCCACCTTAAATGATGAAGGGTTTGGGATGTGGAGTATTATGACTACTGATGTCCTTATGTTGATCTTCAGGCCCACTTGCTGTGCATAGATGTTGAGGGGAGCTGTCTTTTCCTGCATATGCGGTGTCTGTGAGAGAGCAAAGCTAGGTCATCCACGTAGTCCAGGTCCTTCAGTGAAAAGAATAAGGTCCATGTGATGCCTCTGGTCAGATGTGCATTGCATCACCCGGTTGATGACTAATTTAAGGAGCAATGCTGACATCACTCATCCCTGTTTCACACTGGTCTCGACTGCAGATAAAATTATCATAGAAGCTCTTGATGAGGAGAACTATCTGCTGAGGTGTGCCATAGGCTGTCAGTATATGCCTCAGGATGTCATGTTGAATACTGTGAAATGCTTTCTCCAAATTAATGAAGTTGATGCATAGTTGTCTCAGCCACTCCTTGCTCAGCTCTGTGATGTTGTGTTGAATATGGATCTGATCAACACACCCTCTGTCCTTGCAGAATCCAGTCTGTTCTTTTTTTATAACTGCTTGTCCACGGCATCAGCAATGCACTGTATAATGATTTTTGCCAGGATTTTACCCTGGATTGGCAGATGGGCTATTCCTCGCCAGTTGTTACGGTTGGATAACGGCTCTTTTTTGGAATCTCGACAATGATGCATTGGTTTAATCCATCTAGTACTTTCTTCCTAAATCAATATGAACTGTAGTTGGAAGATATTTCCTTATGTATTAAGGCCTACCATGAACATTTCTGCATTTAGGTAGTCTTGACCAGGAGCTTTTCCGTTTTTGAGACATCGGATGCCAGTGACGATTTCTTCTTTCTGTGGTGGGGCGGTGTTCACATCCAAGTCTGTCTCTTCTTCTTGGTTATCCACTTGGCTTGTTGGTACTGGTCTGTTTAAGACTTCTTGAAAGTGCTCGGCCCACGTGCCTTCAGCTGTTTCTCTACTATGAGTAGTCTGCCTTGCATTGTCCATGGTAGGGGTTTTTTGTATGTTACACAAGATTTACCACTGGCTGTCTTTGTGATCTTGAAGACCTTCCTCCATTCTCCTCTACTACCTGCTTTCTCTGATTGGCTGCAAGATTATACATATACGCCCACTTGTCTCCTCTTTTTCTTTTGACAGCTCTGTTTGCTTCTTTGTACTGTTGCTTGTACCTCTCCTGCAGCCTCTCAGATTTGACCTCCATGAGGTTTTGTTTGCTGCCCTCCTCCCTACAATACTTTGTCATGTATCTTGAATTCTCAATTTTTTCCTCTTCCTTCTCTTGGTTCCCTAACATGTTTCATTGCTCTTCGTATATATTGAAGAGACGTGTTGCCATTTCTCGCTGACTGCACCTGCAGCTGGCCTAGACTGATCTTACGTGTCTACCAGGAGTTGGAATGTGTTTTTGATTTATATGACAAATACCTTCTTGGCCTTGTGGTCCTGTAATTTTGACACATTACATTGCTGTCATCCTGATGCTTTGCATTCTGTTTTTGTTTTGTTACCTTAATCTTCTCAAGAGTAGTGTCTCAATGGTGATCACTGCCGATGTCCACTCCCCTCCTCCCTTGACATCTTGCAGTGAGCCTCTCCACAAGCCACTTATCATCAAGTGGGCAATATGTTTTCTGTCTCTGCCATTGAGTGAGCACCAAATTAGTCTGTGAATATCACGATGGGGAAAGAGAGCCCCCCATGTGACCAGATCTTTTGTGCTACTAAATTCAAACGGTCTTTCTTTATTGTTGTTTATTGTTCCGCAACCTTCCATTCCCATGACTCTGTCATGGTTAATTTAGTAATTTCCCACTTCAGCATTCAATTCTCCCATCCCAATCTTCAGGTTGTTGTTCAGCACTGCTTGAAGCTCAGCTTGCACCTGTTGGTAGAATATGTCCTTGACTGTTTCCTCTGCACCATTTGTTGGAGCATCACACTGGATAATGTTGGTGTTGATTAGTCTGCCTTTTAACCTGGCTGTCAAGAGTCTACTGTTGACTGATGTGCACACAATTAGGAGTTTCTCTGTCCCCTTGCTCGGGATGGTGGCTACTCCTTTATGATGCTGGTCATCGTTCCCTTCCAATGTACAGTACTGTTTCTCCCGTAGTGGTTTTCATTCTGCCAGCTCCACTCCACCTACTTTCGCTGACCACGAGTATGTCATGTAGGCTGGTGCACCTGACCTCAGATGTAACTTGAGCCAACTTTCCTGTGTACTACATTGTCCGTACTTTCCAGAATCCAGTTCTGGTCTTGCTCTTGGCACTCAGAACTTCCGTCATCCTATCAGTAGTTTCCTTGCGGCTTTGACTACTTTCAATCATGCATTTCTCATGTGGAGACTTCAGAAATCCCTTGTGCCCAGAAGATTTAGTGGTTGTTGCTGTTATTTCCGTAACAAGTGCTTTTAATGGGACAGAGACGTTAGCCTTATGCACAACCCCTACAATGAAGGACCAGTAAATCGTGGTTCATCTGGTCTCTACCCTTTGACCTGTCCAGCTTGGGCAGCCATGCCAGGAGTCTAAGCTCCCTGTCAGCATAGCTGTCCACTGAGACATGCAAGCCCCAAGACCACTTCAAGGTGACGATTCTGTGAGTCCATCAAGGAGCAAGAGGCCAAGCTGTATTTGGCCAAAGGCTGCTGGGATACTCTAAAGTATTCCTCTTCCCTTGAGGTAAGTCTCACCACAGGGAACATCCTCCTAAGAGGTTTTCCAAAAGAAGCACAAAAACCTTTATAGGAAGGAGAAATCCTCTTATTTTCTGAGGAAGTGGTCATGCTAGGCAGGGGTGGATGTAAAGTACCCAGTAACTGCAGCAATACCAGTCCCCCAATCTTCTACTGCTCTACAGCTTCAAAATATTTGTAATCCCTCCCCGTATGCCACCAACCTCTGATGGAAGTCAGGGTCTTCATTTTTCCATCAATTGGGGAACTATCATAACAGATTGCTGGACTGCTGGACAGGAAATGGGATACACCTTACCTTTTCTGTCCTCCCCTCTTATCCTCATTCCTTCCCCCAGGATATGCTCTCCTGTTCAAGCCTTGGTTTTGGAGGCGGAAGCTGAACAAAGGAGCCATAGAGGAAGTGCCCATTGAGGAAAGGGGCAGGAGATTTTGCTCCCTTTTACTTCTTAGTCCCCAAGACGGACAGAGGATTTTCCCCATTCTGGTCATTGGCCTCTTGAAACCTTTTGATTTTGCAAGACAAGTTCAATATGGTGTCCCTGAGCCAGGTACGGATTTGGCTAGTGCTCCTGGTCCTCCAGGATGCCTGGTTTCACCTGTCAATCCTCCCTCTTTACAGATGCTACCTAAAGTTTACTGTAAGGTCTCAGCACTTCTAATTCACTTTTCCATCATTTGGGACTGATGACTGCTCCATGTGTTTTCACCAAGGTGATGGCTATGGTGGTGACTTCATTGTAGAAGTGAGGAGTGGTGCTAGAAATGACCCACACCAAACGCCTTCCTACTTCTCAGAGGATTGCAGAATTTTGTGAATTGATTCTTATGTTTCTGGCTCAGACACTGATCCTGGTTCTTCAAATCCTGTGCCTGTTAAGTATGTCCTCAGGCCTCCTGGTGGTACACACACCAGATGGCGAATGAGACCTCTTTAGTGGCACCTAAGGAGACAACAGCTCCAGCATCAAGGAGGATCTCTGTTTGGAAGCAGATTTCCAACCATGTCCAAGTGGATCTGCATAGTTTAAGGTGTTCTTCCAGTCTGATAGTGGATCATGCCTCTTCATTTGCAGGCTACCTCAGTGATGAACATCACATTATTGGGCACTCATCTTGGCAGCATAATGGAGCAAGGCA
This sequence comes from Pleurodeles waltl, assembly GCF_031143425.1. Taxonomy (NCBI): domain Eukaryota; kingdom Metazoa; phylum Chordata; class Amphibia; order Caudata; family Salamandridae; genus Pleurodeles; species Pleurodeles waltl. Next base: position 435,253,117 of record NC_090447.1, read on the forward strand.
TATTGTCCACACTGGAGCAGCATATATACATAAAATGTGTTTGGGTTGTGTGCAGTCCATCTTGCCTTAAACCCATTCCACCCTTCCATTCAAGTTCTGTCAGGCCACCCCTCAGCCGTCCATATTGATAACATTCATGGTGGTGTGAGGTCATGGACTTTGTGTTTGGAAACGGTTCAGCTGTGGAGATGGGCCAAAGAACAGGGCATTTTCTTAGGAATAGCACATCTTGTAGGTACCCTCAATGTGAGAGCATATTTTCTGAGTCCCCTTCCCCTTGTAAAACCACACTTGGGAATTTTATCTGGAGGTGCAGAAACAATCTTTTCCCAATTGGAGTGTCCATGCATAGATTTCTTTGCCACAGGAGAGAGCAAGAAGCGTCCTCAGCCTTGTGCCATAGACTTCCATGTCAATAGTTCCCTGGGAAACACCTTCAGGGTTGACTTATCGTTGGACCTATTAACACAGTGCCACCAATTCTACTTGTGTCCAGAGTCCTGTAGAAGTTGTGGAGGGTCGAGTACAGCTGATCCTGATTGCCACAGACTAGACAACGAGGATTCAGCACTCTGATCTGCTGGAGTTCAGAACTTTGACTTCTCATTATCTTCCGCAAAGGATAGACCTGCTCCCAAAGCAGGTTGGTCAGGTCTTTCTAGCACACAATGTTCCAGCTATATGTGACCACTGAGCACGGTCAACTAAAGTGCTTCTGCCGGTCACCTGAGAATGCAGATTTCATTTTGGCAGCAAAGAAATTCTCAGCTAAATTAATTTATGGGGTTTGCTGGAACAATTTCTTTTAGTGGTGCAGGTCTTAAAGTATTAAGCCTTTTCAGACACTTCTTTTTGGCGTTTTACAGGGTGCATTCTCTTGCCCAGCAGGGACTAGCAGTGGATATTGTAAAGAGTATTTTGGCTGCCCCATCCACCTTCATGTGTCTCTTTGACCAGACTTCTTTACTTCCCTACCAGTGATGCATTATCTGGATGGTATGCTTTATCTGTTTACCCCCCGCAATGTTTATTATTCTTCAATGTATTCTAATGTTCTTTATAGAATCCTCATTCGAGCCATTCATCTACTGAATGTGAAAACTGTCTCCTTAGTAGTAATGACTATAATTCAAGTTGAACATGACCCTTGAACAGAAGTTATTTTTGTGGTAAATTGGGTGCCTGCTCTACTGGTTGCATACATTGTTTAGTGAGAGGGGGCAATAATTGCTTGACAAACATTCACTGGTGTGGAACTTTGGAAGACGAGGAAACATCTATCCAAATGATGGATTTCTATGAGTACTAAGTACATGTTTCCGCTTTAGTATGGTTTCTGACTGATCTCACAGTTGTGGCCTCAGATTATCCAAAACAGCCAAAGATTTCTGTCCTGGTAGAGCTCTCTTGGTAACACTATGCGAATGTTGTACGTTACATTGAGTGACAAACATTGTTTAGGACATCAGGCGCTGTTCGTTGTATTTGTGTATCATTCTTAGTACTATTACCTGTCCACACCTCTAGTTTACTCTGCTTTGTAATTGGCAGGCTCAGGAAGAAGTAGCCCGACTTCGGCGTGAGCTCATTAAAAGCCCTAAGGCACCAAAGGCCAGCTTGACTGCTCAGAACATCCTGCGAAGAGTAGAAGCTGAAAGAGATGGAGCAATTTCAGATTTGAGAAGGATGACGACTGAACGAGACAGCCTGAGAGAGAGGCTTAAGGTTTGAGGAGACAGTCTCTGTTTTAAAAAATGCATCATTAATGCTGCCATTGCCACTCTTAGAAAGGTGACCCATGTATGTTTTTTGTCAGATTTCCCAAGAGACTGCAATCAATGAGAGAGCTCACCTGGAGCAGCAGATAGAGGAGTACAGAGCATCACTTCGTGTGGTAAGACTACTGAACTGTAAAGAAACCGGTTTGATTAATTTGAAATATTTGATCAAACTATTTTTTGTAAAGAGAAAACTGTCAAGTTTTTCACTTGATTTAAAAGACTGACAAGAGGCTACAAAAAAGTAATGTGTGGGACTTAAAATGGAAATTCTTTCTTTTTCTTCCATCTCCGAAGTAAATTACTTATTCTGTGGAAATGAAATTGAGGTGCCATGTTATTTTGCCCCCACCTGCATGTTGTATTTTTCACTAAACACTGTCACACCTTTTTACATCACAGCACTCCTCCATCTTGAACGTTTCATCTCCTGAAAGTTTCCAAGTTCCCTAGACATCACATTGGCTAACCCATGTCCCAACCCCTTTGACTCCTAACCTTGCCCCCTGTATCCTTTTACTTTGATCATGATCTTGTAAGACCTATTTGACTTAGTACTATCCTTTTATTTCCTGCCAACTGCCTCATTCCTTTTCAGTTACAATCCCGCTCAGGGACAGATACTACCTGCTGCGTCACCTGTTTCTCTGTTTTGCTTTATATAGTGCCTACTGCACCCAAGCCAACATGTTCTTTCATGTCAGAGAAATCACCTCAGTGTTTGCCTTGATGTTTCCCCCTGGGTACACACTGCAGTATTTTAAGGATGTGTCTTAGATACTGATGTGGTTGGCATAGGCTTGAGAGCTAAGGTGGGTAACTGGTTACTGATTGCCTGTGCTCAAACCCTGGTTGATGGAAGTTTGAAATAGGCTCTATTAATTTAATGCGCAGATTGGCAGGTAGTCATGAAGAATGAAAAGGAGGAAGCAAGGCACCATAAAATTCCTGATTCTGCTTTATGAATTATTTTTGTCCATGACAAAGACACAATATTTAAGCTCTGCATATGGCATTCCACAATCAGCCATTTATAAGTGTAATTAATGTGCTTCATAGTTATCATAATACAATAATCTGCCCTATTTAGGTAAATGCACATTTCAATGGCCCCTCATCAATACAAAAGGTATACATTAATATAATAGCATAAGTTAGTCATTTTAGTAGTTGACCTCTCTAATATCATTATGCTTTTTCGTGAGTCTATCCTAACCCTCAATTATGTTGCAGCTTTTTATAACTGCAATATATAGAAACATGTAAATGTAAGAAATTCGCATTATCTGCATCACCCCAGATTTTTCACCTTTTGCTGAACCCTATTTTTACTGGTTTTACAACTCCTAGCACATTACACCTACTAACGAGTGGTAAAGTGTCTGTGCTTACCCTCTAAACATGGTTGAATTGGCTTATTATTAATTGGAACCTTTAACTTGCCTACAAACCGCTAGTTTATGGTATAGAAAATGCCCCTAGGGGCCTGGAAGTTAAAATGCCCCTTGTGGGATTGCAGTTCCTATTGCGCCATCCACTAACCTGGCAGTGCATACATGGATTCAGGCCTACCCTATGTAGCTTGACTGCTGCAGTGTAACCCTGCATTGCGTTAAGCACAAATAACCCTTTTTGGGTGGGTACCCTCAGTGCGACAAAGTACTTTATTTCATCACCCTGACAGAGTAAATACCAGTCCGCCAACTCTGTCAGGCCCTGAATCAGAAAAGTAAAATCTTTGACCAAGACGAATCTGGTTTGGAATAGCCAACACATGCTCCATTGCAGTCGTCTTCAAACTGCACATAGGTCCCAGTCTGCTGCGACTATTTCTATCATTGGCACTTTGTGCTTTCTTGGTGCTATTTTAACTTAAACTTCAAAAAATCATGTCTCGAGTTTCCCTTCTTCAATTTTTATCATTTTGGTGTCATTTTGTTTATTGCATTTTACTCCATGTTTCATATTTGGTTTGGGATTTTTATGGTTTAGTGTTTTGATATTATTACTGTTTTGGCACTGTATAAACAATTTACACATTGTCCTAAGTTAAGCCTGTCTGATCTGTACCAAAGCTGCCAGGGGTTGAACTCAGGTTAATTTAGTGACTTGGATAGTTCACCTTGAAAAGGGTTGTGATTATTCTTTAACATGGGCAGTCACCCACCCCAAATAATAATCCAATATCTTACAGTAAATACCACAGTTTTATTAGAAAGCAGTGTCATCAAAACTTGGCTGCAATACCAAAACCCCATTTACTCAGAGTGCAACGGTATTCATTCAAGTTCAAGTGAACATTAGGCATTTATTGAGACACTTCAAGGGAGGGGTCTCCAAATCTTATGCAAATAAGAGCTATTTATGATCAATGAAAATTGTCTAGAGCTATTAATATCGTTAGGGTTGTAACAATGAAAACACCAGACAAGATTACATTAATGGCCACCATTTGCAAGATTACTGGCAGTGATCTCCTCAGTTCATCAGATGTGCTTGTCAGTCAGCAGTAAGGTAAAATGGCTGTGTTGATGTGAAATGCCTCTTTTTGGATAATGCATGACCACTAATGCTGCAGTGCCTCTGGCACAAAGGTAATAATATTAGCCATGAGTCTTCCCAGCACCTCCTAATTTATCACTGAAATATCAGCTTTATCTATTTTGAAAATGTAGTCATTTTTCTACAAGCATGAGCTAATGAGGTCTGAAAATGCATGTTTGTATCTTAAATTTTGGTATGCATATATTAATTAATTCCACCAAGCAAAATCTTTCGATGTAGTAGGTTGTACTGCACAGAGGAGAGCTATTTACCGGGAGCAGGAGAGGTACTAGTAGCTCACAAACTACTCAAAGAAGCCTGCTGGAAGGACCCTAATAAGACTGGAGCTAACAAGTGTAGAGGTGAATAGGCAATGCAGTGGCTCTGCATCTGCATTTTCTGAGCTGACAATTTACTGGCAGAACATGAAGAAGGCCGGGACGTCCTTCTGAGACCTGTTGAGGTCTTTTTTAGAGTCTATTTCGTTATTACAGTATCACACACACACACACACACACAACATTGTACCAAGAAGAGCAGAAACTTCTAACTAAATTACAACAGAGCAAACCCGTTTCTTAGTACATCTTAGTTACATATGATGTAAAAATAAAAAATAGCAAGAAGGCACGTTGTGAGCAATGAGAATAAAATGAACATTCCTAACATGATAAAAATATATCTATAACCTAACTCCTTAACAACTACTTCTCTGTGCTACACTAAGATATCATGGAAAGTAGAAAAACTTGCAGTCTAGGTTTTCTTATGGAGTAGAGACACACCGCATACTTTGTTGTCAGCAAGAGTTATTGTTATCAGTAGAGAAATGAAGGCAAAGTACCCTGCGAAGGACAAACACGCTGTGGTACCGGCCTTCCTCTGGGACTCAGCTTTATGAGCATCAGGCGAGATGTAGCATCTTCGAAGTGTGCTGGCAGTAGGTGAGACTATCTCTGGCAGAATCTTGTGTGATAATCTTGGTGAAAGACCTCTCCTGACAAGTCGTCAAGTGGTAGCCCTTGTATACTAAATTTTGTCAGAGATTAGAATTTCTGACAATTTTAGGAAAGTCTGACACAAATTATGTGCATCAAGGTGTACCACCCACTTGTTTCCTTATGAATATACAAGGGGAAAGAACGTCAATTCAGACTGCACTATTTTGGCTATAAGTTTGTATTATGTTGCCATGGTGATAAGTAGACACTTGTCCCAGTCTAATTTCACATCAGTTGTCATATCTATGTCATTAGCCGAATGACTTGACACTTTCACAGTTACTATAAAGATAAGGTCAGACAACACCTGCGTCAGTGGCAAACATGACAGTGATTCTGCATAAATCAGGAAAAGATTGTGACTCATAGTACCCTCAATTGAGTCGGCCTGCTAAAAAATGAAGTTGAACCATAGGACTTTATGTAATCTCCTGCTTTTACGTCTGAATGTAACATCATGGGGTGTATCCAATCATGTAGCATTTAGGTAACGTATAGGGGAATCTATGCTCTCAATATTTTAGGACAGGCTGTATATAAAATATGATACATAGAAAACATGATATAGGACATATATAAAAGTATTGAATATGAATGCGTTTAAAAACAAACATGATTACATATTATGCGATGGGCAAAGCGAAGCATGAATACTTGGAAACCTTGCCCTGTTTCAAGTAATTGGTGATTATATATAACGCAATCTGTCTAAACGTATTTCTTAAAGAAGAATGTTTGTTGGCGATTAAACATACCAGTGATGATATGGAATAGGTCAGATTAAAAATATGCTCTTTAAAAAAGAAAAGCAAAAAATAAAAAGAGGGTCTTATTTGGAGAGGGAAACAGATATAAAACACAACTCAACCCTAGCATCAAAGTACTACACATTTCATGCAATGCTATAATATTACACAGAAGAAAGTGTCCCAAGGAATTCCTGCAATTCGCTGCATACATACAGGGTCATCTTTGTTTTCATTTAAACACATGTAGGCAAACGGAATTTTCCATGAATGGAACAACTGTGAATTGTGCATAGTTTCTTACAAGCCAATAGATTTATATTTCTAGCAGTCATGCAAATGAAAGGTTGTGTAATGGGTTAGGAAATAACAGTGTATAAGCCAGGTAATCAGGAAAGTGTCACTAACCGTAAATGGTGCGTCTTACATTTGTTCTATACTCAACAGTGGTGTGTATGTGGATTCATTCTTTGCCATTGTTTTCTGGGTGTCAACTTATGTGGTTCAAATTACGCTGTTTCATTGAGAAGTTTCCAAGGCACAAAACCTTACCTGAGTGTATGTGATGCCCAGTTTAATTGTATAATTGCTCTTAATTCAGCAAGCCTGTCTTGTAATATACCCAGAGTCTCCTTTCATGAGGTCTGTTGCTGGGGACAGAATGACATTTAATGAATAAGCTCTTTTGTAAAACGTATGCATTCCATTGTCAATAACTTTAATAACTGCTTGCAGGTTTTCTTGATCTATTTGCCTACTTCTTTCTGCATCTTCTTTCTCTGAACTTTTATTCAGTTCATTATGCGTAGTATATATTCCTGTAGCCAGAAATCTTTTGTTTTCTTTTAGGATGTAGTTATAGAAGAAAGACAGAAAAGACCATGTTTTCATTTATTAAGGAAAAATGTTCTTTACAGCTGAAAGACTGGAGCGAATTGCAGGAATTCCTTGGGACATTTCCTTCTGTGTGATATTATATTATTGCATGAAATGTGTAGTGCTTTGATGCTAGGGTTGAGTTGTGTTTTATCTGTTTCCCTCATCATTGGCATAGCTTACCTACATTATATGTGGTAACTACTACAGGTTTCTGCGTGTAATAACATGGGTCAGGACGATTAGCTTTAGGGCCATGAGTGTTGGGAAGAAAACAATGCATACAGGTGTCAGATTCATATGGCCTGAAGGATAAACCCTCAGTAGAGAAATGAGTAGAACTATAGGTTCCATTTTGCATTATACCATCTATATTTGAGTCTGACATATTCATTTGCAATGGCAAATTACTGAACAGGGTTAAATTGACTTTTGATATGCAAGGTTTCTTTAAGTCCTTTGTTCTTCCAAATCACAGACAGGTAGACTGATGGGTAGTTTTGTTTAGGAAAATCATTTCTTTCTGTATTATACAAGACCAAAATAAGGATTTGTCTTTGATCCCCAAATACTTTCTCATCAGTATTTGCTTTCTAATACTCATAACCCTGGATAGCCAGATTTCGACTAACCTCATTATAGTAAACCAGTCTGTTGGTAGTGATTAGATTCTTTGGAGGCTGTTGTGGCTTCTGTAAGAAACAGAAAGCTGAAGGTTATGATCTGTCAGCACTCCGAAAATAAGGGAATAAGGGATTTTTTTCAAGAAAGTAGGATGACTATCAGGAGGTGGTGCTTCACGATGTTTTACTGTGTGTATGTAATAATGTGCATAGTGATCATAACAATACATCTTTGTAATTAGCTGAATTCAAATAAGGATCTTCATTATTCAAAGCAGCATATGCTTATAGATCCCTATCTATACCTGGCTGGGAGCGGTCTCTTCGAAGTGCACATACACACTGGACCTTTTGACTACTATGTGACTGCAATGGACACTGTTCCCTTCCCAAAACAGGAGACGGTATCCCCTGTAATCTAGAGTTATTCTAACAGTATCATCACTCAGATAGAACTTGAGTGGCATTAGAATTGATGAAGTAGTTCTCAGCATTAGTATGCTGTTTCCGGTAGGGATCCTCAGCCCTGAAGAATGCCCCTGGCCTGCATAGGCTTCTTGTGAGGGCAGAAACATGTTGGCTAATTGAGGCTTAGCCATTAACCTCAACATTACTGTGGACGCAACTATTAAATATGATATACCGGTTGTCCACAAGGTATTTTTAGTGAATCTAGATCCCAACTCTGTCCAGTAGCTTTTTTTAAGAACTCCCTCCTGTCCAGGTCCACCAGGAGTTTGAGTTCACCCTGGTGGCATTGTCCTACCAGAGTGGGAGAGGTCGCCGATGATGAAGCATGACACAAAATACTTCCTCTTTCATAATTTAAAGCTTCCCTCGAGTTCTGTTAGGACAGTGATCCTGTTATACCCCTATTTGGGACATTGATCTGTTGGCCCATTCCGAGCAACAGGCTATAGTTTTCATGAACAGTAGTGATGTCAACATTAGGTGTGTTTGCAGAATTCAGTGTCCTGCGTAGAGTGCTGCGCTCAAATATTCCCAGCTAGGAAATCGAGATAGTAATGTTCCTGCATTGTTCTAGGGGTATTGTTTTCAAAGTAGGGAAAGGTTGAAATGCACTACCCTGAATCCTTCATGGTGTCTGTGATGGTTTGCTATAGAGGATTGGCAACATAGTGCTTTTTCACACGGTCGATGGACATGTCTGTTTTTCCATGAGTCAAGCAAATGAGGCAGTATGACAGTTCTGTTGCCTTTTACCCCCAGAACAGTAACACATGATCTGTAAGATGGTCCAGAAGTTTGCTTGTCATGGATTTTTTCACAAACTAGTCCCCAACTTTGGGAAACCGACTGTCCGCAGCAGTAATACCCTTCTCTTCACAGGTGTGGGTGTCGGAGTTGTTAACGTTAGACATCTTGTCTCTGACTTCTTTTATACTCTGCAACATTCAAATGCTTCTCCAAGTCATTTTTTTCTTTATCTGCCACCTTCACAGAATTTTCTAAGCGTGGCACATACATAGGCACTTAGAAGAGAACCTTTAATGGAGTATGTCCTCCCAATGCTCGTCTAGGCAAGTTATTAAGTGCTCCCTGGGCTTCATACCAATAACGGTGCCAACTAAGCCCTAAATTAGGACACTAGCTAGCAGCCTAGGCTTCTTTAATCATGCTGTTAGCACATTCTACATCGCTGTTCGATTCAGCCTTTTAAAGGGTTGCTGAATTGCAGATAAACTCCCAGAACAGACATTGTATCTCTGTGAGCCCTAGAAGCAAACATGGGACCGTTATCTGAATCAAATGAATGAACTGACCCAATCGCTATCAAAGATTGCAAATCCTTGTATTTCTCTGTTGCCAAACCCATAGGAATTGAGAACATGAATCGTTTGCCACCTACATGTACTTATATTTGTACGCTGAATGAAGTGGACGGATTAGTGATCCAAATAAACCTAACCGGAAGGGGATGTTAGAGATTGTGAGAGGAGTTGACTACAGTCTCCTGACAGTAGAGGGTTTAATGTGCTGACAAACGTTACACTGCCTAATATAATCTCTAGTCTCTCTATATAAACCAAGCTACCAATAGCCGTGCTGTAGCATTGCTACGGTTGCATTGACCCCTGCATGAGAAGATGTGATTCCCTCATTGGCAACTTTAATTAAATCCGATCTGGACAGATTAATAGGTATTATCCTGTCTCCCACTCTTGATAGGATGATCTCAGGAATGTTGTATGAATTAAGGGTGTAGAAGTATTTGGAATGGAAGCCTATTGGTTTTCCACCTTGATTGATTGCATTTATGGCTGTTTAGATGTCTGTGTTGATCTTTGTTTGAGATCTAGTGAGGACGGCTACTTCTAGCAGTCTGACTTGCAGCCTTCACAGCTGTGTTGCTGCACAGTTCGCTTTAGCATGAACACTATCATACTGATAGCCCAAAGTGTGACTCGCATGGACCAGTAGAAGCTTATCTTGTAAGAAAACTACCTTTCCCCAAAGAAGTTTATTCTTTATAGGTTTTCCCTTTGAATCATTGAATCCATTCAAGTGCCAATGTTTCAAGTCAACATTATAACGCTGCACAAAGAAGGATGAGTCAGACATAATAAGTGTGAGAACTGAGAAGTCAGCCTTTTGTAATACAAGAAATAGGGGACGTAGATCTGCATGCTGTGCAGTACTATCACCTAGGATTTTGTTTGGGTGCATTTTGGATGTAATTCTCCATCTTTCACTGTACCTTGCATTGTCTCACAGGCTGCAGAGTACTTATATTTTGTTCCCTCCGCTGGCTGGGCATAGCCATCCGTGTAGAATACGCTGTGGTAAGACTCAATGGGAAAAGTGGGGGGAGTTGGAGCAATGTGTTGTTTTTAATTAGAGAAAAGCCTGGGTATGAAGAGTAGGCTCATACTGAAACTTTACATCCCCTACAATTAAAGAAGAGGCCCAGTGCATCCACATTGGGTGTAGGGCACAAGTATTGGGAATGCTTGCCTTGGTGGCTACTGCTAGTGCAGGTATGGAAGAAACAACAATAGTATGTTTAACCTGTGCCAAAGTCTGCTCCTTCAGGATAACTCTTTCCACAACTGTAAGTATTTTTTCAATGGAAGCAAAACTTGGTTCAGCTAAAGCAGTGATTCAGAACCTGTGGTCCGAGGACCACTTGTGGTTCGCAAAGCCTACTCAGGGGGCCGCGTCTGCTTAGAAAATAAATATTATGAACAGATTAATAAAGGGTATATAAATTTAAAAAAAAGCAAAATGTAAATCGGAATATTTAAAAATGTTTTTTAAAATGTGAATGAACTTAAAATTGAGGCTAAACATTAAGTTAGTGTCCTCATTTTCATTTGCCGACGCAGTGCAGGTGATCAAATAGAATGCAGTATTGACGACTAGTGCCATCTCAACTGAATTTAGAAAAGGTCCTACCTTTACATTGTAATTTTGATTTTTTTTATATTTGTTTGTGAGTTAAATAAATTGTTAAATATATTGTGTATTCGTTTGATAAATGCTTGTCTCTGTATTTTTATGTGTATTGTTTTGTGGTTCAAATCATCTTAAAGTCGTAGGCTGGAGTATTTTGCTTTAAGTAATGACTCAGTAGGGGGGGGTCCCCGGATTCCAATAGTGATTGACTGGGGTCCCTGGGTTCCAGTAACAATTAAGTCATGGTCCACAGAAGTCAAAAGGTGTAGAATTACTGAGCTTAAGAAAAAAAGTTAGACTTATAAGCGATAGGAACAGTCTCTCCCTCATTGTAGGCCACATGGGTTTAAACATAGTGACTGCCTATGACTGATTACTAGGTTGCTCTTATGGTCCCTAGTCTGTAAATATTTAGGGTCAGTTGTATCAAGGGGTTTTACCCATTCTGTGTCTATGGGAAAATGTGTTCATACATATGGCCCTTAGTCTCGAGCATGTCTGCTTGTGGAACATGGCAGATATCAGCACTTGTCCACTGTTTTTATTAAAACGTGGGAGAAATCAAGTCATACGAGGTCTTCCCTTGTTCAGCGTAGCGCAGCAAGTAAGTACGTCCAAAGTTGAGAAATGCCAGAAAGGACTGCAACTTTTTCAGTATATCGGGAGGATAGAAGATAGCACACTTAACCCTTTCCCTCATTGGATAACTCGTATCCTAAGAAGGTCGCCGTCAGGTAGGCAATCTTTGATTTCTTAAAATTTATTTTTTAACCAGGTGATGTTAATATGGTCACAATGCTGTTCACCCTAGTTAGGTGTAAATCTAAATCATCATCATCAGTAAGATAGATATCATCAATGTATGACAATACCTCAGGATCTGGTTGTAAGATCTCCAGGAAACGCGCTGAGAACAAGACAAGGCTATACCTATAGCCAAAAGGCAAATGTTAATTTGAGAACTGTACATTGTTGAAACTAAAGGCAGTTAGGTAGTCACTTTCAGGTGCAATATTTTGACAGAAGAACCCATTGAAAATATCCAGGATCATTTGCATATGTGAATTTATTTTCCTCTATTCTAAAGCTATCCTACAGGAGCCGTTTGGTTTGGAGATGGGAAAAAAGGGCCTGTTCATTGGTCACAGACAAGGCACTATTATGTCTTGATATTCCAGCTGATCTAATGTTGCTTTTAAACTACTTTTGCTTCTGGCTTTAAAGAGTATTGTGCTTGTACTTGAGGTTCACTGCATAAGGGAATGACATGTGGACTTGAGTGCTTGTCCCAATCCTCTTGATTTTTGTATAATGCCAGAGTCTGCCTTAAAGGCCATTCGCTGGTGTCGATTTCCCTGATGTCTTCAGGTACTATGGGAGAAAAGGCTACTTTACAATTTCCTCCCCTATTCCCTAATAAAGACTGGTGTCCAGTCTTCATCAGCTAGAATGATGTCATAATCATCAGACAGTTATGCCTAGAAGACTGCTTTAATGGTATATTGTGTATCCCCTTCAATGTGTATGTTTTCATTATAAACCCTATCAGGAGGATTTAAATGTTTATCTGGAGTCTCAATTTGTATAAAGTCATCAGTTGGATTTGCACCCAGAAACCTCAAGGTGTACATCCCTGTCATTTCCTTATGAAAATATAACGTGAGAGGACATCAATTTTGATTACATTATGTTTGCTATATGGCTGTATTTGCTCTTACTTGACCTTGACATAAGTAGACACGTGTCACAGACTGATGTTGCATCAGTTTTTATATCACTGTCATTAGCCAAATGACTCTACACTTTTATGGTTCCTAGAAAGACACAGTCAGATGACATCTATGTCAAAGGTAGACATGACAGTGATTCTGCATGAATCAGAAAATGATGGTGACTTATAGTACCTAAGATGGAGTCAGACCTACTAAAAAATGGGTCAGACCTTAGCACTTTTCATAATCCTGAGATACTGGTGTTTAGTACGCTCTAAGATTGATGCCCAGTCGAATGTCTTGGATGACAATATATTGATTGGGATACAATTAATATAATCCTGCAGGCAGATAAGAGCATCGTTCTTACAGGTCTACTATGAACTGCTTGGCATTGGCATTCTGGAAGTTGTTGGTCATGTGCAGACCCCATAGATTTCCATTTCTAGTGATGGACAAAGAAGGGGTATTAAGGTGAGCACATGTAGGCCCAAGTGCTGGAGAAGATTTGTATGTCTTTCTTGTGGTCGTTAGGCAGTAAGATGTGGTCTGGTATCTATGCCTCAGAGTCAGTGGATGGATTGCTAAGAGTAAGGTCAATCACAGGCCAGTAATCCTGAAGACTGAGGAGTGACAAGGGGAACAAAGTTTGTATGTTCGTGTTTGGGTGTGGGTAGGGTCGATGATGTTACTCAAAACCTGGAGAGTCATAAACCTAGTGGCATAACCCTAGGAATTAAACAATTGCAAACATTGATGAAAAATCTAAGTAGTGCCTTGTTTGGCAAGGTGAGCAGCCTTTGTGAGGATGTAGGCCAGGAGGTATAGAATTTTGTTCGGTATTGTAGGAATTAGTGACAGGCAACTGTTGGTTATTAGCCCTAAATATTGCAGCCTTTGTAAATTTGAAGCATGGCCCACTTGCAGTTAAACCCTTATGGCTTCCAGAAAGTTTGCTTGGCTAGGTTTCATGAAGAGCACTTTTGTATTTGAGGTACTCATGACCTCAAAATTTATGGTTTGTTCAGCAATATACTTTCTTTCTTTGTAGAGTGAAAAAGAACATTTAGAGAACAAATCCAAGCTCACAATGATGAGGGAGACCATAGCATCAACAGACAGTGACATGAAACTTCTCACAAGAAAGGTCATGGATACAGAAAATGAACTTGGACGACAGAAGATAGCCTATGATGCTCTCAGGTATGTTATGGTTGAGAAAAGGATCAAGCTTGTTGTTTACAAAATAGTTAGCTGCCATAATCACATTTGTCTCAGGGCAGACATATCACTGGCTTCACATTGTTAGTTCCAATAGTATTATAACTTATAGTTAGATGGTAACTGGGCAACCAGCCAGGTGAAATATCTTGCTTGTATCTCAGTAACCAAGAGGTTAAATCTGCTGTGAGAGAGTGAGCAAATGTATGATTCAGTCATTGCGAGTGAGTAAGAGAGCAAGTGTGGGATTAAGTGATTGAATAAGGTATAATGCCATTCGTGGCACAGAAGTGCCTTGAGGGTGCTTTGAGTTTAGATCTAATTGAAGAAGGATAGGGAGTTAAAGAAAAAGATAAGAATGGACAACACAGAGCAGAATTAGGGCAAATTTTAAAGAAATATCATCTATGATCAGCTTGTTTACATTTTTTGTCCAGTTATAAGCTTCCTAAATGGAATAAAACCACTCAGAAAAAATGTAATTCAATAATATTTAGTGTTATGCTTTTGACAACTGTGAGTGCAGCAGTCTCTAATATCTATACTTTTACCAATAGACTGACTGACTGATGTGTGAAAGGCATGCACATGAGATTATAGTAATACAACAGATTAAACTTAACCTTAAAAACTATATGATGGAGGTATATCAAAAGACTAGATACAACAACTTGCATCCAGAAATATTAGTTTGTTTGTAATTCACAATGAAAATAGTGAAGAGTCTTGCTTTTTAGGTTTTGCCTACAGGGCACATGCATTGTCAACAAAAGCTTAAAAATGGGCTTACAGCCCATCCATTACACACCAGTACTTACCACTGGCTGGCTTCAAAATCACTCGTGATTCCTTTACTGGTTACACCTCCTGCTTCCTGTTGGCTGCTCACCTCCTCCTTCATTCTTCTAAGATCTTCAGTCCCTGTTGTGGAGCATGTACCTAGCATAGCTTCCTGTTTTCGGCCATGTCCTTCCACTGGGCACACTCTGCTCCAGGTACTATTTGCTCAAAGCATGTGCGGCTGTAGATACACATGCTCTGCATACTACTGCATCTAGTGTTGAGTCTGGATGTGTGCAGGTTGTTTTTCTTCTAAGAAAGTCTTTAAAGTCACAAGGTAGAGTGACTCCTCCTTCTCGGTGATACTGCGCATGGGCATAGACTCCATTGTTTCCTCTCCGCTGTTTGGTCCGGACGTCTGTGCTTACAGTTTGAGTCAAGACCATTGTTGGTTCTCTCTTTTGGTTCAATATCTGTCTTCTGCCCATATTGTTATAGATTCTGTTTCTCCTATCCACATGACAAGCTAGAACCAACCGTTAAGTCGACGCAACTCCGTTGCGCCCACCAGATGGCCTCGCTCTTCTGGGCCTTCACACTTAGTCTCCATTGAAGTCTCCATACAATCCCCTCCTGGTGATGGAACACACCCCATTCCGTTTCTGCCCACGTTGTCATGCAAAATATCCACGGACAGATCCCCATCAGGTCTGTAACCTGCCATCCAGAAACACCATCCGAACCGAAAACCTTGGTGCCAAGAACCTCTGTAGTCTCCATGACCTCCATGCTGTGCCGACCATCGCCATCTGCTGCTTCAGTGACGAGTGAATCTTTGGCGCCGAAACACAAAATTAGACCAGAGCCGAAAGCATCGAAGTCGACACCCAAAAAGACTATTGAGGCAACAGTGGAGCCCATTTTCCACAAACTATAAGAAAAACTGAACACTGCAACAACAGATAGCGATCCAACCCAAAACTAGACGGATTGTAGCCAAGCCATCACCTCCTCTGCCACTACCTTCCAAAGGACAATTGTCTTTCCAAGAAGCTTTGGATGTCCTTATTCCACCAAAATGCATAAAGAAGGACAAAGCCACTAGTCCTTGCCTCCTCCACCACACTCACCACCTCCGCTACCACTACTTCTGCCACCTCCACCACCATTACCTGACATGCCATCTTCACTGCAGTCTGATTTAGATCCCTTAGATGCCGCCATTCAAGGATCCCCTGGTGATGAACCCGGTCCCCCTGACACTGGGATGACTCTTTTCATGTACCACCAGACACTGACCCCTGGGACTTATGATGTTGATCCACCAGGGGACATAGACCTAGATTACAGGAGCTCATAGCTGGTGCGCCTACTTTTCATGGCGTTTAACTTCATAGGGAACATCTGGAAGAGGATTTCCTATTTGAGACAGTATCCTCCACACACAGGGGCACACAGTACCTTCCCATGTTCAAAGGAATGCTGTGCCACATGGAGGATATATTCAAGGACCCAGTCAGTGCTCATACTATTAATCCCAGGGTTGACAACAAAATATAAACCCTCTCCCTCACACCCTGCCTACATCTGAGGGCAAGTTCCCCCGGATTCCTCAGTAGTCACCAGTGCTAGGAAAAGGGCCAACTACCAAGCATCTAGCGATACCCTGCCACCTGACAAAGTAAGTAAAAGTATTGACGCAGGGAGGGAAAGGGTTGCAGCTCAGCCTGCAGACCAATGGTACATTGCAAATTCTATGGGTCTTTCAGCTAAATATGACCGTGCTCACTGGGAAGATATGGAGGAGCTTCTCCAACATCTCCCCGATGAGCACAGGAAAAGAGGACAAGAGCTAGTTGCAGATGGCAAACTTATAACCAATACATGTGCCTGTGACTGCTGCCACTTCAGCCAGGAGTATTAACACTAGGGTCCTCCTTAGACAACATGGTTGGCTGTGTATTTCCAACAAAATATTCTCAATGTCCATTTCGACAAGGAACATCTGTTCAGCCCCCAAGTCGATGAGGCGGTATAAAAAATAAAGAAAGACACAGAACCTGCAAAGTCCATGGGAGCCCTACAAACTCCTACATCTTGGGGCTTCTTTCACCGTTCCAGCTATTGCAGAGGCTCTAAACAACCACCCTGGAAGAATCTACCTCATACGAGCGTGGTCAGAGCCAATACCCTGCCACAAAATCCTACTGTAGAGGCTCCAATAGAGGAAATAAAATCAAGGGTAGAGTCACAAGTGCTTTCTCACATGGTGCCATCACTACCAGCAAACAATGATTTTCTTCGCCCCCCCCCCTTCGTACCACACCTGCCGAAGAATGCCTACACAATCTTTCTACCCACCTGGCAAGCGATAACAACCGACCAGTGGGTGTTGGGTATTATCCAACTTGGTTATTGTCTGGAGCTCGGTACCACACCTCCCAACATTCCACCTCGCACTCATCAGCTCTCAAAGAACATCAAACATTACTCAAACAGGAGGTCCAGGCTATCCTTCTCAAAGGAACAATAGAACTTGTCCCACTCCAACACCAAGGTTGAGGAGTATACTCTCTTTACATCCTCATACCCAAAAAGGATAGTTCTCTGTGACCAAACCTTGATAAAAGTCCACTGAACAAATATATTCTTTCAGAACATTTTCACGTTGTCACTCTGCGGGACGTGATTTCACTTATTCAACATGGTGACTTTATGACTACACTAGATCTTAAAGATGCATATTTTCACATACCAATACACCAAGCCCTTTGCAAATATCTCAGGATTATGGTGAACAGGAAGCACTACTAAGGAAGCACTACTAGTTTAAAGTCCTTCCATTTGCGGTCAGAACTGCACCATGCATTTTCACCAAATGTCTGGCAGTGGTAGTGGCCCATTTCTGCAGACAAAAAACATACATGTATTCACCTATCTGGACGATTGGCTTATCAGAGCCGCAACTCTTCAACAATATCACCAGTATACTCTGGTGACAATAGACAAGCTTCACAGCCTGGGATTCACAATCAATGTTTCAAAATCTCATTTACAACCCCTGCAGATACAATCATATCAAGGAGCAATTCTGAACACACAAATCAGGCTTGTCTATCCCAATTCCGCAAGAGTTCCCAATGTTCAAGCTCTGTTACCTCAATTTCAGCCAAAGCAGCAAATAACAGTGAATACAGTCATGCGTCTTCTAAGGATTGTGACTCCTGTATTGATATAATGTCTTGCTCGTCTGTGTTCTTAGTCACAAGGTCACTTACGGGATCTAGTGTTGGTAGACCGCTAAACTTATCACTCTCAGGAATGATGGAATCCTAACGACATGTTGAAGAGCGGCCTCTTCTGGACCCTGTTCCCCACATAACTCTCAAAACAGACACTTCAATGCCGGAATGGGGTGCACATCTGAAAGATTTGACAATACAGGGTACATGGGACACCAAGCACCAGGGTCACCATATCAACTTCTTTGAGCTTCAAGCTGTTCACCTAGCCTTGAAAGCATTCATTCCTCACCTCATTGACAAGGTTGTTCTAGTCCTGATGGACTATATGACAGCCATGGCTTATCTAGAAAAACAGGGGGGGCACAGTCTCTGTAACTTTTCCAACTATCACAGACCATCTGAAAATGGGCTGCACGTCACAACATTCACCTGATAGCAGAGTATCTCACAGGCACAGACAACAACTTTGCACATCTGCTAAGCAGTATGCGGCAACAAGTCCATGGAATGGGAACTACACCCACAAGTTCTACTTCCATAGTTCCACAGATGGGGGTTCCCTCAAATAGGCCTTTTTCGCAACTGTAGAAAACGCAAAGTGACTAAACTTCACCTCCAGGTTAACATATCCACTATCCGAAGGCAACGCACTATGGATGAGTTGGTCAGGGATATTTGCCTACGCTTTTCCTCCTCTCCCTGCCCTACCATTTCTGGTTCAGAAGCTCAGGTAAACATCTCTCACAATGATCTTAGTAGCTTCCACCTGAGCTCGAGAACCCTGGTTCACAACACTACTGGACCTCTCTGTTCCCCGGAAGAAGCTTCCCAACAGGTCAGACCGTCTCACTCAGAACCATGGAAAAATCAAGCACCCAGATCCCAAAACTCTCAACCTAGCAATATGTCTCATGAGGTTATTGAGTTTGGTTACCTTAATTTACCACCAAAATGTATGGACATTCTTAAAGAAGCCCATCGCCCCACCCTTATGCAGCAAAGTGAAAACGTTTTGTCTGCTACTGTCACTCAAAACAAATCGACACTTTCAAAGCCACTTTACAAAACATTGTCTGCTGCCTGCTTCACTTACAAGAGGCTGGGTTAGCGTTCACATATATAAGATTACATCTTGCTGCAGTGGCTGCCTATCTCCAAAATGTGCAACACCTTTCTCTGTTCAAGGTCCCAGTTAATAAAGCCTTCATGGAGGGGTCTCAAAAGAGTTATTCCACCTTGAGCTCCACCCGCACCCTTATAGAACCACAATGTCATTCTCACAAGACTCATGGTCCCCCCCATTTGAATCCACAGACTTATTCCCCCTTCAATTCCTTTCTTGGAAGGTGGCATTTTTTTAAATCTCCATCACTTCACTTTGACATATTAGTGAGCTCCAGGCTTTAACTTAGGAACAGCCTTTCTTCCAAATACATTGAGACAGAGTGGTTCTCTGCACCAACCCTAAATTTCTCCCTAAAGTGGTTTCCCAGTTTCACCTCAACCAATCGACTGAGTTGCCAGTTTTTTTTCCCCACAACCAGATTTTGTTGTGGAAAGAGCTTTTCATACATTTGATGTTAAACACAGGGGTGATCCAGAAAAGCTATAGATCTCTGAAAAGTAGACACAATTCTGAATTATTCAAGGGGTACTATGTGGTGATCCCTCAAGGTTTTGCCCAGAAAAATAACTGTTGAAATACAGAAATAATGAAAATGAGTAAGAAACAACGGACATTTGTGACAGCATTTTCATCTGTAACTCTTTTTAAAGATGGCTGATTGACAAAAGCAATATACCATTACGTCCTCTAGACCCTTCTGGTTGTGGGGATTTATAAGGTTTGTAGGTTTTCCAGGAACTCAAGGTTCCAAGAGCCAACAACTGAGCTGCACCTTACAATGGTGAACCTGTACTAATGCCTTCCATTCCTAGCTACTTGAATCTCAGGAAAACATGTCTTTCATGTGCCATCAGTGCACTTAGTGAGGTGAATCCAACTCCTTTTAGTTTGTGGATGCAAGTTCGAAGTGTCCAAGTATGCCTTCCGAGGCCTATTCCTTGAACTGAGCCAACGTATCTACTGTTGAAACTAAGGCAAACGTGCTGGGGAACTGTACCTAAGTTCCCTTAAGTAATAAGCCTAACAAATGTCCTGTGGGACACATTCACCAACACCTTTACTTTGCCTTTCACAGTGTGAAAACTCAATTACTAACTTGTATTATACCCAATGTTATTGAAGAAGGGTACATTGCATGATGATTGTTTTCACATCTTATACTAAATCTGTAATAACAATCATCATACTACATATTGAGTCCTGTAATGGTGGTCCTTGTGTAGCATACATAGGTTCCCTAACACACACTTCTAACTCCAGTCAAGCCTTTACCATTTTCCCACCCAGGGTACCATGTGACAATGTGGCATATGTTCCATCCACAACTATGTGCAGTGTGGGGACTATAATGTACTTCTGACAGTGGATAAAGGTGTCAACCATGCCATAAGGAAGTCCATAATTTCCTGAATTAGAGGAACTAAACATCTGCAGCTGCTTGCGTAGCAAAGTAGTGGCCCATGGAAGGTTTACCTAAGGGCAGCTCTGCCTCCGTCAGTAGTTCGCTTTGGTATGATATAAGATAAGCAAGTAGGAAAACACAGGGCTGGCTGAGATGGGCCTTGGGGACAGTAAACATGACTCTCTTGCCTCTTTCCCTGCCTCAAGCAGACTTCACAGTAACAACATGGTTGATCCTCTTTGGAGTTTTAGGAATGCGATCAGCAAAGTGTCGCTTCTGAAGCCTTTTCATGTCCTACAGAACATATGAAGTGGAGGCTGCTGCTTCTGTAGCAGTGAGACTTTCATTGATAGACAACTGAAAGTCATAGAAAGACATGAGTCTTCCTGTAGTTTTCTGATAATAAACAACATACGCATTGTATGTTGCTATCTGGATCAAGTAGGTAAGCAGTTTCTTGTACCAAGTACAAGTTTTACGACTTGCATTGTATGGATGAAGAACCTGGTTGTTTTTGTCCACTCTGCCCATGTACTTGTAGTAATCAAGTATACAGGTGGGCTTGTGAACTTTAGCCATCTGACCCAAACCCGCCATGGGGGAAGTGCTCTCATCATGAATTGTAGTGAGCATGTACACATCATGCCTATCCGAGAACTTGATTAAGAGCAGTTCATTGGAACGCAATACAGTACTGTGAGATTTCTGGAGCTTCTTGCAAACAAGCTCCTGTGGGAATCCCTTGTGGCAACAACAAAGTGCATCGCAGGCCACAGTGTCAGCTTTGTAGAGATCACTGAACAGCTCTACTCCGGTATAGAAATTGTCCACATAAAGGTTATTACCTTTGTGAAGGAGTGGCTGGCCAAGCTCCCATACAAACTTTCCTGTGACCCCTAGCATGGGAGGGCAACCTACAGGGTTTAGAGTGGAGTCCTTTCCTGTATACACTCTTAAACTGTATACATAGCCAGTAGAACTCTGATACAGCATGTACAGCTTAATGCCATAGCAAGCTTTTTAGCTCGCAATGTACTGCCTAAACAGCAGCTGTCCTTTGGATAGGATCAAGAGCTCATCAACTGTGGCATTCTTTCCAGGAGTATAAATCTCTGGAAACGGGGCAGACAAATTTTCCACGACAGGCTGAAGTTTGAACAACTTGTCATGGTCTGGATGGTCCTGGGGCAATGCAGCAGAATTGTCATTGAAATGCAGCATGCGCTGCAATAGCAAAAAATGATCTCTGCTCATGTACATGCGAAGATGGGGGTTACCCACACTATGCGAGTGGACCAGTAGGACTGCAAGGTTGTTTCTGCACTAAACCCATTTTGAGCGTAAGGCCCAAAAATATCTTCAGCTCCTCCAGCGAAGAGAGAGTCCACTGGTGTGCTCTAGAACAAGGCCCTTGAGTGCCTCCATGCTCCCTCAGAAATTTTTCGGCACGCAAATTTGTTTGCTGCCCAATTTGCTCAAGGAAGTCAACATCTAAACAGAGATGGATGTGGTCATTTGACAAAATGTTGGCCGTATCGACTTTACATCCAGTGTCGCCAGTGAAAGGCAGAATTTGGTGCTGAACTAAATTGGGGAGCTGCCAAGCGAGCACTCTGTCTGTGCGTACTACCACATGTGCCTGCTCTTTGGGTTGGTCTAACCTGTTACTGTTGTACTGCTGCAGAGACTGAGCTTGCGAAGGGACAGCACGACTGTCATCATTGTGTCCCTCAGAATCGCTGGAAACTGAGCCGTCGGATGGGACTCCGCTGACTGAAAAATCAATTTCAGGTTCTGCTCCATTGTCATCTCCCTCAGATGCTGTCTCAGTATCTGCTATCTCAGTCTCTGATCCTGCCTCAGAGCTGTCCTCCATAACCTGAGTTAGGGCTTGAGCGGCAGTCATCCACAGAGATGTCATATCTGCTACTGGTTGAAACGGTCCTTCTAAAACACTATCCTACAAAGAAGGCATATATATTGTTCTGTAACTGTTGTGTGTGTGTGTGAGTGATGTGTGCAACAGTAAATAATGTTGTTCACCTTACCATGTCTTCTTCCCTAAATCAGCAAAGACACTAAAAAAGACACAGTATTACTTCACCTTGCCACATACCCATCATCACAGCCTTTAGCGCTGGTAGCGCCCAGTGCGATAGTCATATTTGGCGCCTCCCATAACCTCCTCCTTGGATTCCCTTACTACCACCCAGCAAAAAAGTCCCTAATCCCTCCATAGCCCCTGTCTCACACACATTTAATTTGTTTTAAAGCACTGGTAACGGCTGGCTTTACTAATCCACTCAGCTATCCACATAAGTACATATCTTTATGGCATGTCAAAACTGCCACTAGACAAAAGTCTGATCTATCTCTCTAGCAGGAACATAATCACAATAACTATCTTGATCTTTTTATTGTTGCCAGTAAGCTGGATATATATGTGTGCATATATATATATATATATATATATATATATATATATATATATATATTCGATGGCATGTGTAGCTGCAGATACACATGCTATGCATTATTCCACCATCTAGTTTTGGGCTCGGAGTGTTACAAGTTGTTTTTCGGAGTCACAGGATCTAATGACTCCTCCTCTCGGTCATACTGCACATGGGCATCGACTCCGTTGTTAGATTGTTTTCTTTCCGCTGTCGGGTTCTGACGTATTCCCTCTCGCTCCAAGATTTTGATTCAGAAACTTTAGATAACTCTTTGACCGTCGGCATTGTTTCGATCACGTTTCCACCCAGAATCGAACCGATAGTTCGGAGCTGAAAAAGAGGAGACAGAGATTCAACCCATCCTTGAAATGATGGATGAGAGACAATCAAGGATTCATATCCATAAAGAGACTGGTAGAATAATTACTGCACCTCCTCTACAGACCAAGAGAAAGTTGGCCTTTCAAGAACATTTAGATACTGCTCCACCACCAGCAAAACTTTTCAAACCGAAGGAGAAGCCATTACCTATACATACTTCTCCCCCTCATTCACCACAACTTTATTTTTCGCCACCACCCACTAGCCCACCACCTTTGCCTTCACCAACTCATTCACAATATTCTCATGGTGATGCGGTTGATCCTTATGATCTCTATGATCTGGATCCTATTTCGGCCAATGACCTGGATTTATACCCTTCCAAACCTTCTCTACCAGAGGACACTACTGCATACACGCAGGTTATTTCTAGGGCAGAAGTGTACCATGGGGTACTTATGCACAGTGAGCCTTTAAGCCTGAACCTACAGACCCTGATTACATTACCCACCAAGTACCTCCAGACTCAGTGGTTGTGAGTGCTGCCACAAAAAGAGCCATTAGCCAGTCATCAGGGGATGTTCCTCCCCCTGACAAAGAGAGTAGAAAATGTGATGCTGCTGGCAAGAGGGTAGCGACACAAGCAGCTAACCAATGGCGAATTGCAAACTTGCAAGCCTTGCTAGCAAGGTATGATAGAGCCCACTGGGACGAGATGCAGTAACTCCTACAACACCTGCCAAAAGAGCACCAAAAAAGAGCTCAACAGATTGATGAGGAGGGTCAGGCCATAAATAATAACCAAATACGGTCTGCCCCTGATGCTGCAGATACAGCAGCTAGAAGCGTGAATACTGCTATAACCATATGCAGACACGCATGGCTACGTTCCTCTGGATTCAAGCCAGAAATACAGCAGGCAGTGCTGAATATGCCTTTCAATAAAAAACACCTGTTTGGTCCAGAGTTGGACACTACCATAGAAAAACTCAGAAGGACTTATCCACTGCCAAAACAATGGGAGCCTTATATACAACACCTTACAAAGGTTCCTTTTGTAGGCAACAATTTAGAGGAAGATTTAAACCACAATCCACAGAGGCTTCTACCTCCCAGCCCAAACAAGGGCAACAACAGCATTACCAGAGAGGGGGATTTAGAGGTTCTTATAGAGGCAAACACTTTTAGAGCCATAGGCAAATTCCAGGCCTCAAAACAAGCCACTATCCCATCTAAACAGTGTCTTATTAATTCCTCAACCCCACACATCTCCTGTGGGGGGCAGACTGCAGCAATTCCACTCCCAATGGCAAAATATCACCACAGACCAATGGGTACTGTCAATTATCCGCAGTGGCTATTGCCTTGAATTGATTTCTACACCTCCAAACATTCCTCCACGTTATCACAAGTTGTCCCTAGAACACAATGTTCTATTACAACAAGAGGTACAATCGCTACTACTAAAACAGGCAATAGAATTGGCCCCACATTCTCAACAAGGAACAGGAGTATACTCACTATACTTCATCATTCCCAAAAAAGATGGCACTCTCAGACCCATCCTAGACCTCAGATCCCTAAATCTATATATCCTGTCAGATCACTTTCACATGGTAGCTCTGTAGGACGTCATTTCATTACTACAAAAACAAAATTACATGACAGCATTAATCTCAAAGATGCATATTTCCATATACCCATCCATCCAGCTCACAGAAAATATCTCAGATTTGTAATAGCAGGAAAACATTACCAATCTAAAGTTCTGCCATTTGGCATAACAACAGCTCCAAGAGTATTCACAAAATGTCTAGCAGTAGAAGCAGCTTACCTAAGAAGACAACGCATAAATGTCTTCCCTTATCTAGACGATTGGTTAATAAAATCGAGCAATTTTATACAATGTCAACAACACACTCAATACACAGTAGAAACCCTACATATGTTAGGGTTCACTCTCAACTACCAAAAATCCCATCTTCAGCCAGCACAAGTACAACCTTACCTAGATGCTATTCTAAATACACAAAAAGCTTTGGCCTATCCAAATACACAAAGAATACAAGCTTTCCAAAATCTCATTACACAAATGCAGCCAAATCAACAATACACTGTAAGATGTATCATGAAACTATTAGGAATGATGGCATCCTGCATGGCAATAGAACCGCATGCAAGACTAAACATAAGGACACTACAACAGTGCCTCTCACAGCAATGGTCTCAAGCACAGGGTCAATTGCAAGATCTAGTGTTGTTAGACCACCAAACACACAGGTCCCTTCAATGGTGGAATCTCAGCAATTTAATGAAGGGACGGTCATTTCAAGACCCTGTGCCTCAGACCACATTAACAACAGATGCATCCATGATAGGTTGGGGAGCTCAGCTCAACAACCTTACCATTCAAGGGGAATGGGCTTCAAAGCAGATAAATTATCACATAAACCATTTAAAATTGTTAGCTGTATTCCTCACCCTAAAAGCGTTTCAACCGCTTCTCAAACACGAGAATGTCTTGATAAAGACAATTTGGCAACCATGTATTACCTGAAGAAACAAGGTGGGGCACATTCATCTCAAATGTCCCTTCTGGCCTAAACAATATGAAAATGGACAATTCACAATCACATTTATCTACTAGCAGAATACATCCCAGGAATACACAATCAGCTAGTGGATCTCCTAAGCAGAACACACCAACAGAGACACGAATAGGAGATTCATTCTCAAGTACTTCATCAGTACTTTCAAAAGTGGGGAACACCAGAAATAGACCTGTTCGCCAAAAGCGAAAACACAAAATGCCAAAGCTTCACATCCAGACACCTACACCCTCTGTCGAAGGGCAATGCTCTATGGATCAACTGGTCAGGGATATTTGCTTACGCTTTTCCTCCTTTCCCACTACTTCCATTTCTGGTCAACAAACTAAGTCAGACCTCTCTCACCATGATACTCATAGCCCCCACATGGGCACGACAACATTGGTACACAACACTTCTAGATCTGTCAGTAGTACCTCACTACAAACTTCCAAACAGACCTGTTTTGCTAACACAGAACAAAGGACAAATCAGACACCCAAATCCCAGTGCTCTCAACTTAGCGATTTGGCTCCTGAAGTCATAGAATTTGGATACTTGCAACATCCGTTAGAATGCATGGAAGTTCTCAAACAAGCACGCAAGCCTTCAACTAGACAATGCTATGCTATGCTAACAAATGGAAACAATTTGTTTATTATTGTCAATCTAAACATTCTAACCCACTTACAGCATCAATACAGGATATTGTATGTTACCTACTTCATAAAAAATAAAAAAATGTAGCTTTCTCATCTATTACAATTCATCTTACTGCAATATCAGCATACTTGCAGACTATACAACATACCTCTCTCTTTAGAGTCCCAGTTATCAAAGCCGTCATGGAAGGACTAAAATGTATTATTCCACCTAGAACACCACCTGTTCCTGCTTGGAATCTCAATATTGTACTCACAAGACTAATGGGCCCACCTTTTGAACCAATGCGATTACTTCATTACGAAGAGTTAGTAAAACTCAAGCATTCACTCTTGAGGAACCTTTTTTCCAAGTACACAAAAAAAGTTGTATCACCTTTTCACATAAACCAATCAGTGGAATTGCCAGTCTTCTCCCCTCAGCCAAAATTCAACTGCAGAAAGAGCCCTTCACCCTCTTGACCTTAAAAGAGCTCTAATGTTTTTTGTGGATAGAACAAAAGATTTCAGAAAAACTAAACAGCTTTTCGTTGCCTTTCAACAACCTAAAGGTAATCCTATCTCTAAACAAGGATTAGCTAGATGGATTGTTTAATGTATTCAAACATGTTATATTAAGGCAAAAAGATAACTTTTAATCACACCTAAAGCTCATTCCACTAGGAAAAAAGGTGCATCTATGGCATTTTTATGGAACATACCAATGGCAGACATATGTAAAGCTGCCACATGGTCTACACCACATACATTTACAAAGCATTACTGTGTAGATGTATTTTCAAAGGAACAGGCCAATGCTGGTCAAGCTGTCTTAAGAACATTATTTCAAACAACTCCAACTCCTACAGGCTAGCCACCGCATTTTTTGGGGAGAGTAACTGCTTTGTAGTCTATGCATAGCATGTGTATCTGCAGCTACACATGCCATTGAACGGAAAATGTCACTTACCCAGTGTACATCTGTTCGTAGCATGTAGTGCTGCAGATTTACATGCACCCTCCCTCCTCCCCGGAAGCCTGTAGTTGTTGCATTTTTTCTAATTTGTACATATGTATATACATTTACATTTGCATGGACATCTATTTTTTACTTACTATTTCTATACAACATTTATATTATTACACTCTGTCACTCCTTCCTACACCCTTTTGCGGGAAAACAATCTAACAGCAGAGTCGATGCCCATGCGCAGTATGACCGAGAGGAGGAGTCACTCGATCCCGTGATTCAGAAAAGACCTCTTCAAAGAAAAACAACTTGTAACACTCCAAGCCCAACACTAGATGGCGGAATAATGCATAGCATGTGAATCTGCAGCACTACATGCCACAAACAAATGTACACTGGGTAAGTGACATTTTCCATATATATATGTAGAGAGAGAGCAATCTCTCTCTCTCTCTCTATATATATATATATATATATATATATATATATATATATATATATATAAAGAGAGAGAGAGAGAAAGAGGAATTCTCTCTCTCAATAGATAGACAGATATTTATATATGTGTGGTTTCCCTGGGGGGCGATCGAAGCCTTAACGGAAACCACACATGTTAAAAAAAAAAGTGATCTCTCTCTATAAATATATATATATATATTTATATATATATATCGGGTGTGGAATTCCTACAGCTCTACGCCCAGGACATGGTTTTTGGGGTCAAGAACAACAAATTTTCAAGTTTATTTTGGCCTTGGGACAAGTAGGCCCATCCCCCTGCAGTACAAACCCTTTGGCTGCCAATTTACAGTATCACATTCTGGAGCAGGGAGGGGAACTGTCTGCAGTTGAGGTGGTATTTGTGTCCATATGTTAATGCTGCTCAAACTTGTATTTATGGTTAATTAATGCAAAGCGGTTATTATTACGGAGAGCGCTCTAAATAAATGTTGTAAGCTTGGACTGCACTACTGTCAGTCTATTTAACAAAGAAAGAGACCTCTTTCTATAAATATATGTATATGCAAATATAAATATATATAGAGAGAGTCTCTCTCCCTCTCTTTCTCTCTCTTCCTCTCTCTTCCTCTCTCTCTGTATATGTGTGTGTGTTTGCGTGTGTGTGTGTCTCATGTTTTCCTTATAGATCGCACCCGCCCCAGGGAAACCACACATCGATTAAAAAAATATTAGCCCCCACAGGGGGTCGCCCCTCCTGCTCACTGACCCCTTGTCAATATCACCTTTTTTCTTTGGGTTTTTTATTTTTTTACACTCAGGAGTGGGAGGGGGGATCGCACACCCCACCGCACAAAACCAATATTTTTTTTTAAATAACTAACCCTTTTGGGGCCTGCCCACTTTCACTGGAGCCAAACATCCAGATGAAATCCTTGGTGTCTTTTGGGGATTCCTGGCCATAGATTGCAGCGAAGCCATGATCCGTGGCCAGGAGACCATTCTAGAAAGGCTTTGATTGGAAGGCTAGACCCTCCCCTTTCAAAGGAGGCTTCACTGCAAGCTCAGGAGACCTTTTTCAGTCTGTTTTCCCCATTAGGGTTGAGCGCAACCTTACCTGCTGATTCCTCAGCTCCGATGGGGGAAACTGTGACATCAGCATGCCTCACGGTGCGCTGACTTCACAGATGGACAGGAGGAGGGGTGTGGGGATGGGGAGAGGTGCGGAAGCATTCCACGCCTCCTCCTGAGAGGAGGAGAGACTTCTCCTGTGCTTTGCACTGGAGAATTATTTAAAGACCTCCCTGGTTACAGCCAATGACTGTCAGATGCATCAGGGAGAGTGTGCGTGTGACAGCCATTGGCCGTTAGATGCAACAGTAGTGTTAAAAGAGCCCTTATATTCTATATTAATAGAACTAAAACTTTCAGAAAAACAAAACTTTTTTTTGCTTTTTCTCCTCCACATAAAGGAACTCTATATCCAAATCAGGCATAACCAGGTGGATAGTAAAATGCATTCAAAATTTTATGCTAAAGCCAAAAGAGCTTTACCTATGTTTCCTAGAGCACACTCTACTAAAAAAAAAAAGGGGGCATCCACTGTTTTTCTACGTACCGGCAGGTACGTTTTTCTAAACATTATTTTTAATTCTAGCTCCGCCATCCTTGATTGACAGGAGCTGCTACTGCCGGACATGTGTGGCCGTTGCAGTTTACTCTACTCTTTCTTGCATGGATATCTCATTACTTACACTTACTCTAAACTACATTCTCCCCCTCCTGCGGGAAAACAATCTAACAATGGGGTAGATGCCCATGTGCAGTATCACTAAGAAGGTGGAAGCACTCTACCTCATGACTCGAAAGACTTTCTTAGAAGAAAAACAACCTGCACACATCCGGGCACAACACTTGATGGCAGGAGAATGCAGAGGATGTGAATCTACAGCACCTCATGCCACGAACAGATGCTTACAGAGTAAGAAACATGTTCCTATTTTTAACTTTGTGCCATTCAGTCTATAAGAGTGTTTGGCACTGTATGGCCTGCACGCCTCCTGCTCTTCCCCCTCGGCTCTCTTGTGTTGCTTCACCATCACCCCAAGCCCTCCCTCTGCGGTCTGTCGATCTTTCACCCAACTCCTCCCTCCAACACCCCAGCAGTGATTTAGCACCTTTAACAAGAAAAGAAAAGTGATATGATACGGTGAACTTTGGAAGCATCATAGTGTTTTTTCACTTTAAACAGTGTTGCGGTGCAGCTCATGCTGCTGTGTAACATGTAAAAAAAACATTGACCGTGTCAAAAGATTGTGCATAAATTCATCCTATTGGCTTTGCCAATGCTTGTTTAGTTAGGTGCCAAAGTTCACTTTGTATTTCTTTTAATTTTATTTTGACTCAGCAGTACATCAACAAAATAAACACTGCTGGTGCAGTATTTATGAGTTGCATGTACACTGGCTACAATGATACATACATGTCAGATTGGCAGTTACAGGTAGTATATATACTGAAAATACAACACATAGAGAACTTTCAGAGCAACATCCATCTCAATATGTGCACAGTCTGTGAAGCATATATCTATACAGGAGTCTTGGTGTAATAATTACCCAGGATACAGCAATGTTTATTGGGGTTCTTTAATGATTTCCTCACCATCACCCTCTAACAATGCCTTTCATCTCTCCAAAACTCCTCTCTCACATGTATTTCTTTTGTTTTATAGCGCCTCTCTTACCAGTGTAGGGTGTTGGAGCACTTTACATCACACACATATGGAGACAATGAATCATACGTGTTTAGATGAGTGTAAAGAAGATGGTGACAAAGGGAACTACAAGATGTAGGATTCACGTTATCCATACTATTAGGCATTTGTAAAAGTGCTTGGTCTGTGGAAGCATAAACTTAGGATTCAGAATATTACACAGTGATTAGGTTTGACCTTACTAATAATTTATTTATACCTAAACAAACCCTTTTTAGCAAAATTAGGATAATCAAAGACTGAAAAAACATAACTTTCTAACCTATACCATACAACTTGCATTCTTTGATGGCAGTTCGTAGGCCGTTGTGCTAGATTATGAAAGTAACTTATGAACTTCACAGTAGCAAAAAGAACTCTGTGACAAAAGCAGTCTCCTACTGAGCTATGCACATAAAATGCTGTTCTGTGATCTGCTTAGTACATGCTCTTTGCAGCAGGCATATTAACTCTCTGGCAAACATTAGATGAGTCAAAACTGCCACTACACAAAACCCCGATCTCTCCCCAGCAGGTACATTAATCACCAGAGTTATCTTGCCACTTTTATTGTTACCTGAAAACTGTTGGATATATAAGGAACTCTGCAGTGCTTTTAAAAATATCTGTATCTGCACCTGCTACAAAACTGGCCCCTAATTACAAATGAAGCCCCCTCACCCGTCCAGCCTCCGGGGAAAATGCCCGATGCCCGGTACGGCCACTCTTGGCTTGTCATCCCCTGATATTCTGGTGCCTGTATTTGAGAGGAATCAGTAAGTTTTAATTCACACCATTGCAATGCTAAATCCGAGTGCTGCTCATCCGTCATAGTTAGTGGAACCCTTCCCAATCTTATAGGTATACCTTGTTTAGCTAACAGTAGAGCAAATGTAGTCAACTTAATTACTGCAGATGTTATTTCTTTGACGTAGCCTAGCAATGCAGTTAGCAGGTCAGGGGTCATTTGGACATCTGTTATTTTGCTTATGTTTGTGTCCCATTAATCCCTTATACCTTGCAGTCCCATGCAACATATGAAATCTGCCTCTGCTACGTGACATCTCAAAATAATAATAATGTGATTTGTATAGCTACACCTTGCAGAGTGTCCCAGTGCTAGGGTACTGACACAGTGGACAATGGGTTACCCAATCTGATGGAAAGGCCTTCTCTAAGCCAAAAACGCAGGTCTTTAACTTCTTCCAGAATAGGAGTTTGGATGAGGCTTGCCTAATTTCCATAGGCATGGTATTCCACGCTTTAGGAGCCAGGAGGCCAAAAGAACTACCTCCTGCTCTGGCTCTTTTAAATTTCGGCATGATGCCCTATTTGGCTTCAGCTGACCTCAAGTTTCTAGTGGGCACACAGGGTTTCAACCATCAGCTGAAGGTAATGAGGACTTCGGGAGGAAAGAACCTTAAAGCAATAGCAGATGTTTTAAATAGGACTCTTTCTTATTGGAAGCCAGTGTAGTTTCTGCAGCACGGATCTCATGGAGGCCTGCCTAGGGAGCTTCAACAATGCGAGAGCTGCTGCATTCTTGGCCTGTTGTAGTCTCTTCAGACTGGCCCTGGCCAGATATATGACTTTGCAATGGGCCAGATATAGGATGCTACAATAGTCCAGTCTGGATGTCACCAGTGCCAGAATCACAGTTTTCTGGGCGGTCTCTGGTAGGAGATGGAGGACTTTTCTCAGAGATCTCAGTATCCTGAAGTACTTCCCTGCGAGGTCAGTGATCTGAGCACCAAAAGGTAGCTTAGTATCAAACAAGATGCCAAGGTTTTCAACCTTGGCCTTCGAATCGGTACTGGATTTAGGTCACCAGGCCACCAAGAATTGGACCAGATGTTAACGTGCTTTCATGGGACCACTACCACCATCTTTCCAGCCTTAAGTTGCAGACAGTTTGAGTCCATCTGTGCCGCTACTTCTGATAGGCATTCACGTAGGGAGGAGGCCACATGTCACTGTTCTGCAACAGGGTGATGACAATTTGTGTGTCATCGGCGTATGAGATAATAGAACACCTGTGTCGCTTAATGACCTCCACCAAAGGGCGGTAACATACATTGAAAAGAGATGGGCTGAGTGAAGAGACCTGTGGAACTTGCTGCTGCATTCAGAGTTATCTCTGAGCCCATATATGTGTGTGTGTGTATCCTACCGGGAGTATAATAGTGTTGTATATATTTAAAGCCAACCAACTTGTGTCTGTTATTGAGCGAGATGCTTTTAATCAACAAGCATCAGTAAACCCTAGGTCATTTGTTATGTATTGTAGTAAATCTGCAGTCCAGTCTAGCCGTTTTTTCCCAATGCTTGGGAAGGTGTTCCCCTGGTGAGCGAATACATGTGCATAGTAATAATTTCAGAATTAAGAGCTTAAATTACATATGTAAGCTTACTAAGCGCAGAGAGCTCTGTTAAAGTGTCACCTGATAGGTCTTTAAGGGTATGTCACATTCTATAATATAGGAAAATATCTAGAGCTGTAAGATCTTTCCCCAGATTTTTAAATTGACTGAGTGAAATTAAGCTGGGGTCTGTGATCAAATCACTCATACTAGTTATCTGAAGCAGTCACAACACTTTCACTTTTTATTCAAATCCAATGTATCTGATTCTATATTTAAATTTCCTGTGTAGGAAAATTCGTACATGCAACCTGCATCTGTATTGCTGTGCATTTTGGGTCTCGTAGACTCCTTCTCCCAAGCAATACAGGCACTTAAAAACATTTGTAGAAGATACAAATATAAAAACAAAAACATAAAATACAAAACCAAAGCACAAGCCAGCTTCCTCCTATCCTAACAGTTATGTGCATAAATAAGAAACAGTATTTTTCAACATTTAACCACCTAGATATCTGACCTTATATCCTACCAAGTTCATCTTACAACAGAGAGTGACACTGGCGTTTTCGTGTACAGATAAAAAATTTCTTAGTGTCTTATCCAGAGGTCTTTAATCAGTCCTTAATCAGTTGGCTGGCACACCTCAAATAGTCTTTTGTTATTACAAACTACAATGCCCAAAGCAATCAATATCTGCCACACTCCTCTGAAAGGAGTGTAAAACCCTTTTTCTTCCGAACTACAACAACCAAATATTCAGTTCTTCAGTGCCAAATTAAAACTACAAGGATCTTTAAAAATATTCAAAATCAAATGAAAGAAAACAGCTCAAATCCCAATTTGTTTCGCCTCTTACTTGTAACTTATTGATTTAGTAATTTTCTTTTTCACCATTTCTTATCAACTTCCAGATTATTGAAGACACTTACTCCTCTATGCTCTCTGACTCCCAAAATTATGGGTTTAGAATCAGTCAAATGTTCAATTTTGTGTAGAAATAGAAGTATAAGGGCAATAGTTTTTAGTGTTTTACGATTTATAATGGCAGTTATAGAGTTTTAGGTGACCTGTGAAGCTAGAGAGAAACTGGCATTAAAGGTGGCTTCTGAGGCTGTTTTACATGTGGCTTAGGGGCCTTTCTAAATATTGGTTAGAGGGGATTGAAGAGGCAAACATATATTAAACATGAGGCTCTGCTGTTGAGGAAGAGCCTATTGAATCACATTTATGAGAAATTAGAGTTGGGGGAACTATTTGAATGCCATTATTGTGAACCTAGAATTTGATTTCTTTGTCTTTCATGTACTTTCGAAATTCAGTTTGACAAATACTGGTCATGTCAGCTAGTGGTTACCTGAAGACATTAAAAAGGAATCATTTTGGGCAGGACCTTTGAGGACCCTGCAGGTTCAAAAAGACGGCATCTTTGGTGTTTCATGCCTTTAGCAAGTTCTCATAAGCACAATTTTCAGTGCTGATGTTAAGTGATAAGCAAGATTCACAATCTTCAAGTACAATGGATGTCCCAGATGTCTTCGGATTTGAAAAGGAAATCATTTTTACGAGACCATGGATGGAGTGAAGAAGTTACAGAAGGACTTTAAGTTGGAAGTGCATAGTGTGTTCTTACATGTTTTTTTAGCTGAGTGGCTTTGAGGCTATGCTAGATGACTTATGAGAATATGAAAGAATTGCTAATGTCATTTGGATGAGGATGATAATTTTATAAAGGATTGCAATTAAGGTTGGCAAGCAGATGTCCCAACACCAGCAAAATACAGAGAAGGCATATTCTAATAGAGTATCATTTGATTTCACCTCATCATGTTTTCAATTCAAGAATGAACACAGTCACAAACCCAGAACAACTCCCTTCCGGCGAGTAGCATAGGGCTCATTAATATTAATTAATATCCTTATGCTGATTGAAACAGGTAAAACTCGCTTGAGCCAGACCCAAAAAAGAACGTTATCTTGGGAACCCCAGTATATGTCCATTATTGGAAATCATTTTGCAGTGCACTATTATAGTTATTTATTTGAAGTTAGTGTGCAGTGTAAACTTTTACTATTTCTGGCTGTTAAAGTGGCAATGGTTGCATGGCGGGGTTGATGCAGTCCAGAATAACAAATAGAGTATTGAGGAAAGGTGAGAATCTTGTTTACTTGCTCAGGTAAGCATTTTTGATTTATTATGAGTTTTTATAGAGCCCTAGTTATTGAAAGTAATTGAAATTGCATTTATATAGTGCATACCACCCCTGACAGGGCATTGCAGGTGTCTCTTTACATTATGTCAAAGCACTATGGCTAGAGTCTCTGCGTTTTACAAAGTTATGGAGTTTGAATCCAGTTTGTGAATTCAGGATGCAATCTGATATTCCTCCTTGACAGACCTGCACGTAATTGACTAACCCCTGCAATAGTGTAATGGAAAAGCTTTTTGTTCCTGTGGTACAATTGAGCAATGTTAAATGTTTTTGCAGGTCACTGAATGATGAGACAGAACAGGCATTGGAGGACACCCGTTGTCGCCTCACAATGAAGCAAAATGAATTGCAAATGACCCAAGAAAAAGTTGGACGGATGGATGAAAAAATTGGTGAGTAGTAGATATCAATATAGAAATTAGTTGTACTAGTGAATGTACTTCTTTTCATACCTCTTAAATAGTTAGCTAATTACAGGCTTCAAAGTCATCACTTGATGGTCAGTCATGTAGAGTGAAGGTTGATTAAAGAAAAGTGACATTCTTGAGCAAAACTGTGCACTAAGAATCAAGTTTAAAATAGGGATTGGTGATTAACCATGTGTGCAATTTGTTATGCATTTCTTTTATGAATTGAGAGCTAGGGAACATATATGCTTGCCACATCAGATTTGACCATCAGGTTAATATTATCATACCCACAACAGTTTGCATAAGGTGCAGTCAGCTTTGTATAACCAAAACAGGGAAGCATAACCCTTCCAATATTAATTACTCATCTACTCCTATGATTGTTTTGAGTATTATGTAAAGGTTGTGAATGCTGATCATTTACATTCTCTAAATTAATTGTGTATTAGTTAATTCCATTCTCGATCATGTCTCAGAACTCTGGAATCCAGTTGTTTATAATTATTTGAGTTTTTATATAGGACAACTAAGATTTAATGGGTGTTGTAGCAGTGCAAAATTATATTGATGGTGAGTTTACAGAAGTGGAAATAACACTAGATAGTAACAAAGGATGTTAGGATAACATGGCAAAGGGGTACAATATCACCCCTCTCAGGGATGAAAATAGCATTAAGTGGAGTTTCCAGTGTGTCACGGTTTTCAGCTTTGACCAGGGCATGCTTAACTAAGTGACTGGGTACATGCATAAGAACACAGACATGTTCAGAGGAGTCTAGTTACTTGAAGGGTGCTAGACTACATAGTCGGGCATCTAATGCTGATTGTGGTGCATTCTGTAGGTGTGGCATCCCAGGAAAGGCAGGCAGTTTGTGCTATGGAAGCGTTATATTGTAAATGTCGTGGATCAGTCATAGGACTCTGCTCCTGTCTCTTAATAAACTGAGTTACTGTGCAGTTCCACACTCATTTTAATGGTCACTCTTCTGATTCTCATGAGAGTATTCCTGGTAGTGAATGTGCAGCTGCACCAAGACATGTTATTTTGGAGATACTATGGTGTTAATACATACTCACATAGCCATCTATATGTATGTATACAAGTACATATGTGACTCTTAATCAAAACCAAATTACATTCGCTCAGTACATCAAATGTTATTGAGTTTGCCTGTACATGCTTGGTTATATTAATGTGTAAGTTACCTATTTGTAATTCTCTAGCACATGGCTTTAAGATTAATAACCACAACTCTATCAGTGTACCAAGTTTCTCTTGTTATTCATTGGGAAGTATTTGTACTATTTGCATTTATCCTTGTTTGCAAAACATACATTGTGACTGTAACACTGAATAAAGAAAAATATTCCAATTGAATGTCTGATACTACAGCGAGAACCAGAAAATAGAGTGAATAAGTACACAGTAGTCACATGTACCACCACAGTGGCAGTAACATTTGTTAATTTTTCAGCGTAACCAGCTCCATAAGCAGTAGCTGTCATACTACACCAGTAGCTGAACCATTTTCAACCAAGGAATGGTTTGAGTTAGGCATCAAAGTTAACAGGTGTGGACATCCATTTAGAGGAGTATATGATACGGCACCCATCATATTTCTAGTCTGTACATTAAGGCCCTCATTATGACCCTGGTTAATATGGCGGTATTACCTCCTTCAGGCTGGTGGTGAATACCGCCACATTATGAGTGTGGCAGGTTGGCCTCTACCAACACGCCACGTCTCCAGTCATACCGCCAGGGCGGTATGAACTGCTGGGCCAGAGATGTTCCTCTCCAAACCGGCGGTCCACAGAAGTCCGCCTGCAGCATTATAAGCAGGCCTACTCCATGGTTTCCGAGGCAGTAGCACGACAAGAAAACCATGGCGGTAGGGCTACTGGTGACAGGGAATTATTTTCCTGTCACCGGTAGACAGCTCCTCCCGAGCAAGCAATTGCCCCCCCCTACACACATAGCATCCCCTACCCCCTACAGGCACTGCACCTCCCACCCCCCTACAGGCACTGCACCCCCCAGCCCCCTCCACGCATACATGCACACATACACACTGACATGCAGACACGCACACACGGCAACATTCAAACACTCATTCACTCACATGCATACAGGCATGCATACACCTCAACACACACACACATTCAAACACACACAGGCAGACACCACACACAACAACCCCATCCCCTGTTGGACGCTCGACTTACCTTGTCCGGTGAGGAGGTCATTTGGCAGGGAATGGGAAGGTGCGCTGCTACAGCCGACAGCACCCCACCAGCAGGACACCACCAGGTCATATGAATGGCCATAATACGGCTGGCAGTGTCCTTCTGGCGGGGCGGTGCAGGTGGTAGCATCTCCCAGGCACCTCGCCCGCCAGCATGGCTACTGCTGGATTTCCACCCTAATTGTGGCGGAAATCCGTCAGTGTCCATATTATGGCAGGCAGAAGATGGTGTTCTGGCGCCCGTGGCATCAGTGGTCTTTGGAAAAGACCGCCAATGTCATAATGAGTGCCTAACTCTGTTAGCTTCAGTTGTTTTAGTGTAAGATCGCTCTACAAGTAAAGTCCTTTTAGGTGAAAGTACTTTGGATCAGAGATGAAAATCATTGCCTGTGTAAGTACAGTACTCAAAGTAAAGTTTGATTTTATTTAACCTTTTGCAGAATATCCCAAAAAATATAGAATTACTTGATAAAAGTTCATACAACAATCTCGAGTCATTAAGCATGAACTTAGAATTATCTGAGCACTAAAATAAAAAAACATTGCATGCCTAAATTGGCTGTGCAGTGGCATCAGACTTCCTACCTCTCACAAGAAAGGTCTTTACACAACTTTTTTTTTTACATATCCACATGGGCCATGGCTCCTAGAGCAGATAACTCCTATTAGAGAAAAAACACAAATAAATGTCTAACTTCCACAGACGAACATCATTAAAAGAACCCATCTTAAACACATCAAATGCATACCCTTCTGGCTTTGCCGATCCCCACAGAGTTCTTTTCACCATGGAGGAGATTAGAAAGTCTAGCCTGTGCACCAAACAAGACATGCCCCTTCTTGATGTCACACCTGCATGTTTGGAGTAGAATTCATACCAGCACTGTCAAACTTGGAAACAAATATTCAAGGCTTTGATTCAGAGTAGCGGGGTAGGGATTACTCTTCCCAAAGAGACATTATCCTGAAAGAAAGAAAAGCAGCAACTAGTTGTACCTACATCAGAAAGTCCTGCTTTTTTGCATCTTCAGTGATGTACTAATTCTGCAAACAGTGATGCACCAGAGAATATCAAGGCCAACACTGCCAATTGATTTACAACATTACTTCATCTTGTACTGATCCTAGAAGACGCCACCCCCTGAAAAATGCCG
This sequence comes from Pleurodeles waltl, assembly GCF_031143425.1. Classification (NCBI taxonomy): domain Eukaryota; kingdom Metazoa; phylum Chordata; class Amphibia; order Caudata; family Salamandridae; genus Pleurodeles; species Pleurodeles waltl. The sequence goes on from NC_090447.1 coordinate 435,292,161, forward strand.
ACACTTATACTTTAACATTTTGCAGGTTTTTAAAGGGTAGTGGCTTCAAGTTTTTATCAAATTCATCAGGACTAAAATCCATCAACTGGTGTTCATATTATCAACTATTTGCTAATAGATTGGCGTAAAAGCCATTGAGATGTGGATGATGAACTTTCTCTCAGTATTATGAGTGTGCTACTATCTCATACTGAGGAGCAGGCTTCAGCACAACTGATCCTTTTCTTTTACTTGATTTGTGGATGTGAGAACAATATATATATATATATATATATATATATATATGTTCGATGGCATGTGTAAATAGAGCAGTTAGGGCCAATCATTACGATTCCCATATATTGGCTTTTGATATTAAATGTTTCTGAAATGTGATTCTTTAAATGGACATGTTGTTCTGTTATTCACTTGATAGAACACAGCAGACTGAGAAAAACAAGAAAGACGCTATACAGTAACATGGAATTTACATAGTGTACCCCTGGCGTTAAATCTAATCTCTGAGATACTTAAATCAATCATGGGGTTCGTGTTTGTGAATCACATGCCTAGAACATGTTAACACTATGATAACCATGTCTCAAGCCAGAATCGAAGAAGGACAACATTTTGTGGCTTGTCATGCCAGGTCTCATCTCAGGACATGCACTCCATATCCTGGTGCAGACCGATCAGGTCATATGTGAGGGCTTTCCTAAGAAAGATGAAAGCAGCTACCAGAGATACATGGAAGTTGTATACCGTATAATCACAGCACATATTTATAGGAGACAGCAAATGCTGCTTAGTGCCTATGGATCACTATTCTATCTCTGCCCTCGCCAGGTCTACAGGCCAAACAATTACAGTTTGAAGTTTTCTTGATTCACAGGCATCAATATCTCTGAGCCTGCCTCCATTTCAACTGTTGATTGTTTTTCCATAAAACTGCTGCGTCTTGCTGGGCCAGTTATACATTAGGGGATGTAGACACTGCTAGAAAATTGTTTGAATATATCTGTCTGTACAAATATATATATATTTGTATGATAAACGGAGGCATTCGTCTCTGTAATCATGGTTACGTCAAAGTGTCAATTAGAAAGACATTTCTTTGTTTTCTTAATGGCTTTGGTGCGGTTTGACGAATCTGCATAAATCTTTTCAACTTTTTTTAAATCTACTTTAGTTTATTCATTGCATGTTTTGTGCAGGCTCGTTAAGCAGGGGCCTAAAAGTAGTTTAGGGTCCCAAAAGTGGACTGCAGGGTTTGCAGCAGATATATATTTCGCAAGAAGTAGATTTTTCAGCTGCCCATATGTCATTTAGGTCTTTACCAACATTGGACATTGTTTGAGATTGCTTATTTTAATGAATAGAAGCTATATTCATTATTCATGAAGAAGGTGAAATCTATAACTCAACTCCACTGAAACACGTCAAGGACAAATTAAGACATGGATGTCCTTATATGTTATTAATTAAAAATCACAAACTCCCAGTGATTCATATAGTAGAGGTGTACATACTTGATGACAGATTGTATTTTCTTAGAAACAGCTTCCTTTTCTTTGTGATATGTGGTGTATGTTTTTATATATTTGCATGTGATTGTAGCTATTTTTAATCATATTGCAGGAGTAAAATCATATATTATGTATATATAGATTTGTTTTCTAAGCTTTTGTGGTACTCAGTTTTGCCAAGTGTTTGAGTATGTTTTCATGAATGTGACTGGCGTGAGATTAAACAGCGGTGGAGTATTGATGACGTCACTAGTGAGAGCACTTAGTAATTTGGTGGTTATAGTGTGACAGCCTTCTTAAAACCACTTCACCAGGAATCTTGGTACAGTGCAAGAGCAAGGTAAATCAGAAGTATGCTTCAACTTCTAACAGAATGGAGGACACATAATCTATCAGTGTACCAAAAAAGGTGTATGGCAGAACTATTAAAAGCTTAAAAAAACCTAGACTGTTATGTTCTCTCATGGAAAATTACTACCATTTAACTTCAGCAGCAGAAATTCTGTCTGACACTGTAGGGAATTTTCTGCCAGTGCAGTGGTGGAATATGCCCCACATTCGGATTTATTCACCTGGGCTGGTGGTTTCCACCCCCAAAGCAACTTAAAAGCTGTTTAAGGGGAGAGTGGGTGGAGGCATACCTCTGCAGAGATTTAATCAGTTGATGCCATGGATCACCTCCACTGAATTGCTTCAAAACAGCTTAAAATCAAGCAGAGTCAAATGGACTACCTAAATGCTGTAACATACAACACCTTCCTGCATGAGCAACCATTGATCCTTCTCATGTCCTTGCATAAAAATGAACTTGACATCTGCCTATGAAATGTTTCTCTTGTCCCTATTTTCCTTGCCTTCACTGCCCCTTATCAACGTGTCAATGTAAAATTGAATATCTTTCTAGCCCTATACACACTATTCACCTAGAATATAAGATTTCCTAAGTGTATTCTAATCCTCTTGAGTCTTCACTTTTCATTTACATATTCAACAAAACATGCTTTTTCCAACGTTTAACGTTATTAAGCAGCTCAGTGCTTAATTTGTAAAAATGTAGGTGCCAGGGCCCTTCCCAGGCGGCCACTGCAGCTTGCACCACCAATTGCCCCTGCCAGCGCTGCCAATGCCAGTACTAGCACCACTACTAACCATCACACTTGAACAAGTGTGACAATTCAGACTATAGAAGGCCAACCAAAGCTACAAGAATGTTATGGGCAGCAGTTACTATTCATTTCAAATGGATAATAAATTACTAAACACTCCGTAGTTTTGCGCACTTCAAAATTGGACGAACAATGCCACCAGTGCTGGTGTTGAGAGATAAGTGAACGTGCTGAACACCAGCTCAAATTAAGCAGTGAAGCACTTATATTATAATCTTCCACTTCACAAATCTAAATTGAATGAATTTCTAGGACAAGAACCTAGATTCAAATCAAGTAAAGGTTCATCCCATCTTAAGAACACCGTAAAACATATTAACTTCACTATGTATGAAAATACCAATGAAAAACATGAGATTAACTATTAACCCTGAGTTTTTGCAGAGAAGTATTCTACTCACCAAAAAAGTGCTTCAACACCTCATCAGGGGTGGTAAGTAGTATATAAATACAATTTAAATACAATACAATGCCCTCTCTAGGTGGTAGAATTTCAGCCATCAGTTGTGGTGATTGTAAATATGTCCCCAGAGTGGGGGTGTATTGTAGGTGCCCACATATTTAGTCTCCCAAACATGCAGAAGGGTGGTTTGTTTTCTAGCATGTTAGGGACACTACTCATCTTTTGAGGAAATTCAACCACCGTTTCGATCAATGGCGGCATTTCTGCTAGACATGGTGGCAGATGATTGATTGTAAATTTGGTGGTTGGTCCGTCACTACTTTTGGCAAAGTTAACTCTGAACCTATGTGAATCCACTGATAAATTAAGAGGTATTTTCGGATCAACTGATTTCTGCATAGGGGTGATTTTACTTTGAGAGGCAAAGATTGTTAAACAGATTTTCTGTTCCCACTGTCTTCTTAATCAGGCCCTGAACTTTTTGTTTTCGTGATGATAAATTTACATGTTTAGAATGATAAGGTTTTGTACCTTTTGTGTACAGGGGAACTTACAAGCCAGAATATTTCCCAACTAGACGATATTGCTCTTCTCAGAACATCCATCTCTGAGATGCACAAGGAAAAGGACTCTTTACTTCTTAGTGTGGATGACAAAACCGAGAGGATTGCTGCCTTTGAAGAAAGCCTTATGATCAAAGTAGGTATTGCCCTGTAAACTCAATGAAGCTGTACATTATTGTGGGCTGACAAATGTTGTTTGTTGTAGATGTTTCCCAGTGTCTTACTACTAGTCTTGTGTTTGTAAAATTGCTCCACCTTCCTATGCAGTGGAAGTATGGCCTGGTTTGTAAGGCACTGTCACTTAACAAATTCCACTTGAAGCGCTGATAAGATATTAGTGAGCCTCTATTTTCTTAATGTAGTTGAGATCATGTACACACTGTGCAGTTTATTAGAGATGTTATTATTATAGCCATATCACAAACCTTACATTGATGGTGAACAGACAGAGGACCATAAGAACACACATTGTTATCATTAGTGAACCAACAAAAAACTGAATTGTGGAATTTAATTCTAAAACTACTGTTTTTCTTAAAGTTTTAAAGATTTCAGTAATGATTATTGTCTATTTTTAGAGGTAAATTTCCATGTTAAAATACCAAGTGAGTATCAGCTCATGGTTTCTGTCAAATATAGGTTTTTAGCATTTGTTTTTTCGAATCCTAAACTGCTAAGGCATGGATTCCAGTTGGATTTTGGAAATGGCTTTTGAAGTCTGTAGGGTAAGTGAATATTTGTATTTGACTATCAGAGAATCCTGTTTCTCCACTGAATATACTTAACTCTGCTTCCAGAAATTAATTTGCCACAACTCAAGTAGAAACCGTTTACAAATGGCCAATTGGATTTTCCAAAAAGGTTACAAACCACCTCAACTGGAGTGACACACTTATGATTTTTACACAAACCAAGGCTCTTGGGCCAAATGTGGTACCTGTCTAGCATTTCAAATATATTGCTGGAGTGGGGATTGTTTCAGTTGAGGATTTTGTTTACCATTCATCAGGGCTCCACCCTGCTTCCTCAGGACAATGGATCTTTGACATTTGCTGAGATTAGTCAAGAGCTGTACATCACATAAAATTATTATCACAATCTTTAGTCTATTTCAGTCAATAATGAGACCTTGGTATGAGTTAAAGGGTTTTATTAATCAAATCTTTAAGTAATTCATCTTTCTTAAAGCCATTGTATACATTCATCAATATTAGTCATTAGTCTTGTCAGAATTCAAAATAAGTAGTCAATAAATCATAATAAAATGCATTAAGCACGTTCCATATAGGAAATAATCCCTATTCTAGCAATGAGAGGGAAATAACGGCGTCAGTTTGCGAAAGCCATAAAAAGTTCTGAATTCAACAGAAATCATAAAGCACAAAGCTTCAGCATAAAAATAAGCTCAGTAATCAATCATTGCAGAACTGCTCATAAGGAGGGGTTCAATGAACTCAGTAGAGTTTCTAAGCAGAAAAGGGATATGGTGAATGGGATGTGGGAAACGAGATAACCTACTCTAAGAACACACATTATTATAGACAAACAAAATTAATGTTGCCAAATGAAGTACTTTCTTCTTTCTTCAGACGACCAATTTGCTTTTGATGCACCCAGTGGAACACATGCACTCCCTGTCTTCTCACAGGAGCACAATAATCATCAGACAGCAACTTCTAAGACTGCAACTATGTATTATTGTGTAACTATCTCACCTGAGTTCTCGTGATTCTTCCTCCTATACAAGACTACATTCCAGTGTGTGAACTTTCATATGTAACCTTCTAAATAAAAATCCTACTCAGTAATTAACAGTGGTCTTTTTAAAAGTCAAAATATCTGTACAATTGAAAAGAAAACATTTTTGTGCAACAAATGTTCTTTATGAAAAGCAAGACTTTCAAAAGGTCAAGGTCAAGATCAGGCCTGGTGCCTTTTCCACAGTTTATTTTGCTTAGTTAAATATAACGTTAGTGTCAAAGTATTTTCAGTCCTAGCACGTTTTGTCTACTACCATTTTAGCATTTATTAATGTTTCCTAAGCATTAACTTTGCACATTATGTCAGTGAAGGAAAATGCCCCTTTTGGACATAGTCACCCCCACTTTTTGCCACTGGTACTGAGGTTTTTCGACTGAAGTGCATTGGTTTCCTGCTCGCCAGGTCCCGAGTGCCAGTGCTCTTTCCCTAAAAACGAGGTAAAAGTTTCAAATATGTACAATTGGCACACTGTTTAGTATCTCTGTGAAGCCCTAGCAGTGGTACATCTAGTACCTGGGGCCTGGGTACTAGAGAGGGTCCCTAAGGGCTGCAGCATGTATTGTGACACCCTAAGGGACCCCCTAAAAATTGCACACAGCCTGCCACCGCAGACTGCGTGTCATGGTCCAAGCCATGAGAGAAAGTATGACATGGCACACTCGTTGTGTACCATGTCCCAATCTCTGCATCTAAGTATATGCAAGACATCCCTACAGCAGGCATTAGAGCTCTGCAAGAGCAGACCTGCTCCTCTGATGTCTAGTTCGATTACTAGATGTTGCAAGTGAACAGGGATGCCATCTTTAGGTATGTTCTGGACACTCGTCATAACGAGTTACCCAGCTATATAATGGCTTCATTGAAACCTATGGTGTTTGGTGTCAAACACCTTGTCTTAATAAATCCAGACTGATGCCAGTCTTGGATTTATTATAACATGCTTCCAGAGGGCACCTTAGAGATGCCCCCCGAATCCTACCAGGCTGTCAGTCTGCTAGCTGACTAGTACTGACCAGCCTGCCACCACAGAGAGGTTTCTAACCCCCTGGAGGTGAGAGAAACGCTCTCAGAGACCAGAAACAGTGCCTGCTCCAGAGGAAGGTGTAAGCACCTCCTCCAGCAGGATAGCTACAGCATCTGCATACCAAGGCCAGGGACTTCAAAGTCCCTGCCACCTTTGATATGCGACCACCGCTTCCCCCAGACCTGGGAGTTGCCACCTCCTGCCCTGAGGCCCATTTGGCACTAGGACAACTAGGAAATTAGTTATGCATGTAGGTGTGGTGCACTACCAGGCTAGACACACCCATAAGGTGGGCAGTTTGATGTGCTCAACAAAAGAAGGGTTCCACCATCTTGTTTTTAGTGGAATTAGGAATTCTGGGACAGAGTTATGCCCATTCCCCTCAGGAAGTGGTCATATAGGGCTGTAGTCACCCCAAGGGTAAGTAGCCCATTGGCTAGTGCCCTACACTCCCCTATATTCCCCTATATTGAGTATTCAGGTGGCCCCCTAATTCCAGAAGAAGAGATTTTTTTGACTGAAGAAAGAATAGGACAAAGAGCCCAAGAAGTGAGAATTGTGGACTACTGGTGGAATTTGGCATTAACCCTGCCTGCTTACCTGCTTTTGTCCCAACAACCCGACTCGTCCTGCAGCTGTCCATCCTCCCAAAGCCTCAAAGGCCTTCCAGCACTTCGCCAAGTTGTCAGCATCTCCCTTGAAGTAGTCGAGCCACTTGCCTGCAGGCACCAACCACAACATATGGCTCACTGTTCTGCTGATCACTGGGTCCAACGATGCAGCAGCCGTGCAGGAGGAGGTCATTGTGCTCCAGGAGGCCAGATCCGTGTCCCCACCAAGTGAGAAGATGCTAGGTCCCACGCAGCGGTCCTGCACCAATACCCGGTGTACCTAACCCCTTACAGCAACCAACACTTGTTTGAGTCCAATCCGGACTCCAGCTTTGCAACCAGAGTCCTGTCGTCGAGGGACATCAGCATCGCAAAGGCCAGCACTGAGAGAGGACCAGCTGCACTGTTTTGGCCCCTTCTTGCAGGTCCAACAAAGAACGTGGGCACCTTTGATGCAGACGTGCCCGATGACCAAACCCAGCTGCACCCGAGCTCCCCAGCCCGGGTCACTACAATCAATGGTGTTTCCCTTCTCACAGGACCCCCACCGACAGAGCCCCACGTAGGGAACTCTCGGACTTGTCCCTAAGTCCTCTCTGCAACCTTTTTTGAGGTGCCCCCCTCATCGCCAACTGTGCAGTGTGCAGGACCCCGGATCCATCCAGCACCTCTGCACCCAGACACCCCAGGGCAGATGAAACTGTACTGCTGGTGTTTCTTGTTACCTTGCCCCCCCTAGTACTTCATGACCTAAAGGGGACCCTTGAGATCCATCTGCAGAGACCTCTATGCAGTGAATGTACTTTGCCCAATGAAAGTCTTGTATGGGTAAATGTGCTTTTGAGTGAACTTGTTACTTACAAAAATTGATACACTGCCACAGTACTTACATTTTTTGAAGATTTTCTGGTGTTGAAACATTCTATGAAATTAGCTATATTTTTCTAAACATTGGTCTTGAGTTTCTTCTTGAAAGTGTGTCTCATTTATTGACTCTGGATGTTCAAAAATGCTTAGCATTGCTCTCTGTTGAGCCTAAACTGCTTGCCCACACTACCACAAAAGAGAGCAGTTGGCAGAGGCAACTGCACTGACCTCCTGGTCAGCGTATGCTGCCCTCCTCAGCTTCTCTGGCTGCTGCTCCTGCTGCCTTTGCCTTTTTCTGGGACGAACTGAGAGTCTCCGGACTCTCAGTTCGAGGCCCTCCTCAGCCCGCAGGCTCGTCCCTGCGCCTCATCCCTGGTGGTCTAGTGGCCATCGCAAGTAAGTATTTCTCTCTGTCACTCTTTCACTCTTGCTTTTTCTGCCTTTTTTCTCACGTTTTTCCTTTTCTTTTCTCCCCATCTTTCCTCTGCCCCCTCACCCCCGTGAAGCACCTTTCCCACCCTCCCGCTTCCCAGCTGATCATTCGCCCTTCTTAATGGCGGCTGCAGCGCTGTGAGAGGGCTACTGCACTGATCTCCTTGTCAGCGTCTGCTGCCCTCCTCACCTCCTCTGGCTACTGCTGCTTGCTGCTGCCTCTGCCTTTTGCTGGGACGAACTGAGATTCTCCTGGCTCTCAGTTCAAGGCCCTCCTCCACCCGCAGGCTCATCCCTGTGCCTCATCCTTGGTGGTCTAGTTGCCATCACAAGTAAGTATTTCTCTCTGTCACTTTTTTCACTCTTGCTTTTTCTGCCTTTTTTCTCTTTTTTCTTTTGTTTTTCCTATTCCTGTCTCCCCTCTTTCCTTTGCCCCCCTCGCGCCCCCAGCGAAGCTACCTTTCCTATCATCCCGCCTTCCAAGCTGACCGCTCCCCCACCGTCCTCCCCTTCTTAATGGAGGTCGCAGTGCTGTGAGAGGGCAACTGCGCTGACCTCCTGGTCAGCGTCTGCTGCCCTCCCCAGCTCCTCTGGGAGCTGTTGCTGCTGCCTCTGCCTTTTGCTGAGAGGAAACTCAGAGTCTCCTGACTCTCAGTTCAAGGCCCTCCTCCGCCCGCAGGCTCACCCATGCGCCTCATCCCTGGTGTTCTAGTGGCCATCACAAGTAAGTATTTCTCTCTGCTACTCTTTCACTCTTGCTTTTTGTGCCTCTTTTCTCTTTTTTCTCTTGTTTTTCCTTTTCCTTTCTTTCCTCTTTCCTCTGCCCTATCCCCCCGCTAAGCACCTTTACCAGCAGACCGCTTACCCCTCCCACTCCCCTTCTTAATGGCGGCCGCAGCGCTGTGAGAGGGCAGCTGCACTGACCTCCTAGTCAGCGTCTGCTGCCCTTCCCAGCAACTCTGGCTGCTGTTGCTGCTGCCTCTCCCTTTTGCTGGGACGAACTGAAAGTCTTCTGACTCCCAGTTTGAGGCCCTCCTCCACCCGCAAGCTCGTTCCTGCGCCTCATCCCTGGTGGTCTAGTGGCCATCACAAGTAAGTATTTCTCCCTGTCACCCTTTCACTCTTGCTTTTTCTGCCTTTTTCTCTCGTTTTTCCTTTTCCTTTCTGCCCTCTTTCCTCTGCCCCCCTCTCCACCCGAGAAGCACCTTTCCTGTCCTCCCACCTGACTGCTCCCCCCACCCCGCTCCTCTTCCTAATGGTGGCCTCAGCGTTTTGAGAGGGCAACTGCACTGACCTCCTGGTCAGCGTCTGCTGCCCTCCCAGCTCCTATGGCTGCTGCTGCTTCTGCCTCTGCCTTTTGCTGGGACGAACTGAGAGTCTCCTGACTCAGTTCAAGCCCCTCCTCCACCCGCAGGGTCGTCCCTGCGCCTTCTCCCTGGTGGCCTAGTGGCCATCACAAGGAAGTATTTCTCTCTGTCACTCTTGCTTTTTCTGCCTTGTATCTCTTTTTTCTCTCGTTTTTCCTTCTCCTATCTCTCTCATTCCTGCCTCCCCTCCCGCGCGAAGCACCTTTTCCGCCCTCCAAGCCTCCCAGCTGAACGCTCCCTCCGCTCCCTTCGCCCCCTCCCCTTCTTAATGGCAGCCGCGGCGTTGTGAGAGGGAAACTTCACTGACCTCCTGGTCAGCGTCTACTGCCCTCCCCAGCTCCTCTGGCTGCTGCTGCCTCTGCCTTTAACTGGGACGAACTGAGGATCTCCTGACTCTCAGTTCAAGGTCCTCCTACACCCGCAGGTCATCCCTGCGCCTCATCCCTGGTGGTCTAGTGGCCATCACAAGTAAGTATTTCTCTCTCTCATTCTTTCACTCTAGCTTTTTCTGCCTTTTTTCTCTCGTTTTTCCTTTTCCTTTCTTTCCTCGCCCCCCCTCCCCGAAGCACCATTCCCGCCCTCCCGCCTCCCAGCTTTTCCTAAATCTTTTGTGATGCTTGGCACAATTGGATACACTCTTACATATCCCTGTAAGACCCTAGTAAATGGGTACCCCAGTACCCAGGGCATGAGATAGTAGGAGTAAGCCCCTGAGGGCAGCAACACTCATTGTGCCACCCACTAGGGCCTTGCACCCAGATACCCTCTGCAGTGCCAGTGCAGGCTGAGTGTACTGGGGCAAACCTAAAAAGTCAAACTCGACCTGGCATCCTTTTGTACCCATGATGTGGACACTGGAGAAACTTGCTTGTCAAAAGTAAAATCTACAATCTGATCAATCTGATCAAGTCACATAAAGCATCAGATCAGAAGTCAGCAAGATACTGGAACTTGGGGTGATTGAGCCCTCTGTAAGTCCCTGGGCCAACTCAGTGGTCTTAGTCCCCAAACCTCATTCCAAGGGAGATACACAGGAGCTGAGGTTTTGTGTGGACTACAGGGGCCTCAGTGATGTCATGAATACAGATGTCCACCCTTCCCAAGGGAAGATGAACTTATTGACAGGCTGGGTGCAGCCAACTTTCTCAGTACATTTGATTTAACATCATGGTACTGGCAAATTGTTTTAACCCCAGGAGCCAAAGAAAAGTCAGCATTCTTGACTCCAGATGGACAGTACCAGTTCACTGTAATGCCATGCCTTTTGGATAAAAGAATGTCCCTGCTCCCTTCCAAAGGTTGGTGAACAAAGTCCTTGCTAGATTGGAGTCTTTTAGTGCAGCATATCTTGATGATATTGCTGTCTATAATTCCACCTGGTAGGATCACCTGATCCACCTTAGACAAGTCCTTGAGGCCCTGCAGCAAGCACAACTCACTATCAAGGCAAGCAAGAGCCAGATAGGGCAGGGCACTGTTGTATACTTGGGTCACCTTGTATGTGGAGGCCAATGTCAAAGCTTACAACCCAAGATCCAGACTATTCTTGACTGGTGGGTTTCAATAACCCACACCCAGGTCAGGGCATTTCGTGGTTGACTGGGTACTACAGTGGGTTTGTGAAGGGATATGGCACTATTGTGGCACCCCTCACAGGACTCACCTCCAAGAAACAACCCAAAAAAGGTAAACTGGACAGTGAGTTGTGAAAAGATTTTTGACACCCAGAAAGAGGCACTGTGGTCAACACCCATTCTCAATGCTTCAGATTATATTAAGCAGTTCATTGTGCAGACAGATGCTTCTGAGCATGGGATAGGAGAAGTTCGACTGCAGACCACTGATGATGGCCAGGACCAGCCTGTTTCTTTTATTAGCAGGAGGTTACTCCCCAGAGAACAGCTTTGTGCCTTAAAGTTGCCCTCCGAGGTAATGTTTCGGAAATAGTTGGGCAGGGAGTTCCAGAGCTTTGAGACCAGTCAGGAGTGAGCCCCCCACCACCCAAGCTCTTGATATATATATATATATATATATATATATATATATATATATATATATATATATATATGCAAAAAAAGAGAATAGAGAACTCTGGGTAGTTCCCAAGTTTAGGTGGAGAGCAGCTCTAGTAAGGAGCACCCTGCAACACCAGCGACACTCTAGATTTGCTCACCTCAAATGTCTGTTTATCTAGCAAAGTTTTTAAGCATTGGATCAGCACAGTGCTATCCACGCCGAGCTAGATAGTGACAAAGTCTTTTGCCATTTGTACAGCAAAGTCTTTAAGCATGGGTTTGACACAGTGTCAACCTTGCCGAGCTGTAAAATGACAAAAGCCATTTACCACACCAGGCACAGTATTACAGCTTTGGACTGGTAAAATACCATCCAAGCCAACCTGGAATGAGTAAAAGCAACCCCTGACACGTGTTTCGCTCTCATTAGAGCTCATCAGAGAGGTTTAGCTTTGTCCAGACACAAGGGAGCACCCAGTATAAGTCAAAACAAATCCCTTTCAGGGTTAGAGTGCCGCATAAATTATGCAAAAAAAGAGAATAGAGAACTCTGGGTAGTTCCCAAGTTTAGGTGGAGAGCAGCTCTAGTAAGGAGCACCCTGCAACACCAGCGACACTCTAGATTTGCTCACCTCAAATGTCTGTTTATCTAGCAAAGTTTTTAAGCATTGGATCAGCACAGTGCTATCCACGCCGAGCTAGATAGTGACAAAGTCTTTTGCCATTTGTACAGCAAAGTCTTTAAGCATGGGTTTGACACAGTGTCAACCTTGCCGAGCTGTAAAATGACAAAAGCCATTTACCACACCAGGCACAGTATTACAGCTTTGGACTGGTAAAATACCATCCAAGCCAATATATATATACACGGCATGCAAAGCAAAGTTTGCTCAGATGAGCAAATATTTCTGTGAGGTTGGTATTTTTAAACTTGTTTTGGATGTAATTAAGAGCAGTTTGATGCATGGCACTATATGTAAATTGGAGGGTTTTATATTTTATTCTTAGGTTCACTGGTAGCCAATGAAGGGTTCTCAGACCCTTATAAATTGAATGGTGAGATGGAATTTCAACACCAGATGGGCAGCAGCATTCTGTACCCTTTGTAATCTGAGGAGAGCCAAAAAGCAAGTCGTTCGCATAGTCAGTTCTTGACAAAATTAGGGCATAGATAAAGTCCTTCTGGGTTTTTTTGTAAGAAATTTGAGGGCCTTTCTTAAAGCTTTCAGTAGAGCAACACACATTCTGACACTGTTCTTAAATTGGGGTTTAAATGAAAAAGTGGAATCAATTTTAGCCCCTACATTTTTGGCAACTGCTGTACCAGCTGGAAGTTTGCCCAATTCAGATTGCCAAATTCTGATTAAGTTCAGTATCTAAATTTTTTCTGAATTCAGGCAAAGGCAGCTCTTGTGCAGCCATTCCATCTCTGCCAGGAGACAACCCTGAAAGTTGGCAGTAACAGAATTGTCCAGGTGATTGAAAGCAAACATCTCCTGCATGCCATCAGCATATGACACCACATTAATCCCCAGGCTTGTACAGTTGATTGGGGGGGCGGGCATTTATGTATTAAATAAGGTAGGGCTAAGGGCTGATCCTTGTGGGATGCCACAGTCAACCTCCTTCAATTCCATGGGGAAAGTAGATAGAAATATTGCTTGCTTTCTTTCGGAGAGGAAGGGTTTTATCCAATTGCAGAGGTGCCTATTATGCCTGCTTCTTCTAGCCGATGCAGAAGGATGTCATGTGCCACCGTAGCAAAATTATATTTTTTCCCATGTCCAGCCGGGCTTTAATGAAGTCAGCTACCTCTAGAAGGGCTGCTTCAGAACTGAAGCCTGCCCGAAACCCAGACTATGAGGGGTAAAAAAGATTGTAAATTTGGAGATTTGGCAGTTGACTTGTCGCGTAGGTTCTCATTATCCTAATGAGACTACTGGATTTGGGTGGTAGAATCACTTGTGTTGTGGGGGACTGAATCTGATCCCGCACCATGTGACACCTCTTGGCCTCATCTGGGTTTGTTCCGGCTAACTAGCAGTGCCTCATCTCCACCCAAGAGCAGTGATGATTGGGGCAACCGGGCGCATGACATAAATGACTCCTCAGGGGAATCGTGGTCACTCAGATCTCATCCATTTCTCTCAGTTACATTAGTCTCACATATGCAAGGACAATCAGAGGTAGAGTATAGCTCAATAAGGTTTTATTGAAGTAACTTCATCTTAGATTATAAGGCATGTATTGCAATAACTAGGACGATGAAGCCCAACAAGATTAAAATTGTGACAAGGAGAGTGAAACACAAAAATAACGCTACCATATTGTCACTAAAGTATATAAGGATAGTTCCTACCTAAGCTATGTTAGAGCCCGTATGTTAAGCTCTAATTCTTTCTTTCAGGTTCCTCCTGGGAAGACATCATCCCGCATACCTGAGCAAGAGGCCTGTAGTCTACATAAGCAGCTGTAGCGAAACAGTCAGCAATCAGCATACAGTCATGGTTATCTGGCTGGAATCTCCCTCTAATGTACATGGGTCAAAGTAGTGTTTTTATAATAAAACAGCTGATGTTCCAAGAAAGGATCCACACGTAAGAGTGTGTATGTTTCTGTGAACATTGGAGACAAAGCGTACCACTTTTGCCGGTAACCTATCTTATTGCAGCTTTGAGAAAAGCACAGAGTGAAAGAAATGTCTTGTTTAAGAACGTAGTGCAGACCTAGGCGAAGAACAGCTAGACAGAGAAAATAAAACAACACCGCAAATGTGGATACTGTTAAAATAATATAACAAAGCTAAAATACAACATATCTAAGTTAAGGTGCACTGTGGCAGGCCTAGTTTGCTAAAATAACGTATATAAAACTATAGCTAAAATGGCTACACAACAGTCTCAAGATTCCAGCATCTTCCCTAATGCAGGAAGTAGGGAAATTGGTCTATAATTGCTAGGGCTTAAAGGGTCTAAATTGTGTTTTTAAGCAGTGGAAGCGCCAGAGCTTTTTTCAGTTTGAGGGTACCACTCGAGAGTCTAATTAGAGATTAAAAAGAGTGTTAATCAATGGATTTAAGGAATTGATTGCATGTTACAAGACGCTGGGAGACATGCGGAGGACATAAATCATGGGAGACTCTGATCTGGCCTTTTGAATGACCATTACAGATTCACTCTATGATATCTTATTGAAGGAGGTAAGCTGGCTGACATTGTCCCCAACCTCAGATGATGATCCTGGAGTGGGGGTAGAATACCTGTTGTTTATAAATCTAGCATCGATATTGCAGACCTTGTCATGAGAGAAGCTTGACAAACTATCTGCAAACTCCTGAGATAATGGAGTTGACTGTTTTCTGGCCTTGGGTTTCAGGAATCAACAATTTTTGCTTGCTTAATCTGTTTTCAAACATACTTTTTTTGCATATCCAAAGTTCTTTCTGAATTGCCTAAGAGGCGCCTTATAATAGGATCCGTCTTCAGCTGTAAAGTTGCATTGCCACTTCCTCTCTAATTATTCACACTTCAATTTTACGACTTTTAACTCTGCTGAAAACCAAGGAGTAGAAAGAGTAGTCCTTTTACTGCATTTCCTTTTCAAGGGCAGTACTACATCAAGGTTATCCGTGAGGTATCAATTGAAGGATAAGACTGCTGAATCAATATCTACCAGCTGATCTACCTTGACTTGAGAACAAGCCAAGTTTAAGGCCTTGTCAGAGATCGAATGCCAAGAGCGGTAGTAGTTTGTCCTTTTCTTACCTTAAAGACCCAGTGCAATGGGAATTTCAAATAGAAAAGGCACTAAGTGGTGGTCTGTCCAGGTTAGAGGTACAGAAGTCTCCAAGTGTAATCAAGTTAAATATAATGTCTACGGTATGGCCCCCAATGTGGGAGGGACCTCTCACCATGCCAGATAAGATAACTTCTCACTTAAGAGGGAGTTGGCCTTAGGGGGGCCTTAACCACGAGCACTGGAGAGGGAAGAGCTTTTCACAGTCTTCACGGTAAAGGCAAGAGCCTCAGCCTTATTCAGTAGCTCTAAACGTGGGCTGGAGCAAAAGAAGTTAGAGCAGTAAATAATTGTCACACGCCTCTTGTGGTGCCAGTGTTATCTAAATGTGAGATAGATTATCCAAATGCAATTGTGGATTCAAGATCGGGTCCTGAACTAATGTTTAGCCATGTTTCAGTGAGAAAAATAAGGTCCCAAGTGGTATCCTGAAGAATATTTCAAATTTCAGTTCTATGTTTGTATAGTGACCGGACATTTATTAGGCAAGCTTTTATTGCCTCTTCTGTAGATAAGTTGTTTTTTGGAGTCTTATGATGTGCTACAGATACTCCTTCAAAATGTGTATGAGAGGGGCTTGTACGTTAAAGGTGAGGTGTAGCTATAAGACCTAAGAGTCCGAGGTTGTCAGGGTTTTCTTGTGAGGAGAACTCATGTTCGAGGCAAGTTGAAAGCTGCATTCAGGGCAGATAAATACATTTTTACTCTCACAGGACCAGAGAAAATTACATTTAGGAGGTTGGCTGCTTAGTAGGGTTTTCCTACTGAAGGATGTTCTTCTTACTGTCATTGAGGATTAATGGGCATCGTGGCTGGCACTGGCCACGTTTGAGACTCGGGCCGGTACAAATGGGCTTCGCTTTGGCATGCTGGCACCGTGCCCACTACATTCATCCATACACCCAGTGCTTTAAATGGGCCGGTACTGAGTACCGGCACTTTTCTATTTTGATCGGGAGAGTACCGGCACATCTCAAGAAAAACTTAATACTTTTAATTGGGGAGTACCGGCACTTCTCAGAAACAAGCAGGTACTCTAGCACAGAGTACCTGCACTTTATTTTTTCCATTTCAAGCACTGCATACACCCATACTCCTTTTAAACCCTGAAGGAGGTTGAGTAGTACCCTGCCGCTCTCAAACAACTAGAGCATGTGGCAGCATACCAGCACAAGCAGCACTAATTAGCCTGCCATTAAAAGTAGCCTCAGAAACAAAATCAAAGTCAAGTGAAGTGAAAAATAAAACAGAACGCAGATTAAAATGGATTAAAAGCCTTCTACAAGCCTCCACAAATAAAATCTTTTTGAAAGTATATTAGGCTAACAGCAATGGGGAAAAACAACTCAAGTATCTGAGCTTACTGGCAACTGAGTGTCCATGCACACATCCTCCTTTTAATCCCAGAAGGAGGTTGAGTAGCATCCTGCCCACCCTTGAACAACTAGAGCGGGCGGCAGCATAGAGTGTAACAGCGTAAGCAGCGCTAATTAGCCTGCCATTAAAAGTAGCCCGAGAAACAAAATCAAATTCAAGTGCAGTGAAAAAACAAAGCACGACGCAAATTAAAATGGATTAAAACGCCCACCACAAGCCCCACAAATAAAATCTTTTTAAAAGTATATTAGGCTAACAGTAATGTGAAAAAAACAACTTAAGTCTCTGAGGTTACTGGCAACTACGCGTCCACACACATATCTTCCTTTTAAGCCCGGAAGGTAGCTGTCACAGTAGCAAATGTAGAGATAGGCTTTTCTATTTGTGGTGTGAAATAATATCCCCAGTAACATTGTTATGACTACTAGTAAACATGCAGACCCCATAATACTCTTGCATCTAGCTTTGATTAGGAAGCATATGTTTGTCTGTAGTCGGATCCGTAAATGAAATATAGCAGCAAAAATAATGTCAATAGTTCAGTTTTAGGCTTTTACACAAGGCGACTCCTTGAAAATATTTCTTTTAGTTCTTTTAACTTAATTTATAGCAGTCTTTGTGTAGTCATCCCTAGCTCTTCTATGTCTTCTTCCTACTGTGTTATCCTTACTCTTCTACAGCAGCCTTAATTCTTTGTATTTAACAATTTATCAGTCTCTTGTTCAGTCTTTTGCACTTTTTTCATTCAATAGTGTCTTGCAAACTTTGTTTCTTTCAGAATTCTATTTCAGCAGCCTTTTCCCAATATTGTGTTCAGTATGACGTCATGGACGCAGAAACAGTTCTAAACTCAGGTCAATCAAATCCTCCACTGATGTATTTAGCACTTGATTGGTAGAATATGTCCATTCAGATGCAGACTAGCTTCGACAAGGCACTTTCTCTCTTTTTAACCTTCTTGGTGTCTGTTGATCCTCTTCTTCTGTGTCACTTATACGCTTGACTGTCTCTTCAGCAACTGTTGGCCGTATGTGTTCAACTGACACCCTTAATCTCAATTTCTTTCGACCATAGTTTTGAGGACATTTACCATCATTTGTGAGTCTCCTTGTTACAGTACTTGCCCCTTCTCCTGGATCATCTACTTGTTCTGGTGATGTCCCAACGGTTGTCTCACCTTGAACCCATATTTCTACTTCAAGAGCTTTAACTCTACTTTGTGATATTACAGGGACTTGAACTGATGCAACAGTCTGAGATACTTCACCTCCTTCTGCTTTTTGCGGTGGCGTTGTTTGGGATGGTGCAGTCACAGGTGCCCTTGGTTCTGGTTTGTAGAACACTACCTCTTTATAGGGACACCTCACCTTCTGAGTATGTGGCACATGCACCCAATGCGAAATCCCAGCGCACTTAGTAGCAGTGTTTGTGATCAGGATTACTTGGAACGGTCCTTTCCATCTTGGTTCCAAGCAAGACTTTCTCACGTGGTTCTTAATCAGCACCCAGTCACTTGGGCTAAGTTTTTGACACTGTTCATGATGCGGATTTGAGGTCGCAACTTAACCTGGTGGGAGACAGAATGCACCACATCAGCTAACCATTTGCAGTAATCGAGTATTGTGTCATCTTTGGTGTTCACAAATGCATTCTCAGATACAGCAAGCAGTCTCATTGCACACCCCATTATAATTTCTTATGGCATTAATCCCGTCTTTTTTTTTTTTTGAGTCCTCATTTATTACAAAAGACAGGAGGAACCGAAAATGTGCCCTGACTCTGGTCAGACCCCTAACCCAAGAGTTGACACCAGAAAGGCAGCCTTCATCAACCTAAGGAAAGGAGGCATGGGGGGGGGGAGTAGAAACAGTTCCACACCCTCACCTCCTCTCTGTTGTGTCTTAATGGTTAATCATTGGACTTTTGCCATATTCAGATATCAAGAGTATGTTCATGGTCATGTTATGCCTCCCCAGTCTGAGAGTGAAATAAATAATCCTGTCCTCTTGTCAGGAGTACTTTGGAGGCTCATAAACACCAAAGGTAAAACATCTGGCCATTTCAGTGAAGTAGAAGCACAAACGCTCGCCAATCAGGACTTAATAGTTCCATTGAGCTGTTCAGCAGTTAAAGAGGCTTTTGGTCGATAGCTTCAATGTAGCCTCTGTTCACCTGTAAAGCTGCACATAGCATAGCATAGCATTCTAAGGACCTAATGGTTGAAATTAGTCCACAATCTGACTCCAAAGAAACTGGTACCTGAATATTCGTGCAAGTAGAGCAGTTTAGCTGCAGTTAGAATGTCATTTTGCCGTGTTGGGTAGGCTTCCACCCATGCACACTATAACCAGGACATATCTCAGCAAGTTACAAACAAGCATCTCAATAAAGACCATCTGTATTTTCTTGAAAGGACCAACTACTTTACCTATGTCATTTAATGTAACTCGTGTGCTTTTCCCAACATTCATCTGCTGGCAAGTCACACATCGATGGCACAATTATTCTGCGGACAGAAACCAATTTTTTCTGAAGAACCTCACCATTGCATCTCGCCCAAGGTGTGCAGGACCATGAAGGTGGCATGCCTTGGGAAATAGCAAACTGACTGGCAACACTGGTCTTCCATCTGCTGAAATACAAATATCATCTACATTTTTACCACATCCTGCCCTAATCTAACTCTGCTGCTCTGCTTCTGAGACCTCTTCCTGCAACCTCTTTAGTTTTTCCCAGCTATCAGCCTCTGAAAACAACATTAAAAAAACAGAGTCCTCTTCAGATTCATTTGTATATGCCCCATTAAATGTACAAGCCACAAGTGCACACTATCTTGTGACTTTATCAGCAAATCTGTTTCCAACTGTAACATAATAATTGCCACTTCTGTGAGCACTATTGCAGCTTCTGTAGGCATTTGTAGGGCACCAAGGTATCTTTTTATATGTTCACCATTTTTAATAGGTGAGTCAGATGAGGTAATGAAACCTTTGTGACTACTAAACCTGGAAAAGCCTTTTGACACCATGACCTGGCCATAACTCTTCAAGGTCCTACACCGTGTAGGAGTCGAACCCAAGCTCTTGGCATACACTAGACTGCTTTATACCAATCCAACTGCCCATGTTCGTCTAGACCTCCTCATCAATGATTCATTCCCTATCGCCCAGGGCACAAGACAGGGGTGCCCACTCTCACCCCTGGTATTTGCACTCGCCATGGAGCCCCGAGCCCTATGGCTCAGTGTGGGGGGGAGTGGGTAATACCACTAACAGATGGAGTGCACATGGTGCCCCTCTGTACCAATGATCTGCTCTTATATATCTGAGATATCACAGTTGACCTCACCCCGATGCTGCGCATCCTGGAAGACTTACCTCTCCCACCAGGCTCTGGGTAAAGAGGATGAAATCAGGGGTTTATCCATTATGCCCAAGACAATCACCAGGGTGATCTGACTCTCGGTGACTGATGCCCACAGGCAGTTTGACACCTGGGGATCCACCTGTACCACTTCACTGCTGACCTCTTTGACGGTAACTACAGCAGGTTTTTAAGCGGAACCCGATCTCAAATGTGTTTCTGGCAGTTCCTTTCACTAGCGCCCATTGGCAAGATAGCCCTGGCTGAAATTATTATCTTGCCAGGCTTACTCTATAACTTTGTTAACCTCCCAATTGTATTGCTGCGCTCCTTCATTGCGGAGTTGGACACTCTCCTCATCGCACTTATCTGGGGCACCGGCCGGTGCCGGGGCACCCTTACAAAGTTGCAACTGCTGACTAGGCGATCTTCTTCTGAGGGGGGTGTCTCCTCCCCTTTGCACAGTTGGCAGAGGAGAGTGGCCTCCCTGCTGGGCATTTCTTTCTTCATGGATGACTGGTCCACACATGTTGAACGCTTTGTGAAATAGCATAAGGGGCACCCCCTACACACCCGGTGCTACATTCCATCCTATTGATGGGACCTGGCCACCACCTAATCACGTGGCTATATAGAGCAACACATGAACTCATGCATGCCCCACAGTCTGCACTCTGACATCAGTGGGAGGACAATTTCAGAAGGGCACTTTGAGACAAAGAATTGGACACAGCTCTCCAATTTCCCACGCTTGTATTGCACAGCTCCCGATTTAGAAACATACAGCTTTTTATCCTTCACAGGGCATATCTCACTGCAGTACGCTTATACCATCTATTCCCAGACACACAATCAGGCTGTCCCCATTGCCCGGCTCAAGAGGCGGTTTTCAGTCACATGCTCTAGTCCTCTCTGCGTCCCCACAGTTACTCGCATTCTGTTCACTCGACGATGCGAACAGTCGCGGAACTTACAGACCTCGACTCATGGAAGGCCCGCACCCTAGGCATTTTCAGGTGCACTAAACAACAGCAAGAGCAGACCCGTTTCAGGTCTTTAGCACTCCTAATCACAAAGCGCACCCTGACAATGGACTGGTGCTCCCCCGCCACAGTGTCTGCTTCGCACGGTGCTGTACGCAAGTGGGGGCAGCAGAGGAAGATACCCTCCAATACGAGGAGGTGCACCGTCTACGTAAAAACTCAATTTCCCTCCGCTAGGCTCCACTGCTCGCACACTTCCATCAGATGACAACAAATGCTGTTCCTTCCTCCCAGCCTCAAGAACACGCTCACCAGCCCTTCTCGCCCCACACATAACACAGTTAGGAAGTTTGCTGCACTGTTTCTGACCACAGGCTTGAACAATGCCCCTACTAAAAGCTCACCCTAGTTGCTGGGCCTTCCTGTCATCCCAATATGCACAACCCCTTACCCCCCACCACCTCACCACTCGGAGGTCTACTTCTCCTAACCTTATTCTTTTTATTGTTAATTTCACTGAGGAGCACATCACTACTGCCCATCTTCAATCATCGGAAAGACCTTACTTACACCATCCTTCCATATGATGCTGTAATTCTTATTCAGTGTACTTATAATTCTTCTTATAATGTGCTAATTTTATGTCCTCACTATCTTTGTAATTGTGAATTGAAAATTCAATAAAAATACTTTAATTTAAAAAATAAAACCTCTTTGTGACCATAACTGTCCAAAGTCATGGACAACACCAAAGCCATTCTGTCTATCTGTAAACATGGCCACTCTCAATTGTGCTGACAAGCTACAAGCTCTTGTAAGGGCAGACAGTTCTGCCACTTGCGTTGAGGTAACAACTTGAAGCCACTAAGCTTCCACAACCTCTGAAATTGTACAAACAGCATAAGCTGCTCTCAGGTTACCCTCATTGTTTTTCAGAAACGAGCCATCCACAAAAATTACATGATTAGTCTTCCAAAGGTTCGTCTTTTATTTCTGGTCGTGCCTTGGTGCATAAATCGCTCAGCAGCATCATCATTCAAAGGTTCCGTAATTGGCAAAAGAGTCGCCCGATTTAATGTACAACAACACCTTTGTTCTACATTTTCAGGCACAAGTATCAGTTGTTCGTACTTTGTAAGACTGCTATTTGTCATATACTGTGTTTTGGTTCGGGTGAGCAGAACTTCTATGGAGTGAGGAACCATAGAAGTTAAGGGATGTCCCATCACCATATTTTCCACACCTCTCAATACTGACACCAAATGCTGCAACTGCTTTTGCGCAGCCAGGCAGCCTTGTGGCTACAGGGTCAAGAGTAATTGAAAAATAAGCCACAGATCATCGTGAATCTCCATACATCTGAGTAAGCCCTGAGAGAGAACATCCCTCCCTCTCACTGCAAAACAATGTGAACATCTCTTTGTAATCAGGCATTCCTAGTGCCAGGGGACGACAGAGATTTTCTCTCAGCTCTAGCAAAGCAGTCAAGTAATTTTTGTCCCATGGAAGTGGATCAGAGACATCCTTCTGTGTTATCCACAGTAAAGGCTTGGCCATTAGGGAAATGTTTGGTATCCAGTGCCTGCAGTAGTCAACCATGCACAGGAATATCCCGACTTCTCTGTGTTCTTGGTGTATTCATCTTAAATACAGTTTCTACTCTTTCTTGGGACACCTTTCTTGTTCCCTTCTCAATGTTATGTCCCAAGTATTGGACTTCTTTTTGACAGTAGTCAATGCTCTTCTTGGGACCAGGACTACGGGCCCCAACTCAACTTGCGGCAGGAGCCGCACGCCATATTTCCAGCACGCCACCAGCAATTAAATCCAAGGCACTTTCCCCACTGTGCAGGATGCTTTTTTCTGGGCCAGGACTACGGGCCCCAACTCACCTTGTGGCAGGAGCCGCACGCCACATTTCCATCATGCGTGCTGGCGATTGAATCCAAGGCATTTTCCCCGCTGCGCGGGACCCTCTTCTCTGGGCCAGGACTACAGGCCTCAACTCACCTTGTGGCAGGAGCTGCATGCCGCATTTCCAGTACGCCAGCCAGTGCTTAAATCCAAGGCACTTTACCCTGTGCGTGTTATGGTGCTGGACGCACCAGGGGCGAAAGGCGGGCCCGTCTTCACCTGTTAGAACCTGTAGGAGGCTGGGCTACGCCCTCCCTCACCTCCATCCCCCTCGCTCTCTTGGCCAAACCGTCAGGGTTTCAGGCTTGGGCAGCCAAGGCATTGTATGTGACTTCTGCTGAGATTGTCCTTTTATTTCTCACCCTTAAAGCTAGTCATAATGTAACTTGTTTCATGGACTTAGATAGCAGGCCTCATTGCCCTAAGATTTTTGTATTCTACCTGATTTGTTTACATTGTATCAACCAATTTGGCAAATCTAGATTCTTATTTGTGGAACTAAAAAGCAACATTTTAACATTGTAACATTTGAATTAAGGTGTACCGCACTCATAATAGGCGAATGTAAAGCAGCAGATTTAGTTCAGGGCACTGCTAAACACTTAAAAAGCTCCATTAAACCACATAATTGTACACTTAAGGGGATCGATCTCTTGATTGAGGAAGTGGAGTCACTAAATGGCACAGACGCGCCATCTCAAGTCGAACTGGGGGCAATCTCAAAGGGCACAAATGGAACTGCTCTCGCTCACAACTTGAGCACCATCCCCAAACCAAAAGAATTAGGAAAGGAAACCCAAGATCAGCTCAAAAATGTAAGCATGATGCCCAAAACATAAATAGTTACTTTAACAGCCTCACTAGAGAAACACAAGCTAATGAGCTATTGAGCCATTTCAAGCCCAAGACTTGACTGCCCCAGGTATAAGTAATGTAACTGACTTATCGACTAACTAAAGATTGGCTGTACACACATACACGATCCTGTGTAGTAACGGATTTCTCCCACTCACTGACATGGCTAATACGGACCCACAGTTTTCACCACCTTAAAGATAAACTCTTTGAATCTACTGCCACAGGTGATTTAGCCCATCTAGCATAACAGATCGTAGAACTCAGGAACTAGGTGTTGGGGTCTTAAAACTGTGGTATTATGCCTTTCCACTTTGTTAAATCAATACTAATACCAGCAGAGCCACGAGCACCACACACAATCACAAAAACCTCCCACTGAGCAGGGACCCCAAACCCCTTGAGCCTGACAGGTCTTCTTTTACAGATGATCACAGATTTGTGTCAAAACTGTCTGAGACAGTGTAGTGAAAATAAGTATGTTTGACCACTGACTTTGTGTTTCACCACTGTGCATATTAGTTGTTCAATGTTCACCAGTTGCAGATTACATTTTGTATTCAGTTTAGCTGCCTATTGGCTTTATCGTGGCGTTAGACATTGCAGATGAGCTGTGTTTTTCCACATGGTAAACTAAGCTTGTGTTTTTCGTATTTTCTCTTACCGAACACGATAGCATGATAAGGAAGTGCATATTTATGTGTTTTTCTTTAGTGCAGGGGAGAAGTTGGCCTTGGAAGAAGGAGCCTTGAAATCTTGGCCAATTTTCAACTCTGTTTCTTCCAACTCTGACCTACAGTAGCCAGCATGTTTTGAATATTTACATCTGAGAGGGAAGGGCCTTTTAGAAGGCTTTTTTCCATGATTGTTTAAGCTATAAAAGGTGTCCCTGGGCAGCAGCGAGGGGAATTTCCGAGACTTCAGTCAGGATTGGACGTCAAATGCCTGACATTTTCCCGTGAGGGTGGAAATCTCTTCCTCGGAGTTGAACAGGGGTCATCAACTTGCTGGCATGAG
The DNA here is from genome assembly GCF_031143425.1 of Pleurodeles waltl. Lineage (NCBI taxonomy): Eukaryota > Metazoa > Chordata > Amphibia > Caudata > Salamandridae > Pleurodeles > Pleurodeles waltl. The sequence goes on from NC_090447.1 coordinate 435,317,179, forward strand.
AAAGATGAAGAGCATTGGCAGGCCCTACGGTGATGACTTTTGACTTTATTCTTTGCTTTGCAATTATGCTATAATATAATCACATATATTTGCTGTGTACATTGCAGTTGAGAATCACTTTGATATATTTTCCTTTCATTGCTGTGACTATTTTTAAACGTGTGCCTCTGACCTACTAATCTCCTTTTTCAGGAACCTCATGGTGAAGTAATAATAAATGTCTTCTTTAAACTAAGAAGTGCATTCCAGAGATTTTTGTCAGCTCGGTCATTAGTGAAAGCAAAACAGACAGCTAGGAGGGTGGGAGGACAGAGCAACACAAAGATGGCTCAGACAGCGCGTTCCATATGTCCCATGCATTCTACTTCTGAAATTAGGGAGGAGTTCGGTCACAATAGGAGCATTCCAGCACCTTTTATTAGCAGTGCCACTCCAAAGTTGGGTCTCCTCAATACACACCGTGATGCTCAATTTTCATGGTTAATGTTCCTAAACGTAAGCAAGTTCATCATAAAGAAGGGGAGGACACATTAATAAATAAATCGATCTATTGGATTTGCAAGATGAGATGCCGTCACTCCATTATTAGAGAGGATATCTTGGGAGCCTTTAGGAATATGCAATCTGGCTCTAACTATGATACCATCAAGTTGATCCTTCCTAGCAGAGAGTTAGTAGACAATTTAGTGGACATCTACTCTGTTTGATACAAATATTTGCTTTAAGTACAGGTGTCACGATATAAACCACCCTAAAGAAGGGTGTATATCCCCTCCTCGCCTTGTAGAAGAATCACCCATTAGGGCGGTAAATTGACAACTACTGCCTAATATCAAACTATCTTTCTTAGATGCTCTTTCACATAGGGTTAATAATAACCGGTGTATGGCTCCTAGCTCCCCTAACCATCCTTTCTCGCCAACTGATGATTCTGTCCCGCCCGGTCATAGTGGTCAACCCAAAGATGTCCCATTGTTAGGCTCTATTCTCCCTCACAGTATTTTGCCGAACAGCGACACTAGAGCCACAGATGCACTCTGTCTGTCACCTACTCTCATTCAGGACACAGGTACATTTTCAATAATTTCTTGGAACGTGGCCGGAATAAAACCATAAAATTTTTCCCCAGATTGGAATGATTTTATCAAGCTGTCTGACAGCTGCTTGTTGCAGGAAACCTGGACTTTGAAACCAGTTTTCCAACCTGGCTACCTGAATTTTTGGATTCCTGCTAGATGTGTCCATGCCAGGAGGCCAGCCTGAGGCCTTACATTATGGACCCAATCTAGTTTGAATTCTATAATCAAACAACTTCACACCAATTGTCCAAATATTATAACTGCTTGAATTGCGACAGGCAACTAAAGATCCATCAACATCTATAATGCCCATGCTAGAGAGGTCCAAGGAGGTCTTAGATCACCAGCTGTCTTAATGTTAGAGGAGCTTCTGGGTAAATATTGTTGTGAATCATACTTAATAATAGCAGGGAATTTTAACACCATGTTTGAGCCCCTAGATAACGATGATGCTAGTGTAGAAGCGGGAGAGGATGACCCCTGGGGTATTCCACAACTTGATTTATCCCTGATATGCAATTGGCCAGAGGCTGCCCTTTAGCTAAAATCACTTTCACTAGAATTTGGGGTGAGACCTGCAAATGGGAGAACCAAATCTGATAGAGGGGGGCTAGTACTTTTGTCAATTCGTCCCATATTAGTCGTATAGATTACATCCTAATTGATCTCCATCTTTGGCTGCATCTTAAGGACATGATTGTTAAGACCAGGGTTGAAAGTGATAATAACCCATTGTGCCTGATAATGGAGTCCCTCTGGTCCAAGCTAGGAAACAAATACCAAAGTGTTGTTAGTACCAGGGATATCCTTTCTGCTAATGACACACATCATCTTAAATGGTCTCAATTTATAGAGAAGCCTTGAATGCAATTGGTGCTGACTTACAATCATGCCTAGTTGAGATGGATGCAGGTTTTTTTGGTGCCAAGATAATGCAGGTTATTACTAGCATTCATAATACCTTTTTGGGAAAAATCCTAAGTTACTTTAGAGTTCCCCTTATTAAATCTTGTGGAAAATCTAGTAGAGTTAAAGCCTGGTTCAACATGGAGCGCAGGCGTTCTTGCTGGCAGCTGGGAGTCTAAAGACATTTCCCGGCTTCATTTAGCAACAAAGTCATATAAAGCGGCTCAGCTCCATGCAAAAAGGGCATGGGAGTAAGGGAGGTGGCAGGAATCGCGTTTGGCTTGCTCGCTTAAAGACTCTTCCAAATTTTGGTCCCTTGTTAAGTGGGGTGTGGAGGGCCGTTCATCTGCCTCTCACAACCACATAGCTCCCTCGGTTTGGGTTGAGCATTCCTTAGCCTTATATTCTTCTAACTACCTTAACTTTCCAGTCGATGATGCAGTGGAAGTCCTATGTATTGACAACTCCTGCTTCGGAACTTTCCTTTGGTCTAGCAGATGTTACACCTGCCATGGACGCTATAACCAGAGCTAGGGCCCCTGGACCTCAGTGCATACCAGCTGATGTGTTGCTATACGATAGGGATAACTGGTCTAGGTATATTTTCCTCCTTGCAAATGCCATCATCAGTGGAGCCTCAATACCAGAATCCTGGAAGGGAGGTGAAGTAATCCCAATATACAAGAAAGGAGACAAATCATTGCCTGGCAACTATAGACCAATATATTTAATTGATCATGTACAGAAAATGTTTCCATGCCTTCTTCTGGGTCGGATCCATGAATGGATTGATGATAATGATGTCCTGTCCCCCTACCTAGCTGGGTTCCATAGGAAAACTAGTACTACTATCCAGGTTTTCCAATTTCTGTGATTATATTGGAGGACGGTGGAGATAGGTGGAGGCAGTTTATATGTTGCCCTTGTCGATCTCAAATCAGCCTTTGATCTGTTCCCCCGAAAGTAATTGTGGCAGGTTCTTTCTCTTATGGGTATGCCTTTGAACCTGCTGAGAGTGTTAATTCAATTGCACAAGGGCAATTATGCTCAGGTTCGATGGAGGTAATCAGGGAATACTGACTGAACCCTTCCCCATTCTTAAGGGGGTACGCCAAGGTTGTGATTTAGCTCCTGCCTTATGTTTTTTTAATTCTTAGTGACTTTGTTTACTTTCTGTCTGTCCATTCTTTCTGGTGTCCCCAGTGATGCCTCTACCCTGGCTGGTACTAAAATACCTATCTTATTGTTTGCGGACGACACTTTGTTTATCTCTAAGACACCTAGCGGGCTTCACCGAACCCTACTTCAGTTCAAAGCCTGCATACTTGAGATCAATTCTGTAAAGACCAAGTTTATGGTTCTCATTGAGCAAAAGTTGCTTAAGGGCATACTTGAGCTGGGGACATACCACTTGAAAGGGTAGATGTATTTACATATTTGGGTGCATCTTTATCCCTGACCCCTGCAAGAAAACCACAGGTTGATTTAATTACCACAAAACACAAACAGATTTTGGGTGCCATAATCAAAGAGCACAGCTCTCTGTTTTTAAAACCTATTGCCCCGCTTTACAAATTTATGATGCCAAAGTACCAAATTCTGTGTTTATGGTTTTGAACTGTGGGGTTTTATTAATCTATCTTCTCTCGCAAATTCTGAAAACAAGTCCTTGAGTAGTTTAGCTGGTCTCCCTGGTAGTACTCCGTTGGTGCCTTTGCTGCTTGAACTGGGCATGAACACATTAGCTGATAGAGCCAGGCTGATAAAGTCAGGCTGTTGTTCTGGCGAAGGTTATGGTCTTAATCTTGCCCTAAAAGACGTGATGGAGGCCAATACATCTAATAAAATGACGTTGCTTCTTCAGATTAAAAAGCATTTCATATCTATTGGCCTGCGATCTTTATGGGACGATCCATCATCTGCAAAATGTCTGACAGCACTGATGATAAAAAACATTATTGGTTCTGGGTCAGGCAGTCTGAAGCTCAACTGACTGTCACTTCATCCCTAACAGGAAAGTTTTGGGATTTTCAATGTGATGGCCATTTTGAGCCCTATTGGGATGCCATTACTGCTCCCTTAGATTGTAAACTATACTTTCAATTCAGGGTAGGTACCCTTCCTCTAAAAATGTTTACTAAAAAATGGGTCACAAATAGCGATCTTCTGTGTCCATTCTGCAAGAACTGTACAGATTTGATTGGTCACATTTTCTCTGCATGTTCAGGCTATATTGTTGCCTGCAAGAAATGGATCAAACCTATTTGCAGATTATTGGGGACTTGTAGCAGCTGGACTGTGCTTAGAATTCTTCAAGCAGATCCCAAACTTTCCTATGTATGTGCTGTTGCTAAGTTCATGGGGCGGATTTGGATTATCAGAACCAAAGCTGTAAAAACACCCCTTGAAAACAACTGTGATTATTGGCGTCAACTTTTTTTATGTATGTTGGTCAGTGATGAATTGTCTTTTTAAACCAAAGTCATGGTTAGTATATGCCCGTGTTTTAGATTTTTATCACTTATGAGCTAGTGTACTGCTTTTGTTCATATGTTGGGCCATTGCTGTGTTAGTAGAATACAGTTTTTTTTCCCCATGTATTTTCTTGATGTATCTAAACTTCCGTATGCTGCAATGCTTTGGCTGTCATATTAGAATGTTTGTTTTATACGTCTTTATTCTTTGTGTGCATTTATTATTTAATTGTCAAATAAAGCTTATTATGACGAGTATTGCAGTTTACTCAGAGACACCTAATGTCCAGTCTCAGCTGGGTCATCAGCAAAGCAGTCATATCCTGCCTGCAAGCTTCTCGTGCAACTAATGTCACATGTAGGTCATTGAAACATTGCACAAGAACTAATCTGCAAGGCATCCGCAGAGGCTCAAGATTCTTTTTTAAGATCTTGCACAATCTAATTTTTACCATTATGCCTCTGTGAGCCCATGATCAGAGAATGGCATGGGCTTCCAACAATTTCTTCAAAATCCCTTTCCTCAACATGTCCTCAATTACTGCTGTTTTTCCAGCCACTGTTTCTGAAGTCACATTATATGGTGATGTTCTTAATACACTGTGTTGGGCTTCACTGCGATTGAGACTAGTTCGACACTTGATTAGTCCGATTACTTTTCCTGTAAAATCTCATCCTTCTGGGTTCAATTTCTTTCAAATCAGGAGGTAAATCCTCCATTGTCCTTACTGGATATAATCCTACAGCTGTTCCTTGTTGGGCCATTTTAAATTTAACACATTCATCACATGCCTCTCCCTCTGTGTCCAGCCTGCAGCAGGGGAGGAAGGACACCCTGTCTGTCTGTGCAGTTATCTTCATCTTCAGACCCTCACAGACCCAACCCCCTCAGACCCCAAATCTGCACCTGCCCCACACCAGCCTAGGAGGAGGGAGAGAGCCTGGAAATGTCTGCACAGATTTCTGCTCAGGGTTTCATTCACTGTTCTCTTGTTTATCACAACACATATGCCCGGTCTACTGCCCTTATCATAACTTTGCAAAATAAGCAGGTCACACCTGTGGTATTTGACATAATTTTTCCAGTGCACCAATCAAGTCTGTAGTTTTTCGCTGTAACCAACTCCTACCTACTGTTTTAAGCATAAGTTTTCCTATAAGGCAAACAATCAACACAGTCATAAAATTACAAAGGTTTACAAAATTGTAGTAGGAAAATGCTGTTCTCCTATGAGGGCCAGGCAAGCATTCTCACAATGCATATTTTCCATGCCTGTGTGTTGTCACAGGGGAGAATCAACACCAAAACCCTCGCTCACTACTGCGATGTTTGAGATTCCCTGTAACGGAATCCTTCTCTGCAGGCCTACATACAGAATAGTAACAACCCACCCTTAAATGGACTGATGTTAACATATGCTTTTCACATTAAATATATCACACTTACGGCTCTTATTGTAACATTACTTAATAAACAGATCAAGCCCATAGTCATGGTCATTGCTTTGCCACCATAGCCAACTCAGTCCTGTTGTACTTAGTCTAGGTTTTGCGACAAGCCACAAAGTGCACTACAGCTTTGGTCCAATGAAATCATACAGCTGTGGTCCAATGAAATCCTGTACTCAGGGGAACCATTATGTGGGCGGACCCCAAGCCCCTCTCTCACTAGTACTCTGAAAGTTCCTTTCTGTTGATCACATGGGGTCTATCGACAGATTTGCTGTGAAGCCAGACCTTATGCAGAAGTGGACAAAGCATATGGGAAATCAGAGGAGCTGCACAGCCTCACTGTTCAGCTCTTTACACAACAGGTGTAAACGATAAATGACTATATCCAAGAAATGTTGTCTGTCCAGAAAGAGAAAAACCCTAGCTACACATGTGAGAAAGTTGGAAAAGAGTGTTTCTGTTGGATATCTATATAGAACTACTTGCAAAGAAATCTGACTCTGCCCTAAGGGCTTCTATGGTTTCTCTGACTTCAGGGTGAGAACATCTTCCAGTTTAGACATTACAAATAATTCTTCCTATTTCTACACCACTCCGATACGGTTGCCTTCATCTTTGTTCTCCCAACCATGGTGGAGTCTCGAATCTCTGCTTGGTTTTGCACCCCATCTTTTCTACTGCTGGCTTGTAGACTGCAGTCACTGCCATTGTGGTGTTGGACAGTCTCTATTTCCAGTTACCTCCAGATAAGATGTTGACAAATATTGTTGCCTGTTAGACCTGGCAGCCTTTGGGAGGTCTTCCTCCCAACTTTTTGCTTACCTCCTTCACTTTTCTGACCTCGTTTTTGCTCGCTTTAGGACTCTGTGCACTTTACTAAAGCTAAACAGTACTAAAGTACTTGTGCTCTCTCCCCTAAACATGATAGCATTGGCTTATCTCCAGTTGGCATATTTAATTTACTTATAAGTCCTTAGTAAAGTGCAGGGAAATGGTACACACTTGATTCGGGGACTGGGCATAGACACATAAAACTCAAGTGCCACTGCGTCTTAAAATGGTTTTCACAGTTTGCGATCCCTAAATTTATTTTTTTCTAGATCTGAAGAACAATGTAGACCGTATTCGAAAGATTTCTTACAATTAGTTGACACACAACAGATGCCTGCAAGATGATAAAACAAACAAGATGCAGTTTGAGACGTGTTCAGCATTAGGACCACAGACTCCCTTGTGTGTTTTTTAAAATCTCTGGGATGTTGTGCGCCATTAGGAAGGTGAGTGACCTTAAGGTCACTTAGCACTGAAACGCACTTCGGCACAACACTGGCTTGACATTGTTGCAAGAGTCTTCCTTCTCTTTGGCAAGATCTGTGTAGTTTGGACTATGGCAAAATGGGTAGCCCCCTATAGGAATGTTGGATTCATCATATGTGGAAGGTATTCATGCATTATGAAAACTATATATTATCAAGATTAGGTTTTGAATATTGTGGTACTCAAATATGAAGACATAATATATATATTGTATAATTGACAGGCCCCGGGCACAAGTAGTGCACTTTACTAGGTAATACCACAAGGGTTCCCTGAAAACAACAAATATAGGGGTGGGACAAGGACAATAAATCAGAAACAAAGAACCAACCCACCTCCAAGTAGGTCCTACAAAAATAATCCCACACTATAATTATGTAGACAGTCGGTCAAGAATACAAAATAAATTGAAAATACTTTTATTATGAAACAAGATGAATTCTGATGTTACCAGAGTTGTTTTTATTATTCATATTCAAAATTATAATTTAAGACATAATACATTATATAATACTCTGATACACAGGACCTAAATATCATACTCCCTTGCCCGGCAACTATCATTCAACTACAATCAAACCACACACACCCACTCATCACTCTAAAAATATTTGATATACATAAGGTTTTCTTCTCAAGGGAATCCCCCATAAGAATTTATCACTAAAGAAATCTAAATTAAATGCTACTTGTGGGCCTGCAGCACTGATTGTGCTACCCACCTAAGTAGCCCTTTAACCTTGTCTCAAGCCTGCCATTGCAGAGCCTGTAAGTTCAGTTTACACCGCCAAGCCGACCTGGCAAAATAATGTTTTGCCAGGCCCAAGCCTTCCCTTTTTATACCTATAAGTCACCCCTAAGGTAGGCCCTGGACTACTTAGACAGCAGGGTGCAATGTTTGACCAGATATCCCTGGTTGGCGCTTTTGGCTTTTAAACACTATTTTACAGTTTAAGCTTTAAAAATGTATAACTCAAGTTCTGCTTATTGGAATTTTGTCGTTTTGATCTTGCTTTATTTATTAAAATCAGAGTTATTTTTCTAACCTGGTGTGGAATCTTTTTGTGTGGTGTTTTCACTGTTTTACAGTTTGAAGTGTTGCACAAAATCTTTACACCTTTCCTCTAAGTTAAGCCGGACTGCTCTGTGCCAAGCTACTAGAGGGTTAGCACAGGTTAACATAGGGTTTGCCTGACACTTACCCTGACTAGGATTGTGGTTGCTGCTTGACTAAGGTGTACACCCCAGTCAATCAACAACCCAGCCCCTAACACATTCCTCTATTTGCAGATGGACAGCCCTCCGTCTAATTGTTTTTGTCTTTTGTCATGATGTTCTTCTCCAGTGTATCACTTTCCTCTAGCAATTGTGTACAAGGAAACAAATCTTGCAGAAAGTCATTGATTATTCCCTCAATCTTTCCTTTTGTAAGGCATACAGTGCCTTGGTAGTATCTTGTAACTCGCACATTTATTCCTACTCTCCTAAGTAGTAGGAAGTTTGTTTTTTGGGGATAGGGACACATAACTGGTCCAGTCAAGTGTGGTGGTGTGGATACTGAAGTTGAACCCCCTACTATGGCTCTGTTTGGACATGGAAAAAAAAAAAATTACAAGAAAGTGGTAACTTCGGGGCTTGTAGTGGCACAGTGTGAAATGGCATCACGATTGGAGGATGGTGATACCCAGTGGACGTGGTTGAGTGTGATGAATCACTTTATACCAAATCATCGAATACACCAGAGGACGCTTACGTTAATCGCCTGACATCTTTGGCCTACAGAATTCATATAGGCACTACATTTTTATATGTGTTATTATACAGTGTAACCTGTGACAGGTAGGGAAGTTGAGGGAGTATAGTACAAGACTGAATTGTTTTCTAACAGGCAATTCTCGGATCCCTCTTTCTCTGTCCTGTGGTGGTGTTTTTCTGTTGTCTGTTATACGTACAGAAACACTATTAGAGAAGTATAGAAACAGTATTAGGAGTGTGCTCTGCTTTCTTCGGTATTTTGCAGTAACTGTCCTCACATACTCCTCACCAAAGAAGCAGCGCACACAGCAGGCAGTGTAGGAGACCAGCTTATAGACACGAGCACATCAGCAAGGGAAGAAATCATGAAGATCCACGATTTGAAACACATACTAATCATTTACGAATACAGACGAATCCCACATTGACGCACCAACAGAAACACAAAGAGGGTTATTACAACTTTGGAGGAGGTGTTAATCCGTCCCAAATGTGACGGATATACCACCAGCCGTATTACGAGTTCCATAGGATATAATGGACTCGTAATACGGCTGGTGGTATATCCGTCACTTTTGGGACGGATTAACACCTCCTCCAAAGTTGTAATAACCCCCAAAGTCTTTTGAAAAAATCATTAAACGCCAGCGCAACTAACGAAATAAAATAACGTTGCACTCCTTACATTGTACGCTGATCAGATGACATTTACTGTTATTGATTTTTATCTTTCAATATAAAACATCACCTCGAAAATACTGCATCACAGCAAATTCAATAAAAGAGACCAGGCGTCTCAAATTATTAAGTTTAGAACAATTACCTCCAGTATTTTCATCATCTCTCATTTTATCGCAGTGTCACCCGAGCTCCCTCCTGTAGACATGTTATAACACCTCTTTATATGTGTTGCACCGGCTTTTATAACTTCACTTATCAGGCATCCTCTCTGTTGATATTGTCCAAATGCTAATAGATTCCTTTCAATCAAACGGTTTCCTAAATCAGTAGGCCTGCCTTCACTGCACCGAGTTCTATCGAAAACATGTGCACATTTTCCGTTATTTTAACATGCTGGACCAAGTGTCTAGTGGGTCATGTACTGATCTGTTTTTCCTATTGACATTGGGTTAGGAATCAAATTGTAGAAAATTCTTAATTTGAGTATTTGCATCTGCACCTTACTGGTAAAAGAACCTTCAGCGCTTAATACAGACAAGATTTTTCTCAAGATTTTGGTGTGAGGAAAAAAAGCCAGAGGAGTTGAAAAAGATCTGTTTTCTGCTCATGCTTGGATAGTTTCTTAGGGCCAGATGTAGGAAACCTTTTGCACGTCGCAAACTGCGAAAAACGCAGTTTGCGACGCGCAAAAGGCTTAACGCGATGCACAACCTCAAATTGCGAGTCGGTACCGACTCGCAATTTGAGGCTGCGACTCGCCAATAGGAAGGGGTGTTCCTTGGACCACTGCCTACTCTGAAAAAAACGAAACTAAATGGTTTCGGAAGTTTTTCATTTTGCAGCTCGTTTTCCTTTAAGGAAAACGGGCTGCAAAAAGAAAAAAAAAACTGCTTTATTTAAAAGCAGTCACAGACATGGTGGTCTGCTGTCTCCAGCAGGCCACCATCCCTGTGAGTGCTTTGACTCGCTATGGGGTCGCAAACTGCGACCCACCTCATTAATATTCATGAGGTGGGTCTTTGCGACCCCATAGCGCGTCGCAGAAGGTGTCTGAGACACCTTTCTGCATAATATTTTGCGAGTTGCAAATTGCGAGTCGCTGTCACTCGCAATTTGCAACTCGCAAAATATTTTTTTGCTACATCTGGCCCTTAGACACAGAGCACGTGGAAGTCTGCGTATGATATCACGAGAACTGCAATGAATTCTGGACTCCAGTGCTAGCTTGCCTCTAGTTAAAACAATGAAACCACGTGTCCTAAAGACCCTCACCAGACGAAGCCCTGCTTTGTGGGCAGGATGCAGTTCAGTAATGAGACCTCTACAGGTTCCTGGATATAATAACTTATCCAACTGAGATTTGACTGTTCCCTGATTAGGAACGAATGACTACAAAAGCTGACTGAGAGTCATGGTGAGTTTCAATCGTTCAAACTGAAAACGTGTTTCTGCTCACACAGAGATTTGTGATCCCATGAAGAGGAAGTTGTCAAGGTAGACTCGAATTGCTTTTTCTACCTTGGGCACCAGGACGGGGATGTATTCGAACATAATGGTGAATGACAAAGAAGGGGAGGTTTGGCTAAATATTGCAGTTGTCACAAAGATAATGAATTCTGTATTAAGCCCATTCCATTTTAGCCAGCTCTGAGACATTCATTACTAGTTAACCTAGGACAGTGCTTAATTTGAGCCGGTGGTTTCTGGTGCGGGCCACCGGCACTTATTTTTGAGGACCGGTACTTCTTTTTCTTCCTCAAGCATTTACTGCGAGCGAAAGACACATATGGGAAAGACGGAGGAAAAGAAAAACAAAAAAGCATCACAAAGGGAGAAAGCAGAAAGTTACAAGAGGTGAGCTGAAGCGAAGGTAGTGGCTATAAATGGATTAAAAAGGACCGAGATGGCTTCAGGATCAAGCTGCCTCTGTATTCCGTGTTCGCACATTTAAATACAGCAGCCGCGTGTTTAAGAGGAGAGCTTTGAGCACCGGCACGTATTTATTTACAAATTAAGCACTGGCCCAAGAGCACAATCTTATTGTGTTTGGAGTAAGGCCGAAGCTGGATCCTATTCAACTTACGCTTCTTTTGTTCTGGTTTGTTTTTATTGTCTGCTGGTAGGAAGGGAGTCATCCAAACGAAGTCGCCAGGATTTTAAATGGCCCTCCAAATAATGGATAAGCAACTTACAAAATATATCTCTTTGCCTCTGCCTCAAGATCTTTTTTTCTCTGTAATTAGAGGTTTGATGTGTAAACAACGTAGGTAATAATTGCAGAATAAGACGTCCTAGGCTCCCATTTCAAATGTGCTGCTGTTTTGATGTGATAATTATCACAGGGATAAATCTGACACCAAAATCCTCTTGTCTCGGTGAAAAACGAGCCTTTTCCCTCTGTTAAATTTAACAAGTGGTCCACTTTTTATAATACCTGGTAATTACTGGGTGCAGCAAACATCACACCACTTGTAATTGCAACCCACGCGTAAACAAGTGCTTATGACTGATTGCAATGTAACAGGGAACGCGTAATGAGTCCTTACTGTTGTAAATACCGTCACATACCCCGCACGCCTGTGGATGGGGTCCATTCATCCCCGTCGTCAGTTTACTATGGAAAGTCATTTTAAAGTGATTCTAAACCATACGGACGGTATACAAACAGAAAATGTTAAATTGTTTATGAAGTAAGATGTTGCTGTTTACGTTCGCTCACCGTTTTATAGCGCTTGAAATCTGTGTCTGGGAAACCTTGTAAAATGATTAATGTCATCATCCATGGAAGTGTTTCATTGTATCTAGGCTCAACAAGTATAAATGTAGATTTATTGGAAATTTGGTATGCATTATGTCATGATTGATAAACCACTGTGATGGACATTTAAAACAAATCCTCATCCCAGCTCCACGCAGAGACAGTACCCACACACTGCCGAACAGTACATGTACCTACATGATTTCATTTACCCTGACTTCATTCAGTAGATAAGCACAAGCAAAACTTAATTACTGCCAACACAGAAAAGCTAGATATTCACATGGCATTTGTCTAAAGTCGTATGTCTATTAGGCTGCTGTAAGAAAGATTGAGAGCTGCCAATGTTTGATGTCAGATATTAGAAAGACAAGAATTGAGATATGCAGAACCGTATTTATGGTACAAGGGTTACTTTTCTAACTGGTGTGCACACAAGCATAATAGTTGTATAATTCTGAAGATTTACCTCTAATTATAACCATTTCTGTTTTTAACCAACTATATTAGCTGTTTTAATGGTTTTCTGTCTTCCTATTTATTTTCAAGGAGAAAACAGTTTCAAATTTAAGGGACACAGTTGCAGAGCTGGAAAATGCTTCAAGGTAAGTTCCACTTGATAATGTTAAATAAACGTGGTAAAGGAAGGCAAAATCCAACGACAAATATACATTTTGGCAAATTAAAGTATTTTGCATATTGGGAGTTGCTATACGTTGGAGTGTCTGTGCGATCTGTGTTTCTGGTTTAGGCAGAGAAATTGCCCCTTGCTTTTTTGATCTGATGTAAAATTAAATTTGTAGTAAATCACGGTTAAAGATTCTTCTTCTCCATTGCGCTCGTGTTCTGCAGTGATTCACTTTTATTTGTATAGCAGGGAGTTTTCATACATGTCATTTCTACATATGTACGGATTTTGTTTGATTGGTTCTTACCATATTTAAGAGTTTTCTTGTTCTGAACAATCAATGGAATATTGGAGCATGACTGCAACCCCACATAGCTTCCTGGAAAGGAGTAAAGGTCATTGACAGTCACAACTGAGGGCATATAGTAGGCCCTATTATATGGGCACCATGAGCTCCTTCACAGGATGCCAAAAAAAAGGATGAACATTCATGAACAAAATTTAAGCCACACAAAATGTTGCTGTTAAAAAGCTTGCACATTTAAGTGAATTAAGTTTTACGCCACATCTAACAAAGCCTAGGTGCCAAAGAGCACATCACCAAGCAAGAGTAGACATCTGGAGGAGCTAGACCCATAGGTACCTACATTTTCCCTTTCCTGCCCCTGGTGTTTTCAGCCTTTGGGTCAGGATTAAGGGGTACTCCTGGAGCCTCGTTCTACCTCAGAAAGAAATAGTCACTGTACCACCCTCCACGATTGTGAGACCCTGTTTATTGAATTGATCGCTTCATTCCTTTGAAACTACTAATATTCACCAGCAGGCTCCTTCCTGCCCGACCGCATGGGATTCCATGTAGGCCCCACTTTGAGCAGCTTCCTTTGGTGACTGCTGCTTACTTTATTCCAGGCACTTCTTTCATGTCTTTGGTCAGTGCAAAAGGAAATGTATTCCTAAATCTACTATTAGCGAGTCAGAAGTGTCTATGAGATCAGCCACATCTACATCCATAGTGGTTGGCTGTGGTTCATCCCTACTCCAACACCTCTCACTTCCTAGTCAGTTAATTGGAATAAAAAGCAGAGAAATGTATTGTAATTGCTTTTATATAGTGCCTACTACCCATGACAAGGCGTTGAAGCATTTTGTGGCAGGTAGTGCTACTCAGGAAACTCAGGTTAGTGGGCAGTCCAGTGGTTATTGTAGATTATTGGGATTAGCCTTGCAGAAATACAATAATGGAGAGTTGGGCAGACAGACAAGCAACAGAGCAGATTACACTCAGGCAGAGTGAGACAGGTAGAGGATACGAATGGAGTGTCATTTGATGGAAAGGAGGACGGGGAACAATCAATATTTTTCAGCCTAGGTCAGTTTTCATGCAAGAGTATGGGATGATCCTGTGCCTGCAGTGCTTAACTCTACATTGTACTTGTGACATCTGTGCTCTGGGGTAGTATAGAGAGATCTTTATTTGGTATTAAGGACTAGCTTCCTAGATAGTGGTCCAAGACCACCCAGCCACAGCAATCTTCGTGGGCCTCAAGACCTATGAGCGTGCCTACCTGGCACCCAGCCCTCAAGAGTAGGACTCTGCCTAGATTATAGCACGAGGTGCACTAGGCCCTAAGACCTATAAATTATAGAAAAAAATCGTACCGGAGAGAAAAGTGTGGAGCCTAATCACCAGGTTTCAAAAAGCTACCAACATATTTTAAGCAGATCACTGCTTGACTTTTACCTTAACCTAACACTCAAGTAATGCAACCAAGGAAGATTAGACATCACTAGCAAGACTCTTCATTTAGGTTAGCTGGCTATCTGAACACATTTCCTTACACTATTGGGTGCCACAGGTAACATCACTCCAGATGACAAGAACCGATCTATTCTGTGAACTGAAATATGTATTTAGTATTTGCAACTGCTGAGATGTCAACGTCCTAGATTGCTGTTTCAGGAGTGAAAGGACCTCGTTTTATGCTGTTTCATCACCACCCTCTGTTGGTGGCTGCTGGTTTCTTAATCACAAGTTCCCATCACAGCCTACCCACGACACAGCAGCCACCATCCCTTTAATTTTTGTGGAAGTCACACTCTCACTTGGGTAATTGAGATGTATGTATCACAGTGTATACTTTCATTTAATCCAGTCATGGTTTACTATGTGTTACCAATTTGTAAAATTCAGTGTACTTTAGTGGCTTCACAGTAACATAAAAACAAAGTTAAGTGGGATAAAGGTTTACAAATTATTTAGTGGTGCACAGCTCCATTTTACAATATTTTTGTAGCATTGTGGTTTGCAGTTTTGACACCAAACATGTAAATACACAATTGAATGCAATACTACGCGTAAAATACTCATAGCTATTGTCCCGCCATCCTTTTCTTCAAAAACATAGTCCCATAGCAACTGTCATGCCATCCCACAGTCCACAAACAAACTGAGAGGTGTGAGCACTGTCTAAATAAAAGTAGGACAGTTGTGCAAATAAATGCTTGACTGGCACCAGTGTAGTGAAGTGGAGCATGTTCTCCCAGTAGTGAACACAAGCAATCGCCATTTCTAGTGCAGTGTTGCTGTGTAAAAGGGTTGATGGTACATCAGAGACTTAAAAGTTGCATTATAGTTGTGTTGGGAGATTCACATTGGGCCAGTATTAAATCATGCATTGTATTAAAGAGGTTATTTTACTACTGGTCCTCTTTCTGTTTTGTGGCTTGCAGTCTTTCATGTGATGTCTTGTTTGGACCACTTTTTGATGCTCGCATGAACATTAACCCTAACTTAGGATACAAATATGCTTCTCTGAGTTTCTTTGGGGACTGTTTTTACTTACAGTTAGGCTCTTTTTCCACAAAGGAATTAACATCAATTTATTATAAATGGCTTTTGTGAATGATACTTTGAACCAACTTACTAATGGAGCTACTGAAAGCGTGAAATGCTCTACGTTGCCTTTACATCTTTGTGACAAATATTTATACATAAAACCAATAAAGAACCATTTTAAAAACCTTAACTTAGGCCTTAACAGGTCATCGTAAACAACTATGTTTAATAGGAAGCCTTTAGCACTAAGCGCAAAGAAGTTATACGTGACCTTCTAGCGAAGTTTCAAACAGCTCTACAGTAAGAGGGGTAGGAACTATATATGATGTAATAAAGCATCACACAATAATAGTAATATGTTAATTAAATTGATTTGTGAATGTATCTGAACCACAGAAGAGGTGAGAAGATGATCCTAATTCTGTATGCTTTAGCCTCTTTATTCTGTATTAGTTGGTATTATTCATTCAGTCATTCCACAAGACAGCCTACATGTTGTTTTTTCCGCTGCACAAACTTTCTCAAGCTTTAAAAAACACAATGGATGTGTGACATTCAACAATGTGATAGAGTACTTTATTTGTTATATGATTTGTGGCTTATCTCCGTCTTGGTAGGTACACTTGACTACTTGGATGTGGTTGCAAAGTTAACATGCAGCTTGCACCACATAAAGGTCTTAACACCCTTTTAAGCCCTTTTACTGACATGTTGGTCAATCAAGTTAGAGACCATACCTCAAACCATACCTCAAAACTGGACTCTGCCACATTGTATAATTTCACATGAGTTGTAAAGCTTTAACAAAGTTTGAAGACCTCAGTTTCATTCAGTGTTGACAGAATAATAGCATTGCAGCACCAATCTACAAGAGTCAGGACTATGACAGTGATGTTGGCTGTTTGGTTGTCACTATTGCGGCATTGTTTTCTGTGTAATAAAAATAGGGTGAGAAGCCGCTTACCTCAGCTTTATTTGAAAACCTTGTACGCCTACCATTAGTTGCCACCATTAGTTATGAGGAGCATCTCACTATACACCACTTCAAGTGTAACCCCACACACACACGCGCGCACACACACACACACACACACACACACACACATTCATATATATATATATATATATGTTCGATGGCATGTGTATCTGCAGATACACATGCTATGTATATCGATTCCGATATCTAGTGTTGGGCTCGGAGTGTTACAAGTTGTTTTTCTTTGAAGAAGTCTTTTAGAGTCACGGGATCGAGTGACTCCTTCTCTCAGTTCCATTGCGCATGGTCATCGACTCCATTGTTAGATTGTTTTCTTTCCGCCGTCGGGTTCGGACGTGTTTCCTCTCGCTCCGAGATTTCAATTCGGAAAACTTTAGAAAACCTTCCCTTTCGTCGGTATTGTCTCGATCCCGTTCTCCATCAAGCATCGAACCAGTAGTATGGTCGGAAAACCACTTTGTCGCCCTTCGGAGCGCGCGCCCAACTCGGGCCTATTCGGGCCGACCGCATGGAGAGCCTGATGGATCGGACTCCATTCCGATTCTGCCCTCGGTGCCAAGACAAGTACCCATACACAGACCAGCATTTGGTTTGTAACCTTTGCCTTTCTCCAGACCACTGGGAGGAAAACTGGGAGGCCTGTTGATCGTTTCGATCAAAAAAGACTCTTAGAGACGAAGAGCAAGAAGGCTGGAAATGGCGTAGAAGAGCAGTGAACATCTCGACGTCACCGAAGAGGAGCAGGCGCAAACAACAGTCTCTATCCGAGACACAGACTCTGAGCCGGAATCCGAAGACGACAGACCCATCACAGCCAGCCAGCATGTGAGTACGTCTGCCCTTGCACCCCCACACAAGAAACATCATAAGGCCTTGGGTACACCACTGCCGGAAGGCCATGGTTCGGCCCGAAAAAAGACTGTCGGTGACCGACCTTCGGGTTTGGCACAGAAAAAGGCCACACCTCCAACTACTTTGGAGTCGACAAAGACTATGAAGGGCTCCATTTCGGACTCCAGCAAAAAACAGCAAATTTCGGAGTCGAAAATTAGAAAGGCAGTTTCGGAGCCGAGACCTTCCACAACATTTTCCATACCGAAAAAGCAACAAACTTCGGAACCGAAAAAGACATGTTATACAGAGAAGTAAGGACTTTCCAAAAAAGTACGAAAAAGCCATAAAGCTTCTGAGGAAGAGTCAGACATTGAGCCCATTCTACAAGTTATGGTTGAGAGACAATCTAGGATACACATCCATAAAGAGACGGGGAGAATTATTACGGCACCTTCTCTAAAGACAAAGAGAAAGCTGGCATTCCAAGAAGAACTAGACACTGCACAGCCCCCAGCTAAAGTGCCAAAGCAAAAAGAGAAGCCAGTATCTCCTCAGTCTTCTCCTCCTCATTCCCCACACCTATCTACCTCTCCTCACACCAGCCCTCCTCCAATGCCTTCTCCAACACATTCTTTTGATTCACAAGAAGACATTGTAGATCCATGGGACCTTTATGATCCTGATCCCATCCCAGATAACGACCCAGATACCTACCCATCTATACCATCTCCACCTGAAGATACCACAGTATACAATCAGGTCATAGCCAGGGCTGCAGCTTACCATGGGGTAACAATGCACACTGAACCATTGGAGGAATATTTTTAGTTTAACACAATATCCTCAACACATTCTAGGTACCAATGCCTCCCAATGTTACCAGGCATGGTAAAACATGCAGACCAAATTTTTAATGAGCCTGTGAAATCCAGAATAATCACACCTAGAATAGAAAAGAAATATAAGCCTGCACCCTCTGACCCTGGTTATATTACCCATCAGGTGCCTCCTGATTCAGTGGTGGTTAGTGCTGCACGAAAGAGGGCAAATAGCCAGTCTTCAGGAGATGCACCCCCTCCTGATAAAGAGAGCAGGAAATTTGACTCTGCAGGAAAAACAGTTGCGCCCCAAGCAGCAAATCAGTGGAGGATAGCAAATTCTCAGGCACTACTAGCCCGTTATGATAGAGCTCATTGGGATGAGATGCAGGATATCATACAGCATCTCCCAAAAGAACACCAAAAGCGGGCACAACGAGTAGTAGAGGAACGCAAGCTATCAGTAACAACCAGATAAGATCTGCCCTTGATGTGGCTGATACAGCTGCAAGGAGCGTGAACACAGCAATTACCATTAGAAGACATGCATGGCTGTGCTCCTCTGGTTTTGAACCAGAAATCCAACAGGCTGTGTTAAACATGCCTTTTGATAAGAAACACCTCTTTGGCCCAGAAGTGGACACTACAATAGAAAAATTGCAAAAAGACTCCGATACAGCAAAGACAATGGGTGTTCTGTATACTACACAATATAGCAGGTCATTTCGTAAGCCTCAGTTTCGAGGAGGTTTTAGACCACAATCCTCTGAGGCACTAACTTCACAAACAAAACAAACATATCAACCCAGTACCAGCGAGGTGGGTTTAGAGGAACATGCATAGGACAATACTCTAGAAATAGAGGTAAATGCCAAACCTCTAAACAACCAGCAACACAACCACAACAGTGACTTCCTTTACTCCCTTCCACTCCACACATCTCCTGTGGGGGGAAGACTACAGCAGTTCCACGCATATTGGCAAAATATCACCACAAACAACTGGGTGTTATCAATTATCCGCAATGGCTATTGCCTAGAATTGATAAACACTCCTCCAAATATTCCACCAAGATATCACACGTTATCCCCAGAACATACAGTTCTGTTACAACAAGAGGTTCAATCTCTATTACTCAAACAAGCAATAGAATTAGTTCCACAGTCTCAACAGGCCCCTCAATTTTTACATCCTATCAGAATATTTTCACATGGTAACTCTGCAAGATGTTTTCCCACTGCTACAAAAACAAGATTTTATGACAGCCCTAGACCTCAAAGATGCGTATTTCCACATACCCATCCACACAGCTCACAGAAAATACCTCAGGTTTGTCATACAAGAAAAACACTACCAGTTCAAAGTGTTACCTTTCGGCATAACAACAGCTCCAAGGGTGTTCACAAAGTGCTTAGCAGTAGTAGCAGCATACCTAAGAAGACAACACATCCATGTCTTTCCATATCTAGACGATTGGCTAATAAAATCAAGCAATCGTATACAATGCCAAAACCATACACGTTACGTGATAGAAACACTGCACACGCTAGGATTTTCTATAAACTACCAAAAGTCACACCTTCTACCAGCACAAGTACAGCCGTATTTAGGTGCTATCCTAAATACTCAACTAGCTCTAGCATATCCAAATACACAAAGGATACAAGCTTTTCAAAATCTAATTCTACTTATACAACCAAATCGACAATACACTGTAAGATTTGTCATGAAAATCTTAGGAATTATGGCATCTTGCATACCAATAGTCCTACATGCAAGATTAAACATGAGGCCCTTACAACAGTGCCTTGCACAACAATGGTCACAGGCACACGGTCAACTTTAAGATCTAGTGTTGTTAATCCGCCAAACACATATGTCCCTTCAATGGTGAAATCACAGCAATTTAATAAAGGGGCAGTCGTTTCAAGACCCTGTGCCTCAGACCATAATCACAACAGATGCATCAATGATTGGTTGGGGAGCTCACCTAAACAATCACAATATTCAAGGGCAATGAGATGTCAAACAGAAACAGCTACACATAAATCATTAGAATTATTAGCTGTGTTTCTTGCCCTAAAAGCATTTCAACCTCTTCTCAGAAGAATGTTCTTATAAAGACAGGCAACATAATAACTATGTATTATCTCAGCACACAGGGAGGGACACATTAATCTCAACTGTCCCTTCTAGCCTAAACAATTTGGAAATGGGCAATTCACAATCAAATTAACCTATTAGCGCAGTACATTCCAGGGATAGACAATCAGTTGGCAGATGTCCTCAGCAGAAATCACAAACAAACACACAAATGGGAGATTCACCCCCAAGTACTTCAAAAGTACTTTCAAAAGTGGGGAACACCAGACATAGATCTATTTGCAACAAGCGAAAATACAAAATGCCAAAACTTTTCATGCAGTCACCCACATACCCAGGGTATGGATCAGTTGGTCAGGGATATTTGCTTACGCTTTTCTCCCTCTCCCACTCCTTCCATTTTTAGTCAACAAGTTGCATCAAACTTCACTCAACATGATACTCATACACCAACATGGGCACGTCAGCCGTTATACACAACACTACTAGATCTATCTGTAGTACCTCACTCCAAACTCCCCAGCGGACTAGATTTGTTAACACTAAACAAAGGTCAAATCAGACATTCAGACCCCAATGCTCTCAATCTAGTGAATTGGCACGTGAAGTCATAGAATGTGGATACTTAAAACTCCCATCAGAATGTATGGAAGTCATTAAACAAGCACGAAAAACCACTACTAGACAGTGCTACGCAAACAAGTGGAAAAGATTTATCTACTATTGTCAATCTAAAACCATAGATCCTCTTACGGCATCAATACAAGACATTATATGTTACCTCCATAAAAATACACCTTACCGCAATATCTGCATATTTACAAACTATTCAACATAGCTCTTTATTTAGCGTTCCTGTTATTAAAGCTTTCATGGAAGGGTTAAAACGCATCATTCCACCAAGAATACCACCAGTTCCATCTTGGAATTTAAATATAATACTTACAAGACTTATGGGACCACCTTTTGAACCCATGCACTCTTGCCAAATTCAATTTCTAACATGGAAGGTTGCCTTTCTTGTGGCAGTTACATCTTTAAGAAGAGTAAGTGAAATACAAGCTTTCACTCTTGAAGAACCTTTATTCCAAGTACACAAACACAAGGTTGTACTAAGAACAAATCCTAAATTTCTACCAAATGTAGACTCACCTTTTCACATCAATCAAACAGTGGAATTGCCATTCTTCTTTCCACAGCCGGATTCTGTGGCAGAAAGAGCTCTGCATACACTAGATCAAGAAAGCTCTAATGTATTACATAGACAGAACTAAACAGTTTAGGAAAACAAAACAACTTTTTGTAGCTTTCCAACAACCACATACAGGCAATCTTATATCAAAACAAGGTTTAGCAAGATGGATTGTTAGATGTATACAGACATGTAATATCAAAGCAAAAAGACAACTTTTAGTCACTCCTAAAGCACATTCTACAAGAAAGAAAGGTGCAACAATGGCTTTTTTCAGGAAACATACAAGTGGCTGATATATGCAAAGCAGCTACATGGTCAACACCTCATACATTTACTAAACACTACTGTGTTGATGTTTTCTCACAACAACAAGCCACTGTAGGACAAGCTGTCCTAAGAACATTATTTCAAACAACTTCAACTCCTACAGGCTAGCCACTGCTCTTTTGGAAGGACTAACTGCTTTGTAGCCTATGCATAGCATGTGTATCTGCAGCTACACATGCCATCGCACGGAAAATGTCACCTACCCAGTGTACATCTGTTCATGGCATGTTGTGCTGCAGATTCACATGCACCCTCCCTCCTCCCCAGAAGCCTGTAGTCGTTTAAGTTAACACATTTGTACATATGTATATACATTTACATTTGCATGGACATCTCTTTTCTCTTATATACTTTATCACTCCTTTCTTCACCCTCTGCGGGAAAACAATCTAACAATGGAGTCGATGGCCATGCGCAATGGAACCGAGAGGAGGAGTCACTCGATCCCGTGACTCTAAAAGACTTCTTCGAAGAAAAACAACTTGCAAAACTCCGAGCCGAACACTAGATGTCGGAATCGATATGCATAGCATGTGAATCTGCAGCACAACATGCCACAAACAGATGTACACTGGGTAAGTGACATTTTCCCCCTCCTTTCCACTGCCTGGATCTTTTGATCCCCAGGACCCACTGCACATCTGCCTCTGCTAGTTCCTGCATGAGTAATAATATAGTGGCTAAGCAGATAAGAGAGGAGTATTGGTGCAGCTTCTGTGGTCAGACTACATACTGCTTGATAAGTAAAGTAGGGTTATGTATTTCCTGCTGCTGGTGAAAGGGGGAAGTATTAGGCCTTCAAATCCTTGTTGTACACTGGATCCTCTGTGAGATATGATATGGTTTCTCCAGTTTTTATTTCAGATTAATAAAAAGATCACACAGGGCTCAATCGGGAAGTTAAAATAGTGAAACTTGAAGCCTCTCAAAGACCTGTTCCAGCCGGTTGGCAGGAATGTTCCAAGCAGCTCCCAGGGTATTAATATAAGTGCAGCAGCGATGGAATGCAGCAGTAAAGCTAGCAGAGGTTCCTGGTCATTCTCCTGGTCAACATCTAATTTGGCACATGTTATCTTTGGAAACACAGTTGCAGCCTTTCAAATAAGATTGGATGAGAGACTGGCAGGAATTTGGCACTGGCAAACACTCTGTTCGGGTGACCAAATCCACCATGTAACCAAAAGCAAAGTTGATGTGGTGCCCACAGCAACAGTATATTTTACCATGGCACTCTTTGTTTTTGTGGGTGGCTACCCTGAAGAAGTTTCCTACCATAGTGAAATTGAAGCCAACCAGCAGTCTACATTATATGTTAGCAGCCAATAATAGGACCCTCCTAAGCTAGGTAGAAACCCTTAGCCAGGAAACCACCTAAATGCTCGGGTTCAACAACCTGATTTATATTAGCTCAATGATTGTGAGCCTTCTTTCAGTCAGGGACTAACAAAGGCTGATTAATTTTTAAGTGTTTTGACGTTAATAAAAAACCATGAATGATCTTTTCACTCAGACACATTTTTAAATCTTCCCTACACTTGAAGTGTATTGGCTCTAGAGGGAGAAATGGATATATGTTCTCAAGTCTTGGTAAACCATATACATTAACGAAAGATTGGGTTATTAGTGTAAAAATCTACTTTGAAATGTTGGTAGTACAGAAAATCCTAAAATATTGCAATCCATTAACCAACAAAGGGTTTTGAAATTGGGTATGGACAACAACTAGTATTTCGGACTTATCAATGTTCAATTTGTACTCTGAATATGAGCTATATAAAGCTGAAAGCACAGGTGAAGTGTAAATTAATATTGCAATGAATGGATCCAAGTACAAAGCATTAAGCAGAGATGATAGAGGCCTTCCTTGCCTAGTAAAACATGTAATAGGAACCAGAGTTGACAAATGGCTTTTAATAATTAACATTGAAGAGGTGTATAGTCTGAATCCAAAAGGCGAATTGCTTGGGAATATCGGGTGAGAGCTGGCCACAAAAATGTCAACCTGTTACTGCGACGCCTCCACCCAGTCTATCAGTGCACCAGCATAGTTGGTCTGTACAGCATTTCCTCTGATGGGAATTAGTCACTGCTACCAAAGGGAGACTAAATTGGTTATGCTCCCAAGGAGACAGCTGGCCAGTATGTGTGCATAATGTTTCATATTGATACCGGGAAGTAAAATTGGCCTACAAGACTCATGACTTATAGGAGGTTTCTCCTTCATAAAAAAACACAAAGCAGGCACCATAACCCAAGACATGGTATGCCAGTTCTTGGAATAGAATTCCTAGAAGGTCTTCCCCTAAGAGTTTGTAAAACTTACTAGAGAGGGCATCTAGTCCTGAACATTTTTAACCACTCCTCATGGAGTTCCCCTTAGGTCACAGCCTGTGAAGCCCCTGCTTCAAGTGCCATGAGCATTCACATAGAAACTTGCTATAAAAAGGTCTTCATCCCAGAATCAGGTGAACTTGACTTTGGTGTGTATAACAGTTAGTAGAACTGATAAATACTGCCTCACAGTTCTGTCTTTATCTGCTATATTGATTTTAATACACACAAACAATTCTTGGCTGTAGCGCTAGTCATGACCCCAAATCGAATACCTGATACATGGGGGCTTGCACGTGCTCAAAAATGTGCCTGTTGTTAAAATATGCTCCTTGGCACCATATAGATTCCATGTCTGTTACCATCCTATTTTGGGCTGGACCTTGTTCAGAATGAGCTGGGCATGGTGTATCTCACACTTTAGCAGATGGAAAGAAAGCTGCATTTCAGCCGCTATTGCAGCTCTCCTCTGCATAGTCGTAGGTTTGGCTGCCTGGCCCCTTATTCAGGAACTAGCTGTGGAAGGATCACAACCATACCGACTAATGATGAGTTTACATTGAATAAAATGACCTCAGAGGCTTCCATTAGGTGCAGTAGGATAAAATACTCATCTAACAAAAGTGCTTTCGTGAAAGTCCAATGTAGAATAGAGGTGGAAACAGCACCAATGTTAGGATCCAGTTTTATTTGGCATGAGCCAAGACTGGTGCCGGGTGAAAGCCAACATAGGTGGCAGCAGCCCATACCTTACTTAGCAAGTAATAATCAATACGGGAGTGTTGTTTATGGGAGGCAGCATGCAACATCTAAGCTTGGGTTTGTAGATGTTTACCAGACCTGTATAACATTGAGACAGAAAACCTCACCTCCACAACCGCTATTATGTATTTGTAGTGTCAAGAGTTGTGCTTGAGATACAGCTGGTCTGTGATCTTAGTAAATCTGAAAGTCAACTCCTCACACACTTTAACGGTATTTGGCCAATATATGGAAGATAAGTTGAATACTAGAGAATCACAACTAATGTTTGACATTACCTCACATCACCTCTAAATAGACACTCCCTGGAACATAGAATCTTCTATTGCACAGTCTGGTGAATATCTTGCTGCTTTGTTCAAATTTCAATCCTTTTAAGTTAAAGGCAATAACACTGAGTGTAAACGCAATACTGTAGGGATACTAATCTCTATGTAGTTCAAGTGCAACCGCTGTTTTTTTTTTTACCAAGTATTCAGCCCAACCCCAGAGCTACTGCACACCCACTTGCTGACCTAAACCACATATCATGCCCTAACCCTGACCCCTTTCCTTCACCCTGCGACCCCTCCCACATTTTCCAAAGATGAAGCACCATCCAAACCCAGCCTGCTGATTATAGCCCAGCCGGCAATCAGGTGTTCATTCATTGACTTACCACCCAAGTCAAAGGTACTTTCCTTGTCATCCACGCCCCGCTAGAGTTCCCACAGATGAGAAGACCATAATGCCAAGCATATTGCAGCACGCTGGAGAACTAAACTGTGCACTTCAAGCACTAAGTGAAGCCAAAGTTAAATCCAGCTATACCACCTTTTCTGGTGCAGGTACGCTTACCTCAGCCTTGAAATGACTATTGAAAGTCAAAGGTAGTATAACTAGAAACCATGTATTCCATCAACATGATAGCTTATTGATAGCCACTAGGCCATCAAGAACACAAAGTGTTTCCCTGAATGATTGTTAGCATCAACAATCGTCCAAAAGTTCATCTGAGTTTCCTCTCTTTGACAGGTTAAAAGATTGGAAATAGTCTCCATGGTAGGGGTCTTTTTTGGTCCCAGTAGCCTCAGTGGATGCTCTGTGAGGAGGCTTAACATCATGGTCCCTGGCAGGATGATCCCCAGTCTGAGGCAGGTCATGATCCAGCTCCTTAGCCAGCAGAGGGGGCTAGCCTCCCATCAAGCCTCTGATTGAACCTGTATGGCATGCTTAATGTGAATATGCCCTCAGCATTGGTAGGCCCTGACCTCACTGGTTGGTGCTTAGCTACTCTTCAGTCTCCAGCATTAGCAGTATGTGTCTCCAATGCCCTCTTCCTTGTTTACATTGTATGTTCAGGGGAGTGCTTGATTTCCTTTGTGATCAGAAAGGAGTTGTTAACAGAAATTAGAAATGGTAGTAGAAAAATAGCCCAGTGGTCTTATGTTGTTTCACAAAGTTATTTCCCCAAAGGATCTTTTCAAAGGAAGGAATGCTTTCTCAAGTTATGGTATAATTAATCTGGGCCTGATTTAGAATTTGGTGGACGGGTTACTCCTCCCATCCAGACAGATATCCCATTCACCGAAATCTAAATCCCATAGAAGACAATGGGGTTTAGATTTCAGCAGACGGGATATCTGTCTCCGTTGTGACAGAGTAACCAGTCCACCGAGTTCTAAATCAGATCTTTTGTCTTTTGTTAAAAATGCAATTGTAGGGTGTACTTGTCCATCCTCTTGCTTTTGTGAAAGAGTAGCTCAAATGGTAGAGTTGAAAAGCTTTCACAAAGAGGCACTTGGAAAATGGTTTTTTCGTGGTAAGTAGTTCAAAGTAAAGGAGGGAATGGAGGGGTTCAATTTCTTATATATTGGATTTAGGGTACCATGAAAATATAATTTCTTCTAGCATCACTGGTTACCAGAAATGATTGTGCAGATATTGATATCTGTACGTACGTACAACTCAGACAGGTCTACTTAGGCCCCAGACAATGGAGGAGGCAAAATGGCATGTTGCTTAATACAGTGATCCTGTACTGTACTGTCTATGTGATATCCCTGCAAACCAATAAGGTTTTTTTTTATTTTTTAAATAGTTCAAAGTAAACTTTAATTCTGAAAATAATTTCAAATGATGAAGGGGAATAAGGTAGCAAAATGGCCCATTAATCCCACATCTCTTCTAAAGGAACAAAGTAACTTGAGGGTAATAACAGTAGTTCCAGTTAAAGCTTCACAAATAAAATTTGAGTAGCTCTTAAGACAATAATACATGAAAGACCAACCTAACAATATGGATTTGACTTATAACGACTAGCAGAAGGAATGGACCAAATTATGAGAAAAAGACAAGAGCTGGATATCTGTGCAGTGGTTGCAAGTGGTGGATGTCAATTCACCCGACTACCAACTGAAGAGGGATTCATGGCTGGCCGCTAGGGTCAGGTAGGGTGTTATGGGCAGGCCGTCAATCACATAGTATCTTTGCAGTGAGATCTTTTGTTGGAAGGCAGGAAAAACAACAATAGCAGTCTTGTTGTGTATTCCCTTGAACCTCTCCCAGAGATCACTGTTCAGATGCAGCAGTTGAAACAGCAGTTCATTAAGGTGTTTAGGTTCGGTAATATGCATCTGTTCCTTACTGAGTATGGTACAGGTATTTCCACAAAGTAAAGCCAGTTCCCATTGGTGGAGTTGAGTTTCACACTGAGGAAACTGAGTTATGCGCTTGGTGGCAGTGCTGTTAAGTATCCATTTAGCTCAAGTATCTTTTGACATCCTCAGTCCTGGTTCTCAGGAGCTAGATTGTGGTGGAGACAGGTGAGCAATAGGACATGGGAGACCATGACCTCTGCTGTGGTTCACCTCTTGGTTCACACATAATCTGTAGTTTTGGTGGGCACTGGCCCTGGGAAGCTGCCATTAGGCTAAGCATAGATCTTGAGGTCTGGAAGTTTATGGATGCAGAGGCTTGATCTTTCTTAACCTCCTCCCTCCACAGTCAGCAGTCTGTGTTTACTCCACTGGTGCAGGGATTGGCCAACAAACATGCTTTATTACACCATAGCTGGTTAGATAATGTCATGTAATGCACATTTTGCTGACATCCTCACATTCGATAACTTCATATCCACAAGCCCTATGCCTCCACTTTGGCGGCAGGAGTACTTGTGGTTAAGCAACATTTATGGAAAGCATACATTGCATAAATGTTTTAGTATCCTTCCATAAAAGGTAAAAATCCTTCCCCGATTATACATACTGTAGAATCTCTTATAGAATCCAATGCTTTCTGTGCACTCCTTGCCTTTACCTTGCCGTGTACCAGCTTGTTTATTGAAGCAGCATTTTAATCTGAACTGTTTATCATTCTTAAAAGACAAGCTAAGGAAGCTGTCAGCATCAGGGATCAAGATCTAGCCAGACTGTACCGCCAACTAGATGACACCAATGAAGAACTTTCTCGGACAGGTAGAGACAGGGAGTCTGCAATGCAAGATAATTGCAGATTACAGGATCAACTCTCCAAGACAAAACAAGAAAACCAGGTATGTGAGCTGCTTTGCCTGTTACTAGAATGACAAAAAGTTGTAATCTGTATTTCTATAACTTAGTTGTGATAAGAATGCCTGTACTCACAGAGATAGTTGCATTCTGTTTTTTTCAATAATCAATACAGTATTGGCTCTAACTTTTAAGAGGAATATGTTTTTTGTTATAGACACTAAACCACAAACTGAAAGATTCTCAGAAGGAACTCGAGGATGTTAAGCTCAAGGTGCAAGATGCCATCACAGATGTTTCCAGACTTGAGAGTCTGATACATTCTAAAGTACGTTGCTGGAGTTTCATTATTTCCATTTTAAATAAGTCTGTTGTAGTTTACGCCATAACTTTACATCATCCCTTCAAACCTGATGTAAAGAATGTATTTTAATACATACCTGTAATTATATGCCATTATGCTGGAACTTAATTTAACTTCACTCTTTCCATACACCTACTTCTTATATTACACTTCACAGCTTAGTTGTGGCAGCACAGAATAAACAGCTTGTCCTATGTACTGTTGTGTGTAATGGCAAAGAAGTTGGACATATGGTTTAGTAGCAACCAAAAAAATCTCACATGCCCTTCTCTGTAACATTTTGAATATTGTTAGCACCAAACCGATCCACAAAATGAGAAAATCTGCCCAAATGTAGATAATCTAAGGAAGAGCAGGAGTTTTTAAATGTGGATAGTGGAATGGTGTCATTTGTGTTAAGCCTCTATCTCACTAATTGTATACTAAAATGTTGGTGGAAGCATTTAGAAACAGTCTCAGAAGCCCAACATTATTCTCACACCAAGAAGTGTACTTTTGCCATCAGTACATTTGTCTTGGGGTTAGTCATGAATGGCATTGCTCTCCATCAATTCTAAATTGATACCTACCTAGGAAAGAGCACCGCTGGTGCCAGTCACATGACAAGGAAGACCGTGGAGCACAAGTAGGTAAAGGCTGTCATTGGTTGTTGCATTAGTAGTGTTATTACAAATAAATGCATTTAAAGAAGACATGATAGCGAAGATATGAGCGATAGATGGATTGTGCACATAACGGTGAAAAAGCATTTTTTGTTCATTGTTATACTGAATGAAATATCATACAGTATTTCCTATTTTATTTTTAAAAGTAGATGGAATGGGATTCACTCTATCTAATGTGTGTTCTAATATTAATGCAATTGGTAGATAAAAGTGGAAAATATTAAATTAATTTGGCAAGTTTTGTGGGAGAGGAATTTGGTTGTTATTATGTAACATAGAGCCTGATTTAGAGTATAGCGGTTGGGGTTACTCCGTCACAAACATGGCAGATATCCCGTCCTCCATAATACGATCAATTATATCCTATGGGAATCGTAATATGGTGGACGGGATATGACGAAATAACCTGTCTGCCAACCTCTAAATCAAGCCCATAGTTCTTTGTGAACGTGCTTTCAAGAAACAGATTAGTACTTTATTGAGAATGGTTTTATTGTAGTAGGAACTTATCAATCACAATGTGCTCTACTTATGTATTACCTTTATTTGAGCATGTTTCTAGAGTGCTACTTCACCAGACTGTACGTGAGTGCTTTACAAAGAACTGGAAATACATATTGCATTATATAGCATTCACATAGCACTTACTACCCTGATAAAGTGTTGAAGCGCTGCACAGCGATTAGCACGCTACTCCGGAACCCAAGATTAGTGGATACTCAAGTGGTTATTGTTAGGTATTGTGATTAAACACACAAACGTTGATGGGGGGCAGCTTGGAATAAGCCTAACCACTGGCAATCGTTTGGGGTAGCACTCCAACCCATCATTCTTTTGCTCAGCCATATGGAAATCAGTCTTGACCCGTCTCCAATAGAAACAGTTCAGCCTGAACTGCCAGGCCAGGTCCTACCAGAACAGGAACACAGTCAACCCAAGACTGGTTTCACCCTGTTTGGGGATCGTCAGTCAGGTGCAGCTTGGGTCCATAGGAACAGTTCAGCCCGAGATGCCAGGCCATGTCCTCCCTGAACTGAAACACAAGCAACCTAAGATTGATTTTGCTCTGATGGGGGGTTGTCATGTCATGTATTGGTACTAGTCATGTGCTCTCAAGGAAAAACATTCCATGCATTTACTCCAGTTTCTTAGCAGCAGATTAAATTAATAGGAGTTAGGTATGATTATTAGTGAGGGCTATGTGGGTTCATAAAAATATGAGATGAACAGGTAGGCTGTCAAAGATTTGGTATTGCTAGCTTGCAAGAATAGGGTTTTAAACTAGAGGCGGCATGCAAAGGATGAAAAGTATGAAGAGGGTCACTCTGAAGAAAGAAAGGAGAGGAATCAAGAGTTCTAATTCAAGGTCAGTTTTTCAAGCTGGGTTTTAGGAATGCAGCGGAAGGAGGCTTTTTGACATGACATGCAACCTGAGTGTGTACAGCTGTAGATATGAATAACATTGTGCACTGATCTCTGTACAGAGAAGATTGCTGAAAATGTGAGTCTAAGTTTGCAGATCATATCATAGATTTGTTTGCAAAAAACAATTAAAAATAGACCTAAATGAGGAGAATAATGGAGACATTGAGCAGGGTAAATGGGTAGGCAAGGAGGTAAGGGATAAACGAAGAAGAAAAGCAGAGCGAGGGTTACAAAGAACAAGAGATTCAAAGAAGAAAAGGGCTAGAGAAGTGGGAGACAGGTGATAGATTGATCAATATAATGTACATGATGTTAAGTCATTCACCTCTTAGAAGAGGAGTATCAGTCAGTTAGGTCATTGCTTGAGTGTCTTCTGAAAAGAAAAGTCTTAAGAGATTTCAGGAGGACAAGATTTTCATGAGTAGTCTTAGACTGGTCAGAAGTCCATTTCATAAGGCTGGAGGCCAATGAGGATTATGTTATCTGTGACTCTTCTGAAGATGATAATAAACATATGTACAGCTGTTGTCTTCTGATGAGCAGAGAAGATGCTTGATTGGAAATTAGTAATCTGGGAAATGTTGTCCACATGAGAAACTAAAGAGTAAGAGTTGTCAAAAAGCCTAGAGGTTTTACAATAGAAGACGGAGCTGGTGAGTAGCCGAAATCCATGAGCTTGTTGATGAGCTCAGACTTGATGTTTTGTTGGATTTGCGCTATATGACGAAAATTCAGTCTTTTGAGGATTTAATTTCATACAGGTTTTAACCACCCATTTGATTTGCCAGTTCATGCCTTCTTAAAGTGTGGCTATTTCTTGTATTGAGGAGACCTGTAAATAGAGTTGTGTGTTGTCCACATTTTGGTGTGGTTTAATGCCTGAGCCCTTTAATAAGAGGCAGAGCGGTTCAACATAAAGATTGAAAAGAACTGAAGATAATCTATAGCATTGCAGGACAGGGCATGGGCGTAAAGTTTCCTAACTTGACTAGGAGTGTGTGTGTTTTTTGACAGATTACAGCAAACAAGATCTAATGGGTAGTGTTAAAACATGCAATTGGGACAGTAGTAGACACAAGTGTGTCTATATATATATATGTAAATATATATATATAATTATAATTTTTCATTAAACTGTTGTACAAATTACATATATTTAAGTTTGATTAACATTGAGATAAAGTGATTTGCCCAAAGTGCATACTGTTTAGTCAGGTGCTAAAGTCAGTGTTAGATGCCTCCTGCAAAGGTTAGATACTAGTAGGGGTAAACTATTAGAAAACATTATAGTGATATTGGAGACTGGTACACTTTGATAACACTTCAAGAACGTGAAATCCCCAGATATGTATGTATTGCATGGGAAGCTATTTAGAAAGCTTCATTGCTTTGACTTCTGTCTGTTTCATGTTTATCCATAAGTTAATGCATGGGGACAATTCGCCAGTCTTGGAATCTGCCACTAAATGCAGTTTTCTTAAAAAGCTTTCTAGATAAAGCCTAGACTATTGTGCTAAGCATGTTTTTTGTTGTGACTAATTGATTAGTTGTGTCAGCAACACATAAATTGTAGCTGTATTTTTAAGGTGTAATTCTCTTTTTTATATATGTTATTTAGTATGCATTTTCTGCTGTGATTTAATGATCAAGTGAATAAAATAAACAGTTGTCTAATTGATTAAATCACCTTGCAATCACATAATTTGGTCACATTTCATTAATAATTGTTGGCATTACTTGCTTCTTAACTCCTATACTTTTGTTACATTTATCCTGGGTAAAGGTGACACATCGCAAATCCATACAGCAGTGAATCCGATGGACTTAATGGGAGAATTCTACCATCTTCTAGCCATTATCCTTCATGGTGCTGAAAATGTGTTTCATAGAGTTGAGTGAGAAATGCTCAGAGCCCCACTGACTAATTTTATCAAGTAGACTCATTTTAGAACAGTTTGTTTGACAGTGTTCACTGGGATCCTGCTAACCAGGACCCCAGTGACTGTGCTCTCTCCCTTTAAAACGTGGTTGCTTGGACCACACACACCCCACATTTGGCATACTGGTGCCCCCATATAAGTCCCTAGGATATGGTACATAGGTACCCAGGGCGTTGGGGTACCAGCATGTATTATGCCACCAGTGGGGAGACCTTGCAAAGTGTATCTGCAGGCCTGCCATTGCAGCCTACGTGAAAGGTTGCATGAACCCCTTCCACTACAGGTCACTGCACCAGGTCACTGTTAGTCACCCCTATAGTAGGCCCTCCTAGCCCAGAGGGTAAGGTGCAGGTACCTGTGTGTGAGGGCAGCCCTACATGAGAAGAGGTGCCCCCACGAACTCTAGCTCCATTTTCATGTACTTCGTTAGTGCGGGGACGCCATTTTACGCATGTATTGCACATAGTCCACTACCTATGTTCAGCTACATAACGGTAACTCCAAACCTAGGCATGTTGGGTATCAAACATGTCGGAATCATACCCCAATACTGTTGTCAGTATTGGAAGTATGATTCTATGCACTCTGGGGGCTTCTTAGAGGACCCCCGGCATTGCTTCTACCAGCTTTCTGGGGTTTTCCATGCAGGCCAAGCTGTTGCCACCCCTCAGACAGGTTTCTGCCCTCCTGCTGCCTGATCAGCTCAAGCACAGGAAGGCAGAACAAAGGATTTAATTTGGGAGAGGAGGGTAAAACCCTCTCGCCTTCCAAATAGGTGTTACGTGGCTTGGGAGGATAGCCTCCCCAGGACACTGGTGTACTTTGAAGGGCACATTTGGTGCCCTTCTTGCATAAAACAGTAAGCGCTGCTTCAGGGACCTCCATTCCCTGCTCTTGCATGAAACTGGACAATGGAAAGGGGAGTGACCTCTCCCCCATCCATTACCACCCCTGAGTGGTGCCAGAGCTCCTCCAGAGGGTCTCTTGATTCTGCCATCTTGAATCCAATGTGGACAGAGGCCTCTAGGAGCATCTGAGTGGTCAGGTCAGGCAGGTGACATCAGAGCCCCCTCCTGATAGGTGGCCACCTGGGTAGGTGACCACCTGGGTAGGTGACCAGTTCCCCTTCCAGGGATAGTAACAGTCTCCCTCATATATGGGTCCTTAGATTCGGCTTGCAAGATTCCAGCAGGACTCCTCTGCAACCTCTACTTCGACTTCTGGCCACTGGAACTGTGACTGGACCCTCCAGGAACCGACAAACTGCATCCACGACGAAGTCTCTGCTTGCAACATTGTTTCCTCGGCCCCTTCAAACTTCTGCAACATTTCCATGGCTGTGCATCCTCTGAGGGCGGCAAGTCTTCCGCCTGCACGAGAAGGAAGAAGGAATCTCCCTTGGAGTGAAGGAGTCACTACCCTGTATCTGCAGGCACCAACTGCAACAACGACTTGCTGCGTAGATCTGCTCTCATCCTGAGCTGCGTGGATCCTGCATCACAGGTGGTGGTCTAGAGTGGTCCCCTTGGTCCTCTCTACCAGCTATCCAACTTTGGTGAAGGTAGGCCCTTGACTTGCCATGCAGGACAGTACCCCTGTGCACCACGTCTCTTGCAGCTTGTTGGCATCTCCTCCAAGGGATCTTCAGGCTCCGTGTAGCCTCAGCACTCTTCCCCGTGACGCACAGCCCTCTGTGTGCTTCTCCTGCGGGATGGGACCCTTCTTCAGTTGTGCTGCATGGGCTCCTCTGTGACTCCTAGGTTTTTATCCAGTGGGGCTTTTGTGGCGGCTGCCTTTCTGTGGACTCTCCACATTGCTGTTTCCATCCAGGGCTCCCCCCATGGGTTGAGTCCTCTGGACCTTGCTGGTCCCTGGCACCTCCACTTTTCGTTCATTGCGATTTATGAATTTGCCAAGGCTTGTTGGTGGCTTTTCCACGCCGTGGCAGACTGACTTCTTCCATCCGGCCTGGGACATTTGCTGCATCCTCCAGGAACTCTTCACCGACTCCAGGGCTGCATTGCTGACCATCTTTGTCCTACCGTCGACCAACTCCTGTAACTACAGTCAGGTGATAGTGGCTCTTGCCACCCTCGGAAACTCCTGCGACTTGTGGACTTGGTCCTCTTCTTTTTCAGGTCTTCCTCTTTGGGAATCCACCACTGGTTTCTGGCAGTGTTGTCTGGATGTTGCTTTAATCTTATTTTCAGTCCCTTTGGTGGTTTGAGGAAACTCCAGTAACTTATTCCTTTCTTCCTCGTCCCTGGGGGGCACTGTGGTACGTACCTTTGGGGTTTCCTGGTTCCTCCAGCTCCCCTCTATAGATTCCACTTACCTAGGTAGGTGTCTGGCAATCACATTCCATTGTTTTAGTGTATGGTTTCCCCCCCCCCCCCCCCCCAGGGTCACTATGTTTTCTACAGCTATTTATGCCTATTTCTGGTTACTAGTGTACATATTTGGTGTGTTTACTTACCTCTTATTAGAGTATTACCTATCTAGTGTTTTGGTACTGTGTTACTGTATTAAAGAAAGTGTTTCCTTTCATGTGTGTAAGTACTGTGTGACTACAGTAGTATTGCATGAGCTTTGTGTAGGAAAGTACCATCTTGCCTGGCATGTTACCCCCATTTTTTCACTGTATATATGTTGTTTTAGTAGTATGTGTCACTGGGACCCTGCTAGTCAGGGCCCCAGTGCTCATAAGTGTGCCTGAATGTGTTACCTGTGTTATGACTAACTGTCTCACTGAGGCTCTGCTAATCAGAACCTCAGTGGTTATGCTCTCTCATTTCTTTCAAATTGTCACTAACAGGCTAGTGACCAATTTCACCAATTCACATTGGCATACTGGTACACCCATATAATTCCCTAGTATATGGTACTGAGGTACCCAGGATATTGGGGTTCCAGGAGATCCCTGTGGGCTGCAGCATTTCTTTTGCCACCCATAGGGAGATCTGACAATTCTTACACAGGCCTGCCAGTGCAGCCTGAGTGAAATAACGTCCACGTTATTTCACAGCCATTTACCACTGCACTTAAGTAACTTATAAGTCACCTATATGTCTAACCTTCACCTGGTGAAGGTTGGGTGCAAAGTTACTTAGTGTGAGGGCACCCTGGCACTAGCCAAGGTGCCCCCACATCGTTCAGGGCAAATTCCCCGGACTTTGTGAGTGCGGGGACACCATTACATGTGTGCACTGTACATAGGTCTCTACCTATGTACAGCGTCACAATGGTAACTCCGAAAATGGTCATGTAATATGTCTAGGATCATGGAATTGTCACCCCAGTGCCATTCTTGCATTGGGGGGATAATTCCATGATCCCCCGGCTCTCTAGCACAGAACTCTGGTACTGCCAAACTGCCTTTCCCGGGGTTTCACTGCAGCTGCTGCTGCTGCCAACCCCTCAGACAGGTTTCTGCCCTCCTGGGGTCCAGCCAGGCCTGGCCCAGGAAGGTAGAACAAAGGACTTCCTCAGAGAGAGGGTGTTACACCCTCTCCCTTTGGAAATAGGTGTCAGTGCTCGGGAGGAGTTGCCTCCCCCAGCCTCTGGAAATGCTTTGATGGGCACAGATGGTGCCCAGCTCTGCATAAGCCAGTCTGCACCGGTTCAGGGATCCCCCAGCCCTGCTCTGGTGCGAAACTGGACAAAGGAAAGGGGAGTGACCACTCCCCTGACCTGCACCTCCCAGGGGAGGTGCCCAGAGCTCCTCCAGCATGCCCCAGACCTCTGCCATCTTGGAAACAGAGGTGTTGCTGGCACACTGGACTGCTCTGAGTGGCCAGGGCCAGCAGGTGACGTCAGAGACTCCTTCTGATAGGCTCTTACTTTTCTTACTAGCCTATCCTCCTTCCTAGGTAGCCAAACCTCCTTTTCTGGCTATTTAGGGTTTCTGCTTTGGGGAATTCCTCAGATACCGAATGCAAGAGCTCACCAGAGTTCCTCTGCATCTCCCTCTTCACCTTCTGCCAAAGGATCGACCGCTGACTGCTCAGGACGCCTGCAAAACTGCAACAAAGTAGCAAAGACGACTACTGCAACCTTGTATCGCTTCATCCTGCCGGCTTTCTCGACTGTTTCCTGGTGGTGCATGCTCTGGGGGTAGCCTGCCTCCTCTCTCCACCAGGAGCTCTGAAGAAATCTCCAGTGGGTCGACGGAATCTTCCCCCTGCAACCTCAGGCAACAAAAGACTGTATCACCGGTCCTCTGGGTCCCCTCTCAGCACAACGAGCGTGGTCCCTGGAACTCAGCAACTCTGTCCAAGTGACTCTCACAGTCCAGTGAATCTTCAGTCCAAGTTTGGTGGAGGTAAGTCCTTGCCTCCCCACGCTAGACTGCATTGCTGGGTACCGCGTGATTTGCAGCTGCTCCGGCTCCTGTGCACTCTTCCAGGATTTCCTTCGTGCACAGCCAAGCCTGGGTCCCCGACACTCTAACCTGCAGTGCACAACCTTCTGAGTTGTCCTCCGGCGTCGTGGGACTCCCTTTTGTGACTTCGGGTGGACTCCGGTTGGACTCCGGTTCACTTTTCTTCTAAGTGCCTGTTCAGGTACTTCTGCGGGTGCTGCCTGCTTCTGTGAGGGGTCCCTGACTTGCTGGGTGCTGTAGGAGGCTGGACTGGCTTGTAGTGAGTACCTAGGGGTACTTGCACCTTGCACCAGGCCCAGTTATCCCTTATTAGTGTATAGGGTGTCTAGCAGCATAGGCTGATAGATAATGGTAGCTTAGCAGAGCAGCTTAGGCTGAACTAGGAGACGAGTGAAGCTCCTACAGTACCACTTAGTGTCATATGCACAATATCATAAGAAAACACAATACACAGTTATACTAAAAATAAAGGTACTTTATTTTTATGACAATATGCCAAAGTATTTCAGAGTGTACCCTCAGTGAGAGGATAGGAAATATACACAAGATATATATACACAATACCAAAATATGCAGTAATAGTTTTAGAAAACAGTGCAAACAATGTATAGTTACAATAGGATGCAATGGAGACACATAGGGATAGGGGCAACACAAACCATATACTCCAAAAGTGGAATGCGAACCACGAATGGACCCCAAACCTATGTGACCTTGTAGAGGGTCGCTGGGACTATTAGAAAATAGTAAGGGTTAGAAAAATAGCCCACCCCAAGACCCTGAAAAGTGAGTGCAAAGTGCACTAAAGTTCCCCAAAGGACATAGAAGTCGTGATAGGGGAATTCTGCAGGAAAGACACAAACCAGCAATGCAACAACGATGGATTTCCAGTCGAGGGTACCTGTGGAACAAGGGGATCAAGTCCAAAAGTCACAAGCAAGTCGGAGATGGGGAGATGCCCAGGAAATGTCAGCTGTGGGTGCAAAGAAGCTGCTACTGGACTGTAGAAGCTTAGGTTTCTGCAGGAACGACAAGGGCTAGAGACTTCCCCTTTGGAGGACGGATCCCTCACGCCGTGGAGAGTCGTGCAGAAGTGTTTTCCCGCCGAAAGACCGCCAATAAGCCTTTCTAGCTGCAAATCGTGCGGCAAGGGTTTTTGGATGCTGCTGTGGCCCAGGAGGGACCAGGATGTCGCAAATTGCGTCAGGAGACAGAGGGGACGTCGAGCAAGACAAGGAGCCCTCTCAGCAGCAGGTAGCACCCGGAGAAATGCCAGAAACAGGCACTACGAGGATGCGTGAAGCGGTGCTCACCCGAAGTCGCACAAAGGAGTCCCACGTCGCCGGAGAACAACTTAGGAGGTCGTGCAATGCAGGTTAGAGTGCCGTGGACCCAGGCTGGACTGTGCACAAAGGATTTCCGCCGGAAGTGCACGGAGGCCGGAGTAGCTGCAAAAGTCGCGGTTCCCAGCAATGCAGTCTGGCGTGGGGAGGCAAGGACTTACCTCCACCAAACATGGACTGAAGAGTCACTGGACTGTGGGAGTCACTTGGACAGAGTTGCTGGATTCAAGGGACCTCGCTCGTCGTGCTGAGAGGAGACCCAGGGTACCGGTGATGCAGTTCTTTGGTGCCTGCGGTTGCAGGGGGACGATTCCGTCGACCCATGGGAGATTTCTTCGGAGCTTCTAGTGCAGAGAGGAGGCAGACTACCCCCACAGCATGCACCACCAGGAAAGCAGTCGAGAAGGCGGCAGGATCAGCGTTACAGAGTTGCAGTAGTCGTCTTTGCTACTTTGTTGCAGTTTTGCAGGCTTCCAGCGCGGTCAGCAGTCGATTCCTTGGCAGAAGGTGAAGAGAGAGATGCAGAGGAACTCGGATGAGCTCTTGCATTCGTTATCTAAAGTTTCCCCAGAGACAGAGACCCTAAATAGCCAGAAAAGAGGGTTTGGCTACCTAGGAGAGAGGATAGGCTAGCAACACCTGGAGGAGCCTATCAGAAGGAGTCTCTGATGTCACCTGGTGGCACTGGCCACTCAGAGCAGTCCAGTGTGCCAGCAGCACCTCTGTTTCCAAGATGGCAGAGGTCTGGAGCACACTGGAGGAGCTCTGGACACCTCCCAGGGGAGGTGCAGGTCAGGGGAGTGGTCACTCCCCTTTCCTTTGTCCAGTTTCGCGCCAGAGCAGGGCTAAGGGGTCCCTGAACCGGTGTAGACTGGCTTATGCAGAAATGGGCACCAAATGTGCCCATGAAAGCATTTCCAGAGGCTGGGGGAGGCTACTCCTCCCCTGCCTTCACACCATTTTCCAAAGGGAGAGGGTGTAACACCCTCTCTCAGAGGAAGTCCTTTGTTCTGCCATCCTGGGCCAGGCCTGGCTGGACCCCAGGAGGGCAGAAGCCTGTCTGAGGGGTTGGCAGCAGCAGCAGCTGCAGTGAAACCCCAGGAAAGGCAGTTTGGCAGTACCAAGGTCTGTGCTACAGACCACTGGGATCATGGGATTGTGCCAACTATGCCAGGATGGTATAGAGGGGGCAATTCCATGATCATAGACATGTTACATGGCCATATTCAGAGTTACCATTGTGAAGCTACATATAGGTAGTGGCCTATATGTAGTGCACGCGTGTAATGGTGTCCCCGCACTCACAAAGTCCGGGGAATTGGCCCTGAACAATGTGGGGGCATCTTGGCTAGTGCCAGGGTGCCCTCACACTAAGTAACTTTGCACCTAACCTTTACCAGGTAAAGGTTAGACATATAGGTGACTTATAAGTTACTTAAGTGCAGTGTAAAATGGCTGTGAAATAACGTGGACGTTATTTCACTCAGGCTGCAGTGGCAGGCCTGTGTAAGAATTGTCAGAGCTCCCTATGGGTGGCAAAAGAAATGCTGCAGCCCATAGGGATCTCCTGGAACCCCAATACCCTGGGTACCTCAGTACCAATATACTAGGGAATTATAAGGGTGTTCCAGTAAGCCAATGTAAATTGGTGAAATTGGTCACTAGCCTGTTAGTGACAATTTGGAAAGATATGAGAGAGCATAACCACTGAGGTTCTGATTAGCAGAGCCTCAGTGAGACAGTTAGTCACTACACAGGTAACACATTCAGGCACACTTATGAGCACTGGGGCCCTGGCTGGCAGGGTCCCAGTGACACATACAACTTAAACAACATATATACAGTGAAAAATGGGGGTAACATGCCAGGCAAGATGGTACTTTCCTACACAACCCCCCCCCCCCCCCCCAACGAAGGACAATAAGACTAGCCATGATCTGATGAGTCTTCATTGTCTAAGTGGAAATATCTGGAGAGTCCATCTGCATTGGAGTGGCTACTCCCAGGTCTATGTTCCACTGTATAGTCCATTCCCTGTAGGGATATGGACCACCTCAATAATTTAGGATTTTCACCTTTCATTTGTTTTAGCCAAAGTAGAGGTTTGTGGTCTGTCTGAACAATGAAGTGAGTGCCAAACAGGTATGGCCTCAACTTCTTCAGAGCCCAGACCACAGCAAAGGCCTCCCTCTCTATGGCAGACCAACGCTTTTCTCTAGGGGTCAACCTCCTACTAATAAAAGCAACAGGTTGATCCTGGCCCTCAGAATTAAGTTGTGATAGGACTGCCCCTACTCCTAATTCAGATGCATCAGTTTGGACATAGAATTATTTAGAGTAACAAGGGCTTTTCAGGACAGGTGCAGAGCACATAGCCTGCTTCAGCTCCTCAAAAGCTTTCTGACAGTTTGCTGTCCATAATACCTTTTTAGGCATCTTTTTGGATGTGAGGTCATTAAGAGGGGCTGAAATGGAGCCATAGTTCTTAATGAACCTCCTATAATACCCAGTGAGGCCTAGGAAGGCTCTCACCTGAGTTTGAGTAGTAGGGGGAACCCAATCTATAATAGTTTGGATTTTCCCCTGAAGTGGTGCAATCTGTTCCCCACCAACAAGGTGTCTCAGATAAACCACCTTACCCTGCCCTATCTGGCACTTTGAAGCCTTGATAGTGAGGCCTGCCTTTTGCAGGGCCTCTAAAACTTTCCATAGGTGGACCAGGTGATCATCCCAGCTGGAGCTAAAGACAGCTATATCGTCCAAATATGCTGCACTAAAAGCTTCCAGCCCTTGCAGGACTGTGTTCACCAACCTCAGAAAAGTGGCAGGTCCATTTTTCAATCCAAAAGGCATTACTGTGAACTGGTAATGGCCTCCAATGGTTGAAAATGCAGTTTTAGGTTTAGCATCTTCTGATAATTTGATCTGCCAATATCCTGCAGTCAAATCAAAAGTGCTTAGATACTTGGCAGATGCCAGTGTATCTATGAGTTCATCTGCCCTGGGTATAGGGTGAGCATCAGTTTTGGTTACCTGGTTGAGACCTCTGTAGTCTACACAAAACCGCATTTCCTTCTTTCCATCTTTGGAATGAGGTTTTGGTACAAGTACCACAGGAGAAGCCCATGGACTTTCAGAGTGCTCAACCACTCCCAGTTCTAGCATTTTCTGCACCTCTTGCTTTATGCAGTCCCTGACATGGTCAGGCTGCCTATAGATCTTACTTTTGACAGGTAAACTGTCTCCAGTATCTATAGTGTGCTCACACCAAGAAGTGGTACCTGGCACAGTAGAGAAGAGTTCAGAAAACTGGCCCAGGAGATTTATGCAATGGTCTTTCTGCTCAGCAGTAAGACAATCAGCCAAAACTACACCTTCCACTAGAGCATCTTGTTCTGTGGAAGAGAAGAGATCAGGTAGAGGATCACTGTCTTCTTCCTGTCCCTCATCAGTTGCCATGAGCAGGGTGAGATCAGCCCTGTCATAGTAGGGTTTCAGGCGGCTGACATTTGTAGGAAAGTACCATCTTGCCTGGCATGTTACCCCCATTTTTCACTGTATATATGTTGTTTTAGTTGTATGTGTCACTGGGACCCTGTCATCCAGGGCCCCAGTGCTCATAAGTGTGCCTGAATGTGTTACCTGTGTAGTGACTAACTGTCTCACTGAAGCTCTGCTAATCAGAACCTCAGTGGTTATGCTCTCTCATTTCTTTCAAATTGTCACTAACAGGCTAGTGACCAATTTTACCAATTTACATTGGCTTACTGGAACACCCTTATAATTCCCTAGTATACGGTACTGAGGTACCCAGGGTATTGGGGTTCCAGGAGATCCCTATGGGCTGCAGCATTTCTTTTGCCACCCATAGGGAGCTCTGACAATTCTTACACAGGCCTGCCACTGCAGCCTGAGTGAAATAACATCCACGTTATTTCACAGCCATTTTACACTGCACTTAAGTAACTTATAAGTCACCTATATGTCTAACCTTTACCTGGTAAAGGTTAGGTGCAAAGTTACTTAGTGTGAGGGCACCCTGGCACTAGCCAAGGTGCCCCCACAGTGTTCAGGGCCAATTCCCCGGACTTTGTGAGTGCGGGGACACCATTACACATGTGCACTACATATAGGTCACTACCTATATGTAGCTTCACAATGGTAAATCCGAATATGGCCATGTAACATGTCTATGATCATGGAATTACCCCCTCTATGCCATCCTGGCATAGTTGGCACAATCCCATGATCCCAGTGGTCTGTAGCACAGACCCTGGTACTGCCAAACTGTCTTTCCTGGGGTTTCACTGCAGCTGCTGCAGCTGCCAACCCCTCAGACAGGCTTCTGCCCTCCTGGGGTCCAGCCAGGCCTGGCCCAGGATGGCAGAACAAAGAACTTCCTCTGAGAGAGGGTGTTACACCCTCTCCCTTTGGAAAATGGTGTGAAGGCAGGGGAGGAGTAGCCTCCCCCAGCCTCTGGAAATGCTTTCATGGGCACGGATGTGCCCATGAAAGCATAAGCCAGTCTACACCGGTTCAGGGACCCCTCAGCCCTGCTCTGGCGCGAAACTGGACAAAGGAAAGGGGAGTGACCACTCCCCTGACCTGCACCTCCCCTGGGAGGTGTCCAGAGCTCCTCCAGTGTGCTCCAGACCTCTGCCATCTTGGAAACAGAGGTGCTGCTGGCACACTGGACTGCTCTGAGTGGCCAGTGCCACCAGGTGACGTCAGAGACTCCTTCTGATAGGCTCCTTCAGGTGTTGCTAGCCTATCCTCTCTCCTAGGTAGCCAAACCCTCTTTTCTGGCTTTTTAGGGTCTCTGTCTCTGGGGAAACTTTAGATAACGAATGCAAGAGCTCATCCGAGTTCCTCTGCATCTCTCTCTTCACCTTCTGCCAAGGAATCGACTGCTGACCGCGCTGGAAGCCTGCAAAACTGCAACATAGTAGCAAAGACGACTACTGCAACTCTGTAACGCTGATCCTGCCGCCTTCTCGACTGTTTTCCTGGTGGTGCATGCTGTGGGGGTAGTCTGCCTCCTCTCTGCACTAGAAGCTCCGAAGAAATCTCCCGTGGGTCGACGGAATCTTCCCCCTGCAACCGCAGGCACCAAAAAGC
This sequence comes from Pleurodeles waltl, assembly GCF_031143425.1. Lineage (NCBI taxonomy): Eukaryota > Metazoa > Chordata > Amphibia > Caudata > Salamandridae > Pleurodeles > Pleurodeles waltl. Next base: position 435,361,156 of record NC_090447.1, read on the forward strand.
TGCATTACCGGTCCCTTGGGTCTCCTCTCAGCACGACGAGCGAGGTCCCTCGAATCCAGCAACTCTGTCCAAGTGACTCCCACAGTCCAGTGACTCTTCAGTCCAAGTTTGGTGGAGGTAAGTCCTTGCCTCCCCACGCCAGACTGCATTGCTGGGAACCGCGACTTTTGCAGCTACTTCGGCCTCCGTGCACTTCCGGCGGAAATCCTTTGTGCACAGTCCAGCCTGGGTCCACGGCACTCTAACCTGCATTGCACGACCTCCTAAGTTGTTCTCCGGCGACGTGGGACTCCTTTGTCCGACTTCGGGTGAGCACCATTTCACGCATCCTTGTAGTGCCTGTTTCTGGCACTTCTCCGGGTGCTACCTGCTGCTGAGAGGGCTCCTTGTCTTGCTCAACGTCCCCTCTCTCTCCTGACGCAATTTGCGACATCCTGGTCCCTCCTGGGCCACAGCAGCATCCAAAAACACTTACCGCACGATTTGCAGCTAGCAAGGCTTGTTGGCGGTCTTTCGGCGGGAAAACACTTCTGCACGACTCTCCACGGCGTGAGGGATCCATCCTCCAAAGGGGAAGTCTCTAGCCCTTGTCGTTCTTGCAGAAACCTAAGCTTCTTCTGTCCAGTAGAAGCTTCTTTGCACCCACAGCTGGCATTTCCTGGGCATCTGCCCATCTCCGACTTGCTTGTGACTTTTGGACTTGGTCCCCTTGTTCTACAGGTACCCTCGACTGGAAATCCATTGTTGTTGCATTGCTGGTTTGTGTCTTTCCTGCAGTATTCCCCTATCACGACTTCTTTGTCCTTTGGGGAACTTTAGTGCACTTTGCACTCACTTTTCAGGGTCTTGGGGTGGGCTATTTTTCTAACCCTCACTATTTTCTAATAGTCCCAGCGACCCTCTACAAGGTCACATAGGTTTGGGGTCCATTCGTGGTTCGCATTCCACTTTTGGAGTATATGGTTTGTGTTGCCCCTATCCCTATGTGTCCCCATTGCATCCTATTGTAGATATACATTGTTTGCACTGTTTTCTAAGACTATTACTGCATATTTTGGTATTGTGTATATATATCTTGTGTATATTTCCTATCCTCTCACTGAGGGTACACTCTGAGATACTTTGGCATATTGTCATAAAAATAAAGTACCTTTATTTTTAGTATAACTGTGTATTGTGTTTTCTTATGATATTGTGCATATGACACTAAGTGGTACTGTAGGAGCTTCACTCGTCTCCTAGTTCAGCCTAAGCTGCTCTGCTAAGCTACCATTATCTATCAGCCTATGCTGCTAGACACCCTATACACTAATAAGGGATAACTGGGCCTGGTGCAAGGTGCAAGTACCCCTAGGTACTCACTACAAGCCAGTCCAGCCTCCTACAACATGGAGCACCCTAAGGGGACTCCTGGCAGTGCCTAAGTCAACTAAGTAGGTGACTTCACCCTTTTTCTCAACAATTGTGTGGGGTCCACTCCATTTATCTTGGAGTTCTCTTGGGGCCACAGGCTCCAAGACCCACACTTTCTGCCCTGGTTTGTACTGAACCAAAACAGCCTTCTGGTCATGCCATTGCTTTTAGAGCTCTTGGCTGGCCTGAAGGTTTTTACTGGCCTTTTTCATATACTCAGCCATCCTTGATCTGAGGCCAAGTACATAATCCACAATATCCTGTTTTGGAGCTTTTAAAGGTTGTTCCCAACCCTCCTTGACAAGTGTTAGTGGACCCCTAACAGGGTGTCCAAAGAGGAGTTCAAAGGGGCTGAAGCCCACTCCTTTCTGGGTTACCTCCCTGTAGGCAAAAAGGAGGCATGGTAACAGGATATCCCATCTCCTGCGGAGTTTTTCAGGGAGACCCATAATCATGCCTTTGAGAGTTTTGTTAAATCTCTCCACCAGTCCATTTGTTTGTGGATGATAGGGTGTAGTGAACTTGTAAGTCACTCCACACTCTTTCCACATGGCCTTTAAGTATGCAGACATGAAATTGCTTCCCCTGTCTGATACTACTTCCTTTGGGAAGCCCACCCTGGAAAATATTCCCAGGAGGGCCTTTGCCACTGCAGGTGCTGTAGTGGTCCTTAAAGGAATTGCTTCAGGATATCTTGTGGCATGGTCCACTACCACCAAGATAAACCTATTGCCTGAAGCAGTAGGAGGGTCAAGGGGGCCAACTATGTCAACCCCTACCCTTTCAAAGGGAACCCCAACCACAGGCAGTGGAATAAGGGGTGCCTTTGGAGTGCCACCTGTTTTGCCACTGGCTTGACAGGTTTCACAGGACTTAGAAAATTCCTTTGTGTCCTCAGACATCCTAGGCCAATGAAACAAGGGAACAAGTCTGTCCCAAGTTTTCATTTGTCCCAGATGTCCAGCTAGGGGAATGTCGTGGGCTAGAGTTAGGAGGAACTTTCTGTACTCCTGAGGAATCACTAACCTCCTGGCAGTTCCAGGTTTAGGATCCCTTGCTTCAGTGTACAAGAGGTTGTCCTCCCAGTAAACTCTGTGAGAGTCACTGACATCCCCATTAGCCTGTTAGACAGCTTGCTGTCTTAGACCCTCTAGTGTGGGACAGGTTTGCTGTGCCACACTCAGCTCCTCCCTGGCAGGCCCCCCTTCACCCAAAAACTCAGCAGTGTCTGCTTCCAGCTCCTCTGGTGTAGGTTCTGCACAGGGTGGAAATTCTTCTTCCTCAGAAGTAGAATCCACTGTAGAGGGAGGGATAGTAGGAAGTGCTTTACTTCTACTAGCCCTAGCTTTAGGGAGCACTTGGTCCATTGTTCCAGGATCCAAGCTTCCCTGTCCTTTTTGCTTTTTGGCCTGAGCCCTGGTTAAAGCAAAAATATGCCCTGGGATGCCCAGCATTGCTGCATGGGCCTCCAACTCCACATCTGACCAAGCTGATGTCTCCAAATCATTTCCTAGTAGACAGTCTACAGGTAAATCTGTGGCTACCACAACTTTCTTTGGACCAGTAACCCCCCCCCAGTTGAGATTTACAACAGCCATGGGGTGGCTAAGTGTGTTGTTGTGAGCATTGGTTACTTGGTACTGGTGACCAAGTAGGTGTTGTTCAGGGTGGACCAGTTTCTCTATGACCATAGTCACACTGGCACCAGTGTCCCTGTAGGCCTGAACCTCAACACCATTTATTAGGGGTAGCTGCTTGTACTTATCCATATTAAGGGGACAAGCAACTAAGGTGGCTAGATCAATAGCCCCCTCAGAGACTAATATAGCCTCTGTGGTCTCCCTAACAAGGCCAACCCCAACTAAGTTACCAATAGTGAGCCCAGCTACTCCCTTGGATTGGCTATTAGTAGGTTTGCTCCCACCACCACTGCTATTAGTAGGGACACTAGGTGTAGCAGTAGGGGTTGTAGTGGTAGGAGGCTTGGTGCTTTTCTTTGGACAACTGGGATCTGTTGTCCAATAGCCTTTTATTTTACATAAATAGCACCATGGTTTCTTTTCTTTGTTTTGATTAGAAGAGGATTTGGGCCCACCACCCCCACCAGAGTGTTTTTGTGGGCCTGATGAAGACTCATTTTTAGATTTGTCCCCACCCTTGTCAGAAGACTTACCATCCTTCTTCTTGTTGCCATCTTTGTCACCCCCTGTATGAACTTTTCTGTTCACCCTTGTTCTGACCCATTTGTCTGCCTTCTTTCCCAATTCTTGGGGAGAGGTCAGATCAGAGTCCACCAAGTACTGGTGCAACAAATCAGACACACAATTATTAAGAATATGCTCTCTCAGGATCAAGTTATACAGGCTGTCATAATCAGTAACTTTACTGCCATGTAACCACCCCTCCAAGGCCTTCACTGAATGGTCAATGAAATCAACCCAGTCTTGTGAAGACTCCTTTTTGGTCTCTCTGAACTTTATCCTGTATTGTTCAGTGGTTAAGCCATAACCATCCAGGAGTGCATTCTTAAGAACTTTGTAATCATTAGCTTCATTTTCTTTCACAGTAAGGAGCCTATCCCTACCTTTTCCACTAAATGATAGCCATAGGATAGCAGCCCACTGCCTTTGAGGGACATCCTGTACAGCACAGGCCCTCTCAAGTGCAGCAAACCACTTGTTAATGTCATCCCCCTCCTTATAAGGGGGAACTATCTTGTTCAGATTCCTGGAAACATGCTCTTTTGCAGGATGACTATGGGGAATACTGCTGCTGCCACCATGGGTTTCTAAACCCAGTTTCTGTCTCTCCTTCTCTACTTCTAAAGTCTGTCTCTCCAAATCCAGCTGTTGCTTCTTGAGCTTCAGTCTGGTTTGTTCCACTCTCAATCTATTGAGCTCCCTTTCTAACAATCTGTCATCAGGGTGGGTGGGAGGGACATGTCTTGAAACAGAAGTATGATGAGAATGGACAGAAGGGTGCCCTTACAGAGGGCACCCTAACAGCTTGGCTAACAGAAACATCATTTCTACTGTGATGAGAATGAATGCTCTTGCTATGATGTGAGACAACACTATCTGTATGGTGTGACTCAACATCAGTACCAACTATGCTAGACTGTCTAGTAATGGGCAGGCTTGGAAGTTTCTTTCCTGAATCTTTTCCTGGGGGAGTCCCTGGATCAGATTGGGAACCATTAGCTACTTTTTCAACAGATGGGGCACTTTTAGCCTTATCTTGTTCTCTAAGCATGTTAAGTAACAATTCCAAGGAAGGATTCTTCCCTACACTCAAACCTCTCTCTATGCAGAGACTCCTTGCTCCTTTCCAGCTAAGGTGATCATATGCAAGTTTGGACAGATCAACATTTTGGCCTGTGCCAGACATTTTTAGAGAGAGTTAAAGTGATAGAAAAAGAGAAAAAAGTTTGTCAGAGCTTTTAGAAAGACAGGAAAAAAAACTTTTTAAACTTTTTAGAACTTTTTAGAAAGTTAGAAGTACTTTTCAGCACTTAGAAAAGAGTGAAAAGAGGAAATGCAAAACTTTTTGGTTATGTGTATATACACTGAACTTGTTTTGTATATTTTTCTCTTATGAAAAGTACAATGACAAGAGTGGTAAGTAGTCTCAAAGCACTTATCCCACCGCTGCACAACCAATGTAGGAGGCTGGACTGGCTTGTAGTGAGTACCTAGGGGTACTTGCACCTTGCACCAGGCCCAGTTATCCCTTATTAGTGTATAGGGTGTCTAGCAGCATAGGCTGATAGATAATGGTAGCTTAGCAGAGCAGCTTAGGCTGAACTAGGAGACGAGTGAAGCTCCTACAGTACCACTTAGTGTCATATGCACAATATCATAAGAAAATACAATACACAGTTATACTAAAAATAAAGGTACTTTATTTTTATGACAATATGCCAAAGTATCTCAGAGTGTACCCTCAGTGAGAGGATAGGAAATATACACAAGATATATATACACAATACCAAAATATGCAGTAATAGTCTTAGAAAACAGTGCAAACAATGTATAGTTACAATAGGATGCAATGGAGACACATAGGGATAGGGGCAACACAAACCATATACTCCAAAAGTGGAATGCGAACCACGAATGGACCCCAAACCTATGTGACCTTGTAGAGGGTCGCTGGGACTATTAGAAAATAGTAAGGGTTAGAAAAATAGCCCACCCCAAGACCCTGAAAAGTGAGTGCAAAGTGCACTAAAGTTCCCCAAAGGACATAGAAGTCGTGATAGGGGAATTCTGCAGGAAAGACACAAACCAGCAATGCAACAACAATGGATTTCCAGTCGAGGGTACCTGTGGAACAAGGGGACGAAGTCCAAAAGTCACAAGCAAGTCGGAGATGGGCAGATGCCCAGGAAATGCCAGCTGTGGGTGCAAAGAAGCTGCTACTGGACTGTAGAAGCTTAGGTTTCTGCAGGAACGACAAGGGCTAGAGACTTCCCCTTTGGAGGATGGATCCCTCACGCCGTGGAGAGTCGTGCAGAAGTGTTTTCCCGCCGAAAGACCGCCAACAAGCCTTGCTAGCTGCAAATCGTGCGTCAAGGGTTTTTGGACGCTGCTGTAGCCCAGAAGAGACCAGGATGTCGCAAATTGCGTCAGGAGACAGAGGGGACGTCGAGCAAGACAAGGAGCCCTCTCAGCAGCAGGTAGCACCTGGAGAAGTGCCAGAAACAGGCACTATGAGGATGTGTGAAACGGTGCTCACCCGAAGTCGCACAAAGGAGTCCCACGTCGCCGGAGAACAACTTAGGAGGTCGTGCAATGCAGGTTAGAGTGCCGTGGACCCAGGCTGGACTGTGCACAAAGGATTTCCGCCGGAAGTGCACGGAGGCCGGAGTAGCTGCAAAAGTCGCGGTTCCCAGCAATGCAGTCTGGCGTGGTGAGACAAGGACTTACCTCCACCAAACTTGGACTGAAGAGTCACTGGACTGTGGGAGACACTTGGACAGAGTTGCTGGATTCAAGGGACCTCGCTCGTCGTGCTGAGAGGAGACCCAGGGTACCGGTGATGCAGTTCTTTGGTGCCTGCGGTTGCAGGGGGACGATTCCGTCGACCCACGGGAGATTTCTTCGGATCTTCTAGTGCAGAGAGGAGGCAGACTACCCCGACAGCATGCACCACCAGGAAAGCAGTCGAGAAGGCGGCAGGATCAGCGTTACAGAGTTGCAGTAGTCGTCTTTGCTACTTTGTTGCAGTTTTGCAGGCTTCCAGCGCGGTCAGCAGTCGATTCCTTGGCAGAAGGTGAAGAGAGAGAGGCAGAGGAACTCGGATGAGCTCTTGCATTCGTTATCTAAAGTTTCCCCAGAGACAGAGACCCTAAATAGCCGGAAAAGAGGGTTTGGCTACCTAGGAGAGAGGATAGGCTAGCAACACCTGGAGGAGCCTATCAGAAGGAGTCTCTGACGTCACCTGGTGGCACTGGCCACTCAGAGCAGTCCAGTGTGCCAGCAGCACCTCTGTTTCCAAGATGGCAGAGGTCTGGAGCACACTGGAGGAGCTCTGGACACCTCCCAGGGGAGGTGCAGGTCAGGGGAGTGGTCACTCCCCTTTCCTTTGTCCAGTTTCGCGCCAGAGCAGGGCTAAGGGGTCCCTGAACCGGTGTAGACTGGCTTATGCAGAAATGGGCACCAAATGTGCCCATGAAAGCATTTCCAGAGGCTGGGGGAGGCTACTCCTCCCCTGCCTTCACACCATTTTCCAAAGGGAGAGGGTGTAACACCCTCTCTCAGAGGAAGTCCTTTGTTCTGCCATCCTGGGCCAGGCCTGGCTGGACCCCAGGAGGGCAGAAGCCTGTCTGAGGGGTTGGCAGCAGCAGCAGCTGCAGTGAAACCCCAGGAAAGGCAGTTTGGCAGTACCAAGGTCTGTGCTACAGACCACTGGGATCATGGGATTGTGCCAACTATGCCAGGATGGTATAGAGGGGGCAATTCCATGATCATAGACATGTTACATGGCCATATTCAGAGTTACCATTGTGAAGCTACATATAGGTAGTGGCCTATATGTAGTGCACGCGTGTAATTGTGTCCCCGCACTCACAAAGTCCGGGGAATTGGCCCTGAACAATGTGGGGGCATCTTGGCTAGTGCCAGGGTGCCCTCACACTAAGTAACTTTGCACCTAACCTTTACCAGGTAAAGGTTAGACATATAGGTGACTTATAAGTTACTTAAGTGCAGTGTAAAATGGCTGTGAAATAACGTGGACATTATTTCACTCAGGCTGCAGTGGCAGGCCTGTGTAAGAATTGTCAGAGCTCCCTATGGGTGGCTAAAGAAATGCTGCAGCCCATAGGGATCTCCTGGAACCCCAATACCCTGGGTACCTCAGTACCAATATACTAGGGAATTATAAGGGTGTTCCAGTAAGCCAATGTAAATTGGTGAAATTGGTCACTAGCCTGTTAGTGACAATTTGGAAAGAAATGAGAGAGCATAACCACTGAGGTTCTGATTAGCAGAGCCTCAGTGAGACAGTTAGTCACTACACAGGTAACACATTCAGGCACACTTATGAGCACTGGGGCCCTGGCTGGCAGGGTCCCAGTGACACATACAACTAAAACAACATATATACAGTGAAAAATTGTGGTAACATGCCAGGCAAGATGGTACTTTCCTACACAACCCCCCCCCCCCCCCCAAACGAAGGACAATAAGACTAGCCATGATCTGATGAGTCTTCATTGTCTAAGTGGAAATATCTGGAGAGTCCATCTGCATTGGAGTGGCTACTCCCAGGTCTATGTTCCACTGTATAGTCCATTCCCTGTAGGGATATGGACCACCTCAATAATTTAGGATTTTCACCTTTCATTTGTTTTAGCCAAAGTAGAGGTTTGTGGTCTGTCTGAACAATGAAGTGAGTGCCAAACAGGTATGGCCTCAACTTCTTCAGAGCCCAGACCACAGCAAAGGCCTCCCTCTCTATGGCAGACCAACGCTTTTCTCTAGGGGTCAACCTCCTACTAATAAAAGCAACAGGTTGATCCTGGCCCTCAGAATTAAGTTGTGATAGGACTGCCCCTACTCCTAATTCAGATGCATCAGTTTGGACATAGAATTTTTTAGAGTAACAAGGGCTTTTCAGGACAGGTGCAGAGCACATAGCCTGCTTCAGCTCCTCAAAAGCTTTCTGACAGTTTGCTGTCCATAATACCTTTTTAGGCATCTTTTTGGATGTGAGGTCATTAAGAGGGGCTGAAATGGAGCCATAGTTCTTAATGAACCTCCTATAATACCCAGTGAGGCCTAGGAAGGCTCTCACCTGAGTTTGAGTAGTAGGGGGAACCCAATCTATAATAGTTTGGATTTTCCCCTGAAGTGGTGCAATCTGTTCCCCACCAACAAGGTGTCCCAGATAAACCACCTTACCCTGCCCTATCTGGCACTTTGAAGCCTTGATAGTGAGGCCTGCCTTTTGCAGGGCCTCTAAAACTTTCCATAGGTGGACCAGGTGATCATCCCAGCTGGAGCTAAAGACAGCTATATCGTCCAAATATGCTGCACTAAAAGCTTCCAGCCCTTGCAGGACTGTGTTCACCAACCTCAGAAAAGTGGCAGGTCCATTTTTCAATCCAAAAGGCATTACTGTGAACTGGTAATGGCCTCCAATGGTTGAAAATGCAGTTTTAGGTTTAGCATCTTCTGATAATTTGATCTGCCAATACCCTGCAGTCAAATCAAAAGTGCTTAGATACTTGGCAGATGCCAGTGTATCTATGAGTTCATCTGCCCTGGGTATAGGGTGAGCATCAGTTTTAGTTACCTGGTTGAGACCTCTGTAGTCTACACAAAACCGCATTTCCTTCTTTCCATCTTTGGAATGAGGTTTTGGTACAAGTACCACAGGAGAAGCCCATGGACTTTCAGAGTGCTCAACCACTCCCAGTTCTAGCATTTTCTGCACCTCTTGCTTTATGCAGTCCCTGACATGGTCAGGCTGCCTATAGATCTTACTTTTGACAGGTAAACTGTCTCCTGTATCTATAGTGTGCTCACACCAAGAAGTGGTACCTGGCACAGTAGAGAAGAGTTCAGAAAACTGGCCCAGGAGATTTATGCAATGGTCTTTCTGCTCAGCAGTAAGACAATCAGCCAAAACTACACCTTCCACTAGAGCATCTTGTTCTGTGGAAGAGAAGAGATCAGGTAGAGGATCACTGTCTTCTTCCTGTCCCTCATCAGTTGCCATGAGCAGGGTGAGATCAGCCCTGTCATAGTAGGGTTTCAGGCGGCTGACATGTGTAGGAAAGTACCATCTTGCCTGGCATGTTACCCCCATTTTTCACTGTATATATGTTGTTTTAGTTGTATGTGTCACTGGGACCCTGTCATCCAGGGCCCCAGTGCTCATAAGTGTGCCTGAATGTGTTACCTGTGTAGTGACTAACTGTCTCACTGAAGCTCTGCTAATCAGAACCTCAGTGGTTATGCTCTCTCATTTCTTTCAAATTGTCACTAACAGGCTAGTGACCAATTTTACCAATTTACATTGGCTTACTGGAACACCCTTATAATTCCCTAGTATACGGTACTGAGGTACCCAGGGTATTGGGGTTCCAGGAGATCCCTATGGGCTGCAGCATTTCTTTTGCCACCCATAGGGAGCTCTGACAATTCTTACACAGGCCTGCCACTGCAGCCTGAGTGAAATAACATCCACGTTATTTCAAAGCCATTTTACACTGCACTTAAGTAACTTATAAGTCACCTATATGTCTAACCTTTACCTGGTAAAGGTTAGGTGCAAAGTTACTTAGTGTGAGGGCACCCTGGCACTAGCCAAGGTGCCCCCACAGTGTTCAGGGCCAATTCCCCGGACTTTGTGAGTGCGGGGACACCATTACACATGTGCACTACATATAGGTCACTACCTATATGTAGCTTCACAATGGTAAATCCGAATATGGCCATGTAACATGTCTATGATCATGGAATTGCCCCCTCTATGCCATCCTGGCATAGTTGGCACAATACCATGATCCCAGTGGTCTGTAGCACAGACCCTGGTACTGCCAAACTGTCTTTCCTGGGGTTTCACTGCAGCTGCTGCAGCTGCCAACCCCTCAGACAGGCTTCTGCCCTCCTGGGGTCCAGCCAGGCCTGGCCCAGGATGGCAGAACAAAGAACTTCCTCTGAGAGAGGGTGTTACACCCTCTCCCTTTGGAAAATGGTGTGAAGGCAGGGGAGGAGTAGCCTCCCCCAGCCTCTGGAAATGCTTTCATGGGCACAGATGTGCCCATTTCTGCATAAGCCAGTCTACACCGGTTCAGGGACCCCTCAGCCCTGCTCTGGCGCGAAACTGGACAAAGGAAAGGGGAGTGACCACTCCCCTGACCTGCACCTCCCCTGGGAGGTGTCCAGAGCTCCTCCAGTGTGCTCCAAACCTCTGCCATCTTGGAAACAGAGGTGCTGTTGGCACACTGGACTGCTCTGAGTGGCCAGTGCCACCAGGTGACGTCAGAGACTCCTTCTGATAGGCTCCTTCAGGTGTTGCTAGCCTATCCTCTCTCCTAGGTAGCCAAACCCTCTTTTCTGGCTATTTAGGGTCTCTGTCTCTGGGGAAACTTTAGATAACGAATGCAAGAGCTCATCCGAGTTCCTCTGCATCTCTCTCTTCACCTTCTGCCAAGGAATCGACTGCTGACCGCGATGGAAGCCTGCAAAACTGCAACATAGTAGCAAAGACGACTACTGCAACTCTGTAACGCTGATCCTGCCGCCTTCTCGACTGTTTTCCTGGTGGTGCATGCTGTGGGGGTAGTCTGCCTCCTCTCTGCACTAGAAGCTCCGAAGAAATCTCCCGTGGGTCGACGGAATCTTCCCCCTGCAACCGCAGGCACCAAAAAGCTGCATTACCGGTCCCTTGGGTCTCCTCTCAGCACGACGAGCGAGGTCCCTCGAATCCAGCAACTCTGTCCAAGTGACTCCCACAGTCCAGTGACTCTTCAGTCCAAGTTTGGTGGAGGTAAGTCCTTGCCTCCCCACGCCAGACTGCATTGCTGGGAACCGCGACTTTTGCAGCTACTCCGGCCTCCGTGCACTTCCGGCGGAAATCCTTTGTGCACAGTCCAGCCTGGGTCCACGGCACTCTAACCTGCATTGCACGACCTCCTAAGTTGTTCTCCGGCGACGTGGGACTCCTTTGTGCGACTTCGGGTGAGCACCGTTTCACGCATCCTCGTAGTGCCTGTTTCTGGCACTTCTCCGGGTGCTACCTGCTGCTGAGAGGGCTCCTTGTCTTGCTCGACGTCCCCTCTCTCTCCTGACGCAATTTGCGACATCCTGGTCCCTCCTGGGCCACAGCAGCATCCAAAAACACTTACCGCACGATTTGCAGCTAGCAAGGCTTGTTGGCGGTCTTTCGGCGGGAAAACACTTCTGCACGACTCTCCACGGCGTGAGGGATCCATCCTCCAAAGGGGAAGTCTCTAGCCCTTGTCGTTCTTGCAGAAACCTAAGCTTCTTCTGTCCAGTAGAAGCTTCTTTGCACCCACAGCTGGCATTTCCTGGGCATCTGCCCATCTCCGACTTGCTTGTGACTTTTGGACTTGGTCCCCTTGTTCTACAGGTACCCTCGACTGGAAATCCATCGTTGTTGCATTGCTGGTTTGTGTCTTTCCTGCAGTTTTCCCCTATCACGACTTCTTTGTCCTTTGGGGAACTTTAGTGCACTTTGCACTCACTTTTCAGGGTCTTGGGGTGGGCTATTTTTCTAACCCTCACTATTTTCTAATAGTCCCAGCGACCCTCTACAAGGTCACATAGGTTTGGGGTCCATTCGTGGTTCGCATTCCACTTTTGGAGTATATGGTTTGTGTTGCCCCTATCCCTATGTGTCCCCATTGCATCCTATTGTAGATATACATTGTTTGCACTGTTTTCTAAGACTATTACTGCATATTTTGGTATTGTGTATATATATCTTGTGTATATTTCCTATCCTCTCACTGAGGGTACACTCTGAGATACTTTGGCATATTGTCATAAAAATAAAGTACCTTTATTTTTAGTATAACTGTGTATTGTGTTTTCTTATGATATTGTGCATATGACACTAAGTGGTACTGTAGGAGCTTCACTCGTCTCCTAGTTCAGCCTAAGCTGCTCTGCTAAGCTACCATTATCTATCAGCCTATGCTGCTAGACACCCTATACACTAATAAGGGATAACTGCCACCTGTTTTGCCACTGGCTTGACAGGTTTCACAGGACTTAGAAAATTCCTTTGTGTCCTCAGACATCCTAGGCCAATGAAACAAGGGAACAAGTCTGTCCCAAGTTTTGTCCCAAGTTTTCATTTGTCCCAGATGTCCAGCTAGGGGAATGTCGTGGGCTAGAGTTAGGAGGAACTTTCTGTACTCCTGAGGGTACTTGCACCTTGCACCAGGCCCAGTTATCCCTTATTAGTGTATAGGGTGTCTAGCAGCATAGGCTGATAGATAATGGTAGCTTAGCAGAGCAGCTTAGGCTGAACTAGGAGACGAGTGAAGCTCCTACAGTACCACTTAGTGTCATATGCACAATATCATAAGAAAACACAATACACAGTTATACTAAAAATAAAGGTACTTTATTTTTATGACAATATGCCAAAGTATCTCAGAGTGTACCCTCAGTGAGAGGATAGGAAATATACACAAGATATATATACACAATACCAAAATATGCAGTAATAGTCTTAGAAAACAGTGCAAACAATGTATAGTTACAATAGGATGCAATGGAGACACATAGGGATAGGGGCAACACAAACCATATACTCCAAAAGTGGAATGCGAACCACGAATGGACCCCAAACCTATGTGACCTTGTAGAGGGTCGCTGGGACTATTAGAAAATAGTAAGGGTTAGAAAAATAGCCCACCCCAAGACCCTGAAAAGTGAGTGCAAAGTGCACTAAAGTTCCCCAAAGGACATAGAAGTCGTGATAGGGGAATTCTGCAGGAAAGACACAAACCAGCAATGCAACAACAATGGATTTCCAGTCGAGGGTACCTGTGGAACAAGGGGACGAAGTCCAAAAGTCACAAGCAAGTCGGAGATGGGCAGATGCCCAGGAAATGCCAGCTGTGGGTGCAAAGAAGCTGCTACTGGACTGTAGAAGCTTAGGTTTCTGCAGGAACGACAAGGGCTAGAGACTTCCCCTTTGGAGGATGGATCCCTCACGCCGTGGAGAGTCGTGCAGAAGTGTTTTCCCGCCGAAAGACCGCCAACAAGCCTTGCTAGCTGCAAATCGTGCGTCAAGGGTTTCTGGACGCTGCTGTAGCCCAGGAGGGACCAGGATGTCGCAAATTGCGTCAGGAGACAGAGGGGACGTCGAGCAAGACAAGGAGCCCTCTCAGCAGCAGGTAGCATCTGGAGAAGTGCCAGAAACAGGCACTACGAGGATGTGTGAAACGGTGCTCACCCGAAGTCGCACAAAGGAGTCCCACGTCGCCGGAGAACAACTTAGGAGGTCGTGCAATGCAGGTTAGAGTGCCGTGGACCCAGGCTGGACTGTGCACAAAGGATTTCCGCCGGAAGTGCACGGAGGCCGGAGTAGCTGCAAAAGTCGCGGTTCCCAGCAATGCAGTCTGGCGTGGTGAGACAAGGACTTACCTCCACCAAACTTGGACTGAAGAGTCACTGGACTGTGGGAGTCACTTGGACAGAGTTGCTGGATTCAAGGGACCTCGCTCGTCGTGCTGAGAGGAGACCCAGGGTACCGGTGATGCAGTTCTTTGGTGCCTGCGGTTGCAGGGGGACGATTCCGTCGACCCACGGGAGATTTCTTCGGATCTTCTAGTGCAGAGAGGAGGCAGACTACCCCGACAGCATGCACCACCAGGAAAGCAGTCGAGAAGGCGGCAGGATCAGCGTTACAGAGTTGCAGTAGTCGTCTTTGCTACTTTGTTGCAGTTTTGCAGGCTTCCAGCGCGGTCAGCAGTCGATTCCTTGGCAGAAGGTGAAGAGAGAGAGGCAGAGGAACTCGGATGAGCTCTTGCATTCGTTATCTAAAGTTTCCCCAGAGACAGAGACCCTAAATAGCCGGAAAAGAGGGTTTGGCTACCTAGGAGAGAGGATAGGCTAGCAACACCTGGAGGAGCCTATCAGAAGGAGTCTCTGACGTCACCTGGTGGCACTGGCCACTCAGAGCAGTCCAGTGTGCCAGCAGCACCTCTGTTTCCAAGATGGCAGAGGTGAGGAGCACACTGGAGGAGCTCTGGACACCTCCCACGGGAGGTGCAGGTCAGGGGAGTGGTCACTCCCCTTTCCTTTGTCCAGTTTCGCGCCAGAGCAGGGCTAAGGGGTCCCTGAACCGGTGTAGACTGGCTTATGCTGAAATGGGCACCAAATGTGCCCATGAAAGCATTTCCAGAGGCTGGGGGAGGCTACTCCTCCCCTGCCTTCACACCATTTTCCAAAGGGAGAGGGTGTAACACCCTCTCTCAGAGGAAGTCCTTTGTTCTGCCATCCTGGGCCAGGCCTGGCTGGACCCCAGGAGGGCAGAAGCCTGTCTGAGGGGTTGGCAGCAGCAGCAGCTGCAGTGAAACCCCAGGAAAGGCAGTTTGGCAGTACCAGGGTCTGTGCTACAGACCACTGGGATCATGGGATTGTGCCAACTATGCCAGGATGGTATAGAGGGGGCAATTCCATGATCATAGACATGTTACATGGCCATATTCGGAGTTACCATTGTGAAGCTACATATAGGTAGTGACCTATATATAGTGCACGTGTGTAATGGTGTCCCCGCACTCACAAAGTCCGGGGAATTGGCCCTGAACAATGTGGGGGCACCTTGGCTAGTGCCAGGGTGCCCTCACACTAAGTAACTTTGCACCTAACCTTTACCAGGTAAAGGTTAGACATATAGGTGACTTATAAGTTACTTAAGTGCAGTGTAAAATGGCTGTGAAATAACGTGGACGTTATTTCACTCAGGCTGCAGTGGCAGGCCTGTGTAAGAATTGTCAGAGCTCCCTATGGGTGGCAAAAGAAATGCTGCAGCCCATAGCGATCTCCTGGAACCCCAATACCCTGGGTACCTCAGTACCATATACTAGGGAATTATAAGGGTGTTCCAGTAAGCCAATGTAAATTGGTGAAATTGGTCACTAGCCTGTTAGTGACAATTTGGAAAGAAATGAGAGAGCATAACCACTGAGGTTCTGATTAGCAGAGCCTCAGTGAGACAGTTAGTCACTACACAGGTAACACATCCAGGCACACTTATGAGCACTGGGGCCCTGGCTGGCAGGGTCTCAGTGACACATACAACTAAAACAACATATATACAGTGAAAAATGGGGGTAACATGCCAGGCAAGATGGTACTTTCCTACATGTGCCCCCTCTGTCTCCTCATCCAAGTGGCGACATCCTGGTCAATCCTGGGCCACAGAAGCATCCAAAAACCCTTACCGTGACCCTTGCAGCTAGCAAGGCTTGTTTGCGGTCTTTCTGCGTGGGAACACCTCTGCAAGCTTCTTCACGACGTGGGACATCCATCCTCCAAAGGGGAAGTTCCCAGTCCTCTTCGTTCTTGCAGAACACCAAGCTTCCTCCACCCGGTGGCAGCTTCCTTGCACCCTCAGCTGGCATTTCCTGGGCATCTGCCCTCTCTCGACATTGTCGCGACTCTTGGACTTGGTCCCCTTGTTTCACAGGTACTCAGGTCCGGAAGTGCACTGTTGTTGCTTTGCTGGTGTTGGTCTTCCTTGCAGAAACCCCCTATCATGACTTCTGTGCTCTGTGGGGGTTGTAGGTGCACTTTACACCTACTTTTCAGGGTCTTGGGGTGGGCTATTTTTCTAACCCTCACTGTTTTCTTACAGTCCCAGCAACCCTCTACGAGCTCACATAGGTTTGGGGTCCATTCATGGTTCGCATTCCACTTTTGGAGTATATGGTTTGTGTTGCCCCTATACCTATGTGCTCCTATTGCAATCTACTGTAACTTTACATTGCTTGCATTACTTCCTTTTGCTATTACTGCATATTTTTAGTATTGTGTACATATATCTTGTGTATATTTGGCATCCTCATACTGAGGGTACTCACTGAGATATTTTTGGCATATTGTCATAAAAATAAAGTACCTTTATTTTTAGTATATCTGTGTATTGTGTTTTCTTATGATATTGTGCATATGACACCAGTGGTATAGTAGGAGCTTTGCATGTCTCCTAGTTCAGCCTAAGCTACTCTGCTATAGCTACCTTCTATCAGCCTAAGCTGCTAGAAACACCTCTTCTACACTAATAAGGGATAACTGGACCTGGTACAGAGTGTAAGTACCCCTTGGTACCCACTACAAACCAGGCCAGCCTCCTACAGCTTTTTGCTGTCTTAGGCCTTCAAGAGAGGGACAAGTTTCTTTCCCCTTGCACAGCTGTTCCCTTGAGGGTCCCCCTGGGCCCAAGAGCTGAACCTGGTAAGGTTCTAGCTCCATGGACTCAGTTCCCTCAGGGGATAGAACTTCTTCCTGAGAAGAGGGGGTCTGTTTCTTTTTCTGTGCTGAAGCTGGTTCCCAGTGTTCTTTCCTTTTCTCTTGGAAGGTTGGGCCATTATTCCAGACTTCTCATTTCTTTTTTTTCACCCTGAGCCCTGAACTGTGCCCTTGTCTTGACACACACCAGTTTAGGGATACCCAGCATGACTGCATGGGTTTTGAGTTCTACCTCAGCCAATACTGAGGATTCCAGATCATTTCCAAGCAGACATTCTACTGGTATAGCAGAAGAGACTACCACCTGTTTCAGGCCAGTGACCCCTCCCCATTCTAAAGTTACCATAGCCATGGGATGTATTTTAGTCTGATTGTCAGCATTGGTGACTGGATAAATTTGTCCAGCCAGGTATAGTCCTGGGGAAACCTGTTTGTCTGTCACCATAGTGACACTGGCACCTGTATCCCTCAGGGCTTGTACTCTAGTCCCATTAATTAAGAGCTGCTGCCTGTATTTTTGCATGTTAGGCGGCCAGGCAGCACGTGTGGCTAGGTCCACCCCAACCTCTGGGACTAATGTAGCTTAAGTGTGAACCCTGATTTGCTCTGGGTACACTGTTGATCCCACCTGGAGACTGGCTATTCCAGTGCTAACTGGAGTAGTAGTTGAAGTGAACCTTTCTTGGGACAGGCCTTGTCTCCAGTTTGGTGTCCATGCTGGCTACAGCTGTGACACCAGGCCTTCTTGTGATCAAACCTTTTACCCTTGTACCCAAAAGAGGATTGTGAAGAGGCTTTGGACCCACCCTCCTGTGCAGGTTTTTGGGGCCCTGTAGAAGACTCTTTACTTTTTCCCTCCGATGTCTCAACACTCTTCCCCTGGAGAGGCTTTGTGACCCCTTTCTTTTGGTCACCCCCTGTGGAAGTCTTGGTCACCCTTGTCTTGACCCAGTGGTCTGTCTTCTTTCCCAATTCTTTGGGAGAAATTGGATCTAGGTCTACCAGATGCTGATGCAGTTTATCATTGAAACAATTACTTTAAAAATGTTCTTTCATAAACAAGTGATGCAGCCCATCATAATCATTTACACCTCTGCCATTAATCCAACCATCCATTGTTTTGACTGAGAAGTCAACAAAATCAACCCAGGTCTGGTCGAGGATTTTTGAACCCCCCTGGACCTAATCCTGTACTCCTCAGTTGAGAATCCAAAGCCCTCACTCAGGGTAGCTTTCATGAGGTCATAGGATTCTGCATCTTTACCAGAGAGCGTCAGGAGTCTATCCCTACACTTTCCAGTGAACATTTCCCAAAGGAGAGCACCCCAGTAGGACTTGTTTACTTTTCTGGTTGCACAAGCCCTTTCAAAAGCTGTGAACCACTTGGTGATATCATCACCATCTTCATATTTAGTTACAATCCCTTTGGGGATTTTTAGCATGTCAGTACTTTCTCTGACCCTATTTATGTTGCTGCCACCATTGATGGGAGCTAAACCCATCTTTTGTCTTTCCCTCTCCATGGCTAGGAGCTGTCTCTCCAAAGCCACTCTTTTGGCCATCCTGGCTAACAGGAGGTCATCTTCATTGAGGCTGCCCTCAATGCTTCCAGAGTTACTGGTCTCCCCTGTGGAAGAACCAGTATCTCTGACTATCACTTGTGGAGTCAGGGTTTGAGGAACCCTGGCCTCCCTTACTAGGACAGGAGGGAGGGAATCATCCTCCTGGTCACTTGCTTCCCCCTCTGTAGGGTTATCCTCAGAGGGGTGGTCTTTTGCAAACTCTGCAAAAAGCTCCTGGAGCTTAACTTTGGTAGGGTTTGACCCAGTCTTTATATTTTTTAGTTTACAGAGAGTCCTTAACTCTGACATCCCTAGATGCAGGTAAGGGGTGAGGTTGAGTTCCACCACCATCTCTTCTGTGCTAGACATTACGTTTCTAAAAGCTGGGATACTTTTTAAGAATCTAAAACTATTTCTAGAACTTAATCCAAACTTTTACAAACGTTTAAACTCTAAAAGAAATGCTAACGGACTTACACAAGGCCCTAGCAGGACTTTTAAAAATTTAGAAAAATAGCTCAGATTGCAAAAATCCGTTTCTAATGACAATTTTGGTTATTTAGTTATTTAGTTGTGTGATCAGATATTGGCTGAGTAGTCCAGCAAATGCAAAGTCTTCGATCCCACCGCTGATCCACCAATGTAGGAAGTTGGCTCTGTATATACTATTTCAAAGTAAGAAATAGTGTGCACAGAGTCCAAGGGTTCCCCTTAGAGGTAAAATAGTGGAAAAATTTGATAATTCTAATGCTCTATTTTGTGGTAGTGTGGTCGAGCAGTAGGCTTATCAGAGGGTAGTGTTAAGCATTTGTTGTACACACACAGGCAATACATGAGGAACACACACTCAAAGACTTACTCCAGGCCAATAGGCTTTTATATAGAAATTATTTTTTTCTTAGTTTATTTTAGGAACCACAGGTTCAAGGTTTGCAGTAAACACTTTAAATGCAAGGTACTTCACTTAGATACTTTAGGAACCTTAAATAAAAGCAATATCCTATACAGACTTGTCAATGGTAATAAGCTATTTTCAAAGTGGACACAGTGCAATAATCAACAGTTCCTGGGGGAGGTAAGTGAAGTTTAGTTTGTGAGGTAAGTAAAACACTTACAAGTCTCAGTTCTGGGGCATAGGAGCCCACCGTTAGGGGTTCAAGACAAGCCCAAAGTTACCACACCAGCAGCTCAGGGCCGGTTAGGTGCAGAGGTCAAAGAGGTGCCCAAAACACATATGCGCCTATAGAGAACAGGGGTGCTCTGGTTCTAGTCTGCCTGCAGGTAAGTACCTGCGTCCTCGGGGGCAGACCAGGGGGGTTTTGTAGAGCACTGGGGGGGACATAAGTAGGCACACAAAACACACCCTCAGCAGCACAGTGGCGGCCGGGTGCAGTGTGAAAAGCAGGCGTCGGCTTTTGTATTGGTTTCAATGGAGGGACCCGGTGGTCACTCTAGCAGTGCAGGCAGGTACAGGGGGGCTTCTCTGGACAGCCACCACCTGGGCTAAGCGGAGGGTCGTCTGGGGGTCACTCCTGCGCTGAGGTTCGGTTCCTTCAGGTCCTGGGGGCTGCAGGTGCAGTGCTGTTTCCAGGCGTCGGGTCCCTTGTTACAGGCAGTCGCGGTCAGGGGGAGCCTCTGGATTCTCTCTGCTGGCATCGCTGTGGGGGTTCATGGGGGTTGTCTCTGGCTACCCAGAGGCTCGCAGTCGCCGGGGAGTCCTCCCTGTGGTGTTTGTTCTCTGGATCTCGAGCCGGGCGTTGGGTGCAGAGTGTGAAGTCTCACACTTCCGGAAGGAAACGTGCAGTCTTTGAAAGTTGCTTCTTTGTTGCAAAGAAGTAGCTGGTTTTGAGCAGGGCCTCTGCTCACAGGAGTTTCTTGGTCGTTTAGTCCAGGGTAGTCCTCTGAGGCTTCAGAGGTCACTGGTCCCTGTCGGATGCATCGCTGGTTGCAGGTTTTCGAAGTTGGAGACAGGCCGGTAGGGCTGGGGCCAAAGCAGTTGTCGTCGTCCGTCTTCTCTGCAGGCTTGTAGGTCAGCAGTCCTTCTTGTTTCTTCAGGTTGCAGGAATCTAGTTTCCTAGGTTCATGGGTGCCCCTAAATACTGAATTTAGGGGTGTGTTTAGGTCTGGGAGGGCAGTAGCCAATGGCTACACCCTCTTTGTGCCTCTTCCCTGTGGGGAGGGGGGCACATCCCTAATCCTATTGGGGGAATCCTCCAATCTCAAGGTGGAGGATTTCTAAAGGCAGGGGTCACCTCAGCTCAGGACACCTTAGGGGCTGCCTGACTGGTGGGTGACTCCTCCTTGTTTTTTTCATTATCTCCTCCAGCTTTGCCGCCAAAAGTGGGGGCAGTAGCCTGAGGGGCGGGCATCTCCACTAGCTGGGATGCCCTGGGGTGCTGTAACAAAAGGGGTGCGCCTTTGAGGCTCACCGACAGGTGTTACAGTTCCTGCAGAGGGAGGTGAGAAGCACCTCCACCCAGTACAGGCTTTGCTCCTGGCCACAGAGTGACAAAGGCACTCTCCCCATGTGGCCAGCAACATGTCTGGTGTGTGGAAGGCTGGCAGAAAGTGGTCAGCCTACACTAGAAGTCAGATTGGTATTCAGGGGGCATCTCTAAGATGCCCTCTGGGTGTATGTTACAATAAATTTCACACTGACATCAGTGTGCATTTATTATGCTGAGAAGTTTGATACCAAACTTCCCAGATTTCAGTGTAGCCATTATGGGACTGTGGAGTTCGTGTTTGACAAACTCCCAGACCATATACTCTTATGGCTACCCTGCACTTACAATGTCTAAGGTTTTGCTTAGACACTGTAGGGGCATAGTGCTCTTGCACATATGCCCTCACCTGTGGTATAGTGCACCCTGCCTTAGGGCTGTAAGGCCTGCTAGAGGGGTGACTTACCTATGCCACTGGCAGTGTGAGGGTGGCATGGCACTCTGAGGGGAGTGTCATGTCGACTTAGTCTTTTTCTCCCCACCAGCACACATAAGCTGTGAGGCAGTGTGCATGGGCTGAGTGAGGGGTCCCCAGGGTGGCATAAGACATGCTGCAGCCCTTAGAAACCTTCCCTGGCATCAGGGCCCTTGGTACCAGGGGTACCAGTTACAAGGGACTTATCTGAGTGCTAGGGCTGTGCCAATTGTGGAAGCAAAGGTACAGTTTAGGGAAGAACACTGGTGCTGGGGCCTGGTTAGCAGGGTCCCAGCACACTTTCAATCAAAACGTAGCAACGGCAAAGGCAAAACATTAAGGGGTAACCATGCCAAGGAGGCATTTCCTTACACCCATGCACAGAAGCTTTTCCCATAGGGACCATATCTTTCCTCCACACTCCCACGCACTTAACTTTAGATCTGCAACACCCCATGCATGAGGTATATCTGATCATTCTCCATTGTGGGTCCTACTTATTGGGCAGTCCTGAGACTTCACACTAGCCCCTAAGATAGACACTTGGTACCTCCAAGACAGGGCGGCAAAAGACAAATTGAAGAAGGGTGTAGACCTGTATTTTAAGGAAAATAATGGAGCAGTGCCATCAGCAAATGTCCTATGGGAGGCATTCAAGTCTGTAGTGAGGAGACTAGCCCAGGCCCTCATAGAGGGGAAAAAGAAGAAAACTAAGCTTGAATGCGAAGCCATAGAAAGAAATATTGCAGTCTTAGAGGCGAGTGCACAGACTAATAATATGGCAGAACTCTGTCACAGGTTACATCTCCGCCAGCAGAATTTGCATGCCGTAGTAGAAAACATGGTGCAGACTCATGAGTTGGCAATGCAACGCCGACTGTATGATGTGGGGGTCAAAGCTTGTAAACTATTGGCCTGGTTGGATAGGAAGGAAAAGGAGCATCCTTGGGTTCTAGAGTCTGAGGACGGGGCTGGAATACTGCAGATGACTAATGGTGCCTAAGCAGAAACCTTAGCAACCTATTATGAGGACCTCTACACTCCCACAACAACCATGACAGACGTCAACTGTGACAACTTTTTGAAAGATATTTCCCCTAAGGCACTCACCGGTTAGGCGCAGGAGGAATAAGAGGCTGACCTGACACTAGCTTTTTGTAAAGCTTTGTCTTCAGTCTAGGAAGGCAGTAGGCCTGCCAATCGAGTTCTACAAGGGGATGGTTGATATCATTGCCAAACATATGTTAGATATGTTCCGGGAGGCACCAAAGAGAGCTGCCTGCCAGGAGACCAAAGCATCACCACCATTGTACTTATACAGAAATAGGGCAAACCGCTGACAGACTGTAACTCCTATAGACCCATATGTTTATTAAATGTAGAAGTTAAAGTACTGGGACGGGCCTTATCGACTAGACTTCGTAAGGTCATTACCTCAGTTATACACCCTGACCAGCCTGGGATCATGCCACATAAGAGCACCCATCTTAATCCCCAACGCCTATATAGAGTGCTCCACCTGTCAGAATCTCCCATTGCAGAACAAGCAGTACTAATGGCTTTGGATGCCAAAATGGCACTCAGCTCTATCAAACGGAATTACATTTTCCCCACATTGACCAAAATGGGCTTAAGGCTACAACTCTGCACCTGGGTTAAACTCCTAAATCAGTCACCACTGGCTAGGGTGTCTCGCAAATTTGTCTTACAAAAGGAAACTCAGTAGAGTTGCTGCTCTCTCTCACCTATGATCTTCGCCTTGGCGCTTGAACTGCTGACAGCCTGGATCCGTCAGGAACCACTGATGCAGGGAATGAGGGTGGCTGGGAATAACAAATTACCCTCTATGCAGATGATGTCCTGTTCTACGTCATGAAACCCTCTCTCTCCATAGGTAGAATACTTCAGGTATTTGCATTTTTGGGAGCCACTCCCATTAATTGGCCAAAGTCAGTGATATTCCCTCTCTCGGCTCCCCATGACTGCATCAGTAGAACTTGAAAGTTTCCAGTATCTGAGAATTTGTTACCTGTGACTCTAAGAACTTTCTATGTAGGAATATACCACTGATGGAACCTCCCACTAAAGTTAATGTGCATAGTGGCTCTCTTTATGTTATGGAAAATGCGCCATACAGAATCCCGCCATATCTCTTTAAGAAAATAGATGAGGAAGTTTGACTATTACTGTGCTGATAAGCTGTAGAAAGGAGTGTATTATGGCGGTCTCGAACATCCTGAAATAATATTGGGCATCACAAATCTTAATAATTAATGATTGGGTCTTCTCAGACCACCAAGACCCAGCCTATCGAGTGGAGAAGGAGGCTAGGGGCCGAGGGGAGCATAAGGTGATTCTTTACTGTAGAAGGAGAGAACAGGACCTGCCAACGCATATCCGGATGGTGGTTAGGATATGGAGAGAGGTCACAAATTATTTAGGCTGGAAGGGTAAACTTACTAACGCAACCCCTCAATGGCACAGTGATTTGCTGCATGAAATTGGGGTCCTGACAGGATTTTCAAAGTGGGAGTTCATTGGTATTGAACATCAAGAAGATGCTTGGAGAGGACTAGCTATCATGCAGTTTGAGGTCCTACGCCAAGAATATGAGCTAGCAGACTCCAAAAGATACAGGTATCTGCATTTGGGACATGCCCTTTAAAGAAATATAGTAGAGGGAGAACCGTTAACCAGAGTCCTCTCCCGTAGAAGATCGACTGCACCCTGAGCTCATACCTTACGAAGGGGTTTCCACGATCTATGAAAAGCTGGTGATTGACTCCCCTAATCAGATGGGGTCACTGAGAAGCACCTGGGCTGGAGATCTCGAAGACATAGACGATGAGGATTGGGTGGAGACCCTCCAGAGCCTGCGAGATATAGCTATACGTGCCTGGTTTAGGGTAGTCCAACTGAAAAACATATACAAGTCATACTACTCATAGACACTAATACACAGGTAGGTAGAACGGCCACACCACTGTGCCTGAGGGGCTGCGCCTAGGAAGGCATGTTTTTCCATATCCTCTGGGGATGCCCGATGATACAAGAGAATTGGGTGAAAATCACAGAGATAATGTCCCATGTTTTGTCACCAACATTTTCTGTAGATGCCAAGCAGCTCAAGTATCAAAAGATCTAGGTGAAGCTGAGTTGCTAAAAAAATATAGCAAGGGCATTGGCAGGACGGCCTCCCAGGGAGTTAGAGAGTGGGAGGCGGACTTTGATTGGTGTCAGAGGGCAGAGGATGCCCCAAGAAGTGGGAAAAAGTGTAGGAGGCCTTGCAAGAGTATAAAGGCTATTGATGAGGGATGGTATTGGAGAAGGGGGAGGGAAACCTGGATTGCTCCTGCACAATGGATAATGATGGCTGTTCTAAATCGGCTGTAAAAGTGCCATTCTCGAATTATCCTTTGACATTTTCTCTGCAATTGTAATTCTCATTGCTATGTTTGTAAGATGCAGCTATGCAATCCTTTCCCACATAATGCTGTATGATGAGCACAATTTCAATTAAAAGGGTTCCCAAAAAAACGTGGGAGGCATCTACTCTACCAATGGCCGCACATTTATAATAGATTGAGATGTTGGAGAAGTCTGTGCTAAATTCATTATTTCAAGGACTGGGGTTTTAAGTACTTGTAAATTCAAAATTATTTTGGTGGACTGATTAACTCAGGTTTAACCTTTGATTAATCTTTTACTTTTTCAGCATGGCCTGTGCATTTATCATTTTTAGCAATTTGATTTGAGCAATGTCTCTGACGATGTGAAGTGTTGGGGAGAGAACTAGCCTGGCTGTTTAAGAGTATTAATTTCCAGCATTTTTTTTATTTAAGCACTTTTTACTACCTGGTGCAAACTCCAGCATGTCTTACAACAATATGTTTTGCTCACTCAGGGCCATATGTACGAACACATTTTCCCATTGACACAGAATTGGAAAAACCCTTTGCTACATCTGGCCCTCAGTGAGTATATTGTTCAAGGTGAATTGGCTGGCAATCTAAATATTATGCTTTTGGCAGAATGGTTTGATATTGTGTGCTGTGATTGCAGAAAAATTGATGAATCACTGAATCTCCAAGGCTCCTGAAACCACAGAAAGGATGGAAAACTGTGGAGTCCTATTTTTTGAAGTTGAATACTACAGGCATGAGAAGGAATTCCGGAAAGCTAAAGGGGATCCAGCCAAGGGTTTAAACCTGAGACAAGAGCTGTGCCTATTACTTGAAGACCCAAGCCCGGCTTTCCATTCTGCCTTGCTGTTAACTTCCTAATTTTTAGTTCATTCAAGCCACCCACAAAGTGCTTGTGCACAATTGTGGAAAATTATAATATCTCATTGAAAGACCTTAGATAAATCAATGGGCTCTTGATTTAGAAACCATAGAAAGCTTGATCAGGAAATCTCTATGTTGGGAATTTAAATCCCTGGTCGCTGCTCCTTTTGCTCCTTGTGTTTTTTAGTGCAGCGTTCTTTGCTTTTCTACTACACAATTTATTTCCTTCTGAACTTGCCTTTAAGCTGTTATAGGGAGAACCTTGGAAAGTTCATAAAACCTAAGCACCTCATATTCTGTTTTAAAGGACTAACAAATGCATACTGCCACAGAAAAAGCTGCAGGAAAGGGAACGAAAGGAGCATGAATCTGCCCTCAATCTGAAGTCCTTACGGAACTTACCACATGGTCAGTCTAGAGTGGCACCTGTAACCAGGAATGGGTTGTAATGTTATAGTTTTCCTCCTTATCTGTTCCCTGTGTTGAAAATCCTGCCGTCCCACTGCCTCTGGTCAAGCGAAACCGTGAATTACCAGACTGTAAGCATAAATCTATTAAAGAGTTTGAAGGCCATGCAAACCTGACATTGGTTTTGAAAAGCTTAAGAGATTACCTTGATCTCTGTTCATAATGTTCTCCCTGATAGATCATTAACCCACATATGGAGTGAACTTAAAAAAGATTCTGCTTGTTAGGTACATTGAGAGGTTTGGCTGCAGACTAGTTTTTTTATGACATCTTTGCTGAGAAATCAGCTCTTGGGCTTTCATTGTCTTACCAGCCTTGGTGTGGATCCAACAGAGTATTGGCATCCCCTCTATTACTGGAAGTCACAGTTAGAATGGCCCCCTTTCTAATATTCTCTTAGGGTAAAATCTCTGAAACTAAGAAGTGGCAGAATTGGGCTCAGCTGTCTCATGAGAAAGGAACCTTTCTCTCTGGGGATAGTTTCAGCTGATCTTTAACTTTTTGTAGCGTTTTTGCATTAGGCACAATTCTTACCTGCTGGAAATGGCTAGCTGGTTGCTCTGAGTGGCTGCAACCTTTATTGCAGAAATCTCAAGATGATTTCAGATGGAGCGCCAAAGCCTATGATTTCTTTCTTCTACATTTTATGTCTAGCTAGTAGAAGCATACCCGGGTCCGGTTGCTCTCTGCAGTCCGTCATACATGTCTCTCCTTGTCTTTATCATTCTATGCACCTAAGGTAGGATCCGGCTGAATTCAAAACTTCCTCCCAAAATACCCTGGCCGTTTGTCAGACAGAGAGGCCAAGTGGTCAGAGCTTGAAGAACCACCTGCTTAGCCAAGTGAAAAGAAAGGTTTGATGCCATAGCATAGATGCCACCTTACTTTAGAATCATTAATTTGTTTATGTGAGGTAGGAGATAGTCAGGAGGAGTGGAACAGCGCTTCACTGGATACAAATGAGAAGAAATGGCATTCTGGCTGAATGGACTACTGCAGGCCAAGAGAAAGGTCACCTCATTCATTATAGTCATGCAAACCAGTAGTGAAGGACATGGTAGACACAGCAGCCCCTCGGAATGCATGATATTTATAATTCTTACTGCAATTGCACAAGCCCACCTACGACAGGACTCTTGAAGCAACCATGTACCACTTGGAGGTTCCTCTTGCTGTCTGGATCACAGGAGCAAAAGTTCATTAGCAAGTATCTTCTGCCATGTAATGTAAAAGCTTTTTCCACAAACACAAGCTTTTGATGTTGATTTTTGCATAATGAAAACGTGGTTGGAATGAAAATTGTTTTTATGTTCTCAGGAAAAGGAGAACAGAGAACATTTGGAGAACTATCGGAGAGCTACGTCGGAAGTCGAAACATGGCAAAGCAAATACCACCAATCCGAAGGGGAGTGCAGCTCCATGCGACTAGAGCTTCTCAATTCCGAGTCTGAGCGTCGCAGGTTGAAGGAGCGAATGGACTCGCTGGAGCTAGAGATTGAACAAGTAAGATATACACATGTATTTGCACTAGTGATGGAATGGAACATGTTTAATGGTCTAGCATCACCAACCGAAAAACAGAATATCCATTCACCAGACTGTGTGCTTTACTGCGATTGAAATGCATCAGTGACATTGCTATGCTCCTGGACATCATGCTCAAATTATACGACAGGGATCGACTCACTACAGACTAACATATAACCAGCTTCAGAAGACCCAAAATGTATACTTATGAGACAACATTTCATACAATGAATTTCATTAGCAATTGTTCAAACATTGTATTGTAATATTTATGTGGCACTTACTACCTCTCTGTGGGGTGCTGAAGTGCCTGCATACATCAATAGCATGCTACACTGTGTAGTATGTGTGGTGGGAAGTGTGTTGTATTTATTTTGATGCTGTGTGGAAAGTCTTTCTGTGTCATGCATGAGGACCACTGAGGTGCAGTTACTGTGTTATTGGAGGCAATGCTTAGCAGTGTGATAAATGAAGAGGTGTGAGAGATAAGTGTGTGGTTTATGGTTTTAGTAAGCAGGCAGCTTCGTTTATGGTATTTTGTTATGTTCATAGTCAACATAGCTGGTTACTGCACTGGGTTGTCCATTCTGAGATATTTTGTGTAATGTATGGTCCTGAGCAGGTGTATGTTAAAGGGTGAAATGGTGAAGAGATCTGCTGGGATAGACTTTAATACCATCCCCTATCTGATTGTCATTGTGGTATTTCAAGAAGCAGGCATAGTATGTAGCTAATTAGGCCCTGCGGTGATGGATAAAGTAAAATCCTCCATTGGCCAGGTGCATGGGCAAATCTCTTCAGTTATTCAGTGCCTGTTCAGTTGGTATGGGTGGTTTATTTGCTCTGGACTGGTGCAGTACTCGGTGATGGACATGACCCTTAGCACTTCTGTGTCATATCTGTCCGCCATTCGAAAAAGGAATTTGGGTATTCCTTCATTTAATGACTTTCATTTAATGCGACTTTGTGTTACTGTATTCTAAAATATAATTATTTTCAGGTCACATACTCTAGATAATATAGCTAAACTGTACTGTTAATTGTGGGTTATCAAGAACCATATCAAGATTAAATTATTTATTCAGGAGCAGTAATATTGGTATTCATCTGATTCTTACTTAAAATGTCCACCAGTCAGGATGATCACTAAGAACCTGGCTAAAAGAACAAGGTTATTATGGTTGCTACTCCAGTGTATAGCTAAGGAGGAAGATTATTAATA
This sequence comes from Pleurodeles waltl, assembly GCF_031143425.1. Taxonomy (NCBI): domain Eukaryota; kingdom Metazoa; phylum Chordata; class Amphibia; order Caudata; family Salamandridae; genus Pleurodeles; species Pleurodeles waltl. The sequence continues at coordinate 435,390,020 of NC_090447.1, forward strand.
CCTAATAATAGAAAAAACAAAGTCTTGCAAAAGCATACGCCTGATCAACTAAGTATCCATTAGTTCTTGTCCGCAGTCCGGGGGATGCCATTGTAACCCAGTTTCCACATAAAGGCAATCTTACATGGATATACCAAGTAGATGACAAACCTGGATTGCTACATTTTTGTAATAGGGGACTAATGATCGAACTAAATGCATTATGTAAGTCCATAAAGATACAGTGGAGTCAGACTGTCCCTCCAAAGCATTGCTACTGAGGAGGACGAGTGTCACCTTATTGTGATTTGAGGCCATCTCTTTTCGTAATGTAGTTTGAATCACACTTAACCCCATTACCACTGACCCAGTGAAAATATCATCAAGGATGACAATCAAAATAATTTTGAATGAAGCTAAGAATTGATAGAAAGTGATCATTTCTGGGTGGAGGTAGTGTAGTGTATTGTATTGCATTGTATCACTGCATATATATAGTGCTTAGTACCCGTATTTGGGCCACTGAAGTGCTTACCTACATATGTACCAAGCTATGCCATGCGGATGTGTGGTTGGAAGGGTGTTCTCTTTGTTTTATGATCCTATGTGGGAAGTGTTTCCATGTCATGAGTGAGAGGTGCAGTTATCGTGTTATTTAAAACAGCATGTAGCAGTGTGGTGGATGACATGGGGGTTTGAGAGACAGATGCACAGGTTTATGGTTTTCAGTGTGCTGGCAACTATGAAAGGTTCTGCAGGTCCTTTTATGGTATTTCCTATGATTATAGTTTGATTAACCTGTTACTTCACTGGGATGCCCAATCAGATTGGTATGTAGGTGTGGTGCTGAGCTGACATGGTTGGAGTGAAAGAGAAATGAAGCGATCTGCTGGGATCGGCATATTTTGGGATGGTCATCTGAGTGTCATTGTGAGATGTGAAGAAGCGATCAGAGTGTACAGATATTTGGGACCAGCAGTGATGCACTATATTAAAGTTCTCTAAATTGTCCAGCAGTGTGTGAAAGATCTCTTCAGCTATTCTATGTCTCTTCATTTGGTAATGACTGTTTTATTTGGCTGTACAAATCTGGTAATGACGACGCTCATAGCTGATATGTCTTATGTGAATCTGAGAGGCATAAGTAACAATTGGCTACTGGCCACTGGGTACTATATTCTTAGTAATAGTACAGGCCATTAATGTTATGTATGAAATTACATGATTGCATAATGCCCCCGTGAACTATAGGTCCGCCCTTCTTAGCTTACCTGCATATCAAAAACAGTTTGCTGTTTGTTTTTGTTCCAATCGGTGGGTTGTAAGTTGAGGGTGCAGCTGTTTTTCTGAGCTCTGTTGCCCGTATGTGGTGTGGTGTAGTTGTCTTGGATATAGCCATTTTTTCAACTGTCTTCTGAAGTGCATTTGCTCCTGTATGCTTTTAATGCTGGCTGGTAGTGAGTGCAAGACCTTGGTGTCTTGTAGTGAGAAAGCAGAGGCTCTTACGGATTTCTTATGATAAGGTGGTATGATGATATGTGGGGCAAGCCTGGAGCACAATTTTTTGTTTTGTTTGTATCGCTTGCGTTTAATTAGTTGATATAACAATCCTTTCCCTTGGAAGGTTCTGTGGTTAACACATAGAGCCTCATTTATTAGGAAATAGCTTTAAGCGGTGCCACAAGCAATCTTGCAGCGCTTAACTGCATGATTTCCAAAACACAGGAATGCACTGTATTTTCAAGAATACGGCCCATCCCTCTGTTTTCCCCGGCACTTGATCAGCTGCCTAGCGACAAGGCAGGCACCTTTGCGCTATGGTGCAAGGATGCCTGCTTTGCAGGGGTGATTGTTTATGTGCAGGAAGGAACATCTTCTGATGGATACAACTACCTGTGGATTCCTCACCTTAGGAATTCACCCACGCGCCAGTATCCAATGGAAAATCTTCTTCCCAGCTGTCTACGTCAACGAGGACGTCACAATTGCACAGCTCCACGTGACTCCATCTGACATCACCGTGCCAACAGGAGGTCCTCGCCGGCGTGCAGACGTCAGTTCCCTTTTTTCCGTGCCTTCGACGCAAACGTTTTTTTCCTAGCTCTCGCTTCTGTTGGAGGTTTCATCTTGTTGCTCTTTGTAGTTACAATGTTTCACCCTAGGAAGTGCGGTTTCAAGCCATGCAGAGAGTGCGGTGGTCTCATGTCGGTCACTGACCCTCATGATGATTGTCTTTGGTGCCTTAGCTCTGAGCATGACATCGAGGAGTGTGCGTCTTGCCAGAGCATGAATCCAAAGGCTTTAAAGGAAAGGGAGGCCAAACTCTTTTTGGCCAAGGCGAAGAAGGGTCATAGGAGCCATCGTAGATCCTCTTCCCATGCTTCTTCAAAGAAGCATAAGAAACGGTGCGTCATGACTCTCGGTGCCGTTCAGCTCGAAGCCGTTCAAGATCGAGGTCTCCATCTCGTCGGCGCCGTGCGACTTGGGAGGTGAGTCCGACGGTGACTCCTCAACCCCAGAGTCCTGAGGCTTCTCCGGCGCTGTCTGTCTTTGAGGTTGTGGCACCTCAGGACAGTCCTCGATTTTCACCTGCTGCTCAGGAGTCTGATGTTCAGCAAGAACAGGTGCAACAGGGAGACCAGCAGTATCCTGCCTTCCCTGCTCCGGGAGCGGATCCGGCGGCATTTTTGAATGCCATGTTCTCTATGTTCAATGCCATGGCCCCTGCTGGTGCACCGGCTGGTCCCACGGGTCCATTGGCATTTTCATTGGGCTCCCCTGCTCCGTACAAGGTGTTGCCGTTTATGCCATTCTATCCGCCTGAGGGTACAGGACTGGCACCGATGACATCGCCTTGAGGCCCTGTGGATCCCATAACGTCGCCTTCTAGATCTATGGCGCCGATTTCATCCCCCTGTCAGCCGGCGCCGATGGTGGAGCCATGAGCATCTTCGGCGCCATCAGGATCCGTGCCAGTACCGGATCCGAGTGATGGATTCGAACGGAGTCAACCTTCCTCTCCAGTTCCATGTCAGGTGTTGAAGCCGGTGTCTTTGACGTCGGCAAATTCCATGTCGACGCCAAGGTTGGAGGCTCGACTGAGGTCACGCAGGAAGGCCTTGCATCTCTTAGAGGAGGAAGAGTATCAAAGGCAGTTGTTGGAGGAAGGAGAGATTGCTGAGCCCTTGGGAGAGTATCAAGGCCTGGAGTCAGCCAGTGGGCTGGATACTTCCCCAGAGTGGGACTTGTCTTCACCAGGGTAATTTACGGAGGAGGCAGCTTCGTTTCACACAGTGATCAGGAAGGCAGCGAACTTTTGGGAATTTCCATTGCCTGCTGCAGAAGTTAAGACGAACATTTTAACAGAGGTCCTGCATCCGTCTTCGGCTTCTGCAGACCCTTTGCTTCCATTCAACGAGGCTCTTACGGAGCCCATATTAGAACTTTGGAGGAAGCCAGTATCGTCGCCTGCTGTGAATAGGGCTGTGGCAAGGAGATATAGAGTGGTGCCTGGTGATCCGGGGTTTTTATCATGACATCCTACCCCCCCAAAAGTTTGGTGTTCAGGCCTCTTGCTCTACACGGTCTGCTCCAGGCTCCTTCCCTGTGATTCCATCAGACAGGGAATCCAAGCGGATGGAGCAATCCGCAAAGAAGACTTTCTCGTCTTGCAGCATGGCTCTCAAGGCTGCAAACGCTACCTGTGTGCTGGGTAGATATCTCCATGCCCTCATGGACTCCGCAAAGGCCATGGTTCCTGACCTACCGCAGGATGTACAGAGACCATTTGGGAAACTCTTGTCTGATGCGCAGGCTGCGGCGAAACAAATAATTCAGTCTGGCCTGGACTCTACGGACTCGGTGGCCAGGGCAATGGGTACATCTATTGCTACCAGGAGGCACGCTTGGTTGAGGTCTTCTGGGTTTTCTTCAGATGTACAGACCACTTTGTTGGATTTACCTTTTGACGGGGAAAAACTGTTTGGAGATAAAGCGGACTCTGTCCTAGAGTGCTTTAAAGATAGCCGGGCCACGGCAAAGTCTTTAGGATTGCAAGCCTCCTCTGCTCTATTTTTAGGTCCTTTCGGAGGTTCAGGGGGTTTGGACGTGGGGCAGTTTATCGAGGGAGACCCCACTCCTCGGTCCAGCAGCCTACCAGCCTCCCATATCGGTCCTTTAGAGGGGGGGAGGGTTAGGACAAGAGGGGCCACCCAGCAGCACCCTACGTCATCCTCTTCTTCTGGAGGACCACAGCAAGTGAAGCAGCCCTAGTTTTCTCCCCTTTATCGAACATACTTCTCCTGTAGGGGGAAAATTACGTCTTTTTCTCCACGAGTGGGATTTAGTTACATCAGACTCATGGGTTCTAAATATTGTGAGAAAAGGATATGCTCTCCCTCTTCAGGAGTTTCCTCTTCCCAGCCCTCCCCATTCCTTGTTTTCTTCAGAAGACCATCTCCTGTTGTTACAGCAGGAGGTTCAGGTCCTATTGTCAAAAGGTGCGGTGGAGTTGGTTCCAGAGCAGGAAAGGGGTCAAGGTTGTTATTCAAGATACTTCCTGATCCCCAAGTAGGTCGTTGGAGATCAATCCTAGACATGAGGATTTTGAATTGGTTCCTCAAACAGGAGAAATTCAAGATGCTGGCTCTAGCGCAGGTACTTCTGGCGTTGAACAAAGAGGATTGGATGGTGTCTGTCGACTTGCAGGATGCATACTTTCATATCCCTATACTCAAGTCGCACAGGAAGTATCTCCGGTTTGTGGTGGGGTCGCAACACTACCAGTTTGCGGTCCTTCCGTTTGGTCTTACTTCAGCACCTCGAGTCTTCACAAACGTGATGGCAGTGGTGGCAGCAAGTCTCAGAAGGAAGGGGATATCGGTATTCCCTTACCAGGACAATTGGTTGATCAAAGCCAAGTCTCCAGAGCTTGTGTTGCGTCACTTGCAGATGACAACTCAGTTGTTGTTCAGGCTGGGTTTTTCGATAAATGTACCCAAATCTCACCTGGGGCCCTCTCAACGCCTCCTGTTCATAGGGGCAGTACTGGATACAACATTGGATCAGACCTATCCTCTGCCTCAGCGGTTCCAGGATATTCAGGATATTCCAATGTTTCAAAATGGAGCGGTTGTTCCAGTCCTCAAGGTCTTACGCCTGCTCAGTCTGTTCGCTTCTTGCATTCTGTTGGTCACTCATGCACGTTGGCACATGAGGGCTCTCCAATGGTGCCTCCTCAGGCTGTGGTTTCAACATAAAGGGGATCTCGAGGAGTCGATAACGATCTCCAGAGACGCTGCAGTGGATTTACGATGGTGGGCTGTGGACGGCAACCTTTCTCAAGGAAGGCCGTTTTCAGTGCCTCCTCGGGTGACCACGGTCATGACGGATGATTCCACTCTAGGGTGGAAGACCAAGGGTCGTTGGTCTCCAGTGGACAGACTTTTCATATCAATCTGTTGGAATTGCGGGTGAAATGTCTGGCTCTCAAGGCCTTCCTCCCGTCCCTTCACGGTCAGTCAGTTCAGGTCCTGACGGACATCCACAGGTAGCTATTGTATCCACCAGGAAAAGCGTTACTGAAGGTAAGTAACTTGTTCTTCCTGCACATAAACGATCATTATTGGGGAATTGCTCCTATGTGTGCTACAGAATGCAGCACAAATAGAGAAAAAAATAAGGAAAAATACAAGTATTTCTCCTCGTTGCACCACTCTAATGCCACCCCGGGGAGGCGTTTGTTTTTGTTGTTGCATAGGTTTATGATTTCTCATAAATCTGTGGCAGCGTCAAAAAGCAGTGGGTGTTGCATGGATACGCCCGGAGCTACACCCATTGCACACCCTTGAGCTCCAGAAAACTGCATGGTGCGGCCTATATTTACAAGGTGGAGTTAAGCAATGAAAAGTGGCTTAACGCTGCCTTGTAAATATAGAGCAGGTACAACTCTTCCAGAACGTTGCTAAAAGTGACGCTCTGGTGGCACAAGGGCCTTGTAAATGAGGGCCATATAGCTCTGAACATTGCCCTTCTGTTTCAAGATAGCCAGTGGAGTAATTGCAGGACTGAAGTCTTGCATTCTCTTGGGTGAAGGCGGAGAAGGAGCCTTGCCGGCAGCATTTTTGATTAGTTATATTTTGCGTATGATGAATGTAGGTGAGCCAAGTGATAGATGTTTTAATTACAACTCAGATATAACCGTCACTATCATTAGGGAGTATAATTCTAGCAGCTCCTCTATTGTTTCAGAAACAAAGAACAGCCTTCAATGATTTTTAAGGTAGAGCATTTAAAACAAATTGCTACACCTTGATTAGGTCTACCACAAGGGCCTTTGGTCACAGGAAATGCAAGACAAGCATGCTAGAAAAATTAGGAGACTCAATCCTCCAGGTCACTTGAAACAGAATAAGAACATAGCTTCTCAGGCAACCGATTACATTTTAGGTGTTTACTTGGTTTGTACCTGTGGTATGCAAATACTTCCCTACTTTGTCCCAATTAGGGAAGCCGATGGTGTCTTTTGGACGGAAATCACCATTTTAATTGGGAATATAATATTTTAGTGCAGATGTCAGTAAGGGAGGCGACAGAGAGAAAAACCACAAAAAATTTTCAAATACCTTATTCAGAAAGTTACAGCACTTTGAAGGGCAAAGGGCATAATCCAATTCCAGTTATTGTGGGTTACAGAGTCTGCAGATCAGGCAAGTGCGTCACAAGTCAGGGCTTTGCATTTTGTCTTCTTTCGTAGGTCTCCATAGCTCCTTCTGGAAGGCTGAAGAAGAATCAAACAACAAAGAAATGTTAATTAGTTAGTATTCTTCTTCTATATGCCTGCCTCCCTCGTTCTTGGTAGATTCCTCTCACTACCTTCACCCTTCTGTGGACACTGGTGCTTTCAAATTTGTTTGTTTTAAGTCATTATTAGTGTTCTCTTTATAGGGAGAATGCCAACAATCTTGCTACTCTTCCCTCCCAAAGTGGTTGCTGAAGGGCTCTTTCTTCTAATGAGCTTGGTCCATGGTGGCTGTTTTTGTCTGTATCTCTGGTGGCACCTTCTCCTTTCCCCTGGCTGTTTTTAGGTCAGTCGTGGTGAGCAGAGAAGAGGGACCAAGATAGGAGCAATGTTGGGAGGATGGCTGTCCCGGGAGTGGAAGGCTCGGTACATGTGGGCTTGGTGCCTAGGAGACTGACCTTACGTCCAGATATGGATGGAGGTGCAGATGTGGGTGGGGTTAGCATGTGTGGGTTACACGGTGCTAGCAGCATGTGTATAACATATGGGTTCAGGACTCCTTGGCAGGACACTGAGATTGGAATGCATTCTGCCGGGCATGTGGCTCAGGCCACTGCCATTTCTGTGGGAAGTGGACAGAGAATGCAGCAGGATGGACATGGTCGGATACACAGATGGGTCAGATGCTTCTCTACAGTGGGTCTCCCCTGTTAGCTGAATGAACAATAGGAAGAAAGAGAATGTAAGCTTTTTGGGAAAATATTTCTCTAATGCAGGACTATTTGCCTTTCTTCATTGAGCCCTGTCAAATATTGTGATTTTGAGAGTCTTCGTTTTGCTTTTCTTAAGGAATCTGCTGCTCAGTATTGGGCATTAGGCTTTTCTTTGACAAACATAATTCAGCAATGTTCAATTCATGACCCATAACTCTAATCCTCTCCTTTTGTGGCTATGTAAATTCACTCCTAGGACGTGAAACCAAAACCAAGACACTAGATTATTTTTCTTAATTGTATAACTTAATGCACATTTTTTAGATCCTGGCCATAAATATTACAATGGTCTCAACCTGTGCAAAAAGGTAGTGAAAACATGATTATGCACAGAAATTGGCAAAGACTGAGGCAACTTGATTATGAGTGAACCTATGTTCCAGCCAATAGTTCTTGTAGTTCCAGTACACATATTGCCAATATTAGCAGCAGACATCCAGGCATTAATAGATAAATTACAGCTTTGGACAGTTAAGGTCATGGGACAGGAGGTGTAACAACTGGTTTCTTGCAGTTACTGCACTACATTGCAAGCATAGGTTCTTTTTTGGTTATATGTTCAAGCATCTCGTTTTCTGTTGGTCCACTGGCACCTACTAGATTTCTTTAAGGTTTCATCAGCTTTCACTGCAGTCAAAGGCAAAACAAGCTGGCCAGGAGTGAACTCAAGATCTTTACTGGTGTTTCATTTTAGCTGTCTTTCCCAAAACGTGCTTGTCTTCATTGATGGCAGTAAGTTGATAGTTAGTGCTAACTTGGTGTCCACATTGGGGTCAACTGGGGCACTAGACACAGAGGTGGGGTTCTGAGTGACATTTAAATTTGAAAAAATAGAATACTCATACAAGTGTGTGAGGTGCAATATTTCCATTACTCCGAAGAACCATAGAGACCTAATGCAAATGTACATTTAGGGCCTTACTTCGTGTTGGCAGATGGGTACTCCATCACAAATGAGATGGATACCCCACCCGCCTCATTACAAGTGCGTTAGGATATAATTGTACGGCATATTTTTCATGTACGTGACGGAGTACCTGTCCGTACAACTCTAGATAAGGCATGTAGTCTTTTCCTGATCTTTTGTAAAATGCTTCCTTCCTAGAGAGGATGGAGTACCCATTGGCATAACTCTGAATCAGGCCTTTAGTCCCTTCCTAATCTTTAGTGAATGTTTGCTTCCTAGAGAGGGTTTAGGAGTACTGTGGATCAGCACTTGTTGTTCCAGCTCGTTGGCAAAATTGATGTAAATTTTTTGATTGACACAAGACTGTTTTCCAGGTGGCCTTTTAATGCACTGTCATTATTATAACCATAATAAACCTGATTATCATTAGTTTTAAGGTGATTTTCAGGAAATACAGCAGATTGAGACAAGGTAGCAACTATGGCTTCTTTCAAAGTTATCAAAACCTTGGGCTCCACAGTAAAGGCAGGATTAATCAGTATGTGCGTTGAGGCCTCTCGCTTCATCTCGGAATATTACATGTGCACTAACAGTACACTTGACTGCGTCATTTAGTTTGGACAGAGACATTTTATTAATGCCTTCCTCTTCAGCAGGTGGAGGGTTATTAGGAAACATTCTAGAAGTAGCTGCTGTTGAATCACAAAGGGCACTAATCTGTTTGGAGAATTGAGTGCATGAATCACAAACTCAAAGTTTAAAGGCAAGGGCACTGAAATTGGTAGATTGAACATGTCATATTTTTATTGAATCATAAAATATATATAGACTATCAACTTAATCAGCTCTATGTGAGAGAATTAGGATCTCTCAGGAGGTGATGGGATATCCTTATTACTGTCTAGCACATAGCTCAGTTAATCCAACTTTATTTGTAGTTTTCAGATCTAATTAGTGTAGGTTTTTTACAGCATGTTTTGGAACTCCAGAAGTTACGAATCAAGTCTGTAAGTAATTCACATTCACTCCTTTTCAGATGATGTCCAAATAGTAGTAGTAAACCTTGATTGGTTTGTCCAAGATAGCTGAGATATCTGGCAACAAAAAGTAGACACTCCTCTGTTCCTGCATATAAGTAGCAATTGGCCAACACCTTGAATGTTGCCCGCTTTATACAAGACAGCTTAAAATCCAATCTTGAGTACAGATTTTGTTCTTGTACTTTTGACCCATACCTTTGCAGCCCATGAATATCAGTGATAACCAGTTCATCTCATGGAAAACTGTTTTTTTAGTAACAGTTACTTCAGCCAGACGGATAGAAGAATTGTGATTACTGTATGTTAGTGAACCTTTAAAATATTTCACCAGGATGAAGTTGTCTAGACAACCAGTCCTTTGTTTTCACCGAAATATATTTTTGTTTAACACACACATAGTGAATGCTTGGAACACCATATGTAAACCCCTCATAGATAAATAGGTGAATGGATATCGTTGTCCTGTCCTCCTGGCTAAATATGAAGGTGTTATGTTCAGGACAAGAGGTTACTATGTGGTTATGGTCTTGGACTACAGAAGGTTAATTATTTGTTTGGTTGCATGTAATTTTAAGTCTGGAATTTGTTGGGAAAAGGCTGTGTTCCTCATATGTTGTTTTTTTTTATGTTGGTTATTCTTGTGTTTTTCCTTATGTTTCAGTGTATAACATTTGGCAGCACTTTGGTAAATGGGTCTCTGTGAGGTGGTGTGGGGATATGGCCTTTGATTGACTGTATAATATCCATGTGAAATTTAACATATGTTTACTTACCTGAGCTACAGTGTTACCACATGGCTGTAATGCTTGGATTTGTTCTTAAAAAATGATTTTATAAATGTTGTTCTTGAAGTTATTCTTATTTTACTTCGTGTGCAGCATTAAAGTGGTAGTTGTATGTATTCACAATCGTTTTCCTTGTTTTAGCATCTTTCAACAGAAAACTCCTACAAGGCTCAGGTGACCTGCTTAAACAAGTCATCTGCAAAGGTTGAAGAAGAGCTGCAAAAGTTAAAGTCTGAAAAAGTCTCTCTCCTCAGTGAACTAAGTTCAACGCGGGAGCTCTGCATAAAACTCGACTCCAGCAAAGAAGTGGTAAATCGGCAACTAACCTCGAAAGCACAGGATGTGGAAAGGGTATGTCAAAAGTGTCACTTAACATGAGCAGTAATTGTAAGAGGGCCCGCTTAATCTTTCAATCTACTGAATTAAGCCCCTGCAGGAGGGTACAATTTTAATAAAGACCTTATTCTATTCTACAACTGAAGCTAACTGTAGGTAAACACCATGTGCCGTGCTTTTCACTAATGGATTGTGGCTATAACAGAGTAAACTGATAGGCAGAACACTATGTTTAGGTATTATTGTTAATAAATGTTTAGTGTTAATCGATGCGCACAGTCTACTGGTGTAAGGAAGTCACACCTGCTAGTGAAGGAACTCTTAGTCAAACATAAGCCTCTCAGTTTCATTCTCTTTGAGCTGAATGTTACTGACATTTACCTATTCTTAGGCAGCGGCAATACAATTTTGGAATTAAGGAAAGAGTGTCTATCTTCTGTGATCTTAGAAAATATCTAGGTATTGTCGGTGTACGTTTGTATGCCAAAGTCAGTTCTGGAAGTGAGAAAGTGGAGACAGCACTATTATGCATTCTAACCCACAAGAGAAAGATTGAGTTTAACTGTGAAATCTAAAAGAAAGAAAGGCTTGTAACCAAGCATTTGGATGAAAATAGGCACTGGTAGTTGAAGAAAGGTTTTCCGGATGAAAGGATTGGTCCACACTGTTAAAATAATCTCTAAGATCAAAGAGGACTAATTGTTCTCTCTGACCTTATTTAATATTACTAGCAGCACAATCTCACAATCCCAGTAGAACTGTCTCCGTTCCTTGGCCTGGTCTGAAACCAGACCTTTAAGGATTTCCCAGAACCTTCTGACACTTTAAGACGAGTGGCTACTCATCAACCAGTCTTTGCAGTTAAGCATGTTGTAACCCACCTCTCCCTTCTATATGCACTCTACCGAAAAACAATCATTGAGTGATTACAGACACATTACAAAAAATAAGTACATTCAAATAAAAAGTGTTTATTTAAAACTGTTGCCAATATTGAAGTGATTTATTGAACTTCATACTTTTTCTGACAAGAGATACACACCACATTTTACAGTTGAAATGATGCAAATGCAGTCTCTTACTCAACACTTTGCCTCCAAAGTATATGTAGTTCACTAGCATGCCTCTTGTATACTTGCACCATTACTTCCATTTTGAACTGTGAGCTCTTCAGTTAGGTTAGGGCTAAGGCTGTTTTGTGGCCTTCTATTGCCATGTCTCTACCTACTTTTTCTGCCCCATATTTTCTGTTAATATTATATATTGAATGGGTGCTCGAGCTGCCCTTCACCTAAAGATTTTTCTAAGTAGAAATCTTGTGCATTTCAACATAGGTGGGCTGAGACATAAGAGTTTGTGCAGGTTATTTTGCTCTCTTCAGTCATACAGCCCACTGCTTTCCCCGTGTGCTCCATATCATCTAGCTTATATCGCACGTAGGACCATAGAAAGGGGATTCATGGGCAGCCCCTTGCGCATATGCTTGATTGAACCTGAGCTTAGGCTGGGCCACACATGTGCTCTGTCTCATCTTTTCAATTGTAATACCTCTCCCCGCTGATCCATTATGTCTAAATAGGTATTAGTGATTGAGGCCACAAAAGTTACTGTGATGAACGGATATATTTTAAATAAAAGCCTTGATGCTTTTTTGTTATTTACATTACATTTGCTTAGTTCTGGTAGAGGTTTTGGTGAAGTAACTAGGTTTTCTACCCTTATGTCATGCAGTTGCAGAAAGAACTGGCTTCTGCACATTCAGAAATAGAGCTCATCAGGAAACAGCTGGGAAGTGAACGAATCTCCATGAAAAACCTGGAGTCCTTACTTGTTTCAAACCAGGAAAAGGAATTCCAGGCACAGGTGATTACCCAGGAACTGGATTCTGAAATTGAGCACCTTAAAGAAAAACTGGCCCAATCGGAAAACAAACTGTGAGTAGTGCAAAAGCCAAGATGTAACTTTATTAATACACACTGCATACATTGAATGTCTTTGTGTAACTTTTCATGTCAAGATCAGCAATTGTGAATGTTAACTTGATTGAAGTGCCCTGTGGAAACATGGAAAGTGCTGAATTCCATGATTGTACAGTCTTCCCAACATCAATTTTAGTTTTCAAATCTAGGAAAGAAAGGCTATTGGTGTGAACCTTAGGTAGGGATCCAATCCATTGATCCATGTGATAAAGCTGGTTACATTATCTGCTGAGTCTCACCATATGGCCAAGATCTCATCTATGTATCTGTGCCATAGTGTTAACTGTTCTTGTATGGGTTTCCTTCTGCATACACACTGTTGCTCTCAAATTTATTCATATACAATCCTGCCAAACGTGGAGCAAAGATACTCTCCATGGAAGCACCTTGCATTTGGAGGTGAACAGTATTCTCAAATCTGAATAAACTTCTCTTCAAAACTAAAGGTGCACACAATATGATGAAGCTGACTGGGGTGTTGTAGTTCTAATCTGTGTTCATTAGGAGTTCTTCGATCACACTTAGTCTCTCATCCTGCGGAATGCTGGAATATTATGCTCCCATGTCGAGAATGTTAATCATTCTTGTGTTGTCTTCCTAATTTAGGGTTTCTATAAGATTAGTTTAGCTTGTTGGAAGGATATGTGACATGCCGTCGAAAGTGTCCTGCTGCCTTTTTTGATTATTGTGTTTATGTTCCCTTGCTTGTTCATCTCCCATTGTGTACTCCCCAGAAACAAGGCTGGCATCTCATTCCATCTGAGACTTTGCCTTCTCTCCAGATCTCACCATGCCAGTCTATGTCTCCATATTCCATAACCACCATGATACAGCCACATCACTACCAAGATTGGCATTGCTTGCTGTACACAGTCTCTGGCTCATCTCACACCAAGCCACCACAACCCCTCTTCAATCACTGCCAGTGGACTGGTGCTGTTGTTTGCCTCCTGTCAATTCCAACTATAGGAGCCCCTCAAATACTGGGGTTTATGCAGAAATCTTAAACTCATAGGAAAGAAAACAAAGGCTTCCACACATCTCACTTAATTATCAAACCATAAGTTAACATGAAACCTATTCTGTGGCTACTTCTTTACCCTATAAGGAGAACATTTCATTTTTATAATAAAAAGGAACTACCCAAATCACCTAAAACCATAAGAAATGAAACCTCATTACAAACGTAATACCGGTCTTATCCAAATGAAAGAGAAACTCCCTAAATCCATCAAATAACACTTTTAAGCAAGCACTAATATTATAAATAGAGAACAGCAATAAAAGGGTCAGCATTCCATTAGTGAGAGGATGAGTGTTCCGCTACTTTGGAGATTTTAACTCCTTATTTCTGCTGAATGGAAATAGTAACGCACATACTGTGAGCCTCTGGTCTTGACATAAAATCAGCTAGCCTGGAAAATGGAAGCTAACAAATATGTTTTTGTAAATACCAGTATTTTAAAAAGTTAGGTCTAAGAGGACTTTCATGAAAGGAGGCTTGTTGATTCTAGGTCATCGGGTGCAGATTGCTGAGACAAGGTACTGGTTTTTGTATTAAAAATATATGGTGAAGTAGAATGTCTTTTTTGTAGGTAGTGGTAGATCCACCTGAGATTACATTTTTTGAGGCATGGTGTACAGGTTTGGGGAGTTTTGCTTGCAAGAAAATTAGGTTTTTACAGATGGTGCAATAATTGACTGGGAGCCAACGAAGAGCAATGAATAGTTATAACCTTTCTTCTGCCATGCAATCCTTATGAACTTTCTGATGATGATAAAGTTTGTCTAAAGAGCCCAGCACAAATCTTTTCCCCCTTCTTCCTGTGTGTCTGATTCTTGACAGCCAACCAGATTTTGGGTCAGTGAGTCATAATGTTAGACCTCTACCTGGTAGGCTGAGGTAGGAGTGTGGCCACGATGCGTTATGGCCAGATAAGACACCAACAACAGCCATGTGAGGAGAGATTCTATCATGGTGAAGCAAAGACTTTACATTTTGGTAGAATGGTCTGTGGTAAATGGCTTGCTCGTAGTAAGTGATTGGGGTTTGCTGGAGGTTAAGGGATTGCATAAACACAAATGTTAGTTTATAGCAAAGAATTATTACATTACTTACTGGTAACCTTCATTAACTCACTGCTGCATCAAGGACTACAGAAGCAAATGTTTTCTCTGACGCCTTACCTAAATCAAGTCTATAATGGTTAACAAACATTTGAGGGTTTGACCGTGTTGGTGCAGGACAGATTTTAAGCAGGGAAGAATCCCCCCTTCCCCCCCACTCAAGCCTCTGCCCAGGAAGCAAAAGTTGATCTGGTAGAGCAAGCCTAAACAGCCTCAACATTAGCTGATATGTAACCATGGATAACTTCCCCAGGTTACAGATCAACGATGTTTCACCCATCTGCTAAGAGTAGGAGTTGAAATTATCTTACCTTTATTAGCAGCCCCATAAGAACCAAAAGAGCATTTGAAAGCCTAAAATATTTGATACGCTCAATGTATGTCAATAATGCCCTATTGACATCTACAGTAGTAGATGAATTGTCAAAAGAATCAAAAACTGGTAACAATCTCCTGAGAAAGGGGGAATTTGGATGAATTCTACAGAACACACTTAGGGCCTAGTCTTAACAGTAGGCTATCGGGGAACAATTGTAAATTCAGATAAGACAATACTAAGGCTCCCAGTTCACCTACTGTTCTAGTCGATGTTATTGCAAGAAGGAGTAACTCAGCTGATTGTAAAAATGTGAACATAATCTGTGGTAGTCCCTTCAGGATGTTAGATTCCAAGAATGGATAGGATTAGGGAACACCAGTTTCCTGAGTCTGGAAACTCTTCAGGAGATGAGTCACTAATGGAGCTATAGTAGTTAGATCAATCAGCAAACTCCTGAAATGCCTTATTGCAGCCGATTGGGCAGATAATGTAGCCAGGGCATTGCCTTTAAAAATTCTAAAATCTCAAATGGATCAACAGAACTTGAATTAGAACATTTTTTTAGCACCAATTTGAGAAAGAATTCCAGTGTTGTGTTTGTTATATGATTGCAAAGTGGAAGGCTTTCTTGAAGATTGGATGTCTAAAGCTACTTACTTAGAACATCCTAGACACTCTAATACGACCCTCTCAACTTAGGGCTTCATTTACGAGGCCTGTGGTGCAGGGCAGCACAGCAAGTGCCTTTCTACACCACCCTGCACCACAAGGAAAGGGTAGAAATAGGCCATATTTACAAGATACAGTGTATTTCTGACCTCTCCCCATGTGCTGGCGAACAAATTGATGCGTAGCGCCAATGCAGGCACCCTTGCCCCATGGTGCAAGGGTGCCTGCGCTGTGGGGATAATTGTTTTTGTGCAGGAAGGGACATCTTCCTGCGCAAAAACCATAACAAGAGGTGTTTTCGTCTTTGAAAAAAAATGGGGAGAAATAAGGATATTTCTCCCTGTTGCATCACCCTTATGCTACCCCTGAGGTGGAGTAGGAACCTGACGCATTCCCAGACTTGTAAATCTGGGAAAGCATCTGATTCCTTCAGGTTCCACCAGTGTTGTGTGGGAACACCTCGAGCAACACCCATGGAGCGTCCCTTTCATGCAGTGTTATTCATGAAAGGGATCCATATTTGCAAGGCTATGAAAAGCCATGCAAGGTGACTTTACGCAGCCTTGTAAATATGGGCTGGCACACTGTGTCACCGGAGCGTAAAAAATGATGCTCTGGTGGCACAGTGTGCCGATAGGGCCTCGTAAATGAGGCCCAAGGTTTTCCAAGATAGGCTGGGAGATTGTAGAGGGGGAGGATCTGATAAGTTCCTCTGCTGCCATCTGTTGTAATTGAGGATGTAGGAAACTGGGTTTTTGTTGCAGTGCCCCCACCCCCATACACGTTTTGCTCCCTTTTTAGCTACTAGATGCTGGTTTTCAACTCTTGACAGTGCACCACGGCCTGCTAACCACACATCAGTGTCAGTGCTCTTTCCTTTAAAACAAAGTATGTCTAGTTGTTTTACAATTGGCACAGGACTTTAGAATCTCTGTACGTTTCTGTAAGTCCCTAGTAAATGGTACCCCTGATACCTAGGGTATGGGTACTAAAGAAGGTCCCTAAGGGCTGCAGCATATCTTATGCCACCATAAGGGACCCACACACAAATTGCACTCAGTCTGCCACCACAGACTGCGTGTCACGGTGGAAGCCGTGAATGAAAACACAACATGACACACTCATTGTGTACCATCCCAAAGACATTGCATGTATTATATGTAAGTCACCCCTACAACAGGCCTTAAGAGCCCTAAGGCAGGATGCATAATAATACTTGGATGGGCATGTCTGCATGAGCAGATATGCCCCTGTCATGTCTAGTTATTTTGCTAGATATTGCAAGTGAACAGGGAAGCCATCTTAAGGTCTGTACCAGAAATTTCCTTCTGGTAGAAAAATTATTATTGTCCAAAGAGTTACCATTATGAACATCTCTACCACTAGGAACTTGTTCAATTATTTGAAATCTAATATTGGATAAAAAGTTCCATCTTGTTTAAGAACCATAAAAAGGATCGAATAGAAGCCTTGGTGATGCCAGTCTTGTGTAGCAGAACTCTATTCAGAGGGCCCCCAGATCACGCAGGGGCTACTGGGTCCAGCTGCGGGGGCTGAGGCATTTCACTCCTAATGTCCTGGGCCCTGACCTACTTTGGACTCTGAGCAACTGGGCCAAGTACCCCTCTTGTACGTGACTTAGAGGATAGTGTTGCGTGAGTAGTCCAAATCTCCCTCAGGGTAGAGGTGTGGATACATATTAGTGAGCACAGACTTACAACTCAAAGTCTCAATGTGTGCAACAGCAGCAATAAATCATTGTCCAGCCAAATACTCACTTTTATAAAAGAGAAGGATTGTAGTTCTACTGCATACCACACAAAGGAAAAATACTACATTCACTAACAGTTACACAGTTCTCCCCTAATGTCTGGGCTCTAGTGTTTCTCTAGCTGTTCCCTATCCCACTCAGTCCTTCCATTCAGTATTGGTGACATCCAGGGTATTCCCCATTAGAAGTCTGTATGTCAAGAGCCTACTGTGACTCTGATTTAAAGTCAAAAGTGTTTCAGCTCACATGCGCTTCAATTAGCAGCAAGTTCCCCCGGTGCTGTCAGGCCCAAAACAAGTCTTATCTGCACCAGCAGGAGAGAAACTTTCAAAGTCATAAAGTGCGTGCTGTCTGTAGGCGCTCGCGTCCGGTTCTGCCCAGTCCAGTTCCAGCCCAGGCCGTACACAGACTCAGATGCTGCACACGGCTGGTGCAGGCTTTCTTCCTCGCAGTCACCAATACAGCCTCTGGCTACATTTTTTTAAAGGTTTGAAAACTCCTAACATCCAGTTTCGTCAGTTGGTTTCTTTGCCCTCAGTCACCCAATTCCAGATTTTAGACTTCTCAAACATAAATAAGTTGACAAAGTGGGATGTCACTATGCAAACCTCCAGCAGTAGTGGAGTGCTCCAGCCAGTCTGGTAAGTCCTGCAGCTGTGAGGCCAGTTACTACCACTCAAAATCAGTGGCATCAATTCCCCCCTCATTTTGGGGATGCTTAAAGAGTATTCAGTTTAATTCTAGGGTGAGCACAAGGCTTTAATAGGTCTGTCAGCAGTTTATCTGTAAAATGGACTTCGGTAGCACCGGCATCACTCTCTGAAAAACATGGAGACATATTGAGAACATTTTCACCAGTGTGATTGGCCATTAGCGATATAGATTTTTTTCCTTTCCAAAAAAGGAATTGAATGCCTGCTCTATATTGCCCATTAGGCATTCATTATTCATGGCAGTGTTGGATTCCCAGATTAAGCCTAATAACCACATATATAATGACTTTGGGTTACCATTACAGTCAATGCACCAACAGTCCTGTTGGGCCAGGGTTTTTAAGAAGGAACACAGGTGATTTTGCCTAGGTTGTCGTAGGTCCAGATGGGTATTTCATGCAATTTTAACAAAAGTACACTGGGTTCTTGTTAAACAAATCCCCAGTGCCAGATCTTGTTCCCTAAAACTGCATTTGTTCCCCATTTGGCAATACCTTGTGCACCCTTGTAAGTACCTAGCAAATGGTATCCCTGGAACCTAGGTCATGGGCACTAAGGAGGGTCCCTAAAGGCTGCAGCATGTATTTTGCTACCATAAGGGACATCTCACCACACTCATGCAGGCTGCCATTTCAGGTTGCATGCCATGGTGCAGACAAAAGTGAAAACAGAACATGGCACACAAGTGTTTGCCATGCCTGCAGACACTGCATGCAATATATGTAAGTCACCCCTACACCAAACCTTACAGCCCTAAGACAGGGTGTATTGTGCTGCATGTGGGGACATATCTGCATGATCAGATAGGCCCATGTGATGTCTAAGTCAATTGGTAAGACATTTCAAGTGAACAGGGAAGCAATCTTATGGTATGCACTGGGCACAATGGTCAAAACAAGTTTCCCAACTAAATAATGTCTTCACTGAAACCTATGGTGTTTGGTATCCAACGTCTTGTGTTAATAAACCCACACTGATTCCAGCGATGGGCTTACTAATACATGCACCCAGAGGGTACCTTGGAGTCACCCCAGACACCTACTAGTCCTGTAGTGTGCTGGCTGCTTGGTGCAGTCCAGCCTGCAACTAAAGGCACGCTTCTGACCCCTTAAGAGGTCAGGAACAATGCCTGCTCTGGCAATAAGTGTTTACACCTCCTCCGGCAGAATGGCTAGGAAATCTGCATACCAAGGCCAGGGACGTCAAAGTCCCTGCTGCTTTTGATATGCAACCCCAGCATCCCCCAGACTTTCAGGATGCCACCCCCTGCCCTGAGGCTCATTTGGCGCCAGGACAGGCAGGAAATTAGCTATGCTAGGAGGTGTGGAGTACACCCAGGTCAGACACGCCCCTAAGGTGAGCTGCCTGATGTGCCCCATGCTAGGAAAATTCCACCATCTTGGTGAGGGCAGAATTAGGAACTCTGGGACAGGATTATGCCCACTCTCTACAGGGGGTGGTCATATAGGTCGTGTAGTGACCCAGAGGGTCAGTAGCCCATTGGCTACTATTCTTCATTCTCCTTAGTGCCCCCAAATCTAGTATTTAGGGTAGCCCCTGGCACCAGAGAAACAGATTTGACTGACTTCAGATGATGAAGGACACTGAAGAGCTGCAAAAAGCAAGAACTGAGGAGCAGGAACTGTGTTGGTGCCGAAGCCACCAACCAGAGTGGCCCAGCTGGCCTGTTTTGCCGCATCTCCAGGACGTCATCTGAAGCAAGTACCTCTGTCTACCACAATACGACACCTCAAAGCATCTCTGCACCGGAGCCCCACAGCTCGAATCCAAGTGAATTGACAGTGTCCCTAACAGCCAGATTCCCCCAAGATCGGAACTCACCCTTGAGTTCTGCTGGACTGGACTCCCAGTCCCTGACTGCAGCCTGTATATGCAGGGCTCCTCAGGACCGGGTGCCTCTGACCGCTGTGACCCGCCAGACCAAAGACCACTGCATATGAGCCCCACAGCCCGAGTCCAGATCAACCGACTGTGCATCCAAGCTCCAGAGACCCTAAAGACTCGAGCCCCTCTTTGGGTTTGAACCAAGTGGACCCTCCAGTCTCCTCCTACAACTTATTTTTACAGGTACCATTTCCCATTGACCCCAACGGCTGACAACACAAAAAAGCACCTCTGCACCCGAACGCCTCAGAGCTGATGAGGGGACCTGTTGGTGCTGCCTTGGACTACGGCCCCTGTCTTACCTTAAATCCTGAAGAACAGTCCTGTAAGTAGTTGACAAGTCCAAGATCCTATGCAGTGTGCGTTTTCCCCATAGGTTAACATTACCAAAAACACAATATTGTCTATTTGAATGCTGAAAACTATCTTGAGACGTACTTACCTGATCATGAAGGTTCTTGCACCCACAATAATATAACAATATGTGTTATTTTTATAAATTGGTGTCTGATTTCTTTATTTAGTGTGTCTCATTTTTTGACTGAGTGTCTACAACAAATGGCCCAACACTCCGTTTTGATTAGCCTAAGCTGCTCGACCACACTACCACAAAAGAGAGCACCTGGGATTTTTAGAGAAAGCCCTGTAAACCAATAAGGGTTACACTTCATTTTAGTGCACGATCTAGAGAGCCAGCTTCTTGCACATAGCACCCCTCATTGTTAGTCAATAAGTGGATGTTTACTCTTGCACATTCACAAGAGCTTCTTCCAGCTTCTCCTTAGTCAGAGTAGTGTCCAGGTGTTCTTTCATGTTATCGGGTACCTTCAGGAAACAACTCCTACTTAGATACACTTTACCCGATCAGGGTATGGGGTCAGTATAGTTCCTTGAGGTATCTACAGAGCACTCCATGATAGAATCCTGGGTGTTCATCAGTTACATGATGCCAACATTTTCGTGTAAGTCCATACTAATTTAGTTTATTTTATAGGGTGACCTTGGTGGCCTTAATGGCTTCCAGGACAATTTGTAAAAGGGCACCTCTGTGCCTACAACACCAGGTGGTAGCACCCCAGTTTTAGATTCCAGGGGGTTTCCATAGTTATGTATTGTGCAATCATATTTCTCTGTGCACTTTGTCCTTGATCATGTTCGCAAGTGAATAGTATCTCTGATGTGGCCTTCCAGTGTGAGGGTATATGATTCAGTTCGCCAATCAGAGAGGTTTGTCCCCTGTAAGCGCCACAGTGAAGTCTCCCTTTTTCCATCTAGGGTCGCCACAGAGCTACAGATTGTGCTGTGCCAAGGCAAACAAGCCGTTAATAAAGGTATACCCATTTTTATCACGGATCCATGACCACCCCTCCCCACCTCCCTCCCCCCCTTGGTTTCCCCTAAAGGCTCCACATGACAGCAAATTACAGCAGAGTGAAGCAGGGACCCCTGGTCTGCTGATCGGGAGCATACACCTTCACAGCACATCAACTGTTTATCTCCTTTGGAATCTCATCTGCCACCCCGCACCATCTGGACATTCTCGAGCACAGAGTGGGCATGCAGTTCAAACCCCACAGTCATCACTGAGCTGTGCAACAAAGTCTCTGCCTCGAGCACAGAGCTCTGTAGTCAAGGTGCTCCTGGTGCCATCTTGTCAGTTTTTGGCAAGAGAATGGGTCCTGGCTTCTCAACAGATTTCAACAGCAGTAACACCTTCAGAGTCAGACACCAGTTACAGTTGTGATAGCTACATGCTGTAATTCACAGGTGAATGTTCGTATTCAGTGGGTGAGCCCGGTGGTGCAGGATAAATTGAGGATTGTACTGGGACTTCGAAGCTGTGAAATTTCACCTCATTTTGGCCATGTACCATGCCGCCTAGATAGTATGTTTTTTTTTTTGTTCATATAAACATATTGTATATATCTGAGGACCAACATAATATGAGTGTGACAGGCAAAATATCTGTTATTGGTGAAATAAGCGCAATTGTTAACACAAAGTCTAGCATAGCTCATCGTTATTTTCCTCCTTTCTGGATAGACAAGAATATATGGTCACATAGGCATTGCCTGTTGGAAACATGAAAAGCCCTACGGCCATACCAGTAGGCATTTAAGGGGATTAAAACAAATCCTAATCTCATCAGCTATTTTTTCATGTCCTTGCCAAGGGGTGGTGAGAGATAGATCGGGAGTGCCCCTGGATCATTACAGTGTTACTGCCCAGGCTCTGTGTGCCTGTTTCTTCAGAGCCTGCACATTCTGCTCCCTCAATTTTAGTTTTGCTTTTTTAACCAACAGCTTCTATACCAGAGCTGCTCGGTGGTCACTTGCATTCAGTTCTGTGTTTAAGTAACTGTGCAAACTCATCAGTGGTTTATTTATTACTTCCTAGATTGCATGTTTTAGTGTATCGTTCTTGTTTGGCTTTAAAGCAGGAGGCTAAAAATGTTGCCTTTGGTATCAAGATCTACGAAGACAGGCATAATTCTAGCCAAATTTGGGCCTGTGAGCTTCAGTCTGGTAGGGAGAAGACTCTTCTATAATAAGTGGATTGCACCCTTTCCAGCCAATTTGCCAGCTTGTCTCTGAATATCATTGCTTCATAAGCAATTGTGGGTAGAAGCTTCCAACATATCGCCTTCAGGAGTGGCCTTAAATCTGGATTCACCAGTGTTCAAGTGCACCCTCTGAGCCACTCCAGATTCCACACAGCAGACATACGTGACAAGGCCCTCTGATTAATACACTCCTTCCTAACAGGTGGAACGCAGAGAGTCAGGCTCCCGCCACACTTGTCAGAACCTACAGAGATCATCTGTGGAGTACCCCAAGGATCCTCATTGAGCCCCACGCTGTTCAACATCTACATGGCCTCGCTCTCGCAAGTCGTCAGGAACTACAGTCTGAACATCGTTTCCTATGCTGATGACACCCAGCTGATCATCTCTCTAACTGAAAACCCCCTCAATGGGCAAGAAAAACTTCCCAGACGGGATGGAAGCAGTTGTCGCCTGGATGAAGGAGAGCTGCCTTAAGCTGATCTTCGACAAGACCGAGATCATCATCCTGGGACCATCCTCCTCAGCTTAGGACAACTCCTGGTGGCCCACAACACTTGGCAGCTACCCCCACAGACCATGCACGCAACCTTGGCGTCATCCTCGACTCAGCGCTCACCATGACACCATGACAAGGCAGGTCAACTCCATCGCCTTCACCTATTTCCACATTCTTCAACTCCTACAGAAGATCTTGAGATGGGTCCCAAGCATCTGCTGCAAAACCGTGACACATGCCCTGATCACAAGCAGACTTGACTATGGCAATTCCCTCAATGCAGAACCACCAAGAAGGACCTGAGCAAGCTACAAGAAATCCAGAACACTCCCGCCAGACTCATCCTGAACATCCCCCGCTGAGAACACATCACAGGACCCCTGAGAGAACTCCACTGGCTCCCTGTCGAGAAGAGGATCAATTTCAAACTCCTCGTACATGCCTACAGGGCCCTCCACAACCTTGGACCCAGCTACCTCAACCACTGCATCACCTGGTACTCCCCTGCCAGACCTCTTCGCTCCTCCCAGCAGTCGCTCACCACCGTACGCTGCATAAAGAAGTCCTCTGCTGGAGGAAAATCGTTCACCTACCTTGCGGCAAAATGTTGGAACACCTTACCTCTCCACCTCAGACAGTCGCCACCGTTATCTCAATTCAGGAATGACCTCAAGACCTGGCTCTACGACTGAAACCTGAGGACATAACCCACAGCCCCTTGAGACCCTGTGAGTGAGTAGCACGCTCTAAAATTACTTATTGATTCACCAGTAATTTCTGTAATTTATGAAATGCCTATGTCAGAGAATTTGCTGCCACCTGCTGGGCTTAACCATATCCCCAAGTACTTGTAGGTGGCCACAATTTCAATAGCATTGCACTCTGTGTGTTGATCATGACCTTCGTTTTTGTTACGTTAATCTTCAAATTGTTGACTTTGTAATAGATGGCAAGTGCGCTGAAGCATTTCTGTAGGCCTATCGTGTCTTTTTTTTATTTTTTTATAAATTTATTTTTATTGGAAAGGAATCATAAAGCAACTGTACTCATACATCATTTTGCACCAAATATAGGAATTCAAAAAAAAAAAAACAACCTAAATAAACGAGAAACTATACATCCCAACTTATCTAAAAGGGGGGAGACTTCCAGATGACTAGGTGGGGGGCGGGAGAGTCTGGGTTTAGTTGAACATTAATCATTAATGAGCCAGGGTCCAGTCCTGAAATGGCCCCCATATTGCCTTCCCTTTATTCCTAGCACGTCTCCCCTTGCGTTCGTACAGTGCTATCTCCAAATGATATACAGACAGCAATCTACCCAGCCATTGCTGCCGAGACGGAGGTCGTACGTTCAACCATGCAGAAGATATACATATTCGATACACTGCCATGGCCACAAAGATAAATGCTCTATGAGATCCCCCTACTTCTCCGGCGACCCCTAAGACCATGGTTTCGGGGGTAAGAACCAAATCATATACCAAGACACCTTTCAGGACAGATTGAATACCATCTCTCAAAGCCGTTAGTTCCCCACATGTAGCCATCATATGTACAATGTCTGTTCCATACATCCCACATCTCGGGCAATTAATTCCTGATAAGCTCCCCCATTTGGCGAGATGAGCTGGTGTATGATACAAGTCGAACATGGTCTTATAATGCTGTGCTTGCAGCGAAGAGGAGAGTAAGATAGTATGTCCCAATTCTAATGACCTTATAAGGTTATTGCTCCCATCAGCTAGCTTTTCTCTACACCTCTCACTATACTTCTCTAAGTCGTCAGGCTGTTCTGCCAACAATAATGGATAAATCTACCTGATTGCTATGTTGGGGTTAGCCAAGATATCATTAAGCAGTTGATTACTTCCAAATCCCTACACACCACCTGTTTTTCTTGCCAGGAAGTCTCGTATCAGTAGATATTTGAAAAAGTCCCTTCGCTCTAAGCCATACTGCTCCTGTAGATCCCCAAACGCCTTAACCCCAAAATTGTCGAAAAGGTTCCCTAACCTCTCTATGCCTAGGGAGACCCAGTTTGCCATATAGCTATCCTTAAATATTTTGGGGAGCAATGGATTATTCTCAATTATGGTATAATAGTTATATCTGCCGAGTCCTTTCTTTTTTTGCCACAATCGCCAACATTTATAGGCCGCCTCTAGTACCTTATATCGAGTTTTCTTATAATATCCAGGTTCATGAAATGTTACCAAACACCCGTTGGTTGCTGTTCCTACCTGCAATTCGTAAATATTAGGGCAGTCCTCTACCGCGGTCCCTACTTTCTTAGAACCCCATAATGGGCGCATATACTGAAAAGCTGCTGCCATTTGGTATAATTTTATATCCGGTAAGGACCACCCCCCCCCCCCTTTCTTGCGGTAGAGACATAAATTTACTTGCTCTTCTACACTTGCTGTATGCCCAGATAAATCTCATAATCACTCTATCTATTTCCTTAAATCTAAGATTTGTAAAGCTCAATGGTACAGCACGAAACAAATACAACAGTTTAGGGAGGAAGATCATTTTCACCATATTGCACCTCCCCATTATAGTCATATGTAGATTATTCCATCTGCACATATCTTTTCTGGCTTTCGCGAGTATGGGATCCAAATTCAGATTAATAATCTCTACTACTTTTGATGTAATATTTATACCCAGATACACTGCGTGATCCACCCTCCGAATATCCTGGGTACTCGTATATTGATTAGTCAGTAGCTGCGTTTTAGCTCTATTTAACAGATATCCAGACAATCTTCCAAATTTCCTCGTCACCTCTTCAACCTCTCTCAACGCCGAATCAGGGGAGGGAGTTAGTATAGCTATGTCATCCACATATGCTAGGACTTTTGTATCCCATCCCTGCCTACGTATCGGTGGAATCCTGCTATTCTCTTCCAACTGTCTAAGCAGGGGATCTATATATAAAGCAAACAGGAGCGGAGAACATGGGCATCCCTGCCTAGTACTTCTCCTGACCTGGATACACTCGGATTGTCCTCCCATTAATTGTATTCTCACTGCCGGTGACCTATATAAAGCCCTTACTGCTTTAATGAATTTCTTCCCCAGTCCATAATACTCCATTACATACCACAGGTAATTCCAGTTCACCCGGTCAAACGCCTTCTCTGCATCTAATAATGCAACTGCCATAGGTTCCTCTGCCACTTCCGTAGCATCGAAGAGCGCAACAACTCTTCG
Source organism: Pleurodeles waltl (assembly GCF_031143425.1). Taxonomy (NCBI): domain Eukaryota; kingdom Metazoa; phylum Chordata; class Amphibia; order Caudata; family Salamandridae; genus Pleurodeles; species Pleurodeles waltl. The sequence continues at coordinate 435,416,342 of NC_090447.1, forward strand.
AATATGATTGGTGGTATCCCTACCCGGGACAAACCCATGTTGCCTAGGAGTTACTAACTTCTTAATCACCAAAGATAATCTAGCGGCCAATATTTTTGAGTATTTTTTAACATCACTGTTGATTAATGTGATCGGCCGATATGAAGCCGGATTTTGTGGGGCTTTCCCTTTCTTCAGGAACATCACTATGTTGGCCATATCCCATGATGGTGGGGTTTCCCCTCCATTCTGAACCTGAATGAATAGCTCTCACATCACCGGGAGCAGCAGTACTTTAAAAGTTTTATAAAACTCTAAGGGGATCGAATCAAGTCCTGCGGCATTCCCGGTAGCGAGTTCACTCAATACCTTGTCTATTTCCAGGGTGTCTATCTGATCTCCCATATATAGACGACCCCCCTCAGAAAGCCTATCAACCTTATTGGAGTATTAGAATTCCAGCATTTCTTTATCCGGGAATACGGATGTATCATTATATAGTTCCGTATAATATCTGTGAAACACCTTCCTGATTCCATCCACATCTGACACTATAAGTCCTTGCCAATTTCTAATCTCTCTAATGACCCCAGATGCTGTTTTCTGACTTGCCCTTATTGCTAGCAGGCGTCCGGATTTTTCTCCATACTCATACCCTTGTGAGCACTGCACCAGGTATTTCTCCGCTATTCTTTGTGCAATACCCTCGTTAATTGCTGCTTTAGCTATAGCGACTTCCTCCTGAGCCCTATTTATATCCACCCCTGTTTCTATAGCTATAATCAGTTGTCTTTCTGCTGCCCTCAGCTTCATATGTAAATCTTTTATTCTGCTTTGGGAGTTTTTCTGCCTTTTAAGACTGAAACTCAACGTTTCCCCTCGAATTCCTGCTTTTAGGGTATCCCAAACTATCTCTGCTGGAGCTGATCCCTGGTTAAACCCCAAGAATTCAACTATCCACTTTCTCATATACTCACAATATTCCGGGTCCTTAAGGAGCACTCTTTCAAATGTCCACCTCCTAACTTTCTGCTCAAGCCCATCCAATTCCAAATCGAATACTGAGGGGTTATGATCTGATATAACCCGCGGATACAATTCCATCCTTCCATTCTTTAATAATTCAGGAGATATAAAAAAATAATCGAGTCGTGCTAACTTCACGTGGGGGGCCGAGTAATAAGTATATTCAGGGTAAGGATTACATAATTTCACCCAAGCATCCACCAATCCTAATTCTTTCTGGATGCCGACCATTGCCTTATATACCCCCGGTTTACGCCCCTGGTACTTCTTGGTTGTGGATGCTAATATATCCTGCAGTCCCTCCCAAGAGCCATTAAAATTGAAATCACCACATAGAATATAGGGAGGGGTCCACCCCGTTAACTCAATGGCGAGGGTGTCCAATACTACTGGGTCATCCGTGACTACCCCATATACAGAACATAATGTAAAGCTACCATTCCCATAGCTGCATTCTGCAATCACCCATCTCCCGCCCCTGTCCGCCTTCTGTCTAATGAATTTTAATTTATTGGTCCGATCTAATATTGCCACCCTTTTAGTTCTGACCTCTGGTTCTGACCAAGCTATCACTCTCATACCGAGCGTCCCAAGAATTCCAAAGTTTTTACACTCCACATGTGTCTCTTGTAGGCAGTAGATATCTGCCTTAAAAGTTTTTAACTCTTCAACAACTCTCCTTCTTTTACGAGGGTCATTTAATCCACATATATTAATTGAGGCAATTCGAAGTCAAGTCATTTTCTATTCTTCTTCTAATTATTTTCTTTTCTCTTTCTCCCCCCCCATTTTCCTATCTAACTGCGCGATCTCTTGAATTCTCTTCTCATTTTGCTCCCCTATTCCTATTTTTCTGTTTCTCTTACTTCCCTTAATCCTTTCCTTTCCATTTTGTTTCCCCCACCTTTCTATCACCTTCCCCATATCCTACCCTTCTCCCCAATCCCTCTCCTACCCCCCTTCCCTTCCCCCATCCCCTTCCTCCGCCCCAGACCAATCCCCTCCAGCTCCCTCCCACCCTTCCCTCCTCCCTGGGACTGGCCCCTCATCCTGTTGAGCAATCAGACCGCCGATGGCCTGAATGTTGGTGTCGTGCAAGTGTGGGCCCACCCATCCCCTGAACTCCCTTGCCTTCTACATGTCTCTGCACTCTACTGCTTAACCCCGATCAGGTATTCTTTTGCTTTGATTTCTGAAGTGAATACTTTCACTTTCCCATTCATTACTGTTTTAAGTCGAGCAGGGGCCAACAGGTAGGCCTCCCCTCCTTTGTCTGAAAATGGTTTAATAAGCTGTCGGAGCCGCCATCTCCGCTCAATGGTGATGTGACAGAAATCGGGCCGAGTAAAGAAGGTGACCCCATCCACACTGCGTGGGGCGTTAGGGCGAGCTTTATCAAATATCTCCTGTCGTAGTAAATAATTTCCGAAGTAGACTAAAATAGCTCTAGGGTATTTAGACTCTGCACATTGGCCCCCCTCCCGCCGGGTTACCGGAAACCTGTGGACCGGCTGAAGTTCGTTCTCCCAATCCCAATTCCCCAGTTCCGGGAAAGCCCCGCGCAGGAGCTTGACCATGTAAGTCCGTATATTGCTTCCTTCCAGCCCTTCAGGTATACCCAGAAATCGTAGATTATTTCTTCTCTGTCGATTCTCAAATTCTTCCAGTTTCCACATTACATCTGTCATTTGGTCATCTCTTGTAGCGCTCTGTTCCTTAAGGGCATCGACATCCTCCTCGACTGCCCCTATCCTTTCTTCCATCGAGCATAACTTAGCTTCAATTTCTGTGCATGACTTTGCAACCTTGCAAACCGTTCCCTGCAGTCGCTTTGTAACGACTCTTGCGCGCCGGCTTTCAATCCTGGTCTCTGTTTGAAGCTCTTTAATTGAGCTATATATTGACTGCAGCATCCCAGCCTCGGTGCCCGTCACACACAAATTACTTGCAGGACCTCCTGTGCGTGCTTCCATATTGTTATTGACCGACCCCTGAATATTTGTGGTAGGAGTATCTGTTAGTCCGATACCAGAATAATCCCACTTTAAAGTCCTACCACCCGTAGACGTTGAGTTTTCAAAATCCTCCTGAGAACCGGGCCGTGATTTTACTGATTTCCGCTGTCGACGCAGCTGCCGCACTGTAGGTTCATTGCTTGATGATTTATTTCCAGCCTCAGAGGTCTCACTGCTGTCAGACTCACCGAAGCTCTGATCGCCGCTGCTAAGATCAGATTCTTTCTGTCAGAGAGTAAAATTTATCACTACTATCTTTACCCCAGTCCATGAATTTGGGGTCTTTTCCAGTTGCTTTATTCCACCCTTTAGGTTTTCCTGATATCTTGTGCAGGTCCTCACTATCTAATGCGGATCCTGTTGGACTCGCGGTTCCTTCCCTAAATTGATGCTCTGGTTGCTGTGCTTGAGGTTGTGCTTGAGGCTGCTTGTTCCCAGCGGGGGGGCTGAGCTCCTTCTCTCTTGTTACCCTATTACTGTCTTCGATCCCTAACGAGTCCTCGCTGCCTTGTGTGGCTTCAATAATGGGTTCATTATTTTCGATACACATCTTCTTGCTACTGGTAGAAAGGTCATAATAGTAGATTGACTTTTGCTTTTCCCCTTGACTTCCAGCGGGGGTAGCGCTATCGCTCATCTTGGCATCTTTCCCCGAACCAGGCATATTTTTCCCAGCTGATTTGCCTATTATTGACGTAAGGCGTTTGTTTGCGCCTACTAGATCTCCTTTATCTCTTCCAACACGTGTCGCTTTAACTCCTTCGATCTTGTCTCCAGGATTCCGAGTAGTTTTGGGTGGCATACTTGTTTTCAGAACATAGGGTAACACTTTCATAAATCCCACTATTCCAGCTACTGCCGCTAACACATCGGATATTGCCCGTTTGATCACACTCCTTACAGGCCGTAGGGGAGTATATAGGTACCTAGATAAATCAACTTGTGTATCCAACAGCATTAGGGCCTAAAGTCATTCGTTTCTCTTTTTATATTTTTAAAATGTTGCCAATCGCCCCTTTTTTTTTCAGCAGCAGTCTAGTAGCTCACTCTCTACTCCCACAGGTGCTAGGGCCCATATAGTAGCAACTGCTAACAGGTTCATCTATTGCGTAATAATGTCTCTTAGTTCAATTGCTGAGTATCTTGACCGCCCCCTTTTTTTTTTTCCTTTTTTTTTCCTCCCTCCCCTTTAAAGAAAATAAGCTGTATCAAACTGCTTGGATTTTCAATTATAGCATTATAATCTATACCAGTATTGAATATATTTTTTATGTTCTCTGTCCACCTTGTGCTTTGGAAAAAGAGCGAGTTGCTTGCAGTACATACCGTCAGTAAACTTTCATTGTCAACCTCCTAATGCCTGGTTGCTGCATAATACTCCGATGGTCAATTCAGAGTCAATGTCCCAGTCTCCTCACACCCTCTTCTCATCTGGGTGTGAGCAGGTACCGTGCCTCTAAAGCTCACTGCCCTCGCTGCATCTCTCCTTTTATTTCCTTTCCCAGCACAACCTCAAGCCTAAGAGGCCATCACAGCCCCAAACGTCGTGGAAATACGGCGCGCGATCGGGGGCTCCAAAGCGGCTCTCTGATTCACGCAGCGCTCGGCGTGTCTTTCATTCTACCGCCGCTGCCTTGGTTTCCCCTCTGCACGATCCTCGCTGGCAAGGTGGCGGCTACCGAGGGCTCCTACCCCCTCGTTTCCGCGATCGATGCAGCTCGGCCGCGAGCGTGGCGGCGACTGTGCTCTCAGGTTCCTGGTGGGCGGGGCTTGCGAGCCTCGCTGTTACACGATCGCCATGTTGCTCTCGACAACTTTCTGGCCTATTGTGTCTGATCAAAAAGTATTGTGTCATCTGCATACTGGAGGGACTGGACTCTAAGGCCGGCCATCCTCGGTGGAAATGCTTCTACTATTCAAGATGTTCCTTTAAATCTGCCACATAGAGGTTGAATAATATTGGAACCAGTATGCAGTATTGCTTTAGACCTTTGTTGGTAATGATTTTTGCAGTTGTGGGCCACCCAGATGACATAACAACATCCTTTGTTCATTTACAAATATCTACTTTTTCCATCTCGTTGGGTTATAAAATATTTAATCTCAACAATAAATTCTGAGTGAGTGAAATGTCCCATACGGAAATAGTTACTCCTACCAGCCCCTTCATCTGAATTCAACCCTAATACGTTTACAGATTTATGCAGATACTGTTTTCTTTTGTCTACCCTTTTCAGAAAGCCCTTTGAATGTTTTTTTTGTTATTGCCTCGATTAGATTAAGTCAAAGTCGGGAAACGATGCAGCTGAAAAACAAACTTACTCAACAAGAGGCTGAGCTAGACATGGTCAAAAGGCAACTAGGAACTGAGCGCTTTGAAAGGCAAGTGTATGTTTATTTATAATTATTTTTTTGCTTACAAAATAGGAATATCTCTAACGTGTGTGTTGTGGTTTAAATCATTTAAAACAATTAAATATGTGGTATTCTGTCATGTTTATTTACAATTAAAGTTCTCCAACATTTTTATCGCCTGCAGTCTTAGTTACTGTTAAACTGTGTACATTATGTGTAGATTTGTCTCTATGATGTGCCTCTCTGAATGCACTATACAAAACCTAAAAACCACTGGCTTTACCAGTACTTCGTTTCTGAAAGAAAAAAATACAAACTGTATATATTTGTGTGAGTATATGTCGTTTACAATTGTAACGAATATTTGCGGTTTCCAGTGCACTGCCTATGAAAACATGACAGGTTGGCAACCGTTTTTTTCTTTAAATGCAGGCGCATATAGAAAAGGGTTGTATGTTTTTTACGATTGGCACCACTAAAATCATTCAGTATCTACTTGGATTTTAAAAGCATGGTGTTATCTTTTAATACATTCCTGTTCCACTCCCACGAAAATGGGCAATTTTGAACGCATGAAGAGAGTTCTTGGAGAATGCATTGTGAATAAATGTGAGATTGTGGGTGTTCTACGCTCCATGCTCTGGTTTTATCGTACCGCTCTACACCTCCTTGCCAAATTGTGCCCTTCTGAGCTGTTGCGAAGAATAAAGGCACGATCAAAGGTATGTCCATCCTAGATGCTAAACTGGGTGAGTGGGGAAGAGCCTGTTAGGGAGTTGGATGAGATTGTGACAGCTAATGTAAATTATTCTCATAAGAGAACTAAAGCAATTGCTCATGTTTACAAAGGCTCACAAGATGTTTCATTTCAAGTTGGGCATGTGATATGCATTAAGAAGTCGTGTAATTCAGAAAAAGGTGAATGTAAACAGGGAGATCCTGTTATGACTAACAAAGTGTGTGGAAATTCTGTCAGAATAAATAGACGACATTGGGGGAATGCAGAGAGAGTAGTTAAGGTGAATCAGGGAGATGTTTCAGAGCTCGGTTGAACAAGGGGTGTTGCTGAATGCCAGGATTAGTGTGTGTTCCGTAAAAGCACAAGGTCATGTATCCTTCTGTTAAATTAAAAGTTTGTCATTAATTTTTTTTGTGGTTTCTTTCGATGGCTTTGAATGTATTTGTTAATGTTATTTTTCTATACCTTTAATGATAGAGGGCCCGATTACGACTCTGGCAGACGGAAAAGCCCGTCCACCGAAGTCCTGATGGGTAGGCTGCCACCAGTGCGGCTGCCTCCCCGCTGGCCCCATTACGAGTTTCCCGCTGCATCAGCGGGAAACGGCCTACAGCATTGTCGCCGGCTCGGCAATGCTGTACTGCATAAGATGCACCAGCACGCTTTGCAAAGTTCAACTTTGCGACAGGGCTTTCTGGGGGGGCCCTGCACTGCCCATGCCAAATGCAAGGGCCCCCCTGCACCACATCTCCACCAGCCGTTTCCTGGCGCTGCTACCGCCATGAAACCGCTGGCGGAGAAGAAGGGAGTCGTAATCCCCAGGGAAGCGCTGCTTGCAGCACTGCCCTGGCGGTCAGACCGCGGCACTACCGCCGCAGTCATGATAGCCGGACTGCTGCATTGGCGGCGGTCCAACTGCCACCGCGACCCAGGTGGCCTTAAGACTGCCAGGGTCGTAATAAGTGCTCTAGTGTTTTAACATGCTTTTATTTTTTTATTGATACTTAATTCTGTCTTTCCTTTTATATGGTTGGATTAGTATCATGCTACACCCTTAGTCATGTACTAGCATTAGTTTAGGTGGATGAAAAAGAGGTAATGTTATAATTTAATACTTTCCTGACCTGCTGTCACATGCTTGATGTAACATGGACAGAATGTGGGGTTTGGACAATAGATGTCAGCATGAGGTGGTAAGAACTGGAAGAGAGACGATGGTGGCAGCATATCAGTGACTCACTATCTCTTAAATTGAACGTATGTTTTCACTTGACTGCATCTGGATTTCTCTTCTGGGATACAACACTTAGGGCCATATGTACGAACACATTTTCCCATAGACATAGAATGGGTAAAACCCTTTGCTACATCTGGCCCTTGGTTATTTAATACTTGAGTAACAGATTACTAGTGTATAAACTATAACACTCATTCTGAACTATTGATTTCTAATATTTATTATTTGTATTAACTCTTAGTTACTAGATGGCTTTTCATAGGGCTTTAGGGGCAGGTGGTAGGAAAGAAACATCAGATAGTTAAAACACTGAGCAAAATCTTTAAAGCCTGACAGACCTAAAGCTAGCCAGCGCTAGAAGGCATGGGTTTTCAGGTCTTTCCATAATTTTCTGAACTCCATCTCAAAACAAAACAGGAAAAGGAAGAAGCCTTAAAAGTGAAGAAGCTTTACCTCAGCCTCTTTTATCTTGGATGCAGCAGAGAGAGAATGTGTTGGGACGCCCATAATAGGTGCCTGGTCAGGAGGTATTGTCTAAATATCTCAAAGAGTTATTCTGTACTTAGTGGAAGAGCATTTTTACTTATACGTGTTGGTTGGCTTTTTGTCAATGTAGGGAGGTCAGGGTTGGTATGATGTCGGCAAATCTACTGTGACAAAAAACAAAGCACCTTTAAAATCCACTTGTCATCTTTTCAGGGAGTCCCTTGTCCATTTCATTGCCGTAATCACAGTATGAAAGAACCCCAGCAAGGATAAGCATAATTAATTCTTAAATTTGCAGAAGGGGTTGGAAAACACATTGACTCATAGATCTAAATTAGAGCAAAGCCCAACATTTCTGAGATGTGATAGTTTTGGGGGATGGCCGAAAGTGAAGGTCTGCACCAAGGAAAACGTCTCAATATCTCCATAGCCAAGGAGCAGAGTCCGTTGTATCTCTGTTTTTAGGCTGAGTTAATTGAGCCATCTATTGTTGCACAATGGAGTGGAATTTCATGATGGCATCCTGATATTGACCTGAATATTTGCAACATCCATGTTATAGATAATATTGTTGCTGATAAGGACCAAAGTAATAGGTGCCATAAAGGCAATAGACAATAGCTAGCAAAAGAGAAGAACCTTAATGCACTCAAGTTACGTTTCAAATACTCAAGAGTAAAGGTCCAGGTTTTAACAGTTGGGTGCATTATGAAATGAATATTTTAAACCACTAGAGAGCAGTTCCATTTGGTGAATGCCAGACGAGATAGAAGAATTTCATGGTTCACTGTCAAATACAGCAAACACATCAAAGAGGATGAATTCATAATTGTGACCCTGGTTTCTCGCAGAGAGCCATGCTTCCCAAATGTTCAATAATATGGTTTTGGCACGTCCCTTGTTCTAAAGCCTGACTGAAAGTTACAAAAATATTATTAGATTCCATGTAGCTAGAGAATTTTGAAGTGAACACGGATTCGAGAATTATGACCAGTAGGCCAGAGATCAGCCTGAAGTTAAACAGGAAAGGTTGGTCAATGTTTTTTTTAATTAAGAAGATATGGGTTATGATGGCATGTTTGACATTTTGGATGACAATCCAAGATATCAGAGAGGTGTTAAAAGACCTAATGATTATTGCTGTAACTGCAGAAATGTTTTTGAGTTGCAAGGATAGTGTGGTTCAGCATTGACTCTCTTTTTGCTGGTCGTGTTGGTGGTTTCTTTGGTAATAGAATTAAAAATGTCTGGTGGGTCTGTTGAGGCATGACAGCATGGGCCTGAGAGTTGATATTTCATCACTGAAGATGAATATTAGATTGTCACAAAAGTCTTGAGGTTGTGGCACTCATGTTATGCTAATGAAAGCTGTGATTGTATTTTTTTAGAGGCCCGGAAGAGTTTTTTAGATGAATTGCTGGCGTCAGTGACTCTGGGTTGGGGATAAGTCCTTCTGCTTTAAAAATTACATCTTTGTGGATGGGGTGCTTTGAGGGGGGCATGGTTTGAGCACCGCACTGGATGGCAGCTCTCCAGTGAGCTCTGTGGAGCCACCACCACACCGGAGCCACTAACACCGGCGATGCTGCCGTTTGGAATGCGCTGATCAGCGGGCGAGCTGAAAAGGGTCTGTTGACGGTGCTGAACTGAACTGGGGGCCCAGGGTGCAACAGTTATCAAGGATTGTATCTCAATGCTCTGGAGACAGGCGGCGCCATCTTGTTTGTGTTTCCTTTTATGTTCCTGTTGTTTATTTACTCTTTTTCTCTTCACTTGTTTGCTTTCCCCTTTGCGCTATGGGGTTTTTCTTTTCAACTCTAGATGCTTTCTTTATATGGCCCTTTGCTGTGGGCAAGAATGACCCAGCTAATACTTGGACCTGTTATTGCCCTCTAGAATGTGTACCCGAAGATTGTTTCTCTCAAAGAAAAAGGCTTAAACCACCTACTAAAACATAAAAACATACTGGATTACTGCACTGATCTCAAAGGAGACATAATTTTTCTACAAGAAACCAAAATTGGTCACAAACATGGCCTGGCCTTTCCCTACATTCTGCCCTGATCTCTGATTTGGCTTGTTCCCAGGCTAGTTAAAAAAATTGCGTTATTACAGTCATCACAAAATGGTCCGGTCTTTCGATTATCTCGGTGGAACAGGACAACGAAGACAGGTGGGCTAGAGCCAGACTTTTACATGGTGACGGCAAGCTCTATGCTGTTAATATCTATGCTCCTAACAATGATATCCCCAGTTTTGGAATAATAACAACTCTAAACTTAACACTTTATCTCAGTCACTCAAGATTTATCTCACTCAATGAAAATTGTTGTAGGGGGTGCCTTCAATCTTCCCATGGACATATTCTTGATAGACATTCAGCTTTTCATTATAGGCCTCCAAGGGCTCATAAGGCAATGATCAATGTATGCACAACACATAACTTAATGTACATCTGGTGCTTACAGAACCCCACATGTAGTTATTTTATATGTTTTTCTTCTCCACATAATCCCTTCTCCAGGATTGATTACATTCTGCTTAGTACTAGTCTAGCTCAAGATAGTCTGGATTTCTCAATAGAAACCATCCTGGTATCTGATCAAGCTGCTATCACTGTATCCTTTACGCCCCCCTCCCCCCACCCTCCGTGCCCTCAGAGAACAGGGCATGTGGAGAATGAACAAAGAACTCCTAGAATCTGAAGAAGACAGACTATGGTTGGATAAGGACATCTCCTAATTTTTGAAGGAAATCTCTGGATCGGTTTCTTCTGCAGTAATTCTATGGGATACTCTGAAATGTGCTGTCAGGGGGTCCTGTATTAGTCAGATGGCCAAAAGTAATAAAGACATTAGGCTTCTTTGGCCTCTCTCGATAAGTTCATTAAGGACAAAACAACTCTTTATAGGTACTTCAGGGATTTCTATTTATTGGTGGATATTACATGGCTCAAGTATGAATACAACTCTCACTAGTACAAGAGCACTCTTAGAGGTACAAGTTAAAAAAAGCAAGAAACTCTTCCATTTAAACAAAGCTGGCAAGCCTTTAGCTGCATATCTTAAATTCAGACACAACAATTCAATCATAACGGTCCTTAAAGACTCTCAAGGTGTCACCAAGACTAAAACAGCAGAAATACTGGATATTTTTAAAAGTGTTATGCCTCTCTTTACATGCTGAAGATTGGAGCCATGGTAGACGCATGTGCGACCTTCCTTAATCGGATGACGAGAATAGCCCTCTTAATAAACCAATAGAAATGGTGGAAATCTTACAAGCACTTAAACTTTTTCCTGGTGGGGGGAAGGCCCCTGGGCCAGACAGCTTCCCGATTGAATTCTATAAGTCAATTTCTGATACAGTTCTGTCCCCTTTGGAGTCTCTACTGCATCACTTTGTCACGCCTGGTACTGTTTCGGGTATATCAACAGAAGCCTCTATAGTTCTAATCCATAAAGATCATCTTGAGCCTAAGAATTATAGACCTATTTCTCTCCTAAAGATTTATGCATACATTTTTGTGAAACGTCTGGAATCCCTGATTCCCAAAATAATCCATCAGTCACAATCCGAGTTTGTTAAGTGTAGACTGGCATAAGATAATACTTTTCTCTTTTGTCATGTAGTTAGGAAAAGCGGCCCTTGCTAGCTCCCCGGCCACCATTACAATAGCCCTGGATGCAAAAAAGGCTTTTGATAAGGTATACCGCCCTTCCTTAGGGCTGCCTTGGATCGCTATAACCTGGGTGCAATGTTCTGTTTGATGGGTATGTTCCTATACACAGATCCAGTAGCCAAGATAAGGATTAACAGGGCTCTCCCTTCTTCCTTTTCCTTACATCAAGGTACTTGTCAGGACTGTCCTTTATTTCCACTTCTATTTCTTTTGGCTTTAGATCTTCTGCTGTTGTCGATTAATGATTCTCCAGATATTAGTGGTGTCACTTTTGGCTCACATGCATTTAAAACAGCTGCCTATGCGGGTAATATCCTTATTTTGTCTGAAAACCCTGACATTACAATGCCCAAAGTTCTCTCTGTAATCCAATCTTTTGCAGAATTCTCAGGATACTCATTGAAAGGAGACAAGACAGAAGTTAGACCTCTCAGTGTTTACTGTCATTCTTCTTGTAATGGGCAACCAAGCCTTCAATGGCAACAGAAAATGATTATGTATCTTGGCATATGGTTCTCTAAGGACCTAGCAGAATCAATAACCAATAAAGAAGAGAAAATGTTAGATAACATCAAAGGCCAACTACCTTCTTGATCACCTAAATGTATATCTTGGTGGGGGAGAAAAGAGACTTTAAAAATGATGATGACGCACCTTGTGAACTTCTTGGCCATGACGCTCCCTGCTTCGTTGTCTCCTAATTCTTTCTCTACTTCAGATAAAAGAGCATCCACTATTTTGTGGTCTAATAAAAAGCCTAGGATGAGCCTTAAGAAACTTAGTCTTACGCTTTCAATGGGAGGATGTGACTTGCCTTGTAGCCCATGGAGTGTGTTGACTATATAGCTCAACTACCATGGTGGTCCTATGGCTTTTAATAGAGTGCCATCTCATGTCTCCATACTCTCTATTATCTTCTTTAACCTTGAACTTCTTGGCATTGCCTCACTCCTTTTGTATCTTTTACAACACGATTTGAGCTCTCAAACTTATGGACAAGTGTTTGTCTGCTAGTTTATCTAAAGCATCAACCCTCTCCTAATGGAATAACTCAAACACATCTACTGTGATTTCCGCCAATATAGGGCAGGTTTGGGCTGCGATGTGAATCAGCGTAGTTTCTGATTTGATGGGAGGTGACCGCCTTCTTTCATTTGCTCTCTTACAGGTTAAGTGCTCACTGTCTGATAACGACTTCAATAATCTTTTAAATATTAAAGCAAAAAATTAAAAACTTGGTGTGCTGCTACCTTCAAACTTTCTCATCCTTTATCCAACAACTGAGTTGAGGGGGGTCACGTAGCTTTGAAAATATATAAAACCTTGTGCTGTGCTCTGGTGTAGTGTTCTTCACCACTTCAGAAACTATGGTCAACACATCCAAGAGTCATGTTTTCCCCCCGTTCCTGACAATAGTTGGCCAAGCATTTCTTCTAACCTACTTAATAACAAGTTAATCGCATCCCTTGTTTGGACATGTTTCTACACTAAGCATTTCTCCACTGGACATCATCTCAAATGTTTGAGCCACATATACTTGAGTCTGATCTTTGCTGGTCCTGTAATGAAACCGCTGTAGGAGGCTGGCCTGGCTTGTAGTGGGTACCAGAGGTACTTACACCTTGTGCCAGGTCCAGTTATCCCTTATTAGTGTAGAAGAGGTGTTTCTAGCAGCTTAGACTGATAGAAGGGAGCTATGGCAAAGCAGCTTAGGCTGAACTAGGAGACATGTAAAGCTCCTACTATACCACTGGTGTCACAAGCACAATATCATAAGAAAACACAATACACAGAAGTACTAAAAATAAAGGTACTTTATTTTGATGACAATATGCCAAAAGTATCTCAGTGAGTACCCTCAGTATGAGGATAAGATATATACACAAGATATGTACACAAACCAAAATTATGCAGGTAATAGCAAGAAAAGTAATGCAAGCAGTGTAAAATTACAGTAGATTGCAATAGGAGCGCATAGGTATAGGGGCAACACAAACCATATACTCCAAAAGTGGAATGCGAACCACGAATGGACCCCAAACCTATGTGAGCTTGTAGAGGGTCGCTGGGACTGTAAGAAAACAGTGAGGGTTAGAAACATAGCCCACCCCAAGACCCTGAAAGGTAGGTGTAAAGTGCACCTACTGCCCCCAGAGAGCACAGAAGTCGTGATAGGGGGATTCTGCAGGAAGAACAAACACCAGCAATGCAATAACAGTGGATTTCCGGACCTGAGTACCTGTAAGACAAGGGGACCAAGTCCAATAGTCAAGACAGTGTCGAGAGTGGGCAGGAGCCCAGGAAATGCCAGCTGAGGGTGCAAGGAAGCTGCCACCTGTTGGAAGAAGCTTGGAGTTCTCCAAGAAAGAAGAGGACTAGGAACTTCACCTTTGGAGGATGGATGTCCCACGTCGCGATAAAGCTTGCAGGGGTGTTCCCATGCAGAAAGACCGCAAACAAGCCTTGCTAGCTGCGAGGGTCACAGTAGAGGTTTTTGGGTGCTGCTGTGGCCCAGGTGGGACCAGGATGTCGCCACTTGGAGGAGGAGACAGAGGGGGCGCCCAGCAAGTCGGGGAGCCCTCACAGAAGCAGGCAGCACCCGCAGAAGTACCTGAACAGGCACTTGGAAGGAAAGTGAACCGGAGTCCACCCGAAGTCACAAAAGGGAGTCCCACGACGCCGGAGGACAACTCAGAAGTTTGTGCACTGCAGGAAGGAGTGTTGGGGACCCAGGCTTGGCTGTGCACGAAGGAAATCCTGGAAGAGTGCACAGGAGCCGGAGCAGCTGCAAATCACGCGGTATCCAGCAATGCAGTCTAGCGTGGGGAGGCAAGGACTTACCTCCACCAAACTTGGACTGAAGAGTCGCTGGACTGTGGGAGTCACTTGGAAAGAGTTGCTGAGTTCCAGGGACCACGCTCGTCATGCTGAGAGGGGACCCAGAGGACCGGTGATGCAGTCTTTTGGTGCCTGCGGTTGCAGGGGGAAGATTCCGTCGACCCACTGGAGATTTCTTCAGAGCTCCTGGTGCAGAGAGGAGGCAGGCTATCCCCAGAGCATGCACCACCTGGAAACAGTTGAGAAAGCCGGCAGGATGAAGCGATAGAAGGTTGCTAGTAGTCGTCTTGCTACTTTGTTGCGGTTTTACAGGTGTCCTGAGCAGTCAGCGGTCGATCCTTTGGTAGAAGGTGAAGAGGGAGATGTAGAGGAACTCTGGTGAGCTCTTGCGTTCGTTATCTGAAGAATTCCCCAAAGCAGAGACCCTAAATAGCCAGAAAAGGAGGTTTGGCTACCAGGTTAGGAGGATTGGCTACCAAGAGAGGTAAGAGCCTATCAGAAGGAGCCTCTGACGTCACCTGCTGGCACTGGCCACTCAGAGCATTCCAGTGTGCCACAGACACCTCTGTTTCCAAGATGGCAGAGGTCTGGGACACACTGGAGGAGCTCTGGGCACCTCCCCTGGGAGGTGCAGGTCAGGGGAGTGGTCACTCCCCTTTCCTTTGTCCAGTTTCGCGCCAGAGCAGGGCTGGGGGATCCCTAAACCGGTGTAGACTGGCTTATGCAGAGATGGGCACCATCTGTGCCCATCAAAGCATTTCCAGAGGCTGGGGGAGGCTACTCCTCCCCAGCCCATCACACCTATTTCCACCCTCTCTGAGGAAATCCTTTGTTCTGCCTTCCTGGGCTGAGCCTGCCCAGACCCCAAGGGGGCAGAAACCTGTCTGAGGGGCTGGCAGCAGCAGCAGCTGCAGTGCAAACCCTGAAAAGGCAGTTTGGCAGTACCCGGGTTCTGTGCTAGAGACCCGGGGGATCATGGAATTGTCATTCCAATGCCAGAATGGCATTGGAGTGACAATTCCATGATCTTAGACATGTTACATGGCCATGTTCAGAGTTACCATTGTGACGCTATACATAGGGAGTGACCTATGTATAGTGCACGCGTGTAATGGTGTCCCCGCACTCACAAAGTCCGGGGAATTTGCCCTGAACGATGTGGGGGCGCCTTGGCTAGTGCCTGGGTGCCCACACACTAAGTAACTTTGCACCCAACCTTCACCAGGTGAAGGTTAGACATATAGGTGACTTATAAGTTACTTAAGTGCATGGTAAATGTCTGTGAAATAACGTGGACGTTATTTCACGCAGGCTGCAGTGGCAGACCTGTGTAAGAATTGTCAGAGCTCCCTATGGGTGGCAAAAGAAAAGCTGCAGCTCATAGGGATCTCCTGGAACCCCAATAGCCTGGGTACCTCAGTACCATATACTAGGGAATTATATGGGTGTACCAGTATGCCAATGTGAATTGGTAAATTTAGTCACTAGCCTGTTAGTGACAAATTTGGAAAGCAGAGAGAGCATAACCACTGAGGTTCTGGTTAGCAGAGCCTCAGTGAGACAGTTAGGCATCACACAGGGAACACATACATATAGGCCACAAACTTATGAGCACTGGGGTCCTGGCTAGCAGGATCCCAGTGACACATAACAACCACACTTATAACATAGGGTTTTCACTATGAGCACTGGGCCCTGGCTAGCAGGATCCCAGTGAGACAGTGAAAACACCCTGACATATACTCACAATCAGGCCAAAAGTGGGGGTAACAAGGCTAGAAAGAGGCTACTTTCTCACAACCGCTGGTACCACTGATCATATGTTTTTCACATGGAAACACCTCCGTACCTATTGGACGGAAATTCAAGATGGAATTACTACTATTTTCAAGGTATCCTTTCCCTACCTGTTCCTCTCATCATGTTGGGCCCTTATGTCTTGAACCCCTCTTTGGGGTTATCTAATAGGATATGGCTTTACTGGACCTTGTTTTGACTGTGCTGTCAAAGTTATCTTGTTAGAATGGAAAGCTTTGAACAACGTTTCTTTTCACACATGGTGGACATGGGTCACTTAGCTTAGGAGTACACGTAAAGGTTTATCATTCTTCCAAAGGACACCTGCCCCATCACAATCGCTCTGGCATACACTGGACACCTTCATGGCTGTAGCATATTGAACTCTTTACTACTACTACTACTACTACTACTACTCAGACATTTATTTTCTCCTGCAGGACGTGTTTAGCCTTAAAATGTGTTCTACACTCTCATGGCATGTACCTCCCCTCCATTCCTTCCTTTTCCCCCAATTTTCGTCCTTTTCTTTATCTTTTTCTTTTATCATTTCTATTATAGAGTATACCCTTGGGGCTACGAATCTTTGATCGCTACATGCCTCCTTTCGCGTTTCTGTGGCTAATCTATAGTATCAATATGACTTAATGGTGCTCCTCATTATTGTTTTACATTTGAATAACACTTCCTAATGTCTTGGACATATTGCTGTTTTTACGTTTTATTTTGGATTTTAGACACAACGATATCCTTTGGTCACATTTTTGCATATATATTAGACCTTATGATTTTGATATTTTCTAATATTTGTGGCTTACTCATATTTGTTTGGGCCCTCTGATACTCATTGTATGTGCAGTTCTTTATTGTTTTTGTTACTTCTTGTGTCTTCTGAAAACCAATAAAATATTTGGAACAAAAATTAATTGCATCTTTGAGAAGTGACATTTGTGCATGTAGAAAGATATATTTGAATATAAAAAAGTAGTTCTTCTTAACACCTCTCAAAAACTCTTCCTTTTCATTTTAATTACATTTTGGTATTTTTTTTTTTAGAGGTGGAGCGCTATCAAGAATGTTTGTTGCATTGTACCTTGGGGGTGGTTAGCTGTAATTTTTAAAACAGGTGATACCTCCCCAAGAGCGGTAGTGGTAGTTGCTAACATATGCTCTAGTGTGCAAGAGGCGTCATCTGAGTTGGGTAGGCCAGGAAACAAGAGGAGCCATAAGGAGATTTCATCCTGTGTGAAACTAGCAGGACAAGATTGAGGCCTGCATCGTGGGTTGGTAGTATTGATTAGTTGGAAAGAATTTTGGTTGTCTAAGGTTCTACAGTTCTTTGTACCAAAGCATTTTGGGATTCATCAACCCAGATGTTAAAGTCTTCTAGGGTAAAGGAATAGCTCGAGTGAATATCACAAATTGTGCCATGTGGGAGAGATGAGCTGAAAAACATTCAATTATTTTTTGAAGTCTGGTGTATGATAGTGCAGATTATTGAAGACACAAGGCATGTTATTGTTTTTATGGGCAGATATTTGAAGGATTTATAGTGTACCTCTTCAATTCATTGCAGATCGTGTTCCATTGGTGACCAGTTTCTCGACTCTTGAGGAGAATATTGTAGTCATCGAAAGGCTATGCAAAATGGCTGGTGCCGTAGAAACAATGAGCATTGTTTCTGTGAATAGCTGTTACTGATTAGTTATGAAAAGTTATTTTCCTTTAGTTAAACGAAAATCCATTTTGTTTCAGGGAGCGTGCAGTGAAAGAACTCCGGCGCCAGAATTTTTCAGTTCCATTCCAGTCAAGCTCATTAAATAAATCCCTGAGCCCTTCCAGCCGCTCGCCTGATCGTAGCCACCGTTTACAAGAAAGTCGCACAAGGTCTCCAGAGAGATCATCACTGGATAGGTGAGTATATATAACGATCCTGTTGGGCCATTGTTTAAGGACACAATGTCATGAAATACCCTTATGGCCTGATTACAAAGGGGCCAGTGTATTCTGATCTGTGTGTAAACCCCTTTTTGAGCATGAGTCGGAAAAACGAGCTGGGAGGTATTTAACTTATCTGATAATTATCAAATGCGTTAAATACCTTAACCTTCGTTACATTTCAGCAGATCAAACCTGCTGACATTTAACAGAGGAAATGTGTAAGGTGTTTACTGTACAATGCGGATTTTTGTATGTTAAACACCAAAATCAGCATGTTATTTTCTCAGAAATCGTAAAATGCACCATTGGTCGCACCCGATATCTAATATACCCTGGAATATCGTTATTTATGAGGGGGGGCGGGGGGGGAGGGGGGAAGCACATTGACTGGTAATCAGGCCCTGTGTGTTTATTTACATTAGGCTGAGTCCCCCAACCATCAGTTTCCAGTGCTAGAGATCAGTCTGTGGTACATTCTTAAGGAAATGCTGCCATTGAGTGAAAGATGTACTCAAGTCTCTTGTGGATCGGTATCACACTACTGGCGGAGGATCCAGTAACTCCACATCATCATTAAAAATACCTCCCAAAAACGAAAATCACATCTTATAGAGTATGCTAGTGGAACAAAAAAAATAATCTACTCCATCCCCTATCCTACGTTACCAACATTATACCAGTTATGCCATTTCCTTCAGTTTTTCATCCACTTATGCCCGATCACTGTGGGCTTGGAAATTCTGTTTTGTGCACAAGTGTCTGCTTTCGCCCAAGCAGGATTATGATGGAAATCATGGGTGCAAATTGCACAAATACACTCTCTGTACACGCAGGAATGGGTAATGGCATGCTCTCTGAGTGTGTTCCTCATTCCTGTATCATTGGGAACGAGTTGTGCACTCACTAATTTACAGCTCCCTTGCTCTATCATGAATGTGTTCAATTTGCACCACAACCTTTGACCATGATCGGGCCTTTAATATCCACTTATTCTCCCTATTTACAGCTTCAAACCATCATGCACATAAACCCACCTCAGTCATCTTTACTCATCTCCTCTCACATCATTAACCCCAACTCACCTCTCCTTCCATCCTTCACACCAACAACCAAATCCAACCTCTCCTCCTCCTACCGACTTCATCACTTACAGACCCTTTCTTCCTCTTCCATCCTTTCATCTTTGCATTCTTTTCATACGTCACCCTTTAATTCTGTCCTGGAATACATATACTCATTTCCAAATAGTAGTTCCCTACTTCCCTGTTATACTCACTGCTTGCCACATTCTTATGAAAAACAATGCTAACATTCTCTGACACACCTCCAATCCATCATCATCTGTAATACCATATTTTCCATCCCCTCAGTCCTCTCCTGCTCTCTCCGATCCCCCCATCATTTAGTCTTTCTCTTGGGAAAGGAATTACTCCTGTATGGTGTGCAGATGTGTTCCACCGCCTTGAGTGCCTGTGTGTATTTGGTATCCTGCTTTTTATTTTGATCTTAGCTTCACATTAATCTATTGTGTGCACAGATGCCAAGGTTTGTCCCTTGACATGAGTGATGTCCTGGACATGTCCTGTGACCTTAAAGGGCACACCAAGAGTGCACTAATTGTACTGGGAGCAGCCTACTGTCCCTGTCATGGGTTCAGCACATGTAACGGTTGTGGCAGCATACGCAGGTTTGTGATAGCTGTACCTTTTTAGTTTGAGCCTACCAGACAGTGCTAGTTGTTTAAATCAATCGTATTTGTGGAGTGCACAGTTGCCAGCTGGTGTCCCAGAGCTATAACACAACAGACCTGAATAGTGAAGAATTAATCCTCCTCACAAAGCCAGGTCTTTAGTTGTGATCTAAACAGGCTTTCCTTGCCAAGGCGACATAGCGCTACAGGGAGCTCGTTACAGGGCTTGGCAGCTAACACAGTAAAGGAGCAGCCCCCCTTGGTTGTCAAACGAAACCAGGGACATTTTTAAACAAGCATTTGCAATGCAATGGATCTCACATTTGCTTGAGTTAGAGCTATTAGCATTGTAAATTTCTAACTGGACTTTTCTTACCACTTAAATTTAAAATGAAAAGTAAAACAGTTGGCATAAGCGAGCTGATTCAAAGTGCCATGGCCGCCATGAGCATGAGCGCGAAGGAGGGACACAAAAAGAAAAATAAGTTTGTCTGCAGTCAAACGTATCAGCAGTCGTGCAATTATCCATGTACCAGGGGCAGTATGCAAGGCGGTAACTAAACTGCCCCAAGGAGGGACAAACACAAAGCATTTACCAATGATAATGGAGGATTTTTTAAAGGCAAGCCCATGAACGAGTGAAAGTTATGGACGTGCGGTAATTTGAAGGAAATAAATGCTGCCGTAAATTCACATTTAGCAAGCGTGAGCAACTGATGTTCATGTTTTGTTGAATTTAGTGCTTTTTCTTAGCACAGAATGCATTCTTGCGTCCATTTCGGATGTGAGATGGTATTTTGCCCTAAGGAAATAACTCTAAATTCAGAATCACTCTTCTTGCGCAATTCTGCTAATATCTTGCCCACCGTTACGTTATTTTGATGAGTAGAAGTGCACTTCACCTGGCTGCTGTGGTTAACTGATTAACACAGGACACAATTGTTGTTATTATTATTATCTTGATTTGTTGGTCACTGAATTTAGAAGTGGTCATCTCTTTCTGCTCTTGACTGGCAATGTTGTGTACTCTGGGCATCTTTCACGTATTTCTTGCAGGTGCCGGCTAGGTGTGCACACCTCGTTTGCAGCAGCTTCACTGCTCCGCGGACGCCCATGGGAATTACTGAAATCTATAGTTTGGAACACTTTTTTCAAATTTGAACCCTTTTGCGCATTTTGTAGAGCCTATCTTATACTGTTCTGATGCAAGTTTAAAATAATGACTTACATATTCCCAGTGCTTTCTGTCACAGACTGGGACCTAAACATTTTCAAGTAACTATTTTCCACTGCACCAACCAGAGTCAGTGTTTCTTTGGGTATAGACACAGACCTCCGTAGTGCATTAACTAATGAATAGTTCATAATGTACAATAGTGCATTTCCCACTGATTAATAACTTGCATTTATTTTTCTGTTAAGCGGTGTATTATTTTATATGTACTGAAAGTGGTAGACTGAAAAAGCTACAGAATAATTTGGTTTTTTTAGTCATGCTTTTGACGCCTCCCCTACACTCACTCACCAAACGCACTTTGTAGAGAGAGTGCCGGACCTTCAGACTAAGAAATGCTCTTAATGAATGGGTGTGATCCTGTATTACTGGCAGGGTCACTTGAATTATGTGATTGTGCGGCTGCGGTGATTGTCGCATAATTATAGATTTGCCATATTTGCCACATAATCCATCACATGCCACACAATCTGCAGATTTTTCACACAAAAAAAGTGTTTTTAGTTCAAACTGTTCAAAAGTTACTAAAAACACAGCAACACGTGATGCCGCGCAGTGAAAGGCTGTTTGTGAAGCTGGACTTGTCACCTTGTTGTTTCTTTTTGCTATATGTGGGTACCAAAATGGTACTAATCAGGTGCAACCAATGTCCAGACAGTGTTACAAAGTTTTAAAATTATGAAGTAACACTATTACAAAATGAGCCGTATTATGTTCATAATTTGTGTTTTGTTGCTGCATAATTTACTCAACCCTGCCACAGCACGTGGCAGACTCATCTGTCTGCCATGTGGAAAGAACCAAGGCAGAAAAACACCATTACTGGAACCTCAAAACAGGAAGCTCTTCTCGGCAGGTTTGATTTTAGCACCATTTTTGCAAGACCCACATCTTAGTTTTGAAAACACTAAGCAAAAATAGATATTTTCTGAAAATGGGGTCTGGTACACGTATAAACAAATGTTATAAAGAGCTCTAAGGCATGTATATTTTATAAGTAATTTGAAATGTAGTAATCCTTGAAGCAGAAAATAGGGTGGATTTATCAAAAACACGAAAGTGTGGTGTGTCACAAAACAGCACACAACTTTCTTTTTTTCTACACTTTTTTTTTCTTGCGGGCCATAAGAAATTCAGTGGTGGCTTCTGATTACAGTAAGTTCATTCTGAAGGTAAGGTGGAGTTAGTGAGGGAGCTCGGCTGGTTGAAGGGGTCTGTGCTTTCATTACCTCAGAGGGTGTGCATATTAATTACAACACAAGTGATATTTACTGTACCTCAGGAACATACGACAGAGTTAAGTTACCGGCAGCACTGGCTAATAAATTCTGTATGGTAATAAGGCAAAAGAACCATAAAAAATGGAGTGAAATAAAATTATTGATAAAGTATATTGATACCAACAAAAGAGACCGTCTTCCCTTTATCAAACAAAAAAGCAAACTACAGAAAGGTTAACAGAGACGCAGATTGGCATTATGCTGGTCACCTAACTAGGTCCCGGAGAGTACAGCCACGCGAGAAAGCAGCAAACAAATACGATGTTTTAATAAATCGGCAGAAAGGCAACCTGTCGGCCGTGGGAGCCCGGGTCACTGTGGGCAGGAAGATACCGCAGCGCCTTTTGCACGTCTGCACAACAGAGTGTGCAATCCAGCTGCCAGATACCCGACGCCTGAGGAGAAGGCGGATCTGCTACACATGATGAAGTGGAGCTTGCACAACACACGACAAAAATAATAAAAAAAGTCAGTTAACGTCTCTTGTAGTGACATTCTACTCAACTTTTGCTTATTTTTTCAAGAATTTTTCAGCATTTTCCCTAGTCAGAAATATTTGCACCGAGGTGACGGTATCATTGAGGCCCCCAGGAGCATTGTACAGTATCCACATCTGCTACTGATGTCCAACTGGAAAAAAACAGGGATGTAGGAGAATCCTATCACAATGACTATAATCTCCCTGCTAATAATTATATGTCTGGCATGAGGCGAGCTCACTGAAAACATTTCGCATATTTTGTAATCAATAACATTGTTCACTTTTTTTCCTCTGCAAGACTGGACGCTCAAACCAGCCTAGGAATGCGACATCGAGGGTAAAGCCCGTGTTTAAACATTGATGCTTTCAAAATAAGAGCTTTCAATGTTTGCATAGTTGCACCTGGAGTATTTATACTCGCAAAATAAATAATTCTACCTCACGGTAGATGATTTGGATACGGTCACATTGTCGGTCGGTCTCGTCCCATTCCTGATGGGCGTCCACCGGCGCCATGTGAATATGAAATATCTCAGTAAAAAAACCACAGTTTCGGCTGTGTCACTAAGCAGCTGAACTCATGTCCATTTTCAGTGAGCAAATAGGGATAATGGCAGAAAACACACTTCTTTGAAGAAGATCCTCGAACACAACCCGATCTCCTGGTTCCTTTAATTGTGCAAAATGTTTTTGTTTTTTTTTCAACAGGCAAATGTTGGGCTTGCGTTTTGCTTCAAGGGAACGTCTTGTTTTCTTAAAATGGGATCCAACATATTTTATGCAGGGTCGTAAGAGAACCCCTGGCGATGTGACATAAATGAAAAAAACCGAAGATATTTATCCACTGGGAAGGAAGCGACTGAAGTCTACCTAGTTGAATATAGACTCCATCGTACTGTTTGTGTTACTAATCAGAGGCAGTACAACCTTTTCAGGTCTGGCCATTCAATAAAACAAGTTAATTGTCATCTTCTACCAACAGCGCCCACCAGCAACAAAAATGTTTTTAATACGAAATATGTTGTGTGGGCAGCGCTGGTCTCGCAGCCCCAGATTGTGGTAAGAAAGGCACGTTAAACAATAAAGGGGGCGATTTTAAAGGGGATGGCAGGGCGATGCAGTGCGGCACGAGACTACTCGTGACAACAACAAACAGGGAAAAAAGTAGTCCACGAGCCGGATGGAAAACAGCGAGCCTCGCATGTTTTCTGAACTTGGTCGATGCACTTGAGGAGGGCTCACCACTGGAAAAGGCATGACGTATGCATGCCTTCCACTAATGAAATCAAGCAGATTCTAAGAGGCAAGCCCACAAGTCAATGAAAGACACTGACGTGACGTGGACAGGGCTCCGAGCCCTTTTTTATTCCTAAAGAGTCTCGCTTAGCGAAACGCATGCGCAAGCGCATGCGACGCAGGCTCGACCCTAAAAAGAGCATGTTCTAAACGCAAAGTGATGCCTGGCAGATAATGATTGAGTCTGATGCACAGATATCTGGGAGCAAAATAATAAAAGGCCCGAAATGCAAAACCTTTGGTTTGTGGATGATGCATTTATTGACGGGAAGCCAGGGGAGTCCTTTCATATGTAACTGGCCCAAATGAGATTTGGGCAATCCCAGAATCAACCTGGCTGCTACATTTTATACAGTCTGTAACCGATTAAGAAGATAAGCAGGGAGACCCAGATAGAGAGCATTTGCGTAGTCTAATCTTGCATATATATAACAGCATGGACAATGGTTTTCCGAGCATCTAAGGGAACATATCTCAGTGTCTTTTCTAATGCCCTTAGTATGGCAAAACAAGCCCCTGCTACGGCAGAAATCTGATGGCTGAAGGAAAGAGTATTATCAAGTTTAACGGCTAATTTCTCGTGACCACCGTGGGTGGTGGAGAGGGTCCTAGTTCATCTGGCCACCAGTCATTGGGCCTAGAAGAGAGAGAGACACCAATGAGTAAGATCTCAATTTTGGAAGTGCTAAACTTTAGGCAATTCTTGTTTATCTGGTTGACCACCTCTAACAGGCATTGCTTGAACCGAACTGGCTCATCTAGAGCTTGCTTACCAGAAGATAAGACAAGCTGAGTATCATCAGCATAGGATATTGCTTTAATACCATATTTTTCCACAATAAATGCTAGAGGTGTCATGTACACATTGAATAATGTAGGGCTCAGTGAAGAACACTGAGGGACACCATACTTAATTGCTTTAGGCCCTGAAAGAAATGGCTTCAAATACACTGCTTGTTCTTTATAAGATACAAATGATTGGCTCTAGCTCAGGGCTGACCCACCAATCACCAGATATGCCAATCTGCATAGTAATAGTTGGTGGGAGATGGTGTCAAATGCAACCAACAAGTCCAGCACGGTGAGGTGGGAGGCCTTCTGACCTTCATCGAGATGGAATATTGTCTCCTCAGCTATCTCCAAAAAAGCCATTTGTGTACTATGTTTGGAGCGGAAATCTGACTGTGAGGGATTTAATAAATTATTTCTGTCCAGATAAGCGCTTAATTGGTGATTGACCAATTTTTCCAAGACGTTTGCTGCTGCCAGGAGTCATGAAATGGGGCTAAAATCTTCCAGTTTAGCTGGATCTGCGGCTCTTTTTTCAATAAAGAGTTATCCACTGCCTGGCTAAAAGACATTGCCACTGCTAGTTAATGGCTCTGCTTTGACCGCTTTTAAATGCAGTGATAATCAGGGCTTGCTCAATGGGCAAACGAGGATGGCATTTTATGACTAGTGCTTCAAGAATGGGAGTCAATGTACACCGCTGCCACCTGCTGTCCTGGTAAGCCCGTGCAGCTCAATAGGTTAATGCAACTTCCTCAAAATGTTGTCTGTAACTAGAACCCAGTTGTTCAAATCCTAATCCTTCAGAGGTCGATAAAGTAAGATGTATTGTGAGACTGGGGCAGATTCTCTCACTTTAAGCTTGCATGCCTAAAGAGAGTTATGTTTTGCAGTAAAGTCAGACATCAGAGTCATCTGTTTCTTAAGGGATGGCAGGACTGGAGCAGCCACATAACTCATGTTGGTGGGGTTGAAGACAAGTGAGTCACATAAATTTCACTGAACCTAAAACAAATATTTTCCTTCATTTAGGACATATGCATCAACCAGTGGTGGTGCGAGGGTCCTGGGCTTACCCCCAGTTCTCATTTAGGGGCTTGAGGGGTCACTGGTATTAAGAAAAGGTCTGTAGACATTAACATTGTTTAACATTGACATTTATGAAAAATAAAAGGAAATAAAATGGATGACCAGTGGAAAAACACACACTGGGCAAGAGAGCAGTACTTTGGCCATGCTACGGGGGAGAGACAAACACATGAAGAGGAAGTGAAGCTGGCATACGCTGACTAAAGAGAAGCAAGGAAATGAGAGTGATGGTGAAGCCAACCAATGGTAAGCAATTGGCGGGCTCTAAGTATTTGTGAGTAAACAAAACGTCTCACAATCAACAATGCATGCTCTGTCTCAGGCAAGACCTAAAAAGCAGTGCCCACATCATTTTGTAGGAGTGCATTTGTAATGCCATACTGTACAGCAACTTGATAATGCTGCACAGCAGCTAAGCCAAAAGGTTACAAAGGTGAGACCTATTGGTTTTGCCAGTGCATGTTATCTGTGTCACTGGAGTGGAGGCCTACTGACTAACTTGCGTAAAGTTCTGCTTCTTAACACTAACATCCCAAGTGCATGTGTTTGTGTGTAGCCTGTGTGCTACATGAATTGGGTGCATGAGTGAATTAGAGTAATGGAGGCCTGTGGAATCTATTTTGGATACCGCAAGACTGGCACTAAGTAAAAGATAGAACCAAGGTTGTTTTCTCAGACACTGGAAGTACATTGTTGACATTCCTAATGCTGGAGGGAGGGGACCTAAATGATGAAGTGGGGGAAAATGAGACAATGATTCTTTAGGAATTCGATTAGGTCTTTTGTTGAGAGAAGCTGCTAATCAGTCTTCCTAAAGAACTGCCATTTGATAGATGGCAAGGTGAAGAATGTGACTACAGTCTCTGACGTTCAGGTTGAAAGGGACCCCTTAGGTAAGGCCAGTCTTTCGTCTTTCCTTTCATCACTCTTCATTGTGGCTGATGACAGCCAGGTGCAGAAAGCTCACACCTCTTTTATGACTATTTTGTGGGTGCCCCCGGCTGGGACTACAATGCAGTGAAGACCATCACTATACGCAAAGGTTGCGTTTTGAGAGCAGCCTGAAAAGGACGCTTTAAGGAGAACCAATCCAAACCAGTTCTGGAAGTGCACACAGTGGATCCATATCTGCTGTCTCCTTTGACTGTATAAATGAGGGACCCATTGACCCACTTGTTGTTCCAGTTCCAAGTTCTTTAAGACCAAGGAAGGAATTACTCCACAGAGTACTCAGAGGCCTGCTGTGCAACCAGAGCTGGTGTTTGCCAGCTTTCTAAAGGTGAGATGATACCACCTGAGCTACATCACCTGCTTGCTTCAAGAGCTAACTACCTGTCCTGGAGTGCCTAGAAGCCATCTTGCCTGCTGAAGGTGAGAAGGGGCCTGCCATTTATGCAGGGGGAGTGACTGTCCAGGAGGATCAAGGTGCAGCATGACCCAGAAATTCTCTTGTAGGGTTCTTTCCTATCACTAAACCTCTATCTAAGCAGAGACTCCTTAGGCTCTTGAAATTTAAATTGTCATAGGTTGTATTGACCATTTTAAGAGCAGACTCTACAGCAGACATGAAAAAAGAAGGTTTAGAGACAGTGAGAAGAAAAAAAGTTTCAAAACTTTTTAAAGAACAGAGAAAAAAACGTTTTCAAACATTTTGGAAACTTTTAGAAGTTTTGGAGTACTTTTCAGCACTTAGTAGAAAGTGTTAGAGGAGAAAAGCAAAACGTTTTGGTTTGGTGTACATACACTGAACTTGTTTTGTATATTCTCTTATGAAAAGTACACAATGATAAAGTGGTAAGTAGTTACAAGTACTTATCCCACCGCTGCACAACCAATATAGGAGGCTGGCCTGGCTTGTAGTGGGTACCAGAGGTACTTACACCTTGTACCAGGTCCAGTTATCCCTTATTAGTGTAGAAGAGGTGTTTCTAGCAGCTTAGACTGATAGAAGGGAGCTATGGCAAAGCAGCTTAGGCTGAACTAGGAGACATGTAAAGCTCCTACTATACCACTGGTGTCATATGCACAATATCATAAGAAAACACAATACACAGATATACTAAAAATAAAGGTACTTTATTTTTATGACAATATGGCAAAAGTATCTCAGTGAGTACCCTCAGTATGAGGATGAGAAATATACACAAGATATATGTACACAAACCAAAATTATGGAGATAATAGCACAAGGAAGTAATGCAAGCAATGTAAAGTTACAGTAGATTACAATAGGAGCACATAGGTATAGGGGCAACACAAACCATATACTCCAAAAGTGGAATGGGAACCACGAATAGACCCCAACCCTATGTGAGCTTGTAGAGGGTCGCTGGGACTGTAAGAAAACAGCGAGGGTTAGAAAAATAGCCCACCCCAAGACCCTGAAAGGTAGGTGTAAAGTGCACCTACAACCCCCAGAGAGCACAGAAGTCATGATAGGGGGATTCTGCAAGGAAAACCAACACCAGCAATGCAACAACAGTGGATTTCCGGACCTGAGTACCTGTAAGACAAGGGGACCAAGTCCAAGAGTCGCGACAGTGTCGAGAGTGGGCAGGAGCCCAGGAAATGCCAGCTGAGGGTGCAAGGAAGCTGCCACCGGATGGAAGAAGCTTGGTGTTTTGCAAGAACGAAGAGGACTAGGAACTTCCCCTTTGGAGGATGGATGTCCCACGTTGTGAAGAAGCTTGCAGAGGTGTTCCCACGCAGAAATATCACAAACAAGCCTTGCTAGCTGCAAGGGTCGCGGATAGGGTTTTTGGATGCTGCGGTGGCCCAGGAGGGACCAGGATGTCGCCACTTGGATGAGGACACAGAGTGGGTGCCCAGCAAGTCAGGGAGACCTCACAGAAGCAGGCAGCACCAGCAGAAGTACCTGAACAGGCACTTAGAAGAAAAGTGAACTGGAGTCCACCCAAAGTCACAAAAGGGAGTCCCACGACGCCGGAGGACAACTCAGAAGGTTGTGCACTGCAGGTTAGAGTGTCGGGGACCCAGGCTTGGCTGTGCATGAAGGAAATCCTGGAAGAGTGCACAGGAGCCGGAGCAGCTGCAAATCACGCGGTACCCAGCAATGCAGTCTAGCGTAGGGAGGCAAGCACTTACCTCCACCAAACTTGGACTGAAGAGTCACTGGATTGTGGGAGTCACTTGGACAGAGTTGCTGAGTTCCAGGGACCATGCTCGTCGTGCTGAGAGGGGACCCAGAGGACCGGTGATGCAGTCTTTTGTTGCCTGCGGTTGTAGGGGGAAGATTCCGTCGACCCACTGGAGATTTCTTCAGAGCTCCTGGTGCAGGGAGGAGGCAGGCTACCCCCAGAGCATGCACCACCTGGAAACAGTCTAGAAAGCCGGCAGGATGAAGCGATACAAGGTTGCTAGTAGTCGTCTTGCTACTTTGTTGCGGTTTTGCAGGCGTCCTGAGCAGTCAGCGGTCGATCCTTTGGCAGAAGGTGAAGAGGGAGATGCAGAGGAACTCTGGTGAGCTCTTGCATTCGTTATCTGAAGAATTCCCCAAAGCAGAGACCCTAAATAGCCAGAAAAGGAGGTTTGGCTACCTAGGAATGAGGATTGGCTACCAAGAGAGGTAAGAGCCTATCAGAAGGAGCCTCTGACGTCACCTGCTGGCACTGGCCACTCAGAGCAATCCAGTGTGCCATAGACACCTCTGTTTCCAAGATGGCAGAGGTCTGGGACACACTGGAGGAGCTCTGGGCACCTCCCCTGGAAGGTGCAGGTCAGGGGAGTGGTCACTCCCCTTTCCTTTGTCCAGTTTCGCGCCAGAGCAGGGCTGGGGGATCCCTAAACCGGTGTAGACTGGCTTATGCAGAGATGGGCACCATCTGTGCCCATCAAAGCATTTCCAGAGGCTGGGGGAGGCTACTCCTCCCCAGCCTTCACACCTATTTCCAAAGGGAGAGGGTGTTACACCCTCTCTCAGAGGAAATCCTTTGTTCTGCCTTCCTGGGCCAGGGCTGCCTGGACCCCAGGAGGGCAGAAACCTGTCTGAGGGGTTGGCAGCAGTTGCAGTGGAGTTCCCGGAAAGGCAGTTTGGCAGTACCCAGGTTCTGTGATAGAGACCCGGGGGATCATGGAATTGTCCCCCCAATGCCAGAATGGCATTGGGGTGACAATTCCATGATCTTGGCCATGTTACATGGCCATGTTCGGAGTTACCATTGTGACGCTATACATAGGTAGTGACCTATGTATAGTGCACGCGTGTAATGGTGTCCCCGCACTCACAAAGTCTGGGGAATTTGCCCTGAACGATGTGGGGGCACCTTGGCTAGTGCCAGGGTGCCCACACACCAAGTAGCTTTGCACCCAACCTTCACCAGGTGAAGGTTAGACAAATAGGTGACTTATAAGTTACTTAAGTGCAGTGGTAAATGGCTGTGAAATAACGTGGACGTTATTTCACTCAGGCTGCACTGGCAGGCCTGTGTAAGAATTGTCAGATCTCCCTATGGGTGGCAAAAGAAATGCTGCAGCCCATAGGGATCTCCTGGAACCCCAATACCCTGAGTACCTCAGTACCATATACTAGGGAATTATATGGGTGTACCAGTATGCCAATGTGAATTGGTGAAATTGGTCACTAGCCTGTTAGTGACAATTTGGAAAGCAGAGAGAGCATAACCACTGAGGTTCTGGTTAGCAGAGCCTCAGTGAGACAGTTAGGCATCACACAGGGAACACATACAGGGCACATACTTATGAGCACTGGGGCCCTGTCTGGCAGGGTCCCAGTGACACATAGACTAAAACAACATATATACAGTGAAATATGGGGGTAACATGCCAGGCAAGATGGTACTTTCCTACACTGTCCAGAAACAAATCCCCACTTTTTAAGACACATGCATCATGCCACTGACGGAGGTGCTGAGCGCAGCCGTCATGTGTGAGTGGGAAGGCCTAGCAAAGGTAATGCAAGAGCACAGGGTTTCTTCCGTGTCAGTGAGTTTACAGGTTCTAGCAAGGCAAGAGAAAGCTGTGCAGGATAACCCCAGATGGTGTTCTGTAGAATGCTCAGTAGGAAACAATGAGTAGTGCGGTAAGCCCTCCTTAAAGTCTTTACGGATAAACCCCATTTCATGCAGGGGGCGGGCAGACCGCCAGTGAGCAACCCATTGGACCTGTGCAGCTAAATAATATTGTTCTAAGTCCGGAAGGCCTAATCCACTCACAGTTATGGGTAGCTTTATAGTTGAAAGAGCTACCCAACGGCACCCCAGCAACCAAATCTGATGTGTGGCGTGTCTGAAAAAGGAATGAGGGCTGAGCAGTCGAAGGTTTGCAAAATAATACAATAATTGGGGTAGCATATCTTCTTCTCTAGTGCCACATGGCCCACTACAGAAAGCAGAAGAGAAGACCAAGAGCAAACTGGGCTCGGAGGGACCGTGTCGCTCTGCTGAGATTTCCATCCTGCAAATCAGTAGGGGAAATGGTAGATATTAATACCTAGTTATCAATGGGTAACTGGTTCCCAGTTCAATCTGAGCTCTAATTTTATACAAAGGGGAAAACAGTACCATATGTTAAAGAAATACTAATTACATTTTAAAATCTTTCTCATTTTCTAAAATTTTGTTAGTGCAATTTAGATCCCAAATATTTTAAAGATTTTGGCCCTCATTCTGACCTTGGCGGGCGGCGGAGGCCGCCCGCCAAAGTCCCACCGTCAGGTTACCGTTCCGCGGTCGAAAGACCGCGGCGGTAATTCTGACTTTCCCGCTGGGCTGGCGGGCGGTCTCCTTCAGACCGCCAGCCAGCCCAGCGGGAAAGAGGCTTCCACGATGAAGCCGGCTCGGAATCGAGCCGGCGGAGTGGAAGCTGTGCGACGGGTGCAGTTGCACCCGTCGCGTATTTCACTGTCTGCGCAGCAGACAGTGAAATACATTTAGGGGCCCTCTTACGGGGGCCCCTGCAATGCCCATGCCAGTGGCATGGGCACTGCAGGGGCCCCCAGGGGCCCCGCGACCCCCCCTACCGCCATCCGGATCTCGGCGGTCCGACCGCCGGGATCTGGATGGCGGTAGGGGGGGTCAGAATCCCCGCGGCGGTGCAGCAAGCTGCGCCGCCGCGGAGGATTCAATGGGGCCGCGGTACACTGGCGGGACCCCGCCAGTGGTGCCGGTCCGACCGCGGCTTTACCGCCGCGGTCGGAATCCCCATTGAAGCACCGCCGGCTTGTCGGCGGTGCTCCCGCGGTCCTCCGCCCTGGCGGTCAAAGACCGCCAGGGTCAGAATGAGGGCCTTTATGTGTACTTTGACACTGAGGGATAAGCCAGATCACTGGTTTGGCTTTTGCTCAACTGCAAAACCATTTTAAGACATAGACAGAGTGGGCAATTGCGTTGCACGACATCGCAAGGGGTCTGGCCCCTGCTTACCCTCTACAAGCATGATCAGCAGACCATTGCATCAGAAGAGTTTGACGGGGTGGGTGAGTGCTCATTGTTCAACCACTTGACAGTGCCTCTTCTCATTCCCTCCTGTCTGCAGAGACAACTCTCCAGGTACACAATACCTTCCAATACTCTTGGTGGACCTATCTTGTCTGATATTAGGAATTGTCCTGCCTTGTTCTTTTCTTCCTTATTTATTCAGTTCTTAGCAACAACCCTTTGAATCAGTTGCTGTGGGTCTCCCATCTAATCTCGTTTTCATCCTCCTCCTTTAATATTTTTGACTGGTAGTCCAGGCTCCCAGCTCTGAGATAAATGTAGAGACCCGGACATACACTGTAGTGCTGCAAGACTCCAGACAAGTTGTGGGTACCTCACATCCAGACATTAGGTGTGAGACTGTCGCCCACACCATCTGTTCTGCTTCATTATTATTTTTTTAGGTTGAAAGTTCATTGGAGGTTGAGGTAAGCCAGATGTTTTTGTTCAACTTGTTTAAACTAGCATGAAGTTGCTTAACCTAATGTTTCCCAAATTGTTTGCCATGAGTTTTAATATGTTTAGCAACATAATCAAAATGTTGCTTTTAATTTCTCTCCAAGAAAGATTGGGTAGATTTGGGTATGGGTGATGGCCCTGATACAGTGCAGAAGGGCATTTGTTTACTATAGAACAAGGACGTGATATGACACCTGAATGTAGCACACAGGGAGGCAATCACAAAAAACCACAGTGAATAAATAGTGCTATATAAAAAAGAGTAAATGCACTGATAACGTAATGGGGTGTGGCCTCTTTTGGATGTATCTGTAAAACTGGCGTTTGTTGTTAAATTTCGGTCCTGAATTTTGACCCTTTATCCTGATTTTTTCTCCTGAATATTTTACAGTCCTGGCCGGAATTTGACTCCATGTTACGTGGTCACCCTAATTAGACCTGCATGGCATAATATTGCACATTTGTAAATCCTGGACGGGTGAAGAGAGTGTGTATTCTAGGATGGTGATGCTGTGCAATGGTTTTGAACTCACATAAACTCAAGAGTTTGT
The DNA here is from genome assembly GCF_031143425.1 of Pleurodeles waltl. Taxonomy (NCBI): domain Eukaryota; kingdom Metazoa; phylum Chordata; class Amphibia; order Caudata; family Salamandridae; genus Pleurodeles; species Pleurodeles waltl. The sequence continues at coordinate 435,449,761 of NC_090447.1, forward strand.
GGCTATTCACAAATTTCACCACCATTCATTCCAAGGCTAGAGGTTTCCTTTCCAGGATCAGAATAGGCAATGAACACCCACCATAATAATGGCGGTGTATAAGAATAGCTTTCAATTTTTTTCCTGTGAAGGGAAAAAAATACAGTTCTACGAAAGAAAATATTCCCCTACGGAGAAAAAAAAAGTACGTTTGTAAAAAAGCAAGTGCATTTTTTCATCAACAGTAAGCCCTATATAAATGTGCACAGGTGGAAAGCCCATTGTAGGAAATCAAATAGGTATTCACAAATATTTTCCAGTATTGCTCGTAGAAACCAACAATGCTATGAGGTGGAATACATCTGAAGCAGCACCTTGTTAGTGAAATCCCCTAGCACTATATAGAGAAAAAGTTCTATTCTGCAATACTTTTCCATGCTAGAACACTGAACTTTCAAACTTTGTCATTGAAAGACTGTAAGGGTTGGAAAACCCAAGAGTATTTTAGGAAACCTTTACAAACTCCTAAAGGTCAGGCATTTCTACCTATTCCACACTGTAAACCTTGAAGTGCAGATTTCCAAATTTCAGTGAGGCTCTGGCCAACAGCTGCATTCAAATTAGGCTTCTTCGTGCTGCATGCCTCCTGAAGAGGGGAGCTGCACGTGTTTATTTGTGAGCATGATGCGTGCTGTTCTCGCACTGTGCCTTGCATTGGTTGTCATTGCTTTGGCTATTACTTGGGAAGCACATCATTTGCCTGTGTTGGCTCATGAGGGTTGTGCTTTTAGATTTGAAGTTACTCGTCCATTGCAGTGTTTCCGTGAATAAAGTCATTTCTCATGCTGATTCCTGTATTTGGTGCAAGCAGCGTGGGTGTACTGTTCTGTTTTTGTTAATTTAAGGATGTGTTTATGGAGGTGTTTTGGTCCTTTACTCATATGAACTTTAATGTTCTTTGTGGATCTTCACTGGTACTCTGTGTGGATGTTTTTCTTTGTGTATTTGTGGATGTTTGGCTAAGTTCTTCTTGGCAAGTAACTGAAAATATTAAATTGGTTTATGGCTGTGTTCGATTGGACCGAAACCCAGGAAGGCCTATCTGCTATATTTCGCTACTTCGAAATATAACAGTCTGCTTTAAAAACATTACATTGGTAGGCATATTTTTGTCTCAGACCACCATGGGCATATTTGAGAGGGAGCTGAGATGCACCTGTAACTCAAGTGTAACATCCATGTGCTTTTAGGTATGCCAATTGCAACATAACACAGATGTCCGATGACTTATGAATGCAACAGACATGGTTGAAAGTGTAAGTGACCGCACTTGCAAAGCTTGCCTGGAGCATACGTCGCTAGTGAATACACCATGAATATATTTTTTGTCTATATTCACAACTCTGCAGTAATCATTTGGGGCAAGTTGAGATGTGGAACGAGCACTAGAATTTCCCAACCGTGAAACGGAAAGCGCGGTGTACTGTTCTTACTACTGCAATAAAGTATTCAACAGAGGATATATATAGTGGAGGGTTCTTTAGAGACATATCATTTGGGAGTGGTGTGGCTGCTTGTATTGCTATTGGTTAATCAAGCTTCTTTTTAAACTACAAGTGAACGAAAAACACAGTTTAGTGGCAAGGAAAATAATTTTATTGGCACCACAACTCCTGGTAAAGCATTATCAACTGTTGCAGCAGCCCAAAAATAGAATAACTAGTAGTGTTAATCTATGTTTTAATGTACCTCATTATTGCTGTAGTTATAAGAATGTCAAACAAGGTTATTGACAATAACAAACAATTGACTTAAAATATCTTTGAAATTGTAACTGTCCTGTGAAAGGTGAGATTATCACTTCTCTGTAGCCTCCAGCCGTCTAATCCTGCCTGTGTACATGTCAGTGCAATTCAACAAAAGCCAGTTTTCAGGTATCCTATTCCCAAAGAAATGGATATGGATTATTTTGATGTAATTCTGAATAAGTAAAACTGCACATCCTTTACGTTCAGCATTAAAGGTGAATTAAACAAAAGTAGCAACCTTTTGTGACACAGTAAAGTGGGCAGCATGTACCCAGGGGCAGCATTTTGGTAACAAATTTGACAATTGATTTACGCATGGCTAAAGTGCCCACATATCTTATTGGTACATTTCAGAGATGACCTTTTTCGTTTTGTGCATGTCATTAAAAATGAGATAGTCTCAAACTTAGCTACTACAAGTCAGTATTGCAATCTTTTCTGGATTGGAGAATTTTGGAGGATTGATGAATAATGGAGTGAGAAAAATATACATTTGAACTGAAGTTTGACTTGTGGAAGCCTATCCAATATTATAACTTAATTCAAAGATAAAGGGCCTCATTACAACATTGGCGGGCGGCAAGCGCCGCCCGCCAAGTTGTTACCGCCGTGCAGCTGCCAATGCGGCCGCACTCCCGAGGTACCCATTATGACATCCCCGCTGGGCCGCAACATGGGACCGGCTCCGAAAAGAGCCGGCGGTGTTGCGGCCGTGCGACAGGTGCTGTTGCACCCGTCGCGCTTTTCAGCCGCATGGGGCCCTGTCAGGGGGCCCCTCGACTCCCCGTACCACCAGCCTTTTCCTGGCGGTTCAAACCGCCAGGAAATGGCTGGCAGTAGGGGGACTCGTAATTGCCCTGGCGGATTACTACCGCCGGGGCCATTGTGGTGGAAGAACGCCGGCCCCAGCGGTGCGACCGCGGTGCTTCCGCCGCGGTCGTAATGACCCTGGAAGCACCGCCAGCCTGTTGGCTGTGCTTCCGTCATTTCAGCCCTGGCGGTCTTGTACCGCCAGGGTTGAAATGACCCCCAAAGTATCTTCCTGAATTGGAGAGACATCTTGAGAATTTAGGGGCATATTTACAAGAAAGTGGTGCATCGGTCCAGATTCGCCACTTTTCTTGCATCGCCTCTGCCCCACCTAACGACTCCATGGTTGCGGCGTATGTATAATAAGCTGCAACAAGGCAGATGTTAGGACAATAACGTCAACATTTTTGCCGCTATTGTGGCGCCTTGCTGCACTAGCGTCAAAAATGTTGACGCTAGTTCAGCAGAGCACAGGGAGGCCCATTGATTAAAATGGGTATGTCATTTTAATGCCTGCTCAGAGCAGGCATTAAAAATTATGGAAAAAATGGTGCAGTGTAATGTAGTAAATTTCACTGCGCCATTTCGTTCGGGCCTCCTTGCGTTGCAACGTCCCTCTTGTATACATTATGCCTGGTGCAGGCATAATGTGGCGCCAGGGTTTACAGCGGTTTACAGAGTGGTGCAACGCATGCATTGCACCACTCTGTAAGTATGGCGCAGAAGAAAGGCCTCCTTAACGCTGCCTTAGTGTAAAAAAAATATTCCGCTAGGGCGGCTCAAGATGGCGGTACGGTTTTGTAAATATGCCCCATAATGTGCCAATCCAATCAGTACAATTCGATTGAAATGTGGATTATAATTAGCAAACATGGTGCTTTCTAGGGAGCTGATCCGAATTAAAAACTTCCACACCTGAAACTTTATTGAATGTATTTGCAAATTTGTAACAAAAAGTCTCTTTGGAGCCAGGAAAATTTGTCAACGTAGGTTTATTCCCTTTGAATGAAAAATGAAAACATTACATGCACGTCATAAGTTAGGATGAGTACAATGAATTAACACCTTGATTGCCTAACCAGATTACCACTTACCATGTAACTACACTACATTTTATCAATGGTTTGACAAGTACTTGTTTATATAATAGTTCACGCACTGAAGTCAAATGATTTTTGTCAGTGTTCCTACTTGGGTTGAGGAAACCATGTAGCGATGGGACTAGTTGTCGATCCCACTGAGTCATTATTCTATGCCTTGTTTATAAACATTTGTTTAAACATAGAATGTGAAATCTGAATACGTTTGTTATTGGAGATCCAGAGTATTTAAAAATAAAATAACTTGCTGTTTTTCAATCTGATGTTTGCTAAACTAGAAATATTAGGGTTTGTTGCTTTTCTACCTACTGTTGTATGTGTACGCGTATTGGCGTAGGTCAGTGTGATTTATCTGTAACCGACTCATGCTTATTTAAAACAAATGTATGAAGTCTTTGCGACAGAGTAATATTGTGCTAGACAAAGCTGCTCACTAAAATTGGAATGGCACAAAGATGCTGCTCTTGCAAATTTAGGGGAAAGTTGCATTGTGCGAGTCCCAAGACCATTTACGGCCCTCCTGTTTCCATACGTAGTTCAACCCAGAATGCACCTCTTTGCACCCTCATTATTTTTGGATGAAAGGCACTGCAGTCTACCACCATGCACAGACGCATGTTTTATCCCATGTGTATGTTGTGTACCTCCCTGGTTCTCTCTCATTCATTACACCACTTCTTTTTACTAATTCCCATCATTGGCTTTCACGCTTCCTCTGCTGATTAGGATGCAGCACGGAAAGAATGGATATTGAGATTGTAAACTGTAAGAATATTCCTTCTTAATGTCTCCTTTTCTGTTCTTTACAGGAGCTTTCTATACAGGGACTACTAGCCCTTTCCTAGATGACGCTCGTAAAGATTCTGCACATCCTGTGAAGATATTCAAGTTTATCACGCACCTGAGTTTTTGTTTATGGTGGTTTGTGTAAATCATATGATTGAATGTAAGAGGGAATAGAAATTTCACTTATTTATTTTGAATTTGCGTTTTTGACTTTTTAATGTGATTTAATTGCAATACTAAATTTCAGTTATTTGATTGTCACTGTGCCATTTGATATAACACTGGGTATAGATCGGTCCCGGAGTCATAATACTGACGCTTTTTTCAGTACTGAAGAACCCACTAGTGTAAAGTCAAGGGAAGAGCAATAGAAATAGCCGTAGCCAAGCAATGATGTGTAGTTCCCCAGGGTCAGCTGTGAAAACGTGCCTCGTCATTGTGATAGGGTTCTGCATTCTGAAGGTTAAGGTTTGCTGTGAATTAAAATGAGGCACAAATTCCAAAACCAAGTTAGGGTACTCATACCTTGTATAATGTGCAAAAAGTATATCAGTGAGTGCAAGAAGCATATTTTAAAAATGCCTTACATACTCCATGTTGAGCATAGTATTACATGATCTTCATTTCATTACCTACATTATATTGTATTTTGTATTGCATTTTTTTTTATTTGAAAATGTACAGTAACAAATTATGTTTTTTTTACAAAGAGATACGTTTTTCAGAATTGAAATAAATTCATTTCTTTTATGCAACTTTTGAGTATGTCTTTTAGCCCACTGGCGACTCCTAAATGTCAATATGTCATTCATGTTAGACATGAGGCACGGTTTTACACTTGGAAGGTGAAACTGGGTGAAAGAATCTATTTTGGAATTTTTTGGAAACGTTTATGTAACATATGGGGAGGCTAATCTATTCCTCGAAATTGTGTATCCACGTGTAATGCTGCAAAGCTCTGGTATATGCTAGATATGTATGAAACATGATTATCAGTGATGTTAACCTATATATCATTATTTGTATTGAGGGACCCTACCAACCTGACACAGAGTGTGGATCTCTTATGAGTTATTCCCTTCAGAGTATATTAGAGCAATGGGACTTTAGTGGAGACAGAAGGTCTCGCCAGGTCAGAATGCCATTTGTACTGCAGTGCGCAAGGACTAGTAGCCATTTTGGTGGACTGTGGCATCTCGTTCTCTTGTAGCTGGTTTATTAAGTAGTAAGTATTTCTAAATCAGTCAAATCAGTCATAACGTCTGTCCTTCAAATGAATTGATACTGAGGTTATTAATAAAGATAGTGCACTGCTTTCCGCACATACCCGAGTTTTAGTTGTCTTCTGCCTGTTGAAGGGTGGGGAGCACACAAAATATAGTCATTGAAACATGGATAAGAAACGTGTGTTTAATTTGTGCCGCACACATAATAGGCAACAAGTCAAGATTCTAAGCGGGTTCTATGTGATAACACGAAAACATTTTTTGTAAAACTAACTTTTCAAAAACATTTTACAATAACCTTGTCATAGTAAAACTATGTAGTATATTATTTTTATCAAACCATATTCACATAAATTTCTCTTAACATTTTCTTTCATTTTGTTAAAAGGAAAAAGGAGCTGTTCTACACCTAAAACTTGGGAACTAACCAGTGCTCCCTGCTTCCTTTTTTGCATAATGTGTGCAGCACTCTAAGCCATAAAGGGTATTGTCTTGAATTAGGGTGGGTGCTCCTTTGTGTCTGGACAAAGCTGTACCTCTCTGAAGAGCATAAGAGCACTAATAAGAGCAAACTTCATGTCGCTGGTTGCTTTTATTCATTCAACGTTGGCTTTAACGGTATTTTACCAATCCCAATCTGTAACACTGTGCTTGAAGTGGTATAAGGCTTTTGTAATTTTTCACCTGGACATGGATGACACTAGCTAATCCTGTGCTTAATGACTTTGCTGTAAAAATGGCAAAAGACTTTGACTCTCGTTTCAACCTCAGCAGTCTTCCGCCAACCATATTATGACTACTGGCAACCCTCCGCCCTTTTTTGGACAGAGGGCCGCCAGCAGCCGTACTGGCGGTAGGCGGTGTAGTGGAGGCTGTTCCACCGTCACCGCCACGTCATCAGAACGCCGCCCTCCGTAATACGACTCAGTATTCGGCGTGGCGGTGTTCTGGTGACGGGGTGCTGGCGCCGGAGCAGCCCCCATGGATCCCGTTCCCTCCTGGAGGATCACGTGAACAGGTAAGGTGATCGTCCATTAGGGGAGGGGGGTGTGGGGGGTGTTGTGTGGTGTGTGCGTGAATGGGGTGTGCATGTGAGTGTGTAGAGGGGTTGTGTGAGTGCGTGTATGCATGCAGGGTGTAAGGTGTGTAGGGGAAATGTAACATGTATGTATGTGTGCATGTATGTGCGTGTGTATGTGTGTGAGTGGTGTGAGCGTGCATGTAGAGGGGTGTGGGGGGGTATGTGTGGGAGTTTCAATGGGGGTGGGGGTCCTACTACCTTTTGGGGACAGTAGGGGGGTCGGATGTTGGGGGAGAACTCAGGGGAGGGGGAGGGAGGAGGGGAAGACCCCAATCAGTGCCAGGGAACGAATTCCCTGGCACTGATGGTGCATACCGCCATGGATTTTGTGGCGGTTGAAAACCCCACAAAATCCATGGCGGTATGCGGGGTCCTGATACTGGCGGCGGACTAGTGACGGCCGCCATCGCAGACGGTGCGGGACATTGGCGATTTGGCATTGTAGGAAAGTACCATCTTGCCTGGCATGTTACCCCCATATTTCACTGTATATATGTTGTTTTAGTTGTATGTGTCACTGGGACCCTGCCAGCCAGGGCCCCAGTGCTCATAAGTGTGCCCTGTATGTGTTCCCTGTGTGATGACTAACTGTCTCACTGAGGTTCTGCTAACCAGAACCTCAGTGGTTATGCTCTCATTTCTTTCAAAATTGTCACTAACATGCTAGTGACCAATTTCACCAATTTACATTGGCATACTGGAACACCCTTATAATTCCCTAGTATATGGTAGTGAGGTACCCAGGGTATTGGGGTTACAGGAGATCCCTTTGGGCTGCAGCCTTTCTTTTGCCACCCATAGGGAGCTCTGACAATTCTTACACAGGCATGCCACTGCAGCCTGAGTGAAATAACGTCCACGTTATTTCACAGCCATTTAGCACTGCACTTAAGTAACTTATAAGTCACCTATATGTCTAACCTTTACCTGGTAAAAGTTGGGTGCTAAGTTACTTAGTGTGTGGCACCCTGGCACTAGCCAAGGTGCCCCCACATTGTTCAGGGCAAATTCCCCGGACTTTGTGAGTGCGGGGACACCATTACACGCGTGCACTATACATATGTCACGACATATGTATAGCGTCACAATGGTAACTCCGAACATGGCCATGTAACATGTCTAAGATCATGGAATTGACACCCCAATGCCATTCTGGCATTGGGGAGACAATTCCATGATCCCCCGAGTCTCTAGCACAGACCTGGGTACTGCCAAACTACCTTTCCCGGGGTTTCACTGCAGCTGCTGCTGCTGCCAACCCCTCAGACAGGTTTCGGCCTTGTGGGGTCCAGCCAGGCTTGGCCCAGGAAGGCAGAACAAAGGACTTCCTCAGAGAGAGGGTGTTACACCCTCTCCCTTTGGAATAAGGTGTCAGGGCTGGGGAGGAGTAGCCTCCCCCAGCCTCTGGAAATGCTTTGATGGGCACAGATGGTGCCTATCTCTGCATAAGCCAGCCTACACCGGTTCAGGGATCCCCCAGCCCTGCTCTGGCGCGAAACTGGACAAAGGAAAGGGGAGTGACCACTCCCTTGACCTGCACCTCTCCTGGGAGGTGCCCAGAGCTCCTCCAGTGTGCTCCAGACCTCTGCCATCTTGGAAACAGAGGTGCTGCTGGCACACTGGACTGCTCTGAGTGGCCAGGGCCAGCAGGTGACGTCAGAGACTCCTTCTGATAGGCTCTTACCTGTGTTGCTAGCCTATCCTCCTTCCTAAGTAGCCAAACCTCCTTTTCTGGCTATTTAGGGTCTCGGCTTTGGGGAATTCTTTAAATAACGAATGCAAGAGCTCATCAGAGTTCCTCTGCATCTTTCTCTTCACCTTCTGCCAAGGAATCGACCGCTGACTGCTCTGGACGCCTGCAAAACCGCAACAAAGTAGCAAAGACGACTACTAGCAACCTTGTATCGCTGATCCAGCTGCCTTCTCGACTGCTTTCCTGGTGGTGCATGCTGTGGGGGTAGTCTGCCTCCTCTCTGCACTAGAAGCTCCGAAGAATTCTCCTGTGGGTCGATGGAATCTTCCCCCTGCAACCGCGGGTACCAAAAGACTGCATCACCGGTCCTCTGGGTCCCCTCTCAGCACGACGAGCGTGGTCCCTGGAACTCAGCAACTCTGTCCAAGTGACTCCCACAGTCCAGTGACTCTTCAGTCCAAGTTTGGTGGAGGTAAGTCCTTGCCTCTCCACGCTAGACTGCATTGCTGGGTACCGTGTGATTTGCAGCTGCTCCGGCTCCTGTGCACTCTTCCAGGATTTCCTTTGTGCACAGCCAAGCCTGGGTCCCCGGCACTCTAACCTGCAGTACACGACCTCCTGAGTTGTCCTCCGGAGTCGTGGGACCTTCCTTTGTGACTTCGGGTGAGCTCCGGTTCACTCTTCTTCGTAGTGCCTGTTCCGGCACTTCTGCGGGTGCTGCTTGCTTCTGATTGGGCTCCTTGTCTTGCTGGGCGCCCCCTCTGTCTCCTCACGCAATTGGTGACATCCTGGTCCCTTCTGGGCCACAGCAGCATCCAAAAACCCTAACCGCGACCCTTGCAGCTAGCAAGGCTTGTTTGCGGTCTTTCTGCACGGAAACACCTCTGCAAGCTTCTTCACGACATGGGACATCCATCCTCCGAAGGGGAAGTTCCTAGTCCTCTTCGTTCTTGCAGAATCCACAGCTTCTACCATCCGGTGGCAGCTTCTTTGCACCCTCAGCTGGCATTTCTTGGGCATCTGCCCACTCACGACTTGAGTGTGACTCTTGGACTTGGTCCCCTTGTTCCACAGGTACTCTCGTCTGGAAATCCATCGTTGTTGCATTGCTGGTGTTGGTCTTCCTTGCAGAATTCCCCTATCATGACTTCTGTGCTCTCTGGGGAACTTAGGTGCACTTTACACCTACTTTTCAGGGTCTTGGGTGGGCTATTTTTCTAACCCTCACTGTTTTCCTACAGTCCCAGCGACCCTCTACAAGCTCACATAGGTTTGGGGTCCATACGTTATTCGCATTCCACTTTTGGAGTATATGGTTTGTGTTGCCTCCATACCTATGTGGTCTCATTGCAATCTATTGTGACTGTACATTGCTTGCATTGCTTTCTATTGTTATTACTGCATAATTTTGGTATTGTGTACATATATCTTGTGTATATTTGCTATCGTCATACTGAGGGTACTCACTGAGATACTTTTGGCATATTGTCATAAAAATAAAGTACCTTTATTTTTAGTATATCTGTGTATTGTGTTTTCTTATGATATTGTGCATATGACACCAGTGGTATAGTAGGAGCTTCTCACGTCTTCTAGTTCAGCCTAAGCTGCTCTGCTAAGCTACCCTTTTCTATCAGCCTAAGCTGCTAGACACCTCTTCTACACTAATAAGGGATAACTGGTCCTGGTGCAGAATGTAAGTACCCCTTGGTACCACTACAAACCAGGCCAGCCTCCTACAGGCATATGCCAAACCGCCAATGTCATATTGGGGCTGTAATGACCGCTGGCCTGTTTGCGGTCTTATCGCCCTTTTTGCACTGTCCGCCAGGGTTGCAATGAGTGCCTTTGTCACTTTCTACCTTGGTGTGGATGGCACGCTGCTAATCCTATGCATAATAACTGCTAAAAAAAAACAGACATTTGTGGGGGGCAGATTCAGAGTGTTAGTGGTGTTGTAGGGTGCTCCATACGAAGAAGCAGCGCTCTACTAACTATAACTTGGGAACTTCTTGAGTTGCCTGCTTTCTTTTTTGCAAAATGTATGCAGCACTCAAAGCCTAAAAGGCCAAAATACAGTTTTTCCATTCATTTTGTCATAGGGAAATTGAACATTGATAGCGTGAACTTTAACAGTGCGCAGCGTGGGGTTCACAGCACGAGTAGGGGGTTTGGTGCAGGGTCTGGCTGCAGGCCAGGTCCTGCAACCAACTCCCCTCCCCCTCCTACCACACATGGCCTAAGGCCGTGCACTGTGTGGGACTGGATGCATGCAGGGGGGTTGGCCGCCGAGCGTCACAGTAGGCCAAGTCCTGCGGCAAACCCTCCCTCCACGTGGCCAACGGCTGTGCACAGCATGGAGTTGGCAACACATGGTGGGTTGGACGCAGGGCCTGGATGCAGGCCAGGTCCTGCATCCAACCCCCGCTGCATACAGCCAGAGGCCAGCGCTGATGCATGTAGGGGGTTGATTCAGGGCCTTGGCCGCAGGCTAGGCCCTGCGGGCAACCCCCCACTGCTTTTTTTTTTTTTAAACATAGAAATTCACTGAAAAAAACAAAGGTTATATGGACGTTATAGTTAGGTTTTTAATTTACACATACAAAACTATAAAAATTCAGCTGTTATAGTTAGAGTTATTTCAACTAACTATTATTTGTGCCCTAAGCTAACTATAACTCATGTCCTCACCATGCACAGCTAATTACCACACATATTACATCATTCATGACATCTTCTATGGCATCATTGATATCACTGGAACATTTGCAATAAAATTATTGATGAAGCGAGGGAGGGAGTTATAGTTACCTTAGGGCACAGGTTATAGTATCTTGAAATAACTAACTATAACAGCTGAATTTCTATGGTTTTGTGCATGTAAATTCAGAACCTAACTATAACGTCCCTATAACTTTTGTTTTTTTATATATATATATATATATATATATATATATATATATATATATATATATATATATATTCACCACTAGACCCAGTTGAAGACTCTTGCTGAAATACGTTGGACGTGATAACTTATATGTTTGTTGTGTCAAAATGCAATAAAATTTCCTTTTATTAAAGAAAAGCCACGGCAAGTTGAGGATGGTGATAGATATGTGTGTGTGTATGTGTGTGTATATATATATTTAGACACATATAAACGTACATTTTTTTTTCAACCCTTTTCTCTATGTATCCTTAAGATGTCCATTTAACCATTTAAAATTCCAAAATATTCTACTTTGAAAGTTAATGAATCTTGCATTTAAAACTGTATGGCCAAATTACAAATACATGTGTTCACTTTATTTCTGTGCCTTAGAAAGCAATAGTTAGTTTCAGCTAAGTTGTTTTGTGGAAACTATTTTATTGTAAAATATGTTTTTGAAAACTAATTTTTTCGAAAGATATTTTGGAATCGAACCATTGATGCATCAGATTTCTTGCGCCTCCCACACATCCCATAACAATGCCATGAATGCGCTGTATTTACAATACAGAGCTCCATGGCGCACATTTTCACAGATGCGTCAGAAATTCTGACACATCTGTTGGCGCTAAATGACGCATTGCTCAAGTTGGGTCATTAAATTGATGCAACTCCAGCAATGCAAGGAGAGTCCCATAGGAAAAAGCCCTGTGTCAATTTTACACCTGCTCTGAGCAGGCGGTAAAATTTTGACACAGTGAAGTCGTAGAATGACGCAGTGAAAAGTTGTAAGTTTCACTGCTTCAGTTCTAGGTGGCTTTTTCTGTGGGAACGCCTACCCTGCATACATTATACCTTGCGCAGGTATAATATGACGCAGGGCTTTACAAACTGATGTATTGGGCCAATGCGTCGGTATTTAAATATGGAGCAGTGTAGTGCACTACTAGCGTCACCGCTGCGTCAAAACAAAATGACGCAGCGGTGGAGCAAAGGGCCTATGAGGCCCTATGTTTTTACGTGCTAGCTCTGAGCGATACAATACAAAGCTGACCGAATAAAAGTCATTCTTAGTTGCAAAATAAATATTATAAAATGCCCTAGGCCTGCCTGCTGGAACTGCGCAGTCTGTGCACGGTAGCGGCGTTCTCTTTTGCCCGGATAACTCAAAAATATGCCGTCTTGTAAATGTGGATGCACAGTAAAAAAATATCCACACGATGGAGCTACACCCAAAATTATAATGCACCGTCCGATCACCGCTGGATGGTAAGGTGCAGGCTTTCAGTCCTGCCTGCGCTTCTATTGTTGTTAGTCTATCCTGAAGCACCGTCTCTATTAGTCTGCCCAGGCTCAGCGACGTTGTTGCCTGAGACAGTCTCGCAACGTCCTTTTTTTGTGAAAATGCTTATTTATTATTCAGTAAATAAATAACAATAAATAAACGGTGGAGTACAGTTCTAACAAAAACGTAAATGTAGTTATGGGTCGCCCTTCACGCATAGTTGGTGTTCATTTGGCCTTGGGTTCTCTACAGATGGGGGAGTATGATTTATAATAAAAAAAATAATTTACGCTGTAGCAGGAAATTGATGGCAAAGTAGGAAGGGAATAGGGCTTGTCGCTCATCCTCGTCATCACTGGGTTTGACCACCCGGTGAGGAGCAGGCATCCTGTGTAAGAACAGGGAGTAAGGGCGATGATGAGTAGCCCAGTATCGTCCATGCTAGTGCTCAGAGGATGAGGGTCGAGCTTAACTCAGCTCAGGGGGCACAACCTCTGTCAGATGGTATAATGGGGATGAGCCTTATATGGCACCCGCAATAACAGAAATGGAAACTAACCAACGCGTGAACCATAAAGCAGCCTCGTCTTTCTTTTTCATCAGAGAAAAAGGTCAGGGACAGTAAAACGAAGTAATATATACATGATCACAAAAGGCTCTATAAGGTCAGTCCTAAACTGGACAGTTAAACCTTTAGTTTAGGAGTGTAGTCGTTCAAGTGGTGTCCGGGGACACTGTGGGAACAAGGTGTAGGTTTCAAGACACCTGCAGTGTCAGATAAGAGATGTCATTGGCGTGTGAGGAGTTCCTGCGACCTTCGACACCCTGGCCGCGCCTCTTGAGACCCAGAATATCATCTAAGATCGCAGTGAAGAAGTTACACCACTACCCACTGTTGCCACAGAAAGAAAAGTCAAGTAGTATGTAGGTACTATTGCCAGTGCTTGAAATGGAAAAATATAAGTGCAGGTACTCTGTATCAGAGTACCTGCTTGTTTCTGAGAAGTGTCGGTACTCTACAATTAGAAGCATTACATTTTCTTTGAGAAGTGCAGGTATGCTCCTTCTCAAAATAAAAAAGTGCCGGTACTCAGTACCGGACCGTACCGGCACATTTAAAGCACTGACTATTGTGGAAAGCAGTGGTGGCAGGTGAAATTCGAAGATGGTGGCGCGTAAGATTAGATTGGCATGTATTGGATATGAGCAAGCATTGTGATTGCACGAAACCCAGGAAATTGGCTAGGTGAATTTAGGGGCATATTTATACACTCTTTGCGCCGAATGTGCGTCAAAATTTTTGACGCACAATCGGCGCAAACACTGCCCCATATTTATACTTTGACGTCCGACCCCGCCGTCGTCAAAGTTCCACCATGTGCGTAATTTTTTAGAAGGGGGAACCAGCCTTGAGTTAATTATATGCAAGGTAGGCGTTCCCTTCCAAAAAATGACTTTAAGGCCTGTGCGCCTTATTTATACTGTGACGTCATTTTGACGCACAGGAGGGGGCAGGCCTTAATAAACGGCGCCCAGCCTGATGGGCGCCGTTTTTTAACGCCTGGGTCAGGGCAGGCGTTAAGGGACCTGTGGGCTTGGAAGGAGCCCAGAGGTGCCCTCCCATGCCCCCAGGGACACCCCCTGCCACCCTTGCCCACCCCAGGAGGACACCCAAGGATGGAGGGACCCATCCCAGGGAAATTAAGGTAAGTTCAGGTAAGTATTTATTTCGTATTTTTTTTGTGGCATAGGGGGGCCTGATTTGTGCCCCCCTACATGCCACTATGCCCAATGACCATGCCCAGGGGACATAAGTCCCCTGGGCATGGCCATTGGGCAAGGGGGCATGACTCCTGTCTTTGCTAAGACAGGAGTCATTTCAATGGGGGTTGGGCGTAAAAAAAAATGGCGCAAATCGGGTTGAGGCCAAAATTTTGCCTCAGACCTGACTTGCCCCATTTTTTGACACCCAAGCTCCATTTTCCCCTACTCCGGCGCTGCCTGGTGTGAGTCATTTTTTTTGACGTACACCAGTCAGCTGCGCCGGCTAACGTCATTCAATAAATAAGGCACCCGCATGGCGCTTTGGAATGGCGTTAGCCGGCGTTAAAATTTTTGATGCACAACTGCGTTGGCGCAGTTGTGTGTCAAAAAGTATAAATATGGGCCTAAGTGGTTTTTTGCAGAAAGTTGGCTATAATCTACTGGTCATGAGTCCGCACTGAGCGTGGTCCACACAGGCATTCATGCTTCCGAGGTGTATATGGTGACTCAGTGAGTATCCTTAAATTGTGAAACACTTGCCATTCAGAAATAGTAGAAGTATACCGTGATGAAGATATCCACAAGTCATTGTAGGCACTGCAGAAACAACAGACAATTTGTGACATAACACAATTGATGAACAATGACTACCACGAACGCTGATTATGAATGTGTTGACTGTCTATGACTTTCTAATTGGGGCATGCTCAAAAACAGTTCTCGGGCGTCCTTTTTGCTTTAAAATACTGTAAATCAATGTATGCTAGTGTTACATATTGGTCGTACCTGGGCTCCAGTTAGAACAGAAAAAGTTTTCGATTTTGCTCCTCGCTGCTGGGCTCAGTTACATTACTTGAAGGCAGGTGGGACGAAGAGGAGGTGCAGAAGAGCCTTTCCTGATGCTACATATCCAGCACAAAATACTGATATTTACAGGAGGCTCTGTGCACACTTTCTGTTTGTAGCCAGGACCAAAGGCCCAGTGTGAACAACGTCAGGATGTAGTAGACAGAGTAATTATGATTGACGTAGGTGCATCCTCGGTACAGGCCGTAGGTTAATGCACCCGAGTTTCAAGCTGCAGTGACATCACAGGCTCCACTCTATGCCTGACCTCTGCCCTGTGTGCGAGGCACCCAGCCCCAGGGCATTTCACGGCAAAACCCAGCGTAAAATACGTGAAAATTAACACATGCGCACTTTGCCTCCCGAATGTGCCTGGTTGCCTGATCTTCGAAGAGAGGGGTAGCTTAGACCGTGAAAATAGTGGGATGTACGTATTGAAGTGAATGTTTTTTAATGAGCACGAATTACGTTGACTCCATCGCCCTTATCTACCGGCCGCTGCTGGGAGAAAGTATGACGTGTGAGTGGGCTGAAAGATGAGCTGGGGTAACACTGCTCTGGTAAAACTGTCTCCAGGTACATGTTTGCTTAAAATTTCTAAAATTATATTCCAAAAGTTTCTATTCAACATGGGGGCATTTTCATCTCAAAAAGTATCAACAGTCCATTGTTGTTAGTATTGCATATATGTTTTGTTGCCTTTTATGGGACAAACATTTTTAGCCCACCTTTTTCCTTCTCTTCTCTCATAAACCTCTTGTGCTGCTTTGGGGACTTCTGGACAACACTCTCATTTCTTCACCATCCTGCTCACTTCTTCCCTTATAATTTAACCACCCTCTCCGTGCCTCCATTGGGTATGTGTGACAATAATGCAATTAGAATTCAAATTTAATGGACGTGACAAAGGGCGATTTGTGAATGTAACTAAAGCACCATGAGGTAGCACATTGTCATTTACAGACAGCACATTTTCCATTGAAATGGGCACTAACTTTGCATAGGCATACAGTTTTGCTGTTAAAACAATATAGCACACAAATGACTGTGTGGAAATCAGGTTTTTGTGAATATGTAGGATTTGTGCATCACCAAGCAAAATATCTTGAATTATCGAAAACAAGTGCTTCATTTTTGCTTAACTGCTAAATCTATACAGTTCTCTTACAGGTATTTACATTTTGTTGTGTGCTGCGAAAACAATGACATCCAACAACCTTTCCTTTCACTTTCCCTGTGCTCCAGCAAGATTGTCACATAATTCACTTTAAAAACTCCTATCACTTTGAAGTCAGAGAGAGAAAAGTAAATACCAGTCCCATGTTAAAAGAATAAGCAGCAATGTGTCAGAAGACATAAACTGACATTTGTCCTCTGTCTTTGAAGCAATGGGCAAAAACGTGACAAACATAACACATAATTTAAAGGTATCTTTATTTATTGCTCGGACTTTCCTCACAATTGGCTCGCAACCCACCAGTGGGACGTGAGCTACAGTTCGGGAAATAGTGTGTTATCTTGCATTTTTTCAGCGATACATGTGTGTGTTTGCAGATTATACATAGAACCCTCATGGAAGGAATCATAGTTCAATAGACACATCACTAGAGAATACAAAGTAGCAACACTGAATTCACAAAATACAGTTAAAACATACTGTCCATTCTCATTACAATGATCACAAACACTGTGCAGCTTTTAAAGTATCCACTAACACTTGAGGATTGCGTTCCTCTCCTAGGAAACAAATATCAACATTATCCTCTAGGAGGAGATATAACTACAATCATAATGCCACACATCATGAATCTTACAGTATTGCTCAAATCACCTGTGACCATAAAGCATGATTTGTAATGCGTGGATTACACACTTTTGTGACTATCCTACCTTAGTACCTGGTCAATATGACAACACCTTACCACCTTACTGTTTGCCATCAGTCCAAGATTGCGATCACTAGTAAAATTACAAGAAAAACAATAGAAAACATACAACAAGATAGTAGCACGTTACACACAAGGTCTTCCTATGCATCTGATATTGTATCAAGTTTTGTTATGAAAAAGTGCAACGTTTGGAATTTAACCAAAGGTTGTATACTCTCCACAAGCTTTTGAAAGATCTAAATAAAAAAATAAAAAATACAAGGTGTCAAGTATTTGAATTCAAGAGGTTTTGCCCAAATACATTTTTTATTTATCTGTTTACGGTCAATGTTTCATAGTACCTTTAGAGTTGGGTTATAACCCAAATGTCTTCCCTATACCAGGTTAATAGTGCTAATACCAGGGTGGACAGATTTTTCCGTTGAAAGAGGGCCATACAGAGTTTTGATCCTCAGGGGAAACTGGGACATGAACCCCAAAGAAAAAGGGTGCATCGAAGGGCCACTCAAGCCCTTCCTCAGGCTCTGAATCAGACTAAGAAGCAAGCCATTCCTGTGCTCCCAAGTGTGGCTCTCTGAGACTTCCTGGGGGTGCAATACACTGAGGGTGGCTGTTTGACATTACAGTGGACAGAGGTTAGTGGGCACCAGGAAATTTGAATGTTGTGATCCCACCATAATTGAAACAAGATGTCCTTACTAGGGAAGTGTCCTTACCGTCAGGTGCAAGTGTACTTGGAGATCTTGTGAGTCATGGAAGCAATGGAGATCCTACTCATTAATAATGGACCAAGGCAAACACCTCAATGATTACTGAAGGATCTGAATCTTGAAGTGGATTTTAGGAAAGGGGCTGCAGAGAGTTTACAGTTGCTCGACTGCTTGCTGTAGGAGGCTGGACTGGCTTGTAGTGAGTACCAAGGGGTACTTGCACCTTGCACCAGGCCCAGTTATCCCTTATTAGTGTATAGGGTGTCTAGCAGCTTAGGCTGATAGATAATGGTAGCTTAGCAGAGCAGCTCAGGCTGAACTAGGAGAGGTGTGAAGCTACTACAGTACCACCTAGTGTCATATGCACAATATCATAAGAAAACACAATACACAGTTATACTAAAAATAAAGGTACTTTATTTTTATGACAATATGCCAAAGTATCTTAGAGTGTACCCTCAGTGAGAGGATAGGAAATATACACAAGATATATATACACAATAGCAAAAATATGCAGTATAGTCTTAGAAAACAGTGCAAACAATGTATAGTTACAATAGGATGCAATGGGGAAACATAGGGATAGGGGCAACACAAACCATATACTCCAAAAGTGGAATGCGAACCACGAATGGACCCCAAACCTATGTGACCTTGTAGAGGGTCGCTGGGACTATTAGAAAATAGTGAGAGTTAGAAAAATAACCCTCCCCAAGACCCTGAAAAGTGAGTGCAAAGTGCACTAAAGTTCCCCTAAGGACAAAGAAGTCGTGTTAGAGGAATAATGCAGGAAAGACACAAACCAGCAATGCAACAACTGTGGATTTCCAATCTAGGGTACCTGTGGAACAAGGGGACCAAGTCCAAAAGTCACTAGCAAGTCGGAGATGGGCAGATGCCCAGGAAATGCCAGCTGCGGGTGCAAAGAAGCTTCGACTGGACAGAAGAAGCTGAGGTTTCTGCAGGAACGAAAAGGGCTAGAGACTTCCCCTTTGGTGGACGGATCCCTCTCGCCTTGGAGAGTCGTGCAGAAGTGTTTTCCCGCCGGAAGGACGCCAACAAGCCTTGCTACACGCAAATCGTGCGTTTGGCGTTTTTGGACGCTGCTGGGGCCCAGGAGGGACCAGGAGGTCGCAAATTGGACCTGAAGAGAGAGGGGACGTCGAGCAAGACAAAGAGCCCTCACTGAAGCAGGTAGCACCCGGAGAAGTGCCAGAAACAGGCACTACGAGGATGCGTGAAACGGTGCTCGCCGAAGTTGCAAAAAGGAGTCCCACGTCGCCGGAGACCAACTTAGAAAGTCGTGCAATGCAGGTTAGAGTGCCGTGGACCCAGGCTTGGCTGTGCACGAAGGATTTCCGCCGGAAGTGCACAGGGGCCGGAGTAGCTGCAAAGTCGCGGTTCCCAGCAATGCAGCCCAGCGAGGTGAGGCAAGGACTTACCTCCACCAAACTTGGGCTGAAGAGTCACTGGACTGTGGGGGTCACTTGGACAGAGTCGCTGGATTCGAGGGACCTCGCTCGTCGTGCTGAGAGGAGACCCAAGGGACCGGTAATGCAGCTTTTTGGTGCCTGCGGTTGCAGGGGGAAGATTCCGTCGACCCACGGGAGATTTCTTCGGAGCTTCTGGTGCAGAGAGGAGGCAGACTACCCCCACAGCATGCACAAGCAGGAAAACAGTCGAGAAGGCGGCAGGATCAGCGTTACAGAGTTGCAGTAGTCGTCTTTGCTACTATGTTGCAGGTTTGCAGGCTTCCAGCGCGGTCAGCAGTCGATTCCTTATCAGAAGGTGAAGAGGGAGATGCAGAGGAACTCGGATGAGCTCTTGCATTCGTTATCTAAAGTTTCCCCAGAGACAGAGACCCTAAATAGCCAGAAAAGAGGGTTTGGCTACTTAGGAGAGAGGAAAGGCTACTAACACCTGAAGGAGCCTATCAGCAGGAGTCTCTGACGTCACCTGGTGGCACTGGCCACTCAGAGCAGTCCAGTGTGCCAGCAGCACCTCTGTTTCCAAGATGGCAGAGGTCTGGAGCACACTGGAGGAGCTCTGGACACCTCCCAGGGGAGGTGCAGGTCAGGGGAGTGGTCACTCCCCTTTCCTTTGTCCAGTTTCGCGCCAGAGCAGGGGCTAAGGGGTCCCTGAACCGGTGTAGACTGGCTTATGCAGAATTGGGCACATCTGTGCCCAAGAAAGCATTTCCAGAGGCTGGGGGAGGCTACTCCTCCCCTGCCTTCACACCATTTTCCAAAGGGAGAGGGTGTCACACCCTCTCTCAGAGGAAGTTCTTTGTTCTGCCATCCTGGGCCAGGCCTGGCTGGACCCCAGGAGGGCAGATGCCTGTCTGAGGGGTTGGCAGCAGCAGCTGCAGTGAAACCCCAGGAAGGGCAGTTTGGCAGTACCAGGGTCTGTGCTACAGACCACTGGGATCATGGGATTGTGCCAACTATGCCAGGATGGTATAGAGGGGGCAATTCCATGATCATAGACATGTTACATGGCCATATTCGGAGTTACCATGGTGAAGCTACATATAGGTAGTGACCTATATGTAGTGCACGCGTGTAATGGTGTCCCCGCACTCACAAAGTTCAGGGAATTGGCTCTGAACAATGTGGGGGCACCTTGGCTAGTGCCAGGGTGCCCTCACACTAAGTAACTTTGCACCCAACCTTTACCAGGTAAAGGTTAGACATATAGGTGACTTATAAGTTACTTAAGTGCAGTGTAAAATGGCTGTGAAATAACGTGGACGTTATTTCACTCAGGCTGCAGTGGCAGGCCTGTGTAAGAATTGTCAGAGCTCCCTATGGGTGGCAAAAGAAATGCTGCAGCCCATAGGGATCTCCTGGAACCCCAATACCCTGGGTACCTCAGTACCATATACTAGGGAATTATAAGGGTGTTCCAGTAAGCCAATGTAAATTGCTAAAAATGGTCACTAGCCTGTTAGTGACAATTTGGAAAGAAATGAGAGAGCATAACCACTGAGGTTCTGATTAGCAGAGCCTCAGTGAGACAGTTAGTCACTACACAGGTAACACATTCAGGCACACTTATGAGCACTGGGGCCCTGGGTTACCAGGGTCCCAGTGACACATACAACTAAAACAACATATATACAGTGAAAAATGGGGGTAACATGCCAGGCAAGATGGTACTTTCCTACACTTGCCTGGTTCTCATTCCCCTGTCAAGGTTTCATCTGGATCTAGGTATATGTTCCCTGGAACACTGTATTAGTCAATGATAATGGTAAACAATTACTAAGTACTGTTGTAAAGTGCAATTTTTGGATGATCACCCCCCACTTTTTGTTGCTTGATGCTGTCGTTTTTGATCTGAAAGTGCACTGCGGCCTGCTAATCAGACCCCATTGCCAGTGCTCATTCCCTTAAATTGTACTATGATTTGGTAAACCCAATTGGCAAGGACTTTACCACCAATGTAAGGCCCTAGTAAATGATACCAGTGGTACCCAGGCCATGGATGGTAAAGGGGTCACCAGGGCTGCAGCACTGATTGTTCCACCCTGCTTGACCTGAGCAAAAGCAAAGCCTGCAGAGCTGTCATGACAGCCTGGACGAGCAGCTTGCCTGCTCAAGTTTGACTCTGCCTCTCTGGCAGACCTCATACAGTCCAGATGGCAGGGTGCATTGTGTTGTGAGTGTGGACATATATGCACAAGCATATATGGTCCTGTGATAGCATTTAAAACTTAATGCTACTACAAGTGACCAATGGTCCATATGATAACATGGCCTGGCACCCGGGCAAACCCTAGATGTCCAGCTCTATGATGGCCCACCCAAATTCCCCAGTGTTTGGTGTCAAACATCATGCTTTTTAACACTGAACTAAATTCTCGTGCCCAGGTTTACCTAGGTCTACCCAGGTGGCATCCTCAGAGGATGCCCACCAAGTTTACCAGCTTTCTTCTGCCTTGGCTGGCTTCCTTGTGTGTTTGCCACCAAGACAAGAGTCTGCCCCCTGCTTGCTGTGCTAGCACTTCCCAAGGACGGAGACAAAGGACCTGGGCAGGAAGGAGGTCACCCTTCTCCCTCCCAGGATGGCATGTGTTTACAATAATCAAGGCGGTGAGCTTCAAAGGCCTTTCACTGCACGTGATCTCTTCTCCCCAACTGAAGGACAAAGCCCTTCCCACCCTGTCCAAGCCAACCGGAGGGAAAATTAGGTATTCAGGAGGTGTACACCCCCAAAAGGCTAGCCACACCTCTAGGGTGGGCTAGGAGGTCCGTACAGCTTAAAAAGGGTTCTGCCTTCTTGGCGGATCCTAAATTAGAGGGATCTGGGTAGAAAAGTGACATAATCCCACAGAAAGTCATTACCCCATGGGTGAATTAGCCGCAAGGACTAGTGGCCCATTGCCCACTGTACCGCACTCTCTTAATGTCCCCTACACATGGTTTTAAGGGGCTCCTCTGTCACCAGAACCTCAGTTGTTACTTTCATCCATTCGGCTTGGGACATCGTCTGCACCAACCAGGAACCCGCATCTATCTTCTTTTGCACCTTCATCCCGGTTAGCAGGGGCTCCTGTTCTCCCTGGACTTTTCAGTGCTTCTTGGACTTGGTCCCCTTCTTCCACAGGTCTTCAGGTCCAGGAATCAATCGTTGGTGTCTTGCAGTCTCTTCTGGTTCTTCTATCACGACTTCTAGTGTGTTTTAGGAAACATGCTGTGTTTTACTCCTGCTTTCCTGGGCTCTGGGGTGAGGTATTGTAGGAAAGTACCATCTTGCCTGGCATGTTACCCCCATATTTCACTGTATATATGTTGTTTTAGTCTATGTGTCACTGGGACCCTGCCAGTCAGGGCCCCAGTGCTCATAAGTGTGCCCTGTATGTGTTCCCTGTGTGATGACTAACTGTCTCACTGAGGCTCTGCTAACCAGAACCTCAGTGGTAATGCTCTCTCTGCTTTCCAAACTGTCACTAACAGGCTAGTGACCAATTTCACCAATTCTCATTGGCATACTGGAACACCCATATAATTCCCTAGTATATGGTACCGAGGTACCCAGGGTATTGGGGTTCCATGAGATCCCTATGGGCTGCATCATTTCTTTTGCCACCCATAGGGAGATCTGACTATTCTTACACAGGCCTGCCAGTGCAGCCTGAGTGAAATAATGTCCATGTTATTTCACAGCCATTTACCACTACACTTAAGTAACTTATAAGTCACCTATATGTCTAACCTTCACCTGGTGAAGGTTGGGTGCAAAGTTACTTAGTGTGTGGGCACCCTGGCACTAGCCAAGATGCCCCCACATCGTTCAGGGCAAATTCCCCGGACTTTGTGAGTGCGGGGACGCCATTACACGCGTGCACTATACATAGGTCACTACCTATGTATAGCGTCACAATGGTAACTCCGAACATGGCCATGTAACATGTCTAAGATCATTCTGGCATTGGGGAGACAATTCCATGATCCCCCGGGTCTCTAGCACAGAACCCGGGTACTGCCAAACTGCCTTTTCCGGGGTCTCCATTGCAGCTGCTGCTGCCAACCCCTCAGACAGGTTTCTGCCCTCCTGGGGTCCAGGCAGCCCTGGCCCAGGAAGGCAGAACAAAGGACTTCCTCTGAGAGAGGGTGTTACACCCTCTCCCTTTGGAAATAGGTGTCAGGGCTGGGGAGGAGTAGCCTCCCCCAGCCTCTGGAAATGCTTTGATGGGCACAGATGGTGCCCATCTCTGCATAAGTCAGTCTACACTGGTTCAGGGATCCCCCAGCCCTGCTCTGGCGTGAAACTGGACAAAGGAAAGGGGAGTGACCACTCCCCTGACCTGCATCTCCCAGGGGAGGTGCCCAGAGCTCCTCCAGTGTGTCCCAGACCTCTGCCATCTTGGATTCAGAGGTGTGCTGGCACACTGGACTGCTCTGAGTGGCCAGGGCCAGCAGGTGACGTCAGAGACTCCCTATGATAGGCTCTTACCTTTCTTACTAGCCTATCCTCCTTCCTAGGTAGCCAAACCTCCTTTTCTGGCTATTTAAGGTCTCTGCTTTGGGGAATTCTGCAGATAACGAATGCAAGAGCTCACCAGAGTTCCTCTGCATCTCCCTCTTCACCTTCTGCCAAAGGATCGACCGCTGACTGCTCAGGACGCCTGCAAAACCGCAACAAAGTAGCCAGACGACTACTAGCAACCTTGTATCGCTTCATCCTGCCGGCTTTCTCGACTGTTTCCAGGTGGTGCATGGTCTGGGGGTAGCCTGCCTCCTTCTTGCACCAGGAGCTCTGAAGAAATCTCCTGTGGGTCTTCCCCCTGCAACCGCAGGCAACAAAAGATTGCATCACCGGTCCTCTGGGAACCCTCTCAGCACGACGACCGTGGTCCCTGGAACTCAGCAACTCTGTCCAAGTGACTCCCACAGTCCAGTGACTCTTCAGTCCAAGTTTGGTGGAGGTAAGTCCTTGCCTCCCCACGCTAGACTGCATTGCTGGGTACCGCGTGATTTGCAGCTGCTCCGGCTCCTGTGCACTCTTCCAGGATTTCCTTTGTGCACAGCCAAGCCTGGGTCCCCGACACTCTAACCTGCAGTGCACAACCTTCTGAGTTGTCCCCCGGCGTCGTGGGACTCCCTTTTGTGACTTCGGGTGGACTCCGGTTCACTCCCCTTCCAAGTGCCTGTTCCGGTGCTTCTACAGGTGCTGCCTGCTTCTGCGAGGGCTCCCTGACTTGCTGGGCGCCCCCTCTGTCTCCTCATCCAAGTGGCGACATCCTGGTCCCTCCTGGGCCACAGCAGCATCAAAAAACCCTAACCGCGACCCTTGCAGCTAGCAAGACTTGTTTGCGGTCTTTCTGCTTGGGAACACGTCTGCAAGCTTCTTCACGATGTGGGGCATCCATCCTCCAAAGGGGAAGTTCCTAGTCCTCTTTGTTCTTGCAAAACACCAAGCTTCTTCCATCCGGTGGCAGCTTCCCTGCACCCTCAGCTGGCATTTCCTGGGCTCCTGCCCACTCTCAACACTGTTGCGACTCTTGGAATGGGTCCCCTTATCTTACAGGTACTCAGGTCTGGAAATCCACTGTTGTTGCATTGCTGGTGTTTGTTTTCCTTGCATTTTTTGAGTATATGGTTTGTGTTGCTCCTATACCTATGTGCTCCTATTACAATCTACTGTAACTTTACATTGCTTGCTTTACTTCCTTTTGCTATTACCTGCATAATTTTGGTTTGTGTACATATATCTTGTGTATATTTCTCATCCTCATACTGAGGGTACTCACTGAGATACTTTTGGCATATTGTCCTAAAAATAAAGTACCTTTATTTTTAGTATATCTGTGTATTGTGTTTTCTTATGATATTGTGCACATGACACCAGTGGTATAGTAGGAGCTTTGCATGTCTCCTAGTTCAGCCTAAGCTGCTCTGCTATAGCTACCTTCTATCAGCCTAATCTGCTAGAAACACCTCTTCTACACTAATAAGGGATAACTGGACCTGGTATAGAGTGTAAGTACCCCTTGGTACCCACTACAAGCCAGGCCAGCCTCCTACATTGGTTGTGCAGTGGTGGGATAAGTACTTGTAACTACTTACCACTTTGTCATTGTGTACTTTTCATAAGAGAATAATATACAAAACAAGTTCAGTGTATGTACACCTAACCAAAAAGTGTTGCTTTTCTCCTCTTACATTGTCTACTAAGTGCTGAAAAGTACTCCAAAACTTCTAAAAAGTTTGAAAAAGTTTTTTTCCTGTTCTTTAAAAAGTCCTGAAACTTTTTCTCTCTTCTCACTGTCCCTAAACCTTCTTCTATCATGTCTGATGTAGGAACTTCTCTTAAAATTGTCAATACTACATTTGACAATCTTAACTTTAAGAGCCTAAGGAGTCGCTGCATTGATAGAGGTTTAGTGGTAGGAAAGAACCCTTCTAGAGAATTTCTATTCAACATGCTCATTGAGAATGATAAGTCCCTAGCTGGCACTTCATCTGAGAGGTAAGTAGATAGCTCACACTCTGACTCAGGGGAGCCCCTTGAGGGAGGTGTACAGGGTTCTCTTCCAAATCTGCCTCTTAGCAGACCACCTAACAATGTTGGTAGTAATAGAAGCTCTCATCATAGTAGGGATGCTTTTGTTCCTGGAGGCCAGGTTGTTAGAGTGCAAGCTGTTAGGGACAGGTCTCCCTCTGTTGGTTCCAATATATCCTCAGTGTCTAAACATTCCCAACCCACCCTCCCTGAAGACAACATGTTAGAAAGGGAACTCAAAAAGTTGAGAGTGGAAGAGACCAGATTGAAGCTTAAACAGCAACAGCTGGCTCTAGACATGGAATCCCTAGACCTGGAGAAGGAGAGACAGAGATTGGGGTAAGGACCCCATGGTGGCAGCAGCAGTATTCCTGATAGCAATCCTGTGAGAGAGCATGATTCCAGGAATCTCCACAACATAGTCCCCCTTACAAGGAGGGGGGTGACATTAACAAGTGGTTTGCTGCACTTGAGAGGGCCTGTATGGTACAGGGGGTCCCTCAAAGGCAGTGGCCTGCTATTATTTGGCTATCTTTCAATGGAAAGGGTAGGGATAGGCTCCTTACTGTTAGAGAAAGTGATGCCAATAATTTTGCAGTTTTGAAGGATGCACTCTTGGATGGATTTGGCTTAACCACTGAACAATACAGGATTAAGTTCAGACACACCAGAAAAGAGTCCTCACAAGACTGGATAGACTTTGTTGACTGTTCAGTGAAGGCCTTGGAGGGGTGGTTACATGGCAGTAAAGTTTCTGAATATGAAAGCCTGTACAATCTAATTCTGAGAGAGCATATTCTGAATAACTGTGTGTCTGACTTGTTACACCAATATCTCGTGGACTCAGATCTGACCTCTCCCCAAGAATTGGGAAAGAAGGCAGACA
The DNA here is from genome assembly GCF_031143425.1 of Pleurodeles waltl. Taxonomy (NCBI): domain Eukaryota; kingdom Metazoa; phylum Chordata; class Amphibia; order Caudata; family Salamandridae; genus Pleurodeles; species Pleurodeles waltl. Next base: position 435,476,563 of record NC_090447.1, read on the forward strand.
AATGGGTCAGAACAAGAGTGAACAGAAAAGTTCATACAGGGGGTGTAGGAGGCTTGCCTGGCTTGTAGTGGGTACCAAGGGGTACTTACACTCTGTACCAGGTCCAGTTACCCCTTATTAGTGTAGAAGAGGTGTTTCTAGCAGCTTAGGCTGATAGAAGGTAGCTATAGCAGAGCAGCTTAGGCTGAACTAGGAGACATGCAAAGCTCCTACTATACCACTGGTGTCATATGCACACTATCATAAGAAAACACAATACACAGATATACTAAAAATAAAGGTACTTTATTTTTATGACAATATGCCAAAAGTATCTCATTGAGTACCCTCAGTATGAGGATGCCAAATATACACAAGATATATGTACACAATACAAAAATATGCAGTAATAGCAAAAGGAAGTAATGCAAGCAGTGTAAAGTTACAGTAGATTGCAATAGGAGCACATAGGTATAGGGGCAACACAAACCATATACTCCAAAAGTGGAATGAGAACCACAAATGGACCCCAAACCTATGTGAGCTTGTAGAGGGTCGCTGGGAGTGTAAGAAAACAGTGAGGGATAGAAAAATAGCCCACCCCAAGACCCTGTAAGGTAGGTGTAAAGTGCACCTGTAACCCCCAGAGAGCACAGAAGTCATGATAGGGGGTTTCTGCAAGGAAGACCAACACCAGCAAAACAACAACAGTGGATTTCCGGACCTGAGTAGCTGTGGAACAAGGGCACCAAGTCCAAGAGTCGCGACAATGTCGAGAGTGGGCAGATGCACAGGAAATGCCAGCTGAGGGTGCAAAGAAGCTGCCACCAGATGGTAGAAGCTGTGGATTCTGCAAGAACGAAGAGGGCTAGAAACTTCCCCTTTGGAGGATGGATGTCCAACGTCGTGAAGAAGCTTGCAGAGGTATTCCCACGCAGAAAGACCGCAAACAAGCCTTGCTAGCTGCAAGGGTCGCGGTTAGGGTTTTTCGATGCTGCTGTGGCCCAGGAGGGACCAGGATGTCGCCACTTCGATGAGGAGACAGAGGGGGCGCCCAGCAGGTCAGGGAGCCCTCACAGAAGCAGGCAGCACCCGCAGAAGTACCGGAAGAGGCACTTGGAAGGAAGGTGAACCGGAGTCCACGCGAAGTCACAAAATGGAGTCCCACTACGCCGGAGGACAACTCAGAAGGTTGTGCACTGCAGGTTAGAGTGTCGGGGACCCAGGCTTGGCTGTGCACGAAGGAAATCCTGGAAGAGTGCACAGGAGCCGGAGCAGCTGCAAATCACGCGGTACCCAGCAATGCAGTCTATCGTGGGGAGGCAAGGACTTACCTCCACCAAATTTGGACTGAAGAGTCACTGGACTGTGGGAGTCACTTGGACAGAGTTGCTGAGTTCCAGAGACCACGCTTGTCGTGCTGAGAGGGGACCCAGAGGACCGGTGATGCAGTCTTTTGTTGCCTACGGTTGCAGGGGGAAGATTCCGTCGTCCCACGGGAGATTTCTTCAGAGCTTCTGGTGCAGAAAGGAGGCAGGCTACCCCCAGAGCATGCACCACCAGGAAACAGTCGAGAAGGCGGCAGGATAAGCGATACAAGGTTGCAGTAGTCGTATTTGCTACTTTGTTGCGGTTTTGCAGGCGTCCTGAGCAGTCAGCGGTCGATCCTTTGGCAGAAGGTGAAGACAGAGATGCAGAGGAACTCTGGTGAGCTCTTGCATTCGGTATCTGAAGAATTCCCCAAAGCAGAGACCCTAAATAGCCAGAAAAGGAGGTTTGGCTACCTAGGAAGGAGGATAGGCTAGTAACACAGATAAGACCCTATCAGAAGGAGTCTCTGACGTCACCTGCTGGCCCTGGCCACTCAGAGCAGTCCAGTGTGCCAGCACACCTCTGAATCCAAGATGGCAGAGGTCTGGGGCACGCTGGAGGAGCTCTGGGCACCTCCCCTGGGAGGTGCAGGTCAGGGGAGTGGTCACTCCCCTTTCCTTTGTTCAGTTTCACGCCAGAGCAGGGATGGGGGATCCCAGAACTGGTGTAGACTGGCTTATGCAGAGATGAGCACCATCTGTGCCCATCAAAGCATTTCCAGAGGCTGGGGGAGGCTACTCCTCCCCAGCCCTGACACCTTTTTCCAAAGGGAAAGAGTGTAAGACCCTCTCTCTGAGGAAGTCCTTTGTTCTGCCTTCCTGGGCCAGGCCTGGCTGGGCCCCAGGAGGGCAGAAACCTGTCTGAGGGGTTGGCAGCAGCAGCAGCTGCAGTGAAACCCCGGGAAAGGCAGTTTGGCAGTACCCGGGTCTGTGCTAGAGGCTCGGGGGACCATGGAATTGTCTCCCCAATGCCAGAATGGCATTGGGGCGACAATTCCATGATCTTAGACATGTTACATGGCCATGTTCGGAGTTACCATTGTGACGCTATACATAGGTAGTGACCTATGTATAGTGCACGCATGTAATGGTGTCCCCGCACTCACAAAGTCCGGGGAATTTGCCCTAAACGATGTGGGGGCACCTTGGCTAGTGCCAGGGTGCCCACACACTAAGTAACTTAGCACCCAACCTTCACCAGGTGAAGGTTAGACATATAGGTGACTTATAAGTTACTTAAGTGCAGTGGTAAATGGCTGTGAAATAACGTGGTCGTTATTTCACTCAGGCTGCAGTGGCAGGCCTGTGTAAGAATTGTCAGAGCTCCCTATGGGTGGCAAAAGAAATGCTGCAGCCCATAGGTATCTCCTGGAACCCCAATTCCCTGGGTACCTCAGTACCATATACTAGGGAATTATAAGGGTGTTCCAGTATGCCAATGTGAATTGGTGAAATTGGTCACTAGCCTGTTAGTGACAATTTAGAAAGCAGAGAGAGCATAGCCACTGAGGTTCTGGTTAGCAGAGCCTCAGTGAGACAGCTAGTCATCACACAGGGAACACATACAGGGCACACTTATGAGCACTGGGGCCCTGGCTGGCAGGGTCCCAGTGACACATACACTAAAACAACATATATACAGTGAAATATGGGGGTAACATGCCAGGCAAGATGGTACTTTCCTACAGGGGGTGACAAGGATGGCAAGAAGAAGGATGGTAAGTCTTCTTACAAGGGTGGGGACAAATCTAAAAATGAGTCTTCATCAGGCCCACAAAAACACTCTGGTGGGGGTTGTGGGTCCAAATACTCTTCAAATCAAATCAAAAAGCCTTGGTGTTATTTATGTAAAGTAGAAGGCCATTGGGCAACTGATGCCAGTTGTCCAAAGAAAAACACCAAACCTCCCACTACCACAACCCCTACTGCAACCTCTAGTGCCCCTAGTAATAGCAGGGGTGGTGGGAGCAAACCTACTAATAGCCAATCCAAGGGAGTAGCTGGGATCACTTTTGGTAATTTTGTTGGGGTTGGTCTTGTTAGGGAGACCACAGAGGCGGTGTTAGCCTCTGAAGGTGCCATTGATTTGGCCACCTTGGTTGCTTGTCCCCTTAATATGGATAAGTACAAGCAACTTCCCCTAATCAATGGTGTTGAGGTTCAGGTCTACAGTGACACAGGTGCCAGTGTTACCATGGTAATAGAGAAACTGGTACACCGTGAACAACACCTACTTGTTCACCAATACCAAGTGACAAACGCTCATAACAACACTCAGCCACCCCCTGGCTGTTGTGAATCTCAACTGGGGGGGGGGGTTACTGGTCCAAAGAAAGATGTGGTTGTTTCAGAATTACCTGTAGACTGTCTACTAGGAAATGTTTTAGAGACATCAGCTTGGGCAGAAGTGGAGTTGGAGGCTCATGCAGCAATGCTGGGCATTCCTGGGCATATTTCTGCTTTAACCAGGGCTCAGGCCAAGAAGCAAAAAGGACAGGGTGACTTGGATCCTGGAACAATGGACCAAGTGCTCCCTAAAGCTAGGGGTAGCAAGGGTAAATCCCTACCCACTATCCCTCCCTCTACAGATGATTCAACTTCTGAGGAAGAAGAATTTCCTCATTGTGCAGAACCTTCACCAGAGGAGCTGGCAGCAGACACTGCTGAGCTTTTGGGTGGAGGGGGGCCTGCCAGGGAAGAGCTGAGTGTGGCACAGCAATCCTGTCCCACATTAGAGGGTCTCAGACAGCAAGCTGTCAAACAGCAAAATGGGGATGTCAGTGACTCACATAGAGTTTACTGGGAGGACAACCTCTTGTACACAGAGGCAAGGGACCCAAAACCTGGAGCAGCCAGGAGATTGGTCATTCCCCTGCAGTACAGAGAGTTCCTCCTAACTCTGGCACATGACATTCCTTTGGCTGGACATTTGGGTCAGATTAAAACATGGGAAAGGCGTGTCCCCCTGTTTCACTGGCCTAGGATGTCAAAGGACACAAAATAATTTAGTAAATCTTGTGTGACCTGCCAAGCCAGTGGCAAGACTGGTGGCACTCTAAAGGCTCCCCTTATTCCACTACCTGTGCTTGGGTTCCCTTTGAAAGGGTAGGGGTTGACATAGTTGGCCCCCTTGACCCTCCTACTGCTTCAGGCAATAGGTTTACCTTGGTGGTAGTGGACCATGCCACAAGATATCCTGAAGCAATTCCTCTAAGGACCACTACAGCACCTGCAGTGGCAAAATCCCTCCTGGGAATCTTTTCCAGGGTGGGTTTCCCAAAAGAGGTTGTATCAGACAGGGGTAGCAACTTTATGTCTGCATACTTGAAGGCTATGTGGAAGGAATGTGGTGTAACATACAAATTCACCACACCTTATCATCCACAAACAAATGGACTGGTAGAGAGGTTTAAGAAAACTCTCAAAGGAATGATAATGGGACTCCCTGAAAAACTCAGGAGGAGATGGGATGTCCTGTTACATTGCCTCCTTTTTGCTTACAGGGAGGTACCCCAGAAAGGAGTGGGCTTCAGCCCCTTTGCACTCCTATTTGGACACCCTGTAAGAGGTCCTCTAACACTTGTAAAGGAGGTTTGGGAACAACCTTTAAAAGCTCCTAAGCAAGACATAGTGGACTATGTACTTGGCCTAAGATCCAGAATGGCGGAGTACATGAAAAAGGCCAGTAAAAACCTTCAGGCCAGCCAAGAGCTCTGTGAGAAGGTAGCCTCTTTCTAGCCTTGTTACCCCCACTTTTGGCCTGTTTGTGAGTGTATGTCAGGATGTTTGTCACTGTTTTCACTGTCTCACTGGGATCCTGATAGCCAGGCCTCAGTGCTCATAGTGAAAACACTATGGTTTCAGTATGTTTGTTATGTGTCACTGGGATCCTGCTGGTCAGGACCCCAGTGCTCATAGGTTTGTGGCCTATATGTATGTGTCACTGGGACCCTGTCACACAGGGCCCCAGTGCTCATAGGTGTGCATGTATATGTTCCCTGTGTGGTGCCTAACTGTCTCACTGAGGCTCTGCTAACCAGAACCTCAGTGGTTATGCTCTCTCATTACTTTCAAATTGTCACTAACAGGCTAGTGACCATTTTTACCAATTTACATTGGCTTACTGGAACACCCTTATAATTCCCTAGTATATGGTACTGAGGTACCCAGGGTATTGGGGTTCCAGGAGATCCCTATGGGCTGCAGCATTTCTTTTGCCACCCATAGGGAGCTCTGACAATTCTTACACAGGCCTGCCACTGCAGCCTGAGTGAAATAACGTCCACGTTATTTCACAGCCATTTTACACTGCACTTAAGTAACTTATAAGTCACCTATATGTCTAACCTTTACCTGGTAAAGGTTAGGTGCAAAGTTACTTAGTGTGAGGGCACCCTGGCACTAGCCAAGGTGCCCCCACAATGTCCAGAGCCAATTCACTGAACTTTGTGAGTGCGGGGACACCATTACACGCGTGCACTACATATAGGTCACTACCTATATGTAGCTTCACCATGGTAACTCCGAATATGGCCATGTAACATGTCTATGATCATGGAATTGCCCCCTCTATGCCATCCTGGCATTGTTGGTACAATTCCATGATCCCAGTGGTCTGTAGCACAGACCCTGGTACTGCCAGACTGCCCTTCCTGGGGTTTCTCTGCTGCTGCCAACCCCTCAGACAGGCATCTGCCCTCCTGGGGTCCAGCCAGGCCTGGCCCAGGATGGCAGAACAAAGAACTTCCTCTGAGAGAGGGTGTGACACCCTCTCCCTTTGGAAAATGGTGTGAAGGCAGGGGAGGAGTAGCCTCCCCCAGCCTCTGGAAATGCTTTGTTGGGCACAGATGTGCCCAATTCTGCATAAGCCAGTCTACACCGGTTCAGGGACCCCTTAGCCCCTGCTCTGGCGCGAAACTGGACAAAGGAAAGGGGAGTGACCACTCCCCTGACCTGCACCTCCCCTGGGAGGTGTCCAGAGCTCCTCCAGTGTGCTCCAGACCTCTGCCATCTTGGAAACAGAGGTGCTGCTGGCACACTGGACTGCTCTGAGTGGCCAGTGCCACCAGGTGACGTCAGAGACTCCTGCTGATAGGCTCCTTCAGGTGTTAGTAGCCTTTCCTCTCTCCTAGGTAGCCAAACCCTCTTTTCTGGCTATTTAGGGTCTCTGTCTCTGGGGAAACTTTAGATAACGAATGCATGAGCTCAGCCGAGTTCCTCTGCATCTCCCTCTTCACCTTCTGATAAGGAATCGACCGCTGACCGCGCTGGAAGCCTGCAAACCTGCAACATTGTAGCAAAGATGACTACTGCAACTCTGTAACGCTGATCCTGCCGCCTTCTCGACTGTTTTCCTGCTTGTGCATGCTGTGGGGGTAGTCTGCCTCCTCTCTGCACCAGAAGCTCCGAAGAAATCTCCCGTGGGTCGACGGAATCTTCCCCCTGCAACCGCAGGCACCAAAAAGCTGCATCTCCGGTCCCTTGGGTCTCCTCTCAGCACGACGAGCGAGGTCCCTCGAATCCAGCGACACCGTCCAAGTGACCCCCACAGTCCAGTGACTCTTCAGCCCAAGTTTGGTGGAGGTAAGTCCTTGCCTCACCTCGCTGGGCTGCATTGCTGGGAACCGCGACTTTGCAAGCTACTCCGGCCCCTGTGCACTTCCGGCGGAAATCCTTCGTGCACAGCCAAGCCTGGGTCCACGGCACTCTAACCTGCATTGCACGACTTTCTAAGTTGGTCTCCGGCGACGTGGGACTCCTTTGTGCAACTTCGGCGAGCACCGTTTCACGCATCCTCGTAGTGCCTGTTTCTGGCACTTCTCCGGGTGCTACCTGCTTCAGTGAGGGCTCTTTGTCTTGCTCGACGTCCCCTCTCTCTGCAGGTCCAATTTGCGACCTTCTGGTCCCTCCTGGGCCCCAGCAGTGTCCAAAAACGCCAAACGCACGATTTGCGTGTAGCAAGGCTTGTTGGCGTCCATCCGGCGGGAAAACACTTCTGCACGACTCTCCAAGGCGTCCATCCTCCAAAGGGGAAGTCTCTAGCCCTTGTCGTTCCTGCAGTATTCACAGTTCTTCAGCCTAGTAAGAGCTTCTTTGCACCAACCGCTGGCATTTCTTGGGCATCTGCCCATCTCCGAGCTGCTTGTGACTTTTGGACTTGGTCCCCTTGTTCCACAGGTACCCTCAGTCAGGAATCCATCGTTGTTGCATTGCTGATTTGTGTTTTCCTTGCATTTTCCCTCTAACACGACTATTTTGTCCTTAGGGGAATTTTAGTGCACTTTGCACTCACTTTTCAGGGTCTTGGGGAGGGTTATTTTTCTAACTCTCACTATTTTCTAATAGTCCCAGCGACCCTCTACAAGGTCACATAGGTTTGGGGTCCATTCGTGGTTCGCATTCCACTTCTGGAGTATATGGTTTGTGTTGCCCCTATCCCTATGTTTCCCCATTGCATCCTATTGTAACTATACATTGTTTGCACTGTTTTCTAAGACTATACTGCATATTTTTGCTATTGTGTATATATATCTTGTGTATATTTCCTATCCTCTCACTGAGGGTACACTCTAAGATACTTTGGCATATTGTCATAAAAATAAAGTACCTTTATTTTTAGTATAACTGTGTATTGTGTTTTCTTATGATATTGTGCATATGACACTAAGTGGTACTGTGGTAGCTTCACACGTCTCCTAGTTCAGCCTAAGCTGCTCTGCTAAGCTACCATTATCTATCAGCCTAAGCTGCTAGACACCCTATACACTAATAAGGGATAACTGGGCCTGGTGCAAGGTGCAAGTACCCCTTGGTACTCACTACAAGCCAGTCCAGCCTCCTACATTGGTTGTGCAGTGGTGGGATAAGTGCTTTGAGACTACTTACCACTCTTGTCATTGTACTTTTCATAAGAGAAAAATATACAAAACAAGGTCAGTGTATATACACATAGCCAAAAAGTTTTGCATTTCCTCTTTTCACTCTTTTCTAAGTGCTGAAAAGTACTTCTAAACTTTCAAAAAGTTCTTAAAAGTTTAAAAAGTTTTTTCTGTCTTTCCAAAAAGTCCTGAAAACTTTTATCTCTTTTTCTTTCACTTTAACTCTCTCTAAAAAATGTCTGGCACAGGAAAAAATGTTGAACTGTCCAAACTTGCATATGATCACCTTAGCTGGAAAGGAGCAAGGAGTCTCTGCATAGAGAGAGGTTTGAGTGTAGGGAAGAATCCTTCCTTAGAACTGTTAATTAATATGCTTAGAGTACAGGATAAGGCCATGAGTGCCAAATCTGGTGAAAAAGTAGCTAATGGTTCTCAGTCTGATCCAGGGACTCCCCCAGGAAAAGGTTCAGGAAAGAAACTTCTCAGCCTGCCCATTACTAGACAGTCTAGCATAGTTGGTACAGAGGTTGAATCACACCATACTGATGGTGTGCTCTCACATTATACTGGTAGCCAAGCTGTTAGGGTGCCCTCTGTAAGGGACAGGTCTCCTTCTGTTCATTCCCATCATACCTCTGTATCTAGAAATGTCCCTCCCACCCACCCTGATGACAGATTGTTAGAAAGGGAGCTCAATAGATTGAGAGTGGAACAAACCAGACTGAAGCTCAAGAAGCAACAGCTGGATTTGGATAGACAGTCTTTAGAATTAGAGAAGGAAAGACAGAAGTTGGGTTTAGATACCCATGGTGGCAGCAGCAGTATTCCCCATAGTCATCCTGCAAAAGAGCATGATTCCAGGAATCTGCACAAGATAGTTCCCCCTTATAAGGAGGGGGATGACATTAACAAGTGGTTTGCTGCACTTGAGAGGGCCTGTGCTGTACAGGATGTCCCTCAAAGGCAGTGGGCTGCTATCCTATGGCTATCATTTAGTGGAAAGGGTAGGGATAGACTCCTTACTGTGAAAGAAAATGATGCCAATAATTTTACAGTTCTTAAGAATGCACTCCTGGATGGTTATGGCTTAACCACTGAACAATACAGGATAAAGTTCAGAGAGACCAAAAAGGAGTCTTCACAAGACTGGGTTGATTTCATTGACCATTCAGTGAAGGCCTTGGAGGGGTGGTTACATGGCAGTAAAGTTACTGATTATGAAAGCCTGTATAACACAATCCTGAGAGAGCATATACTTAATAATTGTGTGTCTGATTTGTTGCACCAGTACCTGGTAGACTCTGATCTGACCTCTCCCCAAGAATTGGGAAAGAAGGCAGACAAATGGGTCAGAACAAGGGTGAACAGAAAAGTTCATACAGGGGGTGACAAAGATGGCAATAAGAAGAAAGATGGTGAAAAATCTCAAGATAAGCATGGGGATAAGGGTAAAACCAAAGATCCCACTTCAAATCTTAAACACTCTTCAGAGGGTGGGGATAAAACAAAGTCTTCCTCTTCTTCCCAACCTGCACACATTAAAAAGCCTTGGTGCTTTGTGTGTAAAAACAGAGGCCATAGGCCAGGGGATAAGTCCTGTCCAGGTAAACCCCCTGAGCCTACCACCACTAATACATCAAGCTCTAGTGCCCCTAGCAGTAGTGGTACTAGTGGTGGGACTGCTGGCAACAGTCAAGCAAAGGGTGTAGTTGGGTTCACTTATGGGTCCATAGTGGAAACTGATGTAATCAGTCCCAAGACAGTTTCTGTCACACCTAGTGGCATTGGCCTTGCCACACTGGCTGCTTGTCCCCTTACAATGGATAAGTACAGGCAGACAGTTTCAATAAATGGTGTTGAGGCCTTGGCCTACAGGGACACAGGTGCCAGTTTCACTTTGGTGACTGAAAACCTAGTGCCCCCTGAACAACACATCATTGGACAACAGTATAAGATTATTGATGTCCATAACTCCACTAAGTTTCTTCCCTTAGCTATAATTCAGTTTAGTTGGGGTGGAGTTACTGGCCCTAAGCAGGTGGTGGTATCACCTAGCTTACCTGTAGACTGTCTCTTAGGTAATGACCTAGAGGCCTCAGGTTGGGCTGATGTAGAGTTTTATGCCCATGCAGCCATGCTGGGCATCCCTGAGGAATTGTTCCCTCTCATTTCTACTGAAATGAAAAAGCAAAGGAGAGAAGGCCTGAAAACTCAGGATCCCTCTCCATCAACAGGTAAAAAGGGTATCACAGTATCCCCTAACCACCCTACCATTCAGGATACCATTCCTGTGGTGGGAGAAACCTCTCCTGGGGTGGCACCTGTTCCAAGGGAATCATCAGCTGGCAAGGCTGGACTCCCTGAGGTGGAAGTACCCCTCTGTGGGATAACTAACATTGGTGACAAAAACAGCACCATTTTAGTTAACATGGAGCATCCCTCCAACCCTCCCAGAGAAACTTTAGTGCAGAAACCCTGCACTACCTCACAACACTTAGGACAGCATCCCTGCCCTAGTGTGGAGCTCATAGGACAGCATCCCTGCCCTGCTCCAACTCAAGAGAAACAGCATCCCTGTTCTCTCTTCCAGCCAAATGGACAAAGTTTTTGTCCAGCTATGGCTTTACTGAGACAGCATCCCTGTCTGGCATTTCCATCATTACAAATAGGTTCAGTGGATAATTCCCACTGCTCTAAACTAAAACTTACTGATAGAAACTCTGAAAATACATCTTCACATTGTTGGTTAGCTAAAAAACTTCAAACAGGGTGGTTTACATCCCCACAGGGAAGTAACCATATAGTGGATGATAAAGGGAGTAACCAGTCTATTGCAGAGCTACTCTCTACTTATCACCACTTAGACAATAAAGTCTCAACTGGCAAAGGTTAGCCTTATTGTCCTTCGTTTGGGGGGGGGTTGTGTGAGAAGGTAGCCTCTTTCTAGCCTTGTTACCCCCACTTTTGGCCTGTTTGTGAGTGTATGTCAGGATGTTTGTCACTGTTTTCACTGTCTCACTGGGATCCTGATAGCCAGGCCTCAGTGCTCATAGTGAAAACACTATGGTTTCAGTATGTTTGTTATGTGTCACTGGGATCCTGCTGGTCAGGACCCCAGTGCTCATAGGTTTGTGGCCTATATGTATGTGTCACTGGGACCCTGTCACACAGGGCCCCAGTGCTCATAGGTGTGCATGTATATGTTCCCTGTGTGGTGCCTAACTGTCTCACTGAGGCTCTGCTAACCAGAACCTCAGTGGTTATGCTCTCTCATTACTTTCAAATTGTCACTAACAGGCTAGTGACCATTTTTACCAATTTACATTGGCTTACTGGAACACCCTTATAATTCCCTAGTATATGGTACTGAGGTACCCAGGGTATTGGGGTTCCAGGAGATCCCTATGGGCTGCAGCATTTCTTTTGCCACCCATAGGGAGCTCTGACAATTCTTACACAGGCCTGCCACTGCAGCCTGAGTGAAATAACGTCCACGTTATTTCACAGCCATTTTACACTGCACTTAAGTAACTTATAAGTCACCTATATGTCTAACCTTTACCTGGTAAAGGTTAGGTGCAAAGTTACTTAGTGTGAGGGCACCCTGGCACTAGCCAAGGTGCCCCCACATTGTCCAGAGCCAATTCACTGAACTTTGTGAGTGCGGGGACACCATTACACGCGTGCACTACATATAGGTCACTACCTATATGTAGCTTCACCATGGTAACTCCGAATATGGCCATGTAACATGTCTATGATCATGGAATTGCCCCCTCTATGCCATCCTGGCATTGTTGGTACAATTCCATGATCCCAGTGGTCTGTAGCACAGACCCTGGTACTGCCAGACTGCCCTTCCTGGGGTTTCTCTGCTGCTGCTGCTGCCAACCCCTCAGACAGGCATCTGCCCTCCTGGGGTCCAGCCAGGCCTGGCCCAGGATGGCAGAACAAAGAACTTCCTCTGAGAGAGGGTGTGACACCCTCTCCCTTTGGAAAATGGTGTGAAGGCAGGGGAGGAGTAGCCTCCCCCAGCCTCTGGAAATGCTTTGTTGGGCACAGATGTGCCCAATTCTGCATAAGCCAGTCTACACCGGTTCAGGGACCCCTTAGCCCCTGCTCTGGCGCGAAACTGGACAAAGGAAAGGGGAGTGACCACTCCCCTGACCTGCACCTCCCCTGGGAGGTGTCCAGAGCTCCTCCAGTGTGCTCCAGACCTCTGCCATCTTGGAAACAGAGGTGCTGCTGGCACACTGGACTGCTCTGAGTGGCCAGTGCCACCAGGTGACGTCAGAGACTCCTGCTGATAGGCTCCTTCAGGTGTTAGTAGCCTTTCCTCTCTCCTAGGTAGCCAAACCCTCTTTTCTGGCTATTTAGGGTCTCTGTCTCTGGGGAAACTTTAGATAACGAATGCATGAGCTCAGCCGAGTTCCTCTGCATCTCCCTCTTCACCTTCTGATAAGGAATCGACCGCTGACCGCGCTGGAAGCCTGCAAACCTGCAACATTGTAGCAAAGACGACTACTGCAACTCTGTAACGCTGATCCTGCCGCCTTCTCGACTGTTTTCCTGCTTGTGCATGCTGTGGGGGTAGTCTGCCTCCTCTCTGCACCAGAAGCTCCGAAGAAATCTCCCGTGGGTCGACGGAATCTTCCCCCTGCACCCGCAGGCACCAAAAAGCTGCATCTCCGGTCCCTTGGGTCTCCTCTCAGCACGACGAGCGAGGTCCCTCGAATCCAGCGACACCGTCCAAGTGACCCCCACAGTCCAGTGACTCTTCAGCCCAAGTTTGGTGGAGGTAAGTCCTTGCCTCACCTCGCTGGGCTGCATTGCTGGGAACCGCGACTTTGCAAGCTACTCCGGCCCCTGTGCACTTCCGGCGGAAATCCTTCGTGCACAGCCAAGCCTGGGTCCACGGCACTCTAACCTGCATTGCACGACTTTCTAAGTTGGTCTCCGGCGACGTGGGACTCCTTTGTGCAACTTCGGCGAGCACCGTTTCACGCATCCTCGTAGTGCCTGTTTCTGGCACTTCTCCGGGTGCTACCTGCTTCAGTGAGGGCTCTTTGTCTTGCTCGACGTCCCCTCTCTCTGCAGGTCCAATTTGCGACCTTCTGGTCCCTCCTGGGCCCCAGCAGTGTCCAAAAACGCCAAACGCACGATTTGCGTGTAGCAAGGCTTGTTGGCGTCCATCCGGCGGGAAAACACTTCTGCACGACTCTCCAAGGCGTGGGGGATATATCCTCCAAAGGGGAAGTCTCTAGCCCTTGTCGTTCCTGCAGTATTCACAGTTCTTCAGCCTAGTAAGAGCTTCTTTGCACCAACCGCTGGCATTTCTTGGGCATCTGCCCATCTCCGAGCTGCTTGTGACTTTTGGACTTGGTCCCCTTGTTCCACAGGTACCCTCAGTCAGGAATCCATCGTTGTTGCATTGCTGATTTGTGTTTTCCTTGCATTTTCCCTCTAACACGACTATTTTGTCCTTAGGGGAATTTTAGTGCACTTTGCACTCACTTTTCAGGGTCTTGGGGAGGGTTATTTTTCTAACTCTCACTATTTTCTAATAGTCCCAGCGACCCTCTACAAGGTCACATAGGTTTGGGGTCCATTCGTGGTTCGCATTCCACTTCTGGAGTATATGGTTTGTGTTGCCCCTATCCCTATGTTTCCCCATTGCATCCTATTGTAACTATACATTGTTTGCACTGTTTTCTAAGACTATACTGCATATTTTTGCTATTGTGTATATATATCTTGTGTATATTTCCTATCCTCTCACTGAGGGTACACTCTAAGATACTTTGGCATATTGTCATAAAAATAAAGTACCTTTATTTTTAGTATAACTGTGTATTGTGTTTTCTTATGATATTGTGCATATGACACTAAGTGGTACTGTGGTAGCTTCACACGTCTCCTAGTTCAGCCTAAGCTGCTCTGCTAAGCTACCATTATCTATCAGCCTAAGCTGCTAGACACCCTATACACTAATAAGGGATAACTGGGCCTGGTGCAAGGTGCAAGTACCCCTTGGTACTCACTACAAGCCAGTCCAGCCTCCTACATTGGTTGTGCAGTGGTGGGATAAGTGCTTTGAGACTACTTACCACTCTTGTCATTGTACTTTTCATAAGAGAAAAATATACAAAACAAGGTCAGTGTATATACACATAGCCAAAAAGTTTAGCATTTCCTCTTTTCACTCTTTTCTAAGTGCTGAAAAGTACTTCTAAACTTTCAAAAAGTTCTTAAAAGTTTAAAAAGTTTTTTCTGTCTTTCCAAAAAGTTCTGAAAACTTTTATCTCTTTTTCTTTCACTTTAACTCTCTCTAAAAAATGTCTGGCACAGGAAAAAATGTTGAACTGTCCAAACTTGCATATGATCACCTTAGCTGGAAAGGAGCAAGGAGTCTCTGCATAGAGAGAGGTTTGAGTGTAGGGAAGAATCCTTCCTTAGAACTGTTAATTAATATGCTTAGAGTACAGGATAAGGCCATGAGTGCCAAATCTGGTGAAAAAGTAGCTAATGGTTCTCAGTCTGATCCAGGGACTCCCCCAGGAAAAGGTTCAGGAAAGAAACTTCTCAGCCTGCCCATTACTAGACAGTCTAGCATAGTTGGTACAGAGGTTGAATCACACCATACTGATGGTGTGCTCTCACATTATACTGGTAGCCAAGCTGTTAGGGTGCCCTCTGTAAGGGACAGGTCTCCTTCTGTTCATTCCCATCATACCTCTGTATCTAGAAATGTCCCTCCCACCCACCCTGATGACAGATTGTTAGAAAGGGAGCTCAATAGATTGAGAGTGGAACAAACCAGACTGAAGCTCAAGAAGCAACAGCTGGATTTGGATAGACAGTCTTTAGAATTAGAGAAGGAAAGACAGAAGTTGGGTTTAGATACCCATGGTGGCAGCAGCAGTATTCCCCATAGTCATCCTGCAAAAGAGCATGATTCCAGGAATCTGCACAAGATAGTTCCCCCTTATAAGGAGGGGGATGACATTAACAAGTGGTTTGCTGCACTTGAGAGGGCCTGTGCTGTACAGGATGTCCCTCAAAGGCAGTGGGCTGCTATCCTATGGCTATCATTTAGTGGAAAGGGTAGGGATAGACTCCTTACTGTGAAAGAAAATGATGCCAATAATTTTACAGTTCTTAAGAATGCACTCCTGGATGGTTATGGCTTAACCACTGAACAATACAGGATAAAGTTCAGAGAGACCAAAAAGGAGTCTTCACAAGACTGGGTTTATTTCATTGACCATTCAGTGAAGGCCTTGGAGGGGTGGTTACATGGCAGTAAAGTTACTGATTATGAAAGCCTGTATAACACAATCCTGAGAGAGCATATACTTAATAATTGTGTGTCTGATTTGTTGCACCAGTACCTGGTAGACTCTGATCTGACCTCTCCCCAAGAATTGGGAAAGAAGGCAGACAAATGGGTCAGAACAAGGGTGAACAGAAAAGTTCATACAGGGGGTGACAAAGATGGCAATAAGAAGAAAGATGGTGAAAAATCTCAAGATAAGCATGGGGATAAGGGTAAAACCAAAGATCCCACTTCAAATCTTAAACACTCTTCAGAGGGTGGGGATAAAACAAAGTCTTCCTCTTCTTCCCAACCTGCACACATTAAAAAGCCTTGGTGCTTTGTGTGTAAAAACAGAGGCCATAGGCCAGGGGATAAGTCCTGTCCAGGTAAACCCCCTGAGCCTACCACCACTAATACATCAAGCTCTAGTGCCCCTAGCAGTAGTGGTACTAGTGGTGGGACTGCTGGCAACAGTCAAGCAAAGGGTGTAGTTGGGTTCACTTATGGGTCCATAGTGGAAACTGATGTAATCAGTCCCAAGACAGTTTCTGTCACACCTAGTGGCATTGGCCTTGCCACACTGGCTGCTTGTCCCCTTACAATGGATAAGTACAGGCAGACAGTTTCAATAAATGGTGTTGAGGCCTTGGCCTACAGGGACACAGGTGCCAGTTTCACTTTGGTGACTGAAAACCTAGTGCCCCCTGAACAACACATCATTGGACAACAGTATAAGATTATTGATGTCCATAACTCCACTAAGTTTCTTCCCTTAGCTATAATTCAGTTTAGTTGGGGTGGAGTTACTGGCCCTAAGCAGGTGGTGGTATCACCTAGCTTACCTGTAGACTGTCTCTTAGGTAATGACCTAGAGGCCTCAGGTTGGGCTGATGTAGAGTTTTATGCCCATGCAGCCATGCTGGGCATCCCTGAGGAATTGTTCCCTCTCATTTCTACTGAAATGAAAAAGCAAAGGAGAGAAGGCCTGAAAACTCAGGATCCCTCTCCATCAACAGGTAAAAAGGGTATCACAGTATCCCCTAACCACCCTACCATTCAGGATACCATTCCTGTGGTGGGAGAAACCTCTCCTGGGGTGGCACCTGTTCCAAGGGAATCATCAGCTGGCAAGGCTGGACTCCCTGAGGTGGAAGTACCCCTCTGTGGGATAACTAACATTGGTGACAAAAACAGCACCATTTTAGTTAACATGGAGCATCCCTCCAACCCTCCCAGAGAAACTTTAGTGCAGAAACCCTGCACTACCTCACAACACTTAGGACAGCATCCCTGCCCTAGTGTGGAGCTCATAGGACAGCATCCCTGCCCTGCTCCAACTCAAGAGAAACAGCATCCCTGTTCTCTCTTCCAGCCAAATGGACAAAGTTTTTGTCCAGCTATGGCTTTACTGAGACAGCATCCCTGTCTGGCATTTCCATCATTACAAATAGGTTCAGTGGATAATTCCCACTGCTCTAAACTAAAACTTACTGATAGAAACTCTGAAAATACATCTTCACATTGTTGGTTAGCTAAAAAACTTCAAACAGGGTGGTTTACATCCCCACAGGGAAGTAACCATATAGTGGATGATAAAGGGAGTAACCAGTCTATTGCAGAGCTACTCTCTACTTATCACCACTTAGACAATAAAGTCTCAACTGGCAAAGGTTAGCCTTATTGTCCTTCGTTTGGGGGGGGGGTTGTGTGAGAAGGTAGCCTCTTTCTAGCCTTGTTACCCCCACTTTTGGCCTGTTTGTGAGTGTATGTCAGGATGTTTGTCACTGTTTTCACTGTCTCACTGGGATCCTGATAGCCAGGCCTCAGTGCTCATAGTGAAAACACTATGGTTTCAGTATGTTTGTTATGTGTCACTGGGATCCTGCTGGTCAGGACCCCAGTGCTCATAGGTTTGTGGCCTATATGTATGTGTCACTGGGACCCTGTCACACAGGGCCCCAGTGCTCATAGGTGTGCATGTATATGTTCCCTGTGTGGTGCCTAACTGTCTCACTGAGGCTCTGCTAACCAGAACCTCAGTGGTTATGCTCTCTCATTACTTTCAAATTGTCACTAACAGGCTAGTGACCATTTTTACCAATTTACATTGGCTTACTGGAACACCCTTATAATTCCCTAGTATATGGTACTGAGGTACCCAGGGTATTGGGGTTCCAGGAGATCCCTATGGGCTGCAGCATTTCTTTTGCCACCCATAGGGAGCTCTGACAATTCTTACACAGGCCTGCCACTGCAGCCTGAGTGAAATAACGTCCACGTTATTTCACAGCCATTTTACACTGCACTTAAGTAACTTATAAGTCACCTATATGTCTAACCTTTACCTGGTAAAGGTTAGGTGCAAAGTTACTTAGTGTGAGGGCACCCTGGCAC
Source organism: Pleurodeles waltl (assembly GCF_031143425.1). Classification (NCBI taxonomy): domain Eukaryota; kingdom Metazoa; phylum Chordata; class Amphibia; order Caudata; family Salamandridae; genus Pleurodeles; species Pleurodeles waltl. The sequence continues at coordinate 435,494,502 of NC_090447.1, forward strand.
TAGCCAAGGTGCCCCCACATTGTCCAGAGCCAATTCACTGAACTTTGTGAGTGCGGGGACACCATTACACGCGTGCACTACATATAGGTCACTACCTATATGTAGCTTCACCATGGTAACTCCGAATATGGCCATGTAACATGTCTATGATCATGGAATTGCCCCCTCTATGCCATCCTGGCATTGTTGGTACAATTCCATGATCCCAGTGGTCTGTAGCACAGACCCTGGTACTGCCAGACTGCCCTTCCTGGGGTTTCTCTGCTGCTGCTGCTGCCAACCCCTCAGACAGGCATCTGCCCTCCTGGGGTCCAGCCAGGCCTGGCCCAGGATGGCAGAACAAAGAACTTCCTCTGAGAGAGGGTGTGACACCCTCTCCCTTTGGAAAATGGTGTGAAGGCAGGGGAGGAGTAGCCTCCCCCAGCCTCTGGAAATGCTTTGTTGGGCACAGATGTGCCCAATTCTGCATAAGCCAGTCTACACCGGTTCAGGGACCCCTTAGCCCCTGCTCTGGCGCGAAACTGGACAAAGGAAAGGGGAGTGACCACTCCCCTGACCTGCACCTCCCCTGGGAGGTGTCCAGAGCTCCTCCAGTGTGCTCCAGACCTCTGCCATCTTGGAAACAGAGGTGCTGCTGGCACACTGGACTGCTCTGAGTGGCCAGTGCCACCAGGTGACGTCAGAGACTCCTGCTGATAGGCTCCTTCAGGTGTTAGTAGCCTTTCCTCTCTCCTAGGTAGCCAAACCCTCTTTTCTGGCTATTTAGGGTCTCTGTCTCTGGGGAAACTTTAGATAACGAATGCATGAGCTCAGCCGAGTTCCTCTGCATCTCCCTCTTCACCTTCTGATAAGGAATCGACCGCTGACCGCGCTGGAAGCCTGCAAACCTGCAACATTGTAGCAAAGACGACTACTGCAACTCTGTAACGCTGATCCTGCCGCCTTCTCGACTGTTTTCCTGCTTGTGCATGCTGTGGGGGTAGTCTGCCTCCTCTCTGCACCAGAAGCTCCGAAGAAATCTCCCGTGGGTCGACGGAATCTTCCCCCTGCACCCGCAGGCACCAAAAAGCTGCATCTCCGGTCCCTTGGGTCTCCTCTCAGCACGACGAGCGAGGTCCCTCGAATCCAGCGACACCGTCCAAGTGACCCCCACAGTCCAGTGACTCTTCAGCCCAAGTTTGGTGGAGGTAAGTCCTTGCCTCACCTCGCTGGGCTGCATTGCTGGGAACCGCGACTTTGCAAGCTACTCCGGCCCCTGTGCACTTCCGGCGGAAATCCTTCGTGCACAGCCAAGCCTGGGTCCACGGCACTCTAACCTGCATTGCACGACTTTCTAAGTTGGTCTCCGGCGACGTGGGACTCCTTTGTGCAACTTCGGCGAGCACCGTTTCACGCATCCTCGTAGTGCCTGTTTCTGGCACTTCTCCGGGTGCTACCTGCTTCAGTGAGGGCTCTTTGTCTTGCTCGACGTCCCCTCTCTCTGCAGGTCCAATTTGCGACCTTCTGGTCCCTCCTGGGCCCCAGCAGTGTCCAAAAACGCCAAACGCACGATTTGCGTGTAGCAAGGCTTGTTGGCGTCCATCCGGCAGGAAAACACTTCTGCACGACTCTCCAAGGCGTGGGGGATATATCCTCCAAAGGGGAAGTCTCTAGCCCTTGTCGTTCCTGCAGTATTCACAGTTCTTCAGCCTAGTAAGAGCTTCTTTGCACCAACCGCTGGCATTTCTTGGGCATCTGCCCATCTCCGAGCTGCTTGTGACTTTTGGACTTGGTCCCCTTGTTCCACAGGTACCCTCAGTCAGGAATCCATCGTTGTTGCATTGCTGATTTGTGTTTTCCTTGCATTTTCCCTCTAACACGACTATTTTGTCCTTAGGGGAATTTTAGTGCACTTTGCACTCACTTTTCAGGGTCTTGGGGAGGGTTATTTTTCTAACTCTCACTATTTTCTAATAGTCCCAGCGACCCTCTACAAGGTCACATAGGTTTGGGGTCCATTCGTGGTTCGCATTCCACTTCTGGAGTATATGGTTTGTGTTGCCCCTATCCCTATGTTTCCCCATTGCATCCTATTGTAACTATACATTGTTTGCACTGTTTTCTAAGACTATACTGCATATTTTTGCTATTGTGTATATATATCTTGTGTATATTTCCTATCCTCTCACTGAGGGTACACTCTAAGATACTTTGGCATATTGTCATAAAAATAAAGTACCTTTATTTTTAGTATAACTGTGTATTGTGTTTTCTTATGATATTGTGCATATGACACTAAGTGGTACTGTGGTAGCTTCACACGTCTCCTAGTTCAGCCTAAGCTGCTCTGCTAAGCTACCATTATCTATCAGCCTAAGCTGCTAGACACCCTATACACTAATAAGGGATAACTGGGCCTGGTGCAAGGTGCAAGTACCCCTTGGTACTCACTACAAGCCAGTCCAGCCTCCTACAAGCTCCAAAAGCAATGGCATGACCAGAAGGCTGTTCTGATTCAGTACCAACCAGGACAGAAGGTGTGGGTATTGGAGCCTGTGGCACCAAGAGCACTCCAAGACAAATTGAGTGGACCCCATCTCATTGTTGAAAAGAAAGGCAAGGTCACCTACTTGGTTGACCTGGACACTGCCAGGAGTCCCCTTAGGGTGCTCCGTGTCAACCGCCTAAAACCCTACTATGACAGGGCTGATCTCACCCTGCTCATGGCAACAGATGAAGGACAGGAAGAAGAGAGTGACCCTCTCCCTGATCTCTTCCCTTCCACTGAAGATGATGCTTTAGTGGAAGGTGTAGTTTTAGCAGACTGTCTTACTGCTGAGCAGAAAGACAACTGCATAAATCTCCTAGGTCAGTTTTCTGAACTCTTTTCAACTGTGCCAGGCACCACATCTTGGTGTGAACACACAATTGATACTGGAGACAGCTTGCCTGTCAAAAGTAAAATCTATAGGCAGCCTGACCATGTCAGAGACTGCATAAAGCAAGAAGTTCAGAAAATTCTTGAACTAGGAGTTGTTGAACATTCTGAAAGCCCATGGGCCTCTCCCGTGGTGCTGGTACCAAAGCCTCACTCAAAAGATGGAAAAAGGGAGATGAGGTTTTGAGTAGACTACAGAGGTCTCAACCAGGTAACAAAAACTGATGCTCACCCTATACCCAGGGCAGATGAGCTCATAGATACACTGGCATCTGCCAAGTATCTAAGCACCTTTGATTTGACTGTAGGGTATTGGCAGATCAAATTATCAGAGGATGCTAAAGCAAAAACTGCATTTTCGACTAATGGTGGGCAGTACCAATTCACAGTAATGCCCTTTGGTTTGAAAAATGCACCTGCCACTTTTCAGAGGTTGGTGAATACAGTCCTGTAAGGGTTGGAGGCTTTTAGTGCAGCATATCTGGATGATATAGCTGTCTTTAGCTCCAACCGGGATGATCACCTGGTCCACCTGTGGAAAGTTTTGGAGGCCCAGCAAAAGGCAGGCCTCACTATCAAGGCTTTAAAGTGCCAGATAGGGCAGGGGAAAGTGGTTTATCTGGGACACCTGGTAGGTGGAGAACAGATTGCACCACTTCAGGGGGAAATCCAAACAATCATGGATTGGGTTCCACCTACAACTCAGACCCAGGTGAGAGCCTTCCTAGGCCTCACTGGGTATTACAGGAGATTCATTAAAAACTATGGCTCCATTGCAGCCCCACTTAATGATCTCACTAGCAAGAAGATGCCTAAAAAGGTATTGTGGACAGCTAGCTGTCAGAAAGCTTTTGAGGAGCTCAAACAGGCCATGTGCACTGCGCCTGTCCTAAAAAAGCCCATGTTACTCCAAGTAATTCATTGTTCAAACTGATGCATCTGAATTAGGGATAGGGGCAGTCTTATCACAACTCAATTTTGAGGGCCAGGATCAACCTGTTGCTTTTATCAGCAGGAGGTTGACCCCTAGAGAAAAGCGTTGGTCTGCCATAGAGAGGGAGGCCTTTGCTGTGGTCTGGGCACTGAAGAAGTTGAGGCCATACCTGTTTGGCACTCACTTCATTGTTCAGACAGACCACAAACCTCTACTTTGGCTAAAACAAATGAAAGGTGAAAACCCTAAATTGTTGAGGTGCTCCATATCTCTACAGGGAATGGACTATACAGTGGAACATAGACCTGGGAGTACCCACTCCAATGCAGATGGACTCTCCAGATATTTCCACTTAGACAATGAAGACTCATCAGGTCATGGCTAGTCTTATTGTCCTTCGTTTGGGGGGGGGGTATTGTAGGAAAGTACCATCTTGCCTGGCATGTTACCCCCATATTTCACTGTATATATGTTGTTTTAGTCTATGTGTCACTGGGACCCTGCCAGTCAGGGCCCAAGTGCTCATAAGTGTGCCCTGTATGTGTTCCCTGTGTGATGACTAACTATCTCACTGAGGCTCTGCTAACCAGAACCTCAGTGGTTATGCTCTCTCTGCTTTCCAAATTGTCACTAACAGGCTAGTGACAAATTTCACCTATTCTCATTGGCATACTGGAACACCCATATAATTCCCTAGTATATGGTACTGAGGTACCCAGGGTATTGGGGTTCCAGGAGATCCCCATGGGCTGCAGCATTTCTTTTGCCACCCATAGGGAGATCTGACTATTCTTACACAGGCCTGCCAGTGCAGCTTGAGTGAAATAACGTCCACGTTATTTCACAGCCATTTACCACTACACTTAAGTAACTTATAAGTCACCTATATGTCTAACCTTCACCTGGTGAAGGTTGGGTGCAAAGTTACTTAGTGTGTGGGCACCCTGGCACTAGCCAAGGTGCCCCCACATCGTTCAGGGCAAATTCCCCGGACTTTGTGAGTGCGGGGACACCATTACACACATGCACTATACATAGGTCACTACCTATGTATAGCGTCACAATGGTAACTCCGAACATGGCCATGTAACATGTCTAAGATCATAGAATTCCATGAACCCCCGGGTCTCTAGCACATAACCCGGGTACTGCCAAACTGCCTTTCTTGGGTCTCCACTGCAGCTGCTGCTGCTGCCAACCCCTCAGACAGGTTTCTGCCCTCCTAGGGTCCAGGCAGCCCTGGCCCAGGAAGGCAGAACAAAGGACTTCCTCTGAGAGAGGGTGTTACACCCTCTCCCTTTGGAAATAGGTGTCAGGGCTGGGGAGGAGTAGCCTCCCCAGCCACTGGAAATGCTTTGATGGGCAGAGAAGGTGCCCATCTCTGCATAAGCCAGTCTACACCGGTTCAGGGATCCCCCAGCCCTGCTCTGGCGCGCAACTGGACAAAGGAAAGGGGAATGACCACTCCCCTGACCTTCACCTCCCAGGGGAGGTGCCCAGAGCCCCTCCAGTGTGTCCCAGACCTCTGCCATCTTGGATTCAGAGGTGTGCTGGCACACTGGACTGCTCTGAGTGGCCAGGGCCAGCAGGTGACGTCAGAGACTCCTTCTGATAGGCTCTTACCTTTCTTACTAGCCTATCCTCCTTCCTAGGTAGCCAAACCTCCTTTTCTGGCTATTTAGGGTCTCTGCTTTGGGGAATTCTTCAGATAACGAATTCAAGAGCTCACCAGAGTTCCTCTGCATCTCCCTCTTCACCGTCTGCCAAAGAATCGACCGCTGACTGCTCAGGACGCCTGCAAAACCGCAACAAAGTAGCCAGATGACTACTAGCAACCTTGTATTGCTTCATCCTGCCGGCTTTCCCAACTGTTTCCAGGTGGTGCATGCTCTGGGGGTAGCCTGCCTCCTTCTTGCACCAGGAGCTCTGAAGAAATCTCCAGTGGGTTGACGGAATCTTCCCCCTGCAACCGCAGGCAACAAAAGACTGCATCACCGGTCCTCTGGGTCCCCTCTCAGCACAACGAGCGTGGTCCCTGGAACTCAGCAACTCTGTCCAAGTGACTCCCACAGTCCAGTGACTCTTCAGTCCAAATTTGATGGAGGTAAGTCCTTGCCTCTCCACGCTAGACTGCATTGTTGGGTACCGCGTGATTTGCAGCTGCTCCGGCGCCTGTGCACTCTTCCAGGATTTCCTTTGTGCACAGCCAAGCCTGGGTCCCCGACACTCTAACCTGCAGTGCACAACCTTCTGAGTTGTCCTCCAGCGTCGTGGGACTCCCTTTTGTGACTTCGGGTGGACTCTGGTTCACTCCCCTTCCAAGTGCCTGTTTCGGTACTTCTGCGGGTGCTGCCTGCTTCTGTGAGGGCTCCCTGACTTGCTGGGCACCCCCTCTGTCTCCTCATCCAAGTGGCGACATCCTGGTCCCTCCTGGGCCACAGCAGCATCCAAAAACCCTAACCGCGACCCTTGCGGCTAGCAAGGCTTGTTTACGGTCTTTCTGCATGGGAACACGTCTGAAAGCTTCTTAACGACGTGGGACATCCATCCTCCAAAGGGGAAGTTCCTAGTCCTCTTCGTTCTTGCAAAACACCAAACTTCTTCCATCCAGTGGCAGCTTCCCTGCACCCTCAGCTGGCATTTCCTGGGCTCCTGCCCACTCTCGACACTGTCACGACTCTTGGACTTGGTCCCCTTGTCTTACAGGTACTCAGGTCTGGAAATCCACTGTTGTTGTATTGCTGGTGTTCGTTTTCCTTGCAGAATCCCCCTATCAGGACTTCTGTGCTCTCTGGGGGTTGTAGGTGCACTTTACACCTACCTTACAGGGTCTTGGGGTGGGCTATTTTTCTAACCCTCACTGTTTTCTTACAGTCCCAGCGACCCTCTACAAGCTCACATAGGTTTGGGGTCCATTCGTGGTTCGCATTCCACTTTTGGGGTATATGTTTTGTTGTGCCCCTATACCTATGTGTTCCTATTGCAATCTATTGTAACTTTACACTGTTTGCATTACTTCCTTTTGCTATTACTGCATATTTTTGCTATTGTGTACATATATCTTGTGTATATTTGGCATCCTCATACTGAGGGTACTCACTGAGATACTTTTGGCATATTGTCATAAAAATAAAGGCGGTCATTCCAACCGCGGCGGGTGGCAGTCGCCGCCCGCCAAGCGGTTCCCGCCGAAAGACCACGGCGGCCATTCCGGCTTTCCCGCTGGGCCGGCGGGCGACCGCCAGAACACCGCCGGCCGGCCCAGCGGGACAGCCCCTTCAACAATGAAGCCGGCTCGGAATGGAGCCGGCGGAGTTGAAGGGGTGCGACGGGTGCAGTGGCACCCGTCGCGATTTTCACTGTCTGCTAAGCAGACAGTGAAAATCTTTGTGGGGCCCTGTTAGGGGGCCCCTGCACTGTCCATGCCAGTGGCATGGGCAGTGCAGGGGCCCCCAGGGGCCCCATGGCACCCGTTCCCGCCATCCTGGTTCTGGCGGTGGACACCGCCAGAAACAGGCTGGCGGGAAGGGGGTCGGAATCCCCATGGCGGTGCTGCAAGCAGCGCCGCCATGGCGGGTTCCCTGGGCCAGCGGGAAACCGGCGGGAAACCGCCGGCTCCCCTTTTCCGACCGCGGCTTTACCGCCGCGGTCAGAATCGCCCAGGAAGCACCGCCAGCCTGTTAGCGGTGCTTCCGCCGCACTCCGCCATGGCGGTCATGGACCGCCAAGGTCAGAATGACCCCCAAAGTACCTTTATTTTTAGTACATCTGTGTATTGTGTTTTCTTATGATATTGTGCATATGACACCAGTGGTATAGTAGGAGCTTTGCATGTCTCCTAGTTCGGCCTAAGCTGCTCTGCTATAGCTACCTTCTATCAGCCTAAGCTGCTAGAAACACCTCTTCTACACTAATAAGGGATAACTGGACCTGGCACAAGGTGTAAGTACCTCTGGTACCCACTACAAGCCAGGCCAGCCTCCTACAGGTATTTTACTTACCTTTGATGTTTTCTTACACTCCCAGCGCCCCTCTACACACTACACTTACCTAGGTGGGAAAAAGACTTTCGCATTCCACTATTTTAGTATATGGTTTGTGTCCCACCTAGGCCCCTTGCAACCTATTGTGATTTTCACTGTTTCCACTATTTTCTGATTGTTTACTTACCTGTTTTTGGTGACTAGTGTATATATTGTGTAATTTACTTACCTCCTAAGGGAATATAGGCCCTCATTATAACATTGGTGGTAAAAACTGCCTACCGCGACGGCTGCCAAAAGAGCATCGCCGCAGCTACGAGCCGTACGCTGTATTATGACCACAGCCGGTTTTCCGCCAGAAGGATGGTGGAAATCCAGCTGTGGCCATGCTGGCGGATGGCGGTAAGGTGGCCACACCAGTAAACCGCCGCCAGCCGTATTATGACAAATAATACGGCCTGGCGGTGTTCTGCTGGTAGACGCTGCTGCTGGCAGTAGCGCCCCGTTCTGTCTCCTGCCGGAGGACCCCCTGAACACTGGTAAGTGGGTGCTCCGACGGGGTGGGGGGTGTTGTGTGTGTGTGAATGTTTCTGCATGCGTGTATGCAGGTGTGTGTTCCGTGTCGAATGTGTGTGCATGTGTGAGCGCATGTATGATGTGTGAATGCGTGTATGTATGAAGGTGTGTGCGGATGTGTGTGTGTGAATGGATGTTTGCATGCATGATGAATGTGGATATGGGTGTGTGTATGTGTGTGTGAAGGGAGGAGCGTGAATGAAGGGGGTTTGGAGAGGAAGGTGGGTGTGGGGGGGAATGTGGGGTGGGGGACATGTGGGGAGGGAGGGTGGAGGTTGGGAAGACCTCTATCAGTGACAGGGAAGCGATTCCCTGTCACTGATAGTGTCTATCCATATGGTTTTCATGGCAGTAAGGAAGCCACGAAAACCATGGCGGTAGGTGGGGTCATTATCCCGCAGGCAGTACAGTGACGGCCGCCGGGCTGGTGATTGATATCTCCAGCCCGGCAGCCATTACTGCCATGGCAATCGGTGTGGTACATTGGCGGTTTTGGCTTCAGCCACACCGCCAATGTCATAATATTGTGGAAAGTACAGCCATCCTGTTGGCAGTACTTTCCACCATATTACCGCCGACCATCATAGTCTCCAAAGTATTTTTGGCATTGTGTGACTAAAGTACCTTTATTTTTGTAACACTGAGTATTATCTTTCATGTGTGTGAGTACTGTGTGACTACAGTGGTATTGCAAGAGCTTTGCATGTTTCCTAGTTCAGCCTTGGCTGCTTTGCCTACAGCTACCTCTAGACAGGCTGGCTTCTAGACACTGACTACATTTCACTGATAAGGGATAACTGGACCTGGTATAACATGTAAGTACCTTTGGTACCCACTACAAACCAGGGCAGCCTCCTACAGTAAAGTGTTCAAAGATTGAGTGCCCTTCCAAATCTAAGTGTTAATCACGTGAGAATGAAAGCAGAAGCTATCGGTCTCACCTAAAATAGTGTTAAAAGTACTCAACCAAACTTTCCACTTGCTAGGAGGTTCACCTGGAGTGGCTAGAAAGGGCAGTGCAGGACTTACATTACAGTGAATAATGAAGGAAAAGGTAGCTACAAGGTTAGTATTAGTTCCATTTGATAAAGAAGAATTGTAAGAAGCAAAATGTCTAAACACTTTGTTCATAAAAATAGCAACATAACTCAAAAGGGAGAGAGGGGGAGAGTTTGGCTCAGAAAAAGAACCAGGGCCCTATTCTGCCTTCCCACATTCTGAGCCATATACACAAGTAGTATGGTGTGTGATTTGGGGACCAGTGGAAAAGAAATTGCCCTTGGCCCTTAGATCTCAGACTTTGAGACGGTAGTGTGTCAAGGGAAGCTGTGAAGGGGGAAAGGAATTTTCCTTAACGGACTAGGTGGTCTCACACACTATATATTGTCTTGCTTCATCATATGACCACCTAGCCCCATCTGGGTAGGACAGTGCCACCTGGATGGACTCAACCTCACCGTTAAAAGAACTTGGAGGGAGTGCTGAGATTAGAGTTATCTGGATAAACAAGGGATCCAGTTGTGCTATGGGAAATATAAAAACACCTAGTCAGTCACCTATGTGATAGTACACCTTTATTCGTGGTGACTGCTGGTATGGTTAAAAACAAGTGATGGGACACCTACTGAGAATAATGGCTCGAAGGGTCACCTATTTGTTGATTAATGGCCAACATGTTTCTGCCCGCTACCGAGAGCCAAAGGAGGTCTGGGGGCATTCATCAGGACCTGGGATCCCTAAGTATATGCACTAAGTATTCAAGTGTGAAGGGATGGTGAGTTGTAGGGCTGCCTCATTAGGAGGTGCTCTAGTGAAAAAAGAGGAAAGCCTGCCTGTGGGAAGCTAAACCACAGCAGTCTAAGATAAAATAAAAACCAAACAGAAACAATACTAGTTATAACATTTCATCAAGGTGTAACACAGCAAACCACAACACACGAGTGAGTGACACAGCATGCTTAGACGAATCACAAGTGCGTGCACTAGCAAAGTGAAGACCTGACACAATATAAGGGGTAGGGAACCCCAAATAAAGGGACAGAAAAAGCCATTCTCTTACTCTATTCCTGCTGGGCTATTTGCCCCTGGTCTATAGAAGCTTTGATTAAGTGTTGCTACATTCAGGCACACCAAAGTGGAGTGCAACATGCTTTAAATTTACGCTGATAAGGCCAATGTCACATAGTATTAGTGTCTAAAAACATCCCCACTCGTATCCCAGCTTAAAATCTGCAAACCAGGACCCACTTCCCCAAAAATGCAACCAATATGAAGGAGAGAAGGAGGAATCTCCCTAAATCATAAAATCATGCTTGCATTTGTACTGGAGGTCCCCGAAGAGCAACTCTTCTCCGCACTCACCGCCAACCAACCCACCCTCACCACCGACCCCAACGACGCAGCCCTCAACCTCACAAACTGGATCTCCAACTGCGCAGACATCCTTGCTCCCCTCAAACGCACGCATCGACAGACCAACACCAAAAAACCTCTCTGGTTCTCTGACACCCTCAAAGAATCAAAGAAAACTTGTCGCGCCCTTGAGAAAGCCTGGCGCAAGGACCGCACCGCTGACAACATGACCGCCCTCAAGAACGCTACCCGCGAACACCACCACCTGATCCGCGCTGCCAAAAGGAACTTTTTCACCGACAGACTGGACAAAAACAGACACAACAGCAGAGAACTCTTCAGCATCGTCAAGGAGTTCTCCAACCCCAGCGCCAACGCCAACGCCGTCACGCCCTCACAGGATCTGTGCGAATCACTCGCCACTTTCTTCCATCGCAAGATTAGCGACCTCCACGACAGCTTCGGACACCAGACCCATCCATACACCACCAAACCGGCATCCACGGCCATCACCCTCAACAACTGGTCCCACATCAACACGGAAGAAACCAAATCCATCATGAACTCTATCCACTCCGGCGCCCCTTCGGACCCCTGCCTGCACTTCATCTTTAACAAAGCCGACGACATCATCGCCCCGCACCTCCAGACCGTCATCAACTCTTCTTTTTCTTCTGCTACCTTCCCCGAATGCTGGAAACACGCCAAAGTCAACGCCCTACTAAAGAAACCTACGGCTGACCCGAGCGACCTAAAAAACTTCTGCCCCATCTCTCTTCTGCCTTTCCCAGCCAAAGTAATAGAGAAGACCGTCAACAAACAGCTGACCACCTTCCTGGAAGACAACAACCTGCTCGACCCCTCACAAACCGGATTCCGAACCAACCACAGCACTGAAACCGCCCTCATCTCAGTCACTGACGACATCAGAACCCTGATGGACAACGGTGAAACAGTCGCCCTCATTCTGCTCGACCTCTCGGCTGCCTTTGACACCGTCTGTCACCGCACCCTAATCACCCGCCTCCGCTCCACCGGGATCCAAGGCCAAGCCCTGGACTGGATCGCCTCCTTCCTCTCAAACCGTTCCCAAAGAGTTTACCTCCCTCCGTTTCGCTCAGAACCCACCAAGATCATCTGCGGCGTACCCCAAGGCTCATCACTCAGCCCGACACTCTTCAATGTCTACATGAGCCCCCTCGCCAACATCGTACGCAAGCACGACATCATCATCACCTCCTACGCCGACGACACCCAACTTATACTCTCCCTCACCAAGGACCCCGCCAGCGCCAAGACCAACCTACAAGAGGGTATGAAGGACGTCGCAGATTGGATGAGGCTCAGCCGCCTAAAGCTGAACTCTGAAAAAACGGAAGTCCTCATACTCGGCAACACCCCGTCCGCCTGGGATGACTCCTGGTGGTCCACGGCCCTCGGCACCGCACCGACCCCCACAGACCACGCCCGCAACCTCGGCTTCATCTTGGACCCTCTTCTCACCATGACCAAGCAAGTCAACGCTGTGTCCTCCGCCTGCTTCCTCACCCTCCGCATGCTCCGCAAGATCTTCCGCTGGATCCCCGCCGACACCAGAAAAACCGTGACCCACGCCCTCGTCACGAGCCGCCTGGACTACGGCAACACCCTCTACGCCGGGACCACAGCCAAACTCCAAAATCGCCTGCAACGCATTCAAAACGCCTCAGCCCGCCTCATCCTCGACATACCCCGCAGCAGCCACATCTCGGCACACCTGAGACACCTGCATTGGCTCCCTGTCAGCAAAAGGATCACCTTCCGACTTCTCACCCACGCACACAAAGCCCTCTACAACAAGTGACCGGAATACCTCAACAGACGCCTCAGATTCTACGTCCCCACCCGCCTCCTCCGCTCCTCTGGCCTCGCACTCGCTGCTGTCCCTCGCATCCGCCGCTCCACGGCGGGTGGGAGATCTTTCTCCTTCCTGGCGGCCAAGACCTGGAACTCCCTCCCCACCAGCCTCAGGACCACCCAGGACCACTCCGCTTTCCGGAGACTCCTAAAGACCTGGCTGTTCGAACAGCGATAACCACCCCCTTTTTCCCCTAGCGCCTTGAGACCCGCACGGGTGAGTAGCGCGCTTTATAAATGTTAATGATTTGATTTGATTTGATTTGATTTGAGGTGATATGAGGTAACCCAGTGCAGTGAGATATGAAATGAAAGTGCATAGGTCAGTGGCGGACTGGGTCTCAGGCTATGGGGTTTTGCACGCACCAGGGATTGTCTAAGAGGCTAATTAGTCAAAAACTTGCATTGCGTGCCTATGGGGGGGGGGGGGGAGGCGGATAGTATTTAAATTCCAGTCAAAGTGGCTACAACTTTCCTAGAAATTTCTTTACAGAGTGGGTTATATTGTGTGTTATGTGTTCAACGGCGAAGGAACTCTAATGCTTCGTGGTTCTTGAGATTTCTTCAGTTTTCACAAGATTTCCAAATCCTGAATGGCCATATATATAAAGGACCTGGCCCTCCGTCCCCCGTATTTCTGACCTCAAGATTAAAAGAGCAGTCTTTGCACTGGACTACTTTACAGCAGCTGATCCAGACCCTTCCAGTGAGAGTGGACAGACGGCTGGATTTGACTGGCTTAGAAGAGGACAAGATGGTCAAGTAAGAACTATGCTGCCGACAGTGCATAATTGCAATAGCTAGCATCACTAAAGATTATCATCGGCTTTGCACAATGAACAAGTTCAATTTAGGAATTTGAAATCTTTTTTGCTACAAGAAGCACAGACTGTAGCAAAGCTTAGTCTTGGTTCAAACATTTTGAGCGGGAAGAAACTTAGGTCCTCATTGTGAAATCGTAGGTCTTTTCCCAAGACCGCCAATGTCACAGGCGCCAGAAGACTGCCAGTGGCCATAATATGGACACTGCCAGATTTCCGCCACAATTAGGGTGGAAATCCGGCAGTAGCCATGCTGGCGGGCGAGGCGTCTGGGCAGTGCTACCACCTGCACCGCCCCGCCAGAAGGACGCCGCCAGCCATATCATGCCATTCATATGGCCTGGTGGTGTCTAGGATAGGAGAGCTATACCCCTGCTAGAGGAGGAGGGTCTGTACATCCAGACCTGCAACCTCTGAGATGGGATGAGAGTGATGATGAGGATGAAGAGAGGGGAGATGTCCACTCCAGGAACCAGCTGATCCACCTATACTTACAGTGACTATGAGGTACACTTCACTGATGCTGTTGTCTGCACTGCATAATGTTTGTCTGACTCATTTGTTTAGGGATGTGGTGTCTGTAGTCATTGACACTGTTACCTGAAGACTGAGGTGGCATGTGCCATGGAAACAAACATGGTGTACAACCACTCCCAGTTCAAGCATTTTCTGTACTTCTTGCTTTATGCAGTCTCTGACATGGTCAGGCTGCCTATAGATCTTACTTTTGACAGGCAAGCTGTCTCCAGTATCTCTAGTGTGCTGACACTAAGAAGTGGTGCCTGGCACAGTAGAGAAGAGTTCAGAAAACTGACCCAGGAGATTTATGCAGTGGTCTTTCTGCTCAGCAGTAAGACAATCTGCCAGTACTACGCCTTCCACTAGAGCATCTTGTTCTGTGGAAGAGAAGAGATCAGGGAGAGGGTCACTCTCTTCTTCCTGTCCCTCATCTGTTGGCATGAGCAGGGTAAGATCAGCCCTGTCATAGTAGGGTTTCAGGCGATTGACATGGAGCACCCTAAGGGGGCTCCTGGCAGTGCCTAAGTCAATTAAGTAGGTGACTTCACCCTTCTTTTCAACACTTATGTGGGGTTCACTCCATTTGTCTTGGAGTGCTCTTGGGGCCACAGGCTCCAAGACCCACACTTTCTGCCTTGGTTGGTACTGAACCAAAAGAGCCTTCTGGTCATGCCATTGCTTCTGGAGCTCTTGGCTGGCCTGAAGGTTTTTACTGGCCTTTTTCATGTACTCAGCCATCCTAGATCTGAGGCCAAGTACATAGTCCACTATGTCTTGCTTTGGAGCTTTTAAAGGTTGTTCCCAACCCTCCTTAACAAGTGTTAGAGGACCCCTAACAGGGTGTCCAAAGAGGAGTTCAAAGGGGCTGAAGCCCACTCCTTTCTGGGGTACCTCCCTGTAGGCAAAAAGGAGGCATGGTAAAAGGATATCCCATCTCCTGTGGAGTTTTTCAGGGAGTCCCATAATCATGCCTTTGAGAGTTTTGTTAAATCTCTCCAGCAGTCCATTTGTTTGTGGATGATAGGGTGTGGTGAACTTGTATGTCACACCACATTCCTTCCTCATGGCCTTTAAGTAAGCAGACATGAAATTGCTTCCCCTGTCTGATACCACCTCTTTTGGGAAGCCCACTCTGGAAATGATTCCCAGGAGGGCCTTTGCCACTGCAGGAGCTGTAGTGGTCCTTAGAGGAATTGCTTCAGGATATCTGGTGGCATGGTCCACTACCACCAAGATAAACCTATTGCCTGAAGCAGTAGGAGGGTCAAGGGGGCCAACTATGTCAACCCCTACCCTTTCAAAGGGAACCCCAACCACAGACAGTGGAATAAGGGGTGCCTTTGGAGTGCTACATGGCTTGCCACTGGCTTGACAGGTTTCACAGGACTTACAAAATTATTTTGTGTCCTCTGACATTCTAGGCCAATGAAACAAGGGAACAAGCCTGTCCCAAGTTTTCATTTGCCCCAAATGTCCAGCTAAGGGAATGTCGTGGGCTAGAGTTAGGAGGAACTTTCTGTACTCCTGAGGAATCACCAATCTCCTGGCAGCTCCAGGTTTTCGATCCCTTGCTTCAGTGTACAAGAGGTTGTCCTCCCAGTAAACTCTGTGAGAGTCACTGACATCCCCATTTGCTTGTTTGACAGCTTGCTGCCTTAGACCCTCTAGTGTGGGGCAGGTATGCTGTGTCACACTCAGCTCCTCCCTGGCAGGCCCCCCTTCACCCAAAAGCTCAGCAGTGTCTGCTTCAAGCTCCTCTGGTGTAGGTTCTGCACAGGGTGGACATTCTTCGTCCTCAGAAGTAGAATCCACTGTAGAGGGAGGGATAGTAGGTAGTGATTTACCTTTACTAACCCTAGCTTTAGGGAGCACTTGGTCCATTCTTCCAGGATCCAAGTCACCCTGTCCTTTTTGCTTTTTGGCCTGAGCCCTGGTGAAAGCAAAAATATGCCCTGGAATGCCCAGCATTGCTGCATGAGCCTCCAACTCCACTTCTGCCCAAGCTGATATCTCTAAATCATTTCCTAATAGACAGTCTACAGGTAAATCTGAGGCAACCACAACTTTCTTTGGACCAGTAACCCCCCCCCCAGTTGAGATTCACAACAGCCATGGGGTAGCTAAGAGTGTTGTTATGAGCATCGGTTACTTGGTACTGGTGACCAAGTAGGTGTTGTTCAGGGTGGACCAGTTTCTCTATTACCATTGTAACACTGGCACCTGTGTCCCTGTAGGCCTGAACCTCAACACCATTTATTAGGGGTAGTTGCTTGTACTTATCCATGTTAAGGGGACAAGCAACCAAGGTGGCTAAATCAATAGCCCCCTCAGAGACTAACACAGCCTCTGTGGTCTCCCTAATTAGACCAACCCCAACTAAGTTACCAAAAGTGAGCCCAGCTACTCCCTTGGATTGGCTATTAGTAGGTTTGCTCCCACCACCACTGCTATTAGTAGGGACACTAGGTGTAGCAGCAGGGGTTGTAGTGGTAGGAGGCTTGGTGCTTTTCTTTGGACAACTGGGATCTGTTGTCCAATGGCCTTTTATTTTACATAAATAGCACCATGGTTTCTTTTCTTTGTTTTGATTTGAAGAGGATTTGGGCCCACCACCCCCACCAGAGTGTTTTTGTGGGCCTGATGAAGACTCATTTTTAGATTTGTCCCCACCCTTGTCAGAAGACTTACCATCCTTCTTCTTGCCATCTTTGTCACCCCCTGTATGAACTTTTCTGTTCACCCTTGTTCTGACCCATTTGTCTGCCTACTTTCCCAATTCTTGGGGAGAGGTCAGATCAGAGTCCACCAGGTACTGGTGCAACAAATCAGACACACAATTATTAAGAATATGCTCTCTCAGGATTAAGTTATACAGGCTTTCATAATCAGTATCTTTACTGCCATGTAACCACCCCTCCAAGGCCTTCACTGAATGGTCAACAAAGTCTACCCAGTCTTGTGAAGACTCCTTTTTGGTTTCTCTGAATTTCATCCTGTACTGTTCAGTGGTTAAGCCATAACCATCTAGGAGTGCATTCTTAAGCACTGCAAAATTATTGGCATCACTTTCTTTCACAGTAAGAAGCCTATCCCTACCCTTTCCACTAAATGATAGCCATAGTATAGCAGCCCACTGCCTTTGAGGGACATCCTGTACAACACAGGCCCTCTCAAGTGCAGCAAACCACTTGTTAATGTCATCCCCCTCCTTATAAGGGGGAACTATCTTGTGCAGATTCCTAGAATCATGCTCTCTTGCAGGATGACTATTTGGAATACTGCTGCTGCCACCATTGGTTTGTAAACCCAATTTCTGTCTTTCTCTTTCTATTTCCAATGATTGCCTATCTAAATCCAGCTGTTGCTTCTTGAGCTTCAGCCTGGATTGTTCCACTCTCAATTTATTGAGCTCCCTTTCTACCATTCTGTCATCAGGGTGGGTGGGAGAGGCATGTCTAGAAACAGAAGTATGCTGAGATTGAACAGAAGGAGACCTGGCCCTAACAGATGGCACTCTAACATTCTGGCCTACAGAAGTAACACTTTTACTGTGATGAGAAACAACACTATTACTATGATGTGAATTCACATCAGTAGCAGCTATGCTAGGTGGCTTGCTAGGGGGCAGGTTGGAAAGTTTCCCTCCCACATCTTTTGCTAAGGGTGCCCCAGAATCAGAGTGGGAACCATCAGCTAATTTCTCACCAGAAGTGCCACCTAAGGTCTTATCTTGTTCAATGAGCATATTAACAAACAGTTGTCTTGAGGGATTCTTCCCTACCCCTAAACCTCTATCTATACAGAGACTCCTTGCTTCCTTCCAGCTAAGGTTGTCATAAACTATGTTGGACAGATCAAGAGTTTGGCCTGTACCAGACATTATAGACAGTGTTTAAGGGATAGAAAAAGTGAGAAAAAGTTTTTCAGAACTTTTTGAAAGACAGAAAAAAAGAACTTTTTAGAAAGTTTAGAGGTACTTTTCAGCACTTAGTAACGAAGTGAGAGAGGAAAAGCAAAACTTGTTGGTTAGGTGTACATACACTGAACTTGTTTTGTATATTTTTCTCTTATGAAAAGTACAATGACAAAAGTGGTAAGTAGTTGCAAAGTACTTATCCCACCGCTGCACAACCAATGTAGGAGGCTGGACTGGCTTGTAGTGAGTACCAAGGGGTACTTGCACCTTGCACCAGGCCCAGGTATCCCTTATTAGTGTATAGGGTGTCTAGAAGCTTAGGCTGATAGATAATGGTAGCTTAGCAGAGCAGCTTAGGCTGAACTAGGAGACGAGTGAAGCTCCTACAGTACCACAAGTGTCATATGCACAATATCATAAGAAAACACAATACACAGATATACTAAAAATAAAGGTACTTTATTTTTATCACAATATGCCAAAGTATCTCAGTGAGTACCCTCAGTATGAGGATAGCAAATATACACAAGATATATGTACACAATACCAAAAATATGCAGTATAGTATTAGAAAACAGTGCAAACAATGTATAGTTACAATAGGATGCAATGGGGACACATAGGGATAGGGGCAACACAAACCATATACTCCAAAAGTGGAATGCGAACCACGAATGGACCCCAAACCTATGTGACCTTGTAGAGGGTCGCTGGGACTGTAAGAAAACAGTGAGGGTTAGAAAAATAGCCCACCCCAAGACCCTGAAAAGTGAGTGCAAAGTGCACTGAAGTTCCCCAAAGAGCACAGAAGTCGTGATAGGGGAATTCTGCAGGAAAGGCCAACACCACCAATGCAATAACGATGGATTTCCAGACTAGAGTACCTGTGGAACAAGGGGACCAAGTCCAAAAGTCACGATCAAGTCGAGAGTGGGCAGATGCCCAGGAAATGCCAGCTGTGGGTGCAAAGAAGCTGCTACTAGGCAGTAGAAGCTGAGGATTCTGCAGGAACGACAAGGGCTAGAAACTTCCCCTTTGGAGGATGGATGTCCCACGTCGTGAAGAGTCGTGCAGAAGTGTTTTCCTGCAGAAAGACAGCAAACAAGCCTTGCTAGCTGCAAAGCTCGCGGTTAGGGTTTTTGGATGCTGCTGTGGCCCAGGAGGGACCAGGATGTCGCCAATTGCGTGAGGGGACAGAGGGGGCATCCAGCAAGACAAGGAGCCCTCTCAGAAGCAGGCAGCACCCGCAGAAGTGCCGGAACAGGCACTACGAAGTGGAGTGAAACGGTGCTCACCCGAAGTTGCACAAGAGAGTCCCACGCCGCCGGAGGACAATTCAGGAGGTCGTGCAATGCAGGTTAGAGTGCCGTGGACCCAGGCTTGGCTGTGCACAAAGGAAATCTTCGTGAAGTGCACAGGAGCCGGAGTAGCTGCAAAACACACGGTTCACAGCAATGCAGTCTAGCGTGGGGAGGCAAGCACTTACCTCCACCAAACTTGGACTGAAGAGTCACTGGACTGTGGGAGTCACTTGGACAGAGTTGCTGAGTTCAAGGGACCTCGCTCGTCGTGCTGAGAGGAGACCCAGAGGACCGGTGATGCAGTTCTTTGGTGCCTGCGGTTGCAGGGGGAAGATTCCGTCGACCCACGGGAGATTTCTTCGGAGCTTCTAGTGCAGAGAGGAGGCAGACAACCCTCACAGCATGCACCACCAGGAAAACAGTCGAGAAGGCGGTAGGATCAGCGTTACAATGTCGCAGTAGTCGTCTTTGCTACTTTGTTGCAGTTTTGCAGGCTTCCAGCGCGGTCAGCAGTCGATTCCTTGGCAGAAGGTGAAGAGAGAGATGCAGAGGAACTCTGATGAGCTCTTGCATTCGTTATCTAAGGAATTCCCCAAAGCAGAGACCCTAAATAGCCAGAAAAGAGGGTTTGGCTACTTAGGAGAGAGGATAGGCTAGCAACACCTGAAGGAGCCTATCAGAAGGAGTCTCTGACGTCACCTGCTGGCCCTGGCCACTCAGAGCAGTCCAGTGTGCCAGCAGCACCTCTGTTTCCAAGATGGCAGAGGTCTGGAGTACACTGGAGGAGCTCTGGGCACCTCCCAGGGGAGGTGCAGGTCAGGGGAGTGGTCACTCCCCTTTCCTTTGTCCAGTTTCGCGCCAGAGCAGGGCTGAGGGGTCCCTGAACCGGTGTAGACTGGCTTATGCAGAAATGGGCACCATCTGTGCCCATGAAAGCATTTCCAGACTGTGGGAGGCTACTCCTCCCCTGCCTTAACACCTTTTTCCAAAGGGAGAGGGTGTAACACCCTCTCTCTGAGGAAGTCCTTTGTTCTGCCTTCCTGGGCCAAGCCTGGCTGGACCCCAGGAGGGCAGAAACCTGTCTGAGGGGTTGGCAGCAGCAGCAGTTGCAGTGAAACCCCGGGAAAGGTAGTTTGGCAGTACCCGGGTCTGAGCTAGAGACCCGTGGGATCATGGGATTGTGCCAACAATGCCAGGATGGCATAGAGGGGGCTATTCCATGATCATAGACATGTTACATGGCCATATTCGGAGTTACCATTGTGAAGCTACACATAGGTAGTGACCTATGTGTAGTGCACGCGTGTAATTGTGTCCCCGCACTCACAAAGTCCGGGGAATTGGCCCTGAACAATGTGGGGGCACCTTGGCTAGTGCCAGGGTGCCCACACACTAAGTAACTTAGCACCCAACCTTTACCAGGTAAAGGTTAGACATAAAGGTGACTTATAAGTTACTTAAGTGCAGTGGTAAATGGCTGTGAAATAACGTGGACGTTATTTCACTCAGGCTGCAGTGGCAGGCCTGTGTAAGAATTGTCAGAACTCCCTATGGGTGGCAAAAGAAATGCTGCAGCCCCTAGGGATCTCCTGGAACCCCAATACCCTGGGTACCTCAGTACCATATACTAGGGAATTATAAGGGTGTTCCAGTATGCCAATGTAAATTGGTGAAATTGGTCACTAGCCTGTTAGTGACAATTTGGAAAGAAATGAGAGAGCATAACCACTGAGGTTCTGGATAGGAGAGCCTCAGTGAGACAGTTAGTCATAACACAGGTAACACATTCAGGGCACACTTATGAGCACTGGGGCCCTGGCTGGCAGGGTCCCAGTGACACATACAACTAAAACAACATATATACAGTGAAAAATGGGGGTAACATGCCAGGCAAGATGGTACTTTCCTACAGTGGGGATACCATTCCTGCAATAAAGGTATGATTATGGAACTGACTGGCTAATGCATTCACACTAACAATTGAATAATCATTATGTCATGGGACATATAAACTGGTGTAAATGTGTTTTATTACATGTCACAATTTCATAGGTGCGCTGTACAGTGATAGGGAGTGGGCCCACGGTGCATGTCCATACCAGGTACAAGGGCTTAGCAATTGGTGGCAGTGGGTATTGGTCCATATGTCCCTTGCAAGTTGGTATGTTGGTATTGGCGGGTCAAGATAGTAGCACAGTGGCACATTTGGGAGACAGTTCAGGTCAGAGTCACATCTTAGTGGGGGCCTTGGTCTTGGCAGGTGTTCCAGTGCCATATCTGGGTCTGAGTGCACGTTTGAGTGACTGGTGCTGGGCTGCAGGGGTAGGGGTGCTGGTCTCCTGTGTGTCCTCTGCCAGTGCCACCAGTCCAGTTGCTGCTGCAGATGTGGATGGCAGGTCTGTGTCCTGGGCAGTGGTAGGGGCTTCCAGGTGTGTGGGGGGGTCTCAGGCTTGCTTGGGCAGTGGTGCTGCAGCACCCCTGCAAGGGTGGCCACGGTGGCATTGAGTTGTTTCCATTGTTCCATTGTTCCATGGCTTCCTGGTGTTGTGCTAACTGCAGCCTTTGATTCTGCTCCGGGGGCCAGGATCTGGCCCATCCTGTCTTGGGTATGGTGATATGCTCCCAGGACCTCAGAGATCACCTCCTGGCTGCAACATCCATACTTTGGCCTCCCCTCTGGGCCACTGATGCCCTCCCACTGGGCATAGCCCTCTGTGCCTGTGTCCCCTGCAAAGGTCTGGCAGTCCCACTTGCACTGGGGCCATCATCATTCTGCCTGTTAGTTGGTGAAGACTCTGGCCTCTGTACATGTGGTCGGCCAGTCAGTGGCCTGGAGACACTGGTGTGGGGTCGTTTAGCCAGAGCTGATGTTGGTGGCTGGGTGGTAGGGGTGTCAGTGGTATGCTAGGTACAGCTGCTGGAGGGTGACAGTCCAGGACTGTGTGACAGGCCAGGGTATTCCTCACTGTCCATACATCCCTCTCCAGTTTCCTGAGTGGGGCCTCTGTCTTCGTGTGGGGTGCTGGCTCCTTGGCCTTTCTGTCCGGATGGCATGGGTGGTGGTGCCTGTGAGGGGTGGGGAGTGAACATGTATGTTACATGTACAAAAACTGATAAGGATGCACATCCCTGCCCTATTTTCTGCTGTTTATTCCCGTCGGGTCATGCAGGGACCTTTTGTGGGATTATCCTTTCATTTTGCGTGGGATGTGGAGGTGCATTGTGGGTGTAGTAGTGCCATTGTGAATCCTTGCAGGGATAGGTGACTGTGCACAGGGGAAGGGATGTGGGCCTGTTAGTGGGTTTATGGACATGTAGGGTGACTGGATGTAGTTATTGTGGCCTGGATGGGGTAGTGGTCCTGGTGGTAGTTGGAGGGGTGGGGTGGTACATGCATTACAGATGTGGTGGATATGAAGTAATTGTAGATGTCTTACCCGAGTCCAGTCCTCCAGTGAGTCCAGTGAGGCCCTCCGGGTGCAGGATAGCTACTCCCTTCTCCTCCCAGTCAGTATAGTCGGGTGGAGTTGGGGGTCCTCTTCCAGTCTTCTGTACCGCAATGTTGTGCCTGGATGCCATAAACCTCACCTTCCCACGCAAGTCGTTCCATCTCTTCCGGATGTCATCCCTTGTGCGTGGATGGTTTCCCACTGCGTTGACCTTGTTTACAATCGTCTACCATAACTCCATCTTCCTGGCGATAGGTGTGTGCTGGACCTGTACCCCGAAGAGTTTTGGCTCGACCTTCAGTATTTCATCCACCATGGTCTTTAGCTCCCTATCTGTGAAGCATGGGTGCTTAGGGGGTGCCATGGTGTGTGTAGGAAAGTACCACCTTGCCTGGCATGTTACCCCCATTTTTCACTGTATATATGTTGTTTTAGTTGTATGTGTCACTGGGACCCTGCCAGCCAGGGCCCCAGGGCTCATAAGTGTGCCTGAATGTGTTACCTGTGTAGTGACTAACTGTCTCACTGAGGCTCTGCTAATCAGAACCTCAGTGGTTATGCTCTCTCATTTCTTTCAAATTGTCACTAACAGGCTAGTGACCAATTTTACCAATTTACATTGGCTTACTGGAACACCCTTATAATTCCCTAGTATATGGTACTGAGGTACCCAGGGTATTGGGGTTCCAGGAGATCCCTATGGGCTGCAGCATTTCTTTTGCCACCCATAGGGAGCTCTGACAATTCTTACACAGGCCTGCCACTGCAGCCTGAGTGATATAACGTCCACGTTATTTCACAGCCATTTTACACTGCACTTAAGTAACTTATAAGTCACCTATATGTCTAACCTTTACCTGGTAAAGGTTAGGTGCAAAGTTACTTAGTGTGAGGGCACCCTGGCACTAGCCAAGGTGCCCCCACATTGTTCAGGGCCAATTCCCCGGACTTTGTGAGTGCGGGGACACCATTACACGCGTGCACTACATATAGGTCACTACCTATATGTAGCTTCACAATGGTATCTCCGAATATGGCCATGTAACATGTCTATGATCATGGAATTGCCCCCTCTATGCCCTCCTGGCATAGTTGGCACAATCCCATGATCCCAGTGGTCTGTAGCACAGACCCTGGTGCTGCCAAACTGCCTTTCCCGGGGTTTCACTGCTGCTGCTGCCACCCCCTCAGACAGGCTTCTGCCCTCCTGGGGTCCAGCCAGGCCTGGCCCAGGATGGCAGAACAAAGGACTTCCTCTGAGAGAGGGTGTTACACCCTCTCCCTTTGGAAAATGGTGTGAAGGCAGGGGAGGAGTAGCCTCCCCCAGCCTCTGGAAATGCTTTCATGGGCACACATGGTGCCCATTTCTGCATAAGCCTGTCTACACCGGTTCAGGGACCCCTTAGCCCTGCTCTGGCGCGAAACTGGACAAAGGAAAGGGGAGTGACCACTCCCCTGACCTGTACCTCCCCTGGGAGGTGCCCAGAGCTCCTCCAGTGTGCTCCAGACCTCTGCCATCTTGGAAACAGAGGTGCTGCTGGCACACTGGACTGCTCTGAGTGGCCAGTGCCATCAGGTGACGTCAGAGACTCCTTCTGATAGGCTCCTTCAGGTGTTACTAGCCTATCCTCTCTCCTAGGTAGCCAAACCCTCTTTTCTGGCTATTTAGGGTCTCTGTCTCTTGGGATTCCTTAGATAACGAATGCAAGAGCTCATCCGAGTTCCTCTGCATCCCTCTCTTCACCTTCTGCCAAGGAATCGACTGCTGACTGCGCTGGAAGCCTGCAAAACTGCAACATAGTAGCAAAGACGACTACTGCAACTCTGTAACGCTGATCCTGCCGCCTTCTCGACTGTTTTCCTGGTGGTGCATGCTGTGGGGGTAGTCTGCCTCCTCTCTGCACTAGAAGCTCCGAAGAAATCTCCCGTGGGTCGACGGAATCGTCCCCCTGCAACCGCAGGCACCAAAGAACTGCATCACCGGTCCCCTGGGTCTCCTCTCAGCGCGACGAGCGAGGTCCCTTGAATCCAGCAACTCTGTCCAAGTGACTCCCACAGTCCAGTGACTCTTCAGTCCAAGTTTGGTGGAGGTAAGTCCTTGCCTCCCCACGCCAGACTGCATTGCTGGGAACCGCCACTTTTGCAGCTACTCTGGCCTCCGTGCACTTCCGGCGGAAATCCTTTGTGCACAGTCCAGCCTGGGTCCACGGCACTCTAACCTGCATTGCACGACCTCCTAAGTTGTTCTCCGGCGACGTGGGACTCCTTTGTGCGACTTCGGGTGAGCACCGTTTCACGCATCCTCGTAGTGCCTGTTTCTGGCACTTCTGCGGGTGCTGCCTGCTGCTGAGAGGGCTCCTTGTCTTTCTCGACGCCCCCTCTGTCCCCTGACGCAATTGGCGACATCCTGGTCCCTCCTGGGCCACAGCAGCATCCAAAAACACTAACCGCACGATTTGCAGCTAGCAAGGCTTGTTGGCGGTCTTTCGGCGGGAAAACACTTCTGCACGACTCTCCACGGCGTGCGGGATCCGTTCTCCAAAGGGGAAGTCTCTAGCCCTTGTCATTCCTGCAGAAACCTAAGCTTCTACTGTCCAGTAGCCGCTTCTTTGCACCCACAGCTGGCATTTCCTGGGCATCGGCCCATCTCCGACTTGCTTGTGACTTTTGGACTTGGTCCCCTTGTTCCACAGGTACCCTCGACTGGAAATCCATCGTTGTTGCATTGCTGGTTTGTGTCTTTCCTGCAGAATTCCCCTATCATGACTTCTATGTCCTTTGGGGAACTTTAGTGCACTTTGCACTCACTTTTCAGGGTCTTGGGGTGGGCTATTTTTCTAACCCTTACTATTTTCTAATAGTCCCAGCGACCCTCTACAAGGTCACATAGGTTTGGGGTCCATTCGTGGTTCGCATTCCACTTTTGGAGTATATGGTTTGTGTTGCCCCTATCCCTATGTGTCTCCATTGCATCCTATTGTAACTATACATTGTTTGCACTGTTTTCTAATACTATTACTGCATATTTTGGTATTGTGTACATATATCTTGTGTATATTTGCTATCCTCATACTGAGGGTACTCACTGAGATACTTTTGGCATATTGTCATAAAAATAAAGTACCTTTATTTTTAGTATATCTGTGTATTGTGTTTTCTTATGATATTGTGCATATGACACTAGTGGTACTGTAGGAGCTTCACTCGTCTCCTAGTTCAGCCTAAGCTGCTCTGCTAAGCTACCATTATCTATCAGCCTATGCTGCTAGACACCCTATACACTAATAAGGGATAACTGGGCCTGGTGCAAGGTGTAAGTACCCCTTGGTACTCACTACAAGCCAGTCCAGCCTCCTACGTTGTTTGTGGAGCGGTGGGATAAGTGCTTTGAGACTACTTACCACTCTTGTCATTGTACTTTTCATAAGAGAAAAATATACAAAACAAGTTCAGTGTATGTACACATAACTAAAAAGTGCATTTCCTCTTTTCACTCTTTTCTAAAGTGCTGAAAAGTACTTCTAAAACTTTCTAAAAGTTCTTAAAAGTTTAAAAAGTTTTTTTTTTCTGTCTTTCTAAAAGCTCTAAAAACTTTTTTCACTTTTTCTGTCACTTAAACTCTTTCTATAATGTCTGGCACAGGCCAAAATGTTGATCTGTCCAAACTTGCATATGATCACCTTAGCTGGAAAGGAGCAAGGAGTCTCTATGTAGAAAGAGGTTTGAGTGTAGGGAAGAATCCTTCCTTGGAATTATTGCTTAACATGCTTAGAGAACAAGATAAGGCCAAAAGGGCCCCATCTGTTGAAAAAGTAGCTAATGGTTCCCAATCTGATCCAGGGACACCCCTAGGAAAAGATTCAGGAAAGAAACTTCAGAGCCTGCCCATTACTAGACAGTCTAGCATAGTTGGTACTGATGTAGAGTCACACCATACAGATAGTGTTGTCTCACATCATAGCAAGAGCATTCATTCTCACCACAGTAGAAGTGATGTTTCTGTTAACCAAGCTGTTAGGGTGCCTTCTGTAAGGGACAGGTCTCCTTCTGTCCATTCTCACCATACTTCTGTTTCAAGGCATGTCCCTCCCACCCACCCTGATGACAGATTGTTAGAAAGGGAGCTCAATAGATTGAGAGTGGAACAAACCAGACTGAAGCTCAAGAAGCAACAGCTGGATTTGGATAGACAGACCTTGGAAGTAGAGAAGGAGAGACAGAAATTGGGTTTAGAAACCCATGGTGGCAGCAGCAGTATTCCCCATAGTCATCCTGCAAAAGAGCATGATTCCAGGAATCTGCACAAGATAGTTCCCCCTTATAAGGAGGGGGATGACATTAACAAGTGGTTTGCTGCACTTGAGAGGGCCTGTGCTGTACAGGATGTCCCTCAAAGGCAGTGGGCTGCTATCCTATGGCTATCATTTAGTGGAAAAGGTAGGGATAGGCTCCTTACTGTGAAAGAAAGTGAAGCCAATGATTACAAAGTTCTTAAGAATGCACTCCTGGATGGTTATGGCTTAACCACTGAACAATACAGGATAAAGTTCAGAGAGACCAAAAAGGAGTCTTCACAAGACTGGGTTGATTTCATTGACCATTCAGTGAAGGCCTTGGAGGGGTGGTTACATGGCAGTAAAGTTACTGATTGTGACAGCCTGTATAACTTGATCCTGAGAGAGCATATTCTTAATAATTGTGTGTCTGATTTGTTGCACCAGTACTTGGTGGACTCTGATCTGACCTCTCCCCAAGAATTGGGAAAGAAGGCAGACAAATGGGTCAGAACAAGGGTGATCAGAAAAGTTCATACAGGGGGTGACAAAGATGGCAACAAGAAGAAGGATGGTAAGTCTTCTGACAAGGGTGGGGACAAATCTAAAAATGAGTCTTCATCAGGCCCACAAAAAGACTCTGGTGGGGGTGGTGGGCCCAAATCCTCTTCTAATCAAAACAAGGAAAAGAAACCATGGTGCTATTTATGTAAAATAAAAGGCCATTGGACAACAGATCCCAGTTGTCCAAAGAAAAGCACCAAGCCCCCTACCACTACAACCCCTACTGCTACACCTAGTGTCCCTACTAATAGCAGTGGTGGTGGGAGCAAACCTACTAATAGCCAATCCAAGGGAGTAGCTGGGCTCACTTTTGGTAACTTAGTTGGGGTTGGTCTTGTTAGGGAGACCACAGAGGCTGTGTTAGTCTCTGAGGGGGCTATTGATTTAGCCACCTTAGTTGCTTGTCCCCTTAATATGGATAAGTACAAGCAGCTACCCCTAATAAATGGTGTTGAGGTTCAGGCCTACAGGGACACAGGTGCCAGTGTCACAATGGTGATAGAGAAACTGGTCCACCCTGAACAACACCTACTTGGTCACCAGTACCAAGTAACCGATGCTCACAACAACACACTTAGCCACCCCATGGCTGTTGTAAATCTCAACTGGGGGGGGGTTACTGGTCCAAAGAAAGTTGTGGTAGCTACAGATTTACCTGTAGACTGTCTACTAGGAAATGATTTGGAGACATCTGCTTGGTCAGATGTGGAGTTGGAGGCCCATGCAGCAATGCTGGGCATCCCAGGGCATATTTTTGCTTTACCCAGGGCTCAGGCCAAAAAGCAAGAAGGACAGGGAAACTTGGATCCTGGAACAATGGACCAAGTGCTCCCTAAAGCTAGGGCTAGTAGAAGTAAAGCACTTCCTACTATCCCTCCCTCTACAGTGGATTCTACTTCTGAGGAAGAAGAATTTCCACCCTGTGCAGAACCTACACCAGAGGAGCTGGAAGCAGACACTGCTGAGCTTTTGGGTGAAGGGGGGCCTGCCAGGGAGGAGCTGAGTGTGGCACAGCAAACCTGTCCCACACTAGAGGGTCTAAGAGAGCAAGCTGTCAAACAAGCTAATGGGGATGTCAGTGACTCTCACAGAGTTTACTGGGAGGACAACCTATTGTACACTGAAGCAAGGGATCCTAAGCCTGGAACTGCCAGGAGGTTAGTGATTCCTCAGGAGTACAGAAAGTTCCTCCTAACTCTAGCCCACGACATTCCCCTACCTGGACATTTTGGACAAATGAAAACTTGGGACAGGCTTGTTCCCTTGTTTCATTGGCCTAGAATGTCTGAGGACACAAAATAGTTTTGTAAGTCCTGTGAAACCTGTCAAGCCAGTGGCAAGACAGGTGGCACTCCAAAGGCACCCCTTATCCCACTGCCTGTGGTTGGGGTTCCCTTTGAAAGGGTAGGGGTTGACATAGTTGGCCCCCTTGACCCTCCTACTGCTTCAGGCAATAGGTTTATCTTGGTGGTAGTGGACCATGCCACAAGATATCCTGAAGCAATTCCTTTAAGGACCACTACAGCACCTGCAGTGGCAAAGGCCCTCCTGGGAATATTTTCCAGGGTGGGCTTCCCAAAGAAAGTAGTATCAGACAGGGGAAGCAATTTCATGTCTGCTTACTTAAAAGCCATGTGGAAGGAGTGTGGTGTGACTTACAAGTTCACTACACCCTATCACCCACAAACAAATGGACTGGTGGAGAGATTTAACAAAACTCTCAAAGGCATGATTATGGGACTCCCTGGAAAACTCCGCAGGAGATGGGATATCCTTTTACCATGCCTCCTTTTTGCCTACAGGGAGGTACCCCAGAAAGGAGTGGGCTTTAGCCCCTTTGAACTCCTCTTTGGACACCCTGTTAGGGGTCCACTAACACTTGTCAAGGAGGGTTGGGAACAACCTTTAAAAGCTCCAAAGCAAGATATTGTGGATTATGTACTTGGCCTCAGATCAAGGATGGCTGAGTACATGAAAAAGGCCATTAAAAACCTTCAGGCCAGCCAAGAGCTCCAAAAGCAATGGCATGACCAGAAGGCTGTTTTGGTTCAGTACAAACCAGGGCAGAAAGTGTGGGTCTTGGAGCCTGTGGCCCCAAGAGCACTCCAAGATAAATGGAGTGGACCCCACACAATTGTTGAGAAAAAGGGTGAAGTCACCTACTTAGTTGACTTAGGCACTGCCAGGAGTCCCCTTAGGGTGCTCCATGTCAATCGCCCGAAACCCTACTATGACAGGGCTGATCTCACCCTGCTCATGGCAACTGATGAGAGACAGGAAGAAGACAGTGATCCTCTACCTGATCTCTTCTCTTCCACAGAACAAGAT
The DNA here is from genome assembly GCF_031143425.1 of Pleurodeles waltl. Lineage (NCBI taxonomy): Eukaryota > Metazoa > Chordata > Amphibia > Caudata > Salamandridae > Pleurodeles > Pleurodeles waltl. Next base: position 435,524,332 of record NC_090447.1, read on the forward strand.
GCTCTAGTGGAAGGTGTAGTTTTGGCTGATTGTCTTACTGCTGAGCAGAAAGACCATTGCATAAATCTCCTGGGTCAGTTTTCTGAACTCTTCTCTACTGTGCCAGGTACCACTTCTTGGTGTGAGCACACTATAGATACTGGCGACAGCTTACCTGTCAAAAGTAAGATCTATAGGCAGCCTGACCATGTCAGAGACTGCATAAAGCAAGAGGTGCAGAAAATGTTAGAACTAGGAGTGGTTGAGCACTCTGAAAGTCCATGGGCTTCTCCTGTGGTACTTGTACCAAAACCTCATTCCAAGGATGGAAAGAAGGAAATGCGGTTTTGTGTAGACTACAGAGGTCTCAAACAGGTAACCAAAACTGATGCTCACCCTATACCCAGGGCAGATGAGCTCATAGATACACTGGCATCTGCCAAGTATCTAAGCACTTTTGATTTGACTGCAGGGTATTGGCAGATCAAATTATCAGAAGATGCGAAACCTAAAACTGCATTTTCAACCATTGGAGGCCATTACCAATTCACAGTAATGCCTTTTGGATTGAAAAATGCACCTGCCACTTTTCAGAGGTTGGTGAACACAGTCCTGCAAGGGCTGGAAGCTTTTAGTGCAGCATATCTGGACGATATAGCTGTCTTTAGCTCCAGTTGGGATGATCACCTGGTCCACCTATGGAAAGTTTTGGAGGCCCTGCAAAAGGCAGGCCTCACTATCAAGGCTTCAAAGTGCCAGATAGGGCAGGGTAAGGTGGTTTATCTGGGACACCTTGTTGGTGGGGAACAGATTGCACCACTTCAGGGGAAAATCCAAACTATTATAGATTGGGTTCCCCCTACTACTCAGACTCAGGTGAGAGCCTTCCTAGGCCTCACTGGGTATTACAGGAGGTTCATTAAGAACTATGGCTCCATTGCAGCCCCTCTTAATGACCTCACATCCAAGAAAATGCCTAAAAAGGTATTATGGACAGCAAACTGTCAGAAAGCTTTTGAGGAGCTGAAGCAGGCCGTGTGCTCTGCACCTGTCCTGAAAAGCCCTTGTTACTCTAAACAATTCTATGTCCAAACTGATGCATCTGAATTAGGAGTAGGGGCAGTCCTATCACAACTTAATTCTGAGGGCCAGGATCAACCTGTTGCTTTTATTAGTAGAAGGTTGACCCCTATAGAAAAGCGTTGGTCTGCCATTGAGAGGGAGGCCTTTGCTGTGGTCTGGGCACTGAAGAAGTTGAGGCCATACCTGTTTGGCACTCACTTCATTGTTCAGACAGACCACAAACCTCTACTTTGGCTAAAACAAATGAAAGGTGAAAATCCTAAATTATTGAGGTGGTCCATATCCCTACAGGGAATGGACTATACAGTGGAACATAGACCTGGGAGTAGCCACTCCAATGCAGATGGACTCTCCAGATATTTCCACTTAGACAATGAAGACTCATCAGGTCATGGCTAGTCTTATTGTCCTTCGTTTGGGGGGGGGTTGTGTAGGAAAGTACCATCTTGCCTGGCATGTTACCCCCATTTTTCACTGTATATATGTTGTTTTAGTTGTATGTGTCACTGGGACCCTGCCAGCCAGGGCCCCAGGGCTCATAAGTGTGCCTGAATGTGTTACCTGTGTAGTGACTAACTGTCTCACTGAGGCTCTGCTAATCAGAACCTCAGTGGTTATGCTCTCTCATTTCTTTCAAATTGTCACTAACAGGCTAGTGACCAATTTTACCAATTTACATTGGCTTACTGGAACACCCTTATAATTCCCTAGTATATGGTACTGAGGTACCCAGGGTATTGGGGTTCCAGGAGATCCCTATGGGCTGCAGCATTTCTTTTGCCACCCATAGGGAGCTCTGACAATTCTTACACAGGCCTGCCACTGCAGCCTGAGTGATATAACGTCCACGTTATTTCACAGCCATTTTACACTGCACTTAAGTAACTTATAAGTCACCTATATGTCTAACCTTTACCTGGTAAAGGTTAGGTGCAAAGTTACTTAGTGTGAGGGCACCCTGGCACTAGCCAAGGTGCCCCCACATTGTTCAGGGCCAATTCCCCGGACTTTGTGAGTGCGGGGACACCATTACACGCGTGCACTACATATAGGTCACTACCTATATGTAGCTTCACAATGGTAACTCCGAATATGGCCATGTAACATGTCTATGATCATGGAATTGCCCCCTCTATGCCCTCCTGGCATAGTTGGCACAATCCCATGATCCCAGTGGTCTGTAGCACAGACCCTGGTGCTGCCAAACTGCCTTTCCCGGGGTTTCACTGCAGCTGCTGCTGCTGCCAACCCCTCAGACAGGCTTCTGCCCTCCTCGGGTCCAGCCAGGCCTGGCCCAGGATGGCAGAACAAAGGACTTCCTCTGAGAGAGGGTGTTACACCCTCTCCCTTTGGAAAATGGTGTGAAGGCAGGGGAGGAGTAGCCTCCCCCAGCCTCTGGAAATGCTTTCATGGGCACACATGGTGCCCATTTCTGCATAAGCCAGTCTACACCGGTTCAGGGACCCCTTAGCCCTGCTCTGGCACGAAACTGGACAAAGGAAAGGGGAGTGACCACTCCCCTGACCTGCACCTCCCCTGGGAGGTGCCCAGAGCTCCTCCAGTGTGCTCCAGACCTCTGCCATCTTGGAAACAGAGGTGCTGCTGGCACACTGGACTGCTCTGAGTGGCCAGTGCCATCAGGTGACGTCAGAGACTCCTTCTGATAGGCTCCTTCAGGTGTTGCTAGCCTATCCTCTCTCCTAAGTAGGAAAACCTCCTTTTCTGGCTATTTAGGGTCTCTGTCTCTTGGGATTCCTTAGATAACAAATGCAAGAGCTCATCCGAGTTCCTCTGCATCTCTCTCTTCACCTTCTGCCAAGGAATCGACTGCTGACCGCGCTGGAAGCCTGCAAAACTGCAACATAGTAGCAAAGACGACTACTGCAACTCTGTAACGCTGATCCTGCCGCCTTCTCGACTGCTTTCCTGGTGGTGCATGCTGTGGGGGTAGTCTGGCTCCTCTCTGCACTAGAAGCTCCGAAGAAATCTCCCGTGGGTCGACGGAATCGTCCCCCTGCAACCGCAGGCACCAAAGAACTGCATCACCGGTCCCCTGGGTCTCCTCTCAGCACGACGAGCGAGGTCCCTTGAATCCAGCAACTCTGGCCAAGTGACTCCCACAGTCCAGTGACTCTTTAGTCCAAGTTTGGTGGAGGTAAGTCCTTGCCTCCCCACGCCAGACTGCATTGCTGGGAACCGCAACTTTTGCAGCTACTCCGGCCTCCGTGCACTTCCGGCAGAAATCCTTTGTGCACAGTCCAGCCTGGGTCCACGGCACTCTAACCTGCATTGCACGACCTCCTAAGTTGTTCTCCGGCGACGTGGGACTCCTTTGTGCGACTTCGGGTGAGCACCATTTCACGCATCCTTGTAGTGCCTGTTTCTGGCACTTCTGCGGGTGCTGCCTGCTGAGAGGGCTCCTTGTCTTTCTCGACACCCCCACTGTCCCCTGACGCAATTGGCGACATCCTGGTCCCTCCTGGGCCACAGCAGCATCCAAAAACACTAACTGCACGATTTGCAGCTAGCAAGGCTTATTGGCGGTCTTTCGGCGGGAAAATACTTCTGCACGACTCTCCACAGTGTGAGGGATCCGTCCTCCAAAGGGGAAGTCTCTAGCCCTTGTCGTTCCTGCAGAAACCTAAGCTTCTACTGTCCAGTAGCAGCTTCTTTGCACCCACAGCTGGCATTTCCTGGGCATCTGCCCATCTCCGACTTGCTTGTGACTTTTGGACTTGGTCCCCTTGTTCCACAGGTGCCCTCGACTGGAAATCCATTGTTGTTGCATTGCTGGTTTGTGTCTTTCCTGCAGAATTCCCTTATCACGACTTCTATGTCCTTTGGGGAACCGTAGTGCACTTTGCACTCACTTTTATACACAAGCAGCAGCAGCAGCTGCAGTGAAACCCCGGGAAAGACAGTTTGGCAGCACCAGGGTCTGTGCTACAGACCACTGGGATCATGGGATTGTGCCAAATATGCCAGGAGGGCATAGAGGGGGCAATTCCATGATCATAGACATGTTACATGGCCATACAGGGTCTTGGGGTGGGCTATTTTTCTAACCCTTACTATTTTCTAATAGTCCCAGCGACCCTCTACAAGGTCACATAGGTTTGGGGTCCATTCGTGGTTCGCATTCCACTTTTGGAGTATATGGTTTGTGTTGCCCCTATCCCTATGTGTCTCCATTGCATCCTATTGTAACTATACATTGTTTGCACTGTTTTCTAATACTATTACTGCATATTTTGGTATTGTGTACATATATCTTGTGTATATTTGCTATCCTCATACTGAGGGTACTCACTGAGATACTTTTGGCATATTGTCATAAAAATAAAGTACCTTTATTTTTAGTATATCTGTGTATTGTGTTTTCTTATGATATTGTGCATATGACACTAGTGGTACTGTAGGAGCTTCACTCGTCTCCTAGTTCAGCCTAAGCTGCTCTGCTAAGCTACCATTATCTATCAGCCTATGCTGCTAGACACCCTATACACTAATAAGGGATAACTGGGCCTGGTGCAAGGTGTAAGTACCCCTTGGTACTCACTACAAGCCAGTCCAGCCTCCTACAGTGTGTGTTATGTGTGTGGTGTTCTGGGTGTATTGGTGAGGGTGCTTTTGTATATGTGTGTGTGCCTTTTGTTATGTTGTGTACAGTGTGTGCGTGTAGTGTTGTCAGTCTGATTCGTGCAATTGGCGTTGCAAAGGATTGTTGGGGTGTGTATGTGAGTGTTTTATAATGTTGTGGATTTGTGTCAGGTGTGTGGGTTTCAAACTTGCCAATGTTTGCATTTCTTGCTGTTGGGTCACATTGCAGGCTGTGGTGGTCCATACTGCCAATGGTCGTTCGACATCCACTATCCGCCACTGTGATTTATGCATCATTATTTGGTGGGCGGAGGATTTGTCTGCTTGGCGGTGGCAGGGTGGGGTGTACAGCCTTTCCGCCATCACGGGCCCTCGCAGCGGCTGGAGGTTGCAGAATGTTTGGAGGTTTCTGTTTTTGGCATCATTATATGGCAGTGTGCTGTTCACCGCCACTGGCAGTCTTCTGTTCGGCGGTGTTTCCTGCCAAGTTCATAATGACCCCCCTAGTTCTTAATGGACCTATGGCCTTTATTCCTATAGATATAGCACAAAGGCTTTTTATTCTGATGGTTGTGTGAAGAGGATTTAGACCCAACCCCAGATGAGTTTTGTGGGCCTGATGAAGAATCTTTGTTTTGATCTTTGTCCCCGCCCTTGTCATAAGATTTACCATCCCTTCTTCTTGTCCTTGTCATCGCCTGAATGAGCTTTTCTGCTCGCTCTTATTTCGACCCATTTGTCTGCCTTATTTCCCAATTCTTGGGGAGAGGTCAGATCTGAGTCTACCAAGTACTGGTGCAACAAGTCAGACACACAGTTATTCAAAACATACTCAAGCGCTCATAGTCTGACACTTTATGTCATGTAACCATCCTTCTAAAGCTTTGACATAACAGTCCACAAAGTCAACCCAATCTTGTGAGGTATCTTTTCTGGTCTCCCTAAACTTGATCCTATATTGTTCAGTGGTGAGACCAAAACCATCTAAGAGTGCTGTCTTAAGAACACCATAGTTATCTGAATCTTCTTCTCTGACAGTGAGAAGTCTATCCCTCCCTTTGTCTGAGAATGACAACCAGAGAATAGAAGCCCACTCCCTTTGAGGGACCCTCTGAACTTTACAGGCCCTCTCAAATGCAGCAAACCATTTGTAGATGGCATCACCCACCTTGTATGGGGGATTAATTGTGTGCAGGTTCCTGGAATCAATGGAGTCCTCTCTGACTCTATAATCCCTGAACCTGCTGCTGCTGCAACCATGGGGTACTAACCCCAACCCTTCCTTTTCCTTTCCACTGCCTAAGCCTCCCTATCTAGGGCTAGCTGTTGCTGCTGCTGCCTCAGGCTGGCCTCCTCCAGTCTCAGTTTCCTGAGCTCCCTATCTATGGAGTCTTCTTCTGGAGTTGTGCAATTGGATCCCTCAGACAGTGAGGTGATATAGGAATGGGCAGAGTTGGATCTTTTCCTAGCTTTTGTGACCCTAGTGACCTGACCTCTGGGTGCGAAGGGAGCCCTACCTGAGTGACTACCCCTCCCACTACCATCTACACTAGTGGGTCTGCTAAGTACAAGATCTTTGGAAGAGCCCTCCCCTGAACCTGAGGATGATTCTCTGATTCTGATTCTATGGGATCAGAATCTTGCTCTTCCTCCTCCTGGTCACCAGCATGCTCCTGGTAATCCTGGAGAAGGAGGCTCAAAAGGAAATTCTTGTTGGGATTCTTCCCCACATCTAGTTTCATGTCTGTACAAAGCCCCTTCAATGCCTTGAAGGTCATGCCATTATAGGGAGTACCCATGACCTAAGAGCTAGGCCCAGCAGTAGACATGATGTGCGTGTTAGGGTGATGTAGGGAGAACCTAACCTATCTAACCTCTAGTCTCTAGGAAAGGAAAGTAAGAGACTAGACCCTTATATTAGGTATATTTGTATAGCTTTAGGTATAGAGTAGTCTTTCCTGTGGAAAGCACCTGGTGACGGAGTGATAAGGCATTTGCAAGTACTTATCCCACTGCTGCATCACCAATGTAGGAGGCTAGCCTGGTTTGTATTGGGTACCTATGGACGTTACACCTTATACCAGGTTCAGTTATCCCTTATTAGTAAAATGTAGGGAGAGTCTAGAAGCCAGGCTCTCTAGATGTTGCTGTAGCTGAGCAGCCAAGGCTTATCCAGCAGACACAAAAAGTGGTGGGGTCTTGGGTGACCCCACCACTCCTATCCCTCCTGTGATTCACATTGGCAAGACTACATCAATGCTCCCACGTATCCCATAGGTCGTAGCTCGCCCCGCTCCGTAGCGGAAAGGGAAGAAACCCAATAATGAAGCATGCCACCAAGGGGTAACCCTGGTAGGTGAGGGTTTTTCTAACAGGAAAATCCTTTTTCCTATCCCTCCTTTGATAGTTCTTTCAGTTGGGCCTCTTTTGTAATGTTATATAGGCTATAAGGAGGACAGCCCCAGCCCCACAACCTCCTTCTCCCTCTTTGTTTTTGTATATCTAGGCAGTGCAGAGTTGCTGGAGTTTTTTTGCGAGTAGATTTATTACAGCAGCATGTGAAGCACCTTCAGCACACATGGCAGAAAGCACAGGGCTTACTTTCTCGGCTGAAGAATTAGAGAGAATTTTAGCATCAGTATCCCCATTATCGGAGAATGCAGGAGACAGTAAGGTTTGGGACGGACTCAACACCATGAAAAGGAATCAAGTCAAAACCATGATCCATCGGATCATGATGACAGAGTACCTCAGAGCAAATGTAGCCCCACAAGGTCTCATAGTAAGAAATGAACCTTTAATTTTCCAACATGACAAGACTTTTAAAAAAGACTGGTCACTTATACCTTGGCAGTGTACCCGGGACTGGTTGATTCTCATCATTAAAACGGCAACACAACTATCGGAGGAACTAAAGAGTGAGATTCTCACCATAGAGGTTTGCCTACAATCATACCTATCCACAGGGGCCCTTAAGAAACACCTTGAGAAATTAAATCAAACAGTAAGTGAATATGAGTTATACCTTAAACAAACAAAATATCAAAAACTAAAGAAGGACCTAAGCAGGTTTTTGCATGAAAAAGTATACCCCAAATCAGAGAAGACAATGGCCCTCATTACAACCTTGGCGGTAAATGCCGTCTACCGCTGTGATGACGGCCGCCAACATACCGTGACCGCAGCGGTATACCGCTACGGGTATTTATTCTGACCCACACAGAGAAATCCGTCACTATACAGACACCCACACAAGTCTGCCACACCAAAGGTCACTGATAAACTGGCAGTACCAAAACCCACACTGTTACACCAACAGGAATACGCCCACAGTATCAGGACCAACGAATCAGCGCAGTGGTCTTTCAACCGCGGTAAACCATTGGCGGTACAGACTGCTTCGCCCAAAATACACACACACTAACAAAACTACACCACATAGGACAATTCAAACTACAAACACCTGACACACATACACACACCACACCCACACCACTATAAAACACACACCCACATTACCCACAACCCTTTCAACTAAAAAAAGATTTTGCGAACAGAGAGAGGGACAAGCCAGGAGCACCCACTCAATCTGAGCCACAGAACACCATCACCCATATACAATCCACGCACCTGACAGCACACATCACAACACATCACCCCACACATCCTCACACATACCACTCACACCACATTCATGGCACCACAAAGACACCCCAGGTTTTCAGAGGAGGAGCTAAGGGTCATGGTGGAGGAAATCATCCGGGTAGAGCCACAGCTATTCGGATCACAGGTGCAGCAGACATCCATTGCAAGGAAGATGGAGCTATGGCAGAGTCGTGGACAGGGTCAATGCCGTGGGACAGCACCCCAGAACAAGGGATGACATCAGGAAGAGGTGGAACGACCTACGGGGGAAGGTGCGTTCCATGGTTGCAAGACACCAGGTAGCTGTACAGAGGATTGGCGGTGGACCCCCACCTCCTCCCCCACAACTAACAACATGGAAGGAGCAAGTCTTGGCGATCATGCATCCTGAGGGCCTCACAGGAGTTGCAGGAGGACTGGACTCTGGTAAGTCAAATTTTTACTACTATATCCCCCACCCTATCTGCATGCCATCACAAAATCCTACCCCTACCCTAACCCCCATCACTCCACCACCTCACATATACCCCACTATCACAACCGACCCATCCCAATACCAAGCCCTGCATGCTACACCAATGCATGGACACCCATTACAGACCTGCATGGACACCCATCACCACAGCATGCCCATTAGAGAGAATCACCTAGCCCACAAAATCACCACGCACACAAGGCAAAGCTGACAGGGCAATCACAACCATACGGGGAAACACACCCATGCACAAGATGGCACATGCAGATACAATACCACTGCATTTTCATACCCTTAGGACCCACACTCAACGTCACCGGAGAGGAGGTGCCACCAACATCTAATCCCCCCACAGAAAAGTCCCACAGTGATGACAGCAGCTCTGCACGCCTGGATCACGATGACCAACCTAGCCCATCAGGGACCTCTGGACAGTCGGTTACCCTGCCACAGTCCCATACCACCACAGAGCCTCCCCCCTCAGGATACACCAGCACAGCACCCACCTAGCGGGCCCATACCACTGTGTCCAGGACACGTCAATCAGCAGTGTGTCCACCACTACAGGGACCCCAGGCAACCCCACAAACCCAAGAAAATTAAGGACCTGGAGTCAGTGGCAGTGGGCACGCGGTTCAGGGGACAGAGGCACAGGACAACAGGGAAGCTTGGAGGACTGCTGTGTGACAGGGGGAGGACAGGCCCAGGGAACCCACTTTCCACGAGGCACTTGCAGGGATCCTGGGAGCATACCAACATTCCCAGGAGACCTTGGGCCAGATACTGGCTAAGTTGCAGGAGACCCAGTGGCTGCAGGAGGACCTCAAACACATCCACACCATCCTGGTCACCATTGCAGGGGTGCTGGCTGACATGGCCAACACCATGAGGGAGGCAGTGGCACAACAACGGGCCCCTGACACTAGCCACACCGATGAACGGCCCTCCACCTCCGCCGGCGCTAGTGGAAAGGAGGCCCTGCCACTGGAACAACAGGCCACCAGCACCCCACCCCCTGCAGAAGGAGAACCACCCGGCAAACAGTCCCTGCGATCCAGGCAGAAGCCATAGAACATTGCCAAGACCCCCGCCAGGAAATAAGACTCTCCTGAATGTCATCCTTGTGTCCCACTCTGTCACCCTGTCCACCTTAAATTGTCATAGCTCCCCTTCCTATGCCCCATTGGACAATGCACCTGTGATACCAAGAGACTGGACTCTAACTGGACATTCCTCCACCATCACCCCAGCCCAGTGCACACCCATCTCTACTTATTAGCACTTAAATAAACACCCTTGGAACAAATACAAATCTGAAGTCTGTCAATTGATTGAAATATGTATTAGTACAACATTCTGAAAACCTTGCAATTCATATGTACAATAATATATACATTGGTATGACCTGTAGTGGGCAGCAGTAAACACACCAGGAGCCACAGTGGGGCACAGACATCTGAAAATAGTGATGCCAAAGGGTACTGTAAGTGGCCATAGACATAGGGAAATCATGCTGCCATGTACAATGTCCAACAGAAAACTGAAATGTAAAGTGAAGTTACAGTGTCTTACCTGTGTGTCACTGGAAGTACTGCTGTATGATAGTACTTCTGTTATCCACATCTTCATCCTCTGCCTCCTCTTCCTCACTGTCCACAGGCTCCTGCAGAAAAGGCGCATGGCGGCTCAAGGCCAGGTTTTGCACCATGCAACATGCAACTATGATCTGGCACACCTTCTTGGGTGAGTAGTACAGGGATCCACCTGTCAGATGGAGGCACTGGAACCTGGCCTTCAGGATGCCGAAGGTTCTCTCAATAATCCTCCTTGTTCGCCCATGTGCCTCATTGTAACGTTCCTCTGCCCTTGTCCTGGCATTCCTCACTGGGGTCAGTAGCCATGAGAGGTTGTGTACCATCAATGGCACCAATGATGTTGGGGATATGTCCCAGGGCATAAAAGTCAGCTTTCACTGTGGCCAAATCCTCCACCTGGGGGAATACGATGTAGCTGCACGTATGTTTCAGCAGGGCAGACAACACTCTGGTCAACACGTTTGAGAACATTGGATGAGACATCCCTGATGCCATGGCCACTGTTGTTTGGAAGGAGCCACTTGCCAGGAAACGGAGCACTGACAGGACCTGCACTAGAGTGGGGATGCCTGTGGGCTGGCGGATAGCTGAGATCAGGTCTGGCTCCAATTGGGCACACAGTTCTTGAATTGTGGCCCGATCAAGTCTGTATGTTAGTATGTGTCTGTCCTCCATTGTCGCAAGGTCCACCAGGGGTCTGTACACTAGAGGATGTCTCCCTCTCATATTCATCCTCAGCGGTTGAAGCCTAGGGAGGAAAAAAGGGTGAGCAGAGGGTCATATTCACACATCTATTGCAATAATGATTCATCTCTTCATTTACAGAACCAGTATGTGAATCAGAGAGTCAGTTGATGTGCCAATGTCTGCTGTGACACAGTTAGGTGCCATCGCCTGTGCCCCCCTGAAATTGCAGCTGCCTGACCTGTGAGGAGGGACAAGTGGAAATGAGGTAATTCCGCTGGCGTTGTGTGCCATTGCGGTAGGCGGTCGACAACCGCTGCGCAAATTCGCATTGGTTATCATTGGGCCCTACGGGTTCCAGGAGCCAATGGCAATGTACGCCGGGGGTGACGGTACGCACCGCCACGGAGGTGACGCCATTTTCTATCTATTCACTCACTTGCTACCTGACCTTCAACAGGAGAGGACTTACACTGCAAGTGCTGCTGTGACCTGTGTCAGGAAGCGACAATGGCTCATGTGTCTGGGGAAAGGGCCCCTGCCTTCACTGCGGAGGAGTTGGAGAGACTAGTGGATGGGGTCCTACCCCAGTACACTTTACTCTATGTTCCTCCAGACAAACAGGTGAGTACACTGTGAGCATGATGCGTGGGCCATGAATGTATGGAGTGCTGTGTGTGTAAGCCACATGTGGGGGGGGTTGAGGTGTCCTGGGCAGAGTGCTGCATGTATGGTGGCCAATGTATGTGTGTTAGTGGATGGAAGTGATATGGTGGGCCATGAGTGTGACGGTCTGGACGGTATTACTAATCCCTTTTCTGCTGTATTATTCCTGTAGGTTAGCACCCATCAGAAAAAGGGTATTCGGCATGCCATCGCCAAGGAGATTGGGACCCTGGGGGTCTTTGACAGGCAGAACACCCACTACTGCAAACGGTGGGAGGACCTGCGCCGCTGGGCAAGGAAGACGGCGGAGGCCCAGCTGAGGCTGGCCTCCCAACAAGGAAGGGGTGCCCGTCGTACCCTGACCCCCCTGATGCTCTGCATCCTGGCGGCGGCCTATCCAGAGTTAGATGGGCGCTTGAGGGCATCACAGCAGCCACAAGGGGATGAGTACAAATTCTGATTCATGAGTTGGCGCACGTTAAGGTCTTACCTGGGTGGGGATGTGGACTGTGGGTGCCCCTAGGCCAGGGCGAACATGGCAGGGTAGGTCCCTTGTTGGGCAGGCTCTGAAGCACTCCAACCCCAATGGTGTTAGTGGGCATCTACTACTGGGCAGGTTCCTGTGGGTTTCAGGTGCGCAGCTGATGGCGTTATGCTATGTCCCCCATGGGCTGGTGACTAGCATTGTAACTGGTAGTGCATGGCCTAGTGCATAGGGCAGCTCCCTGTGTGTTGTGTACTCCAACTGTAGTGTTGTTGCTGACATTGACCAAGTGTATCCTCTGTCTCTCCCCCCCCTTTTTGTTTTGTCACCCTATCCTTGTGTGCATTAGCATCATCTGGCAGAGGAGCAGAGGCAACGGAGGGAGCTGCATCCCACATGGGCCTGGAGGCCGAATCCACCAAGGGTGAGGGCACCAGTGGGACGGAGGGCGAGGGGAGCATCACGACAGAGACAGGAGGGGGGCACTACAGACAGCGACTCCTCCTCCGATGGAAGCTCCCTGGCGGCCACCCCCCCTACCAGCACCGCCCTCCCAGCAGCCCCTCAGCGTGTTTCCCGTGCCCGCTCACCCAGGAGGGTGGGCATCTCCTTCACCCCAGGCACCTCAGGCCCTGCCCCAGTCAGCCCTGCTGCCCTCAGTGAGGAGGCTATTGACCTCCTGAGATCCCTCACTGTTGGGCAGTCAACCATTCTAAATGCCATCCAGGGTGTCGAGAGGCATTTGCAACAAACAAATGCATAGCTGGAGGGCATTCACTCTGGCTTGGCGGCCCAACAGAGAACATTTCAGGCTCTGGCCTCCGCACTGATGGCAGCCATTGTCCCTGTCTCTAGCCTCCCCCCTCCAATTTCCTCTACCCAGTCCCAATCCCCTCAACCCCAGCCTATCCCAAGCACACCTTCAGACCAGCATTCACCCAGATCAACACACAGAAGTGACTCAGGCAAACGAGCACCACACTTCATCTCACAGGCACTCACACAAGCACCATCCCCGTGCAGACACACCAACATCCACTGCCTCCACTGTGTCCTCTTCCTCGTCCACCTCCCTCCCAGTAGCATCTCCACTCACACCTGCATGCACTACATCCTCATCCACTACCTCCATCACCAGCACGCCCATCACTACACACCCCTCACTGGCAGTCACCACCCCCAAATCCATGTACACGTCCCCTGTGTCCTCTCCCACTGTGTCTGTGACCCTTCCTCCCAAAGTACACAAACGCAAGCCCACACCCACCCAACAGCCATCCACCTCACAACAGCATCCAGCTCATGCACCTGCACCCGAACACAGCAGACTGACACCTCCTACAACCACTTCCTCTTCCTCCTCTCCCAAACCTTCACCCTCTTCCCGCCCCAATGTCCCTAAGAAGCTTTTCCTAGCCAACATTGACCTGTTCCCTACCCCTCCCCCCGTCCTTCCCCTCGGACCAGGGTGGCCAGAACCCAGCCCAGCACCTCAGCCAACAAGTCCACGTCTGCTGTGGTTCCTGCAGCTGTCAGAGGCTCAAATGGCACACCTGTCAGCCCAGCCAGTGTGCCACCAACTCCTGCCAAGGCAAAGAACATTCCACCACCTGGGAAGGTGAAGAAAGGGACAGCATCCAGCAAGGGGAAGGAGCCACAAGCACCCAGCAAGGCCACCTCAAAGACTCCAGCTGCCAGACCCAAGGTGGCACCACCATCTGCCAAGGGCAGGAAGGGGGACAAAACACCAGCCAAGGCACTTCAGCCGTGCAGGTGAGGGCCTGGTAGCTACCAGCGCAACCGTCAGCACCACCACCTGCACTGCCGCAAGCACCGCCGCAAGCACTGCCACTACTGTCAGCAGCAGCAGCCCCAGTGGGCAGCAGTCCAAGGCTGCAGGAGGGGGGCTGGAGCCTCCTCCCACAACTGGCAGCACCGGCACCACGGCCAGCACCGCCACCTGCACCGCCGCAAGCACCACTACTGTCAGCAGCAGCAGCCCCAGTGGGCAGCCATCCGAGGCAGCAGGAGAAGGGCTGGAGCCTCCCCTCACCACTGGCAGCACGTGCACCTGCACCTGCACCTGCACCGCGGCAAGCACCGCCACCTGCACTGCCGCAAGCACCACCACCTGCACCGCTGACAGTATCACCACTGCCAGCAGTCCCAGTGGGCAGCCGTCCGAGGCTGCAGGAGAAGGGCTGGAACCTCCCCCAACCACTGGCAGCACCGGCACCTGCACTGTGGCCAGCACTGCCACCTGCACCGCCGCAAGCACCGCCACCTGCACCGCTGACAGTAGCACCACTGCCAGCAGCAGCAGCCCCAGTGGGCAGCCGTCCGAGGCTGCAGGGGAAGGGCTGGAGACTCCCCCCACCACTGCGCAGCCGTAGCCGCTGGCAGATGGACTGTAGCCCTGCCTCCATGGACTATCATGCATCCTGACCACTGCAAATCTCGTGGCTCCGAAACCCAGGTGAGGGACTGTGACCTGGCACCCCCCAAGTGCTGCATCACTGGGCACAAAGCCCCCTCCAGAAGCAATGGAGAAAGGCATCCACTCACCCTATCCTTGGCAGGATGAAGCACACTGGGCACAAAGCCCCCTCTAGAACCAGTGGAGAAAGGCATCCACTCACCCTATCCTTGGCAGGATGAAGCACACTGGGCACAAGGCCCCCTCCAGAAACAGTGGAGAAGCCATCCACTTGAGAGACTGTGGCCTTGCACTCCCCAGGACCAAGCAGTGGGCAAACCAGCCACTTGAGAGACTTGAGAGACTGTGGTTTTGCACTCCCCAGGACCAAGCAGTGGGCAAACCACCCACTTGAGAGACTGTGGCATTGCACTCCGCAGGACCAAGCAGTGGGCAAACCACCCACTTGAGAGACTGTGGCCTTGCACTCCCCAGGACCAAGCAGTGGGCAAACCACCCACTTGAGAGACTGTGGCCTTGCACTCCCTAGGACCAAGCAGTGGGCATGGAGCCCCCTCCAGGAATAGTGGCGTTGTCCCATCTTCCAGCTGAGGTGCCCCCCTTCCCCATCCCCCTGAGGTGCCTGTGTGTTTTCGACCTGATACCCCTGCAGTGTTCTCCCTGTATTGAGGCAGGAGTCAAGTATGGGCTTGGCCTATGTGTTTTGGCCCAGTGGGCCACGGACATTTTGAGTGGACATTGTCCCGCCTTTTGTGCATATTGTATATTTTGTAAATACTGTTTTTGAAATATTAACGTATTTCTGAGCATTTCTAATATAACACTCATTTGATTCAATTACTTTTGTCCGTGCGTTATTCCAGAGGGTTACGGGGTGTATATGTAATGTTGTTGCATGTGTTTGTGTGTATAGTGCTGGGGGTAAGGTTGGGGGTGTTGCGTGTGTGTGTCACTCTCTTTTTCCTCCCCCCTCCCCTATGTGCTAGGTGCAGGACTCACCGTGGTCGGCGCCGCCGCCGTTGGTACTCCTGGTATATGAGAAGGTACACCAGCATGGGGAGGACCTGCAGCTCGGTCTCCATGGCGTCCTGGTTCTTCCTTGAGTGTCGAGAGGTGAGTGGTTTCCCTTCCAAGTACTGTTTCTGCAGTGCTTTTGATGGCGTTGGTACCGCCCCGGAAAAGCTGGCGTATGGGCGTGTTGTAATGGGGTGGGTCGTACATTGTCTTCCGCCTGGCTGTTGGCGGTTACTGCTGCGGTGTTTGTTGCTACCGCCGTGGCGGTCGGACTGTTAAAGTGGCTGTATGTGTTGGCGGTTTCCGCTGTGGTCATGATTCCATTTTTTTTACCGCCGGCCTTTTGGCGGTATTACCGCCACTTTAGCACCGACCGCCAGGGTTGTAATGAGGGCCTATGTCCCCTCAGGAAGGAATACAGGGTGCAGTATAGACTCTGACTCATCAGACTCAGGCTCCAGCAATTCTGACTCCAACATTAAAGGACAGTTTCAGGGGAGGTGGAATAACAGAAGAAACAGGAGAGCTGGTTTTAGAACAGGGAGAGGGTGGGGTACCAACTCTATGTATCCAGCCCGCTTTGCATTAGGCCCCCCCACCACCTCAAATGTATCCTCCTCATTTTAAACACTTGAAACCCCAGGGTTACTAATTTCCACAGTACTGCCCTCCTTTTTTAGGAATAGATTCCCAAGGGGCAAATCAAAGAGACAACCTCTGGCCAAATAGGTATCCGACCAAGATCCAGGGAGGATGTCGACACAGAGCATGACAATAGAGAGTACATTGTGTCCGGACAATCAAGCAGGCCCAAGCAGTCGCACAGTCTAGTAGTAAATCTCAGTGACGTGCCAATGACTGCCGCACAGATAGGCGTCTTTAAGAAGGGTTTGGGTTTTGTCCCAACGGCCCCCCTGGACAAATTCAGGTTGTGCATTGAAATAAATGATTTCATTAGGAAGATCAAGCTAAGATCCTTTTTTGAACGTCAGCCACTAGCAGACAATTTAGCACTGGGGGACACAGGTCTACACAAAAAATCATCCTTCACATCTCCCAACACTTCTATCCCAATAGAAATCCTTGCCTTTGAAAAAGCGGTTCTGAAGGATATCAGTGAGATTAATCCTTACACTTTGAAGGTGTTCCATAACACAACCAAGAATGAGAAAAAAGCCATACAGGAACTAGCTAACAACAACAAGATAGTAATAAACCAGCAGATAAGGAAGGCGCTATCACAATTCAGACCTTAGAAAACTATCATAAAGAATGTTTAGGACTATTGGGTGACACACATAACTACGAAAAATTCAGGGAGTACCCTACTGATTTCCTAAAGAAGAAGATCCACAGCATGGTACAGCAAGCTTTAGCGCATAACTGGATTTCCCAGAAAGAAGGAGATTTCCTAATTAATAAAAATCCATTAACAAATTTCTACACTATCCCCAAAATTCACAAAAACCTTGAATCACCTCCTGTTAGACCCATCGCATCAGGTATCAATTCGATTTTGTCCTACTTTGCAGATGTATTTTTAAGACCATTAGTCCAAAACACAGATACCTATCTTAAAGATACAAAGGACGTACTGTGTCTTTAGAAGCACAGACCTTTTGATCCAGCAAATGAGACCGGATGTGGAAAGCCTATACACAAGTCTTCCTCTCCCTGACACATTACACATAATTGAGGATGTTATCTTTGTGAGAAAGTAGCCTCTTTCTAGCATGGTTACCCCCATTTTTGGCCTGTTTGTCGGTACGTTTTGGCTGTATCATGGGGATCCTGATAATCAGGGCCCCAATGTTAGAGTTTTTGTCCTACTCATCAGTCTGTTTCACTGTTTTTGTCAGTGTGCTTAACTGTATCACTGGAGTCCTGCTAATCAGAAGTCCAGTGCTTATGCTCTCTCTGGTTCCAAATTTGTCCTTGCATACTGGTAACACAGTATTTCACTCCCAATTGGTATACTGAACCCCCTCTTATAAGTCCCTCGTATATGGTACCTAGGTACCCAGGGCATTGGGGTTCCAGGAGGTCCTTATGGGCTGCAGCATTTCTTTTGCCACCCATAAGGAACTCATACAAACACTTCTTCAGGACTGCCATTGCAGCCTGAGTGAAATAGTGAAGGCACTATTTCACAGCCATTTTCACTGCACTAGCTCATTTATAAGTCACCTATATATCTAATCTTCAGACCCTGAAGGCTGGGTGTATAGTACCTGTGTGTGAGGGCACCCCTACACTAGCAGAGGTGCCTCATGTCATCCAGGCCCATTTTCCCGGACTTTGTGAGTGCGGGAACACTATTATAAGTGTGCGCTATATATAGGGCAAAACCTATATATAGCTTCATAGTGTTAACTCCGAATATGGCCATGTAAGGTGTCTAGCAACTGGGAATTGTACCCCCGTACTGATTCCAATATTGGTTTTACAATTCCATGCACCCTGGCGGCTCCACTATGGACCCCCAGTACTGACATACCAGCCTTCTGAGGTTTGCACTACAGCCCCAGCTGTTGCCACCTCACAGACTGGCTTCTGCCCTCCTGGGGCTTAAGCAGCTCAATACCAGGAAGGCATAACAATGCATTTCCTTTAGAGGAGGAGTTTTACAGCCTCCCCCTTTGGAAATAGGTGTTACAGGCATGGGAGGGGCATCCTCCCAGAGCCTCTGGAAATGCTTTGAAGGGCATAGATGGTGCCGCTCTTGCATAATCCAGTCTACACCGGTTCAGGGATCCCCAGTCCCTGCTCTGGCGTGAAACTGGACAAAGGAAACAGGGGTGACTACTCCCCTGTCCATCACCACCCCAGGGATGGTGTCCAGAGATCCTCCAGAGTGTCCCTGGGTTCTGCCATCTTGTTTTCAGGATGGTCAGGGAACTCTGGGAGCATCTGAGTGGCCAGTGCCAACAGGTGACGTCAGAGACCCCTCCTGATAGGTGCTCCCCTGGTTAGGTGACCAATCCCTCTCTCAGTGCTACTTAGGATCTCTCCTCTGGGTGTTTCTTCAGATTCGGATTGCAAGACTCCAGCAGGGATCCTCTGCATCCTTTACTTCATCTTCTACCGACGGATCGACCGCTGACTGCTCCAGGAACTCTACAAAACTGCAACAAAGAAGCAAAGATGACTTCTGCGACCTTGTAACTTCAGCTCCTGCCAGCGACTGCAATAGTTTCCAGATTGTGCACGCTGTGAAGACTGCCTGTCTTCATCCTGCACCAGAAGAACCGAAGGAATCTCCTGTGGAGTGATGGAGTCACTTCCCTGCTTCAGCAGACACCTCTCTGCAGCGACGACTGTTACTCTTGGTCCCCTCTCCTGATGACGAGCGTGGATTCTGGAACACAGGTGGTGGACTAAAGTGACCCTGACTGTCCAAAGGTCCAGCTGTCCAAATTTGGTGGAGGTAAGAGCTTGCCTCCCCGTGCCAGACAGTACCCCTGTGCACTGAGTGTTTTGCAGCTCCTAGGGCTTCTGTGCACTTTTCCAATAATTCCTTTGTGCACAGCCTAGCCCAGGTCCCCAGCACTCTATCCTGCAACGCTCAGCTCCCTGAGTTGTTCTCCAGCGGCGTGGGATCCCTTTGTGTAGTGCTACAATGACCACCATTTGCAACTCCTTTGTCCCCGTGAGGTGGGACTCCTGTGTGTGCTGCCTGGTCTTCTGAGGGTTCCCTGAGTTGCCTTCTCTGTCTTCCCCTCCTGGGTAGAGTCAACCTGGTCCTTCCTGGGCCCGGACCGCACCATTTTCTGCGAACTGCGAGCTTTGCGTTTACCAAGGCTTGTTTGCAGAATCCAGTGACGACAACCAGACTGCATTCATCCATCCAGTGTGGGACATCTTCTACACCAACAAGGAACCCGCATCTATCTTCTTTGGTGCAATACTGACTTTGTCTTCTCACCGTGGTTCTTCTTTCACGCCTTCATCCGCGTTAGCAGGGGCTCCTGTTCTCCCTGGACTCTTCAGTGCTTCTTGGACTTGGTCCCTTTCTTCCACAGGTCTTCAGGTCCAGGAATCCATCATTGGTGTCTTGCAGTCTTTTCTGGTTCTTGACTTCTAGTGTGTTTTAGGAAACTTGCTGTGTTTTACTCCTGCTTTCCTGGGCTCTGGGGTGGGGTATTTTACTTACCTTTGATGTTTTCTTACACTCCCAGTGCCCCTCTTCACAATACACTTGCCTAGGTGGGAAACCGAATTTCGCATTCCACTATTTTAGTATATGGTTTGTGTCCCCCCAGGCCCATTGCAACCTATTGTGATTTTCACTATTTGCAGTATTTTCTGACTGTTTCCTTACTTTTGTGGTTACTAGTGTATATATTGTGTGATTTACTTACCTCTTAAGGGAGTATAGTATCCAAAGTATTTTTGGCCTTATGTCACTAAAATAAAGTACCTTTATTTTTGGTAACACTAAGTATTGTCCTTCATGTGTGTGAGTACTGTGTGACTACAGTGGAATTGCAAGAGCTTTGCATGTCTCCTAGTTCAGCCTTGGCTGCTCTGCCTACAGCTACCTCTAGGCAGCCTGGCTTCTAGACACTTACTACATTTCACTAATAAGGGATAACTGGACCTGGTATAAGGTGTAAGTACCTTAGGTACCCACTACAAACCAGGCCAGCTTCCTACAATCTTTGATTTAGATTGGGACTTCCAAACACCACGGAATGTAGTTATGAAATGCTGTTTCTGGGCCCTAACCAAAAATTTGTTTGAATTTGAGAAACAATTTGTAACTTCAGAAACATGGACCAGCATGGGAAGCACCTTCGCTCCCTATGTCCATCATCTAGAGAAAGAGATAATCCTAAGCCCCACCAATCCATACAAAGACAACATAGTATTGTGGAAAAGATAAATTGATGACATATTGGTTATATGGTAAGGGAATGAGACACAAGTGGTGACATTTTTAGAGTGGTTAAACAGACAAGACCAATCCTTGAAATTCACTCACACAATGAGCAAAGAACATTTGGTCTTCCAGGATTTAACCATTATAGCCATCAATGGTGCTCTTAAAACAACCACTCATGAAAAACCAACAGCCAAAATCTGTTTACTCATGTTTGATAGTGCTCACCCCCGCCATTTGAGAGAGAACCTACCGTTAGGACAATTTCTCAGATTGAGAAGGAATTGCTCAGAGATATCAGATTACAAAAAACAATCCCAGAGTCTAGCATCTAAACTGGAGGCTAGGAGATACCCCCCAAGAATAACCAACCGAGCCATAAAGCGAGCCCGCAATAACAAGCCCTTCTGGACACCCCTCCCCAAAAGGAGAAGGAGGAAAGACCGATATGTATCACAACATTTAACATAACCTCCAATCAAGTAAGCAAGATCATCAACAAACATTGTCGCATCCTCAATAGTGGCTCATTAAATATTCCCAAACCCATGTTTTAACATAAACCGGGAAAGAGTGTTAGAAACACGCTTGTACACACCGGCCCACGCCATCTTCGTCGTAAACCAGAAGATATCAAATACCTACCACTACCCAATGGACATTATCCATGTGGGAACTGTTGTGTGTGCCATCTAACAAAGGTCACCAAAAAGGTCACCTTTAACGACCTCACAACATGGGACATTAGAGACTTCTCCAATTGTAACACTCAACTACCAGTATACATAATCACTTGTCCATGCAATCTATATTATGTGAGGACTCGCATCTGCGAACACCGTAGTAACCTGAGATGTGTACAGGTTACGACTAAACTGTCCACTCATTTCAAAGAGAAATCACACACAGTGAAGGATTACAAGTGGGTTATCCTAGAACACCATAAAGAGATTAATTGTGAGTCTACACTGTTCAAAAAAGAACAATGATGGGTTTATAAATTGCGCACATGCCAATTTGGCCTCAATGAGGACATACCTTGGAGCCAGCTGGCGAAGTATTAACATCACATTAATCATTAGTCGGATATATATCTCCTGAAATGAATGGTACACCTAGGCAGCACAGAAGGTCCTATGTCCATCTCGTTCCTTTAGATTCCATAGTGTCATAAAGAACAAAGCCTCAACACTAAATATAAGCCGCTCACATATACGTTACCATCACAGTAAGAAGGGAACGAGCAACCCTTCGTTAAACACAAGAAAGAAACTCCCAAATAATTATCAAAACGATATGGGAATCCCCAGTTCTGCCTCTGTAAGCCCATGAAGCCCCAATGACCTCCGTACAATTACAGGCACCCACAAGGGATACCTAGTTTTAGGGTCCCCGCGGACCCCCCTTTGTTCCTCTGGAGGCTGCCATCTTGGGGAAGTTAGCGGTCTAGTGCTGCACGCTTTAGCATGCTGAGATGCAAGAGCTGCTACACATTTAAACTCGGCTCCCATGTGAGCATTCAAGTTTTAGACCCCGGGAAGGTGAGCATTAGGTACAGAGCAGGAGTGTAGCTTTGACTAAATAAGTGCCTTTTGAACATTGTTTACATGGTGCTACAGTTACGGTAAGATGAGTTGATTCTAAAATTTTGCCAAATCTTTAGAGTATGACTACAAGCACACCCCTCTCCCGGAGGAGCTATGATATGAGAATCCAAATACTAAAGAGTAGGTTACACATGCACCACGTGTGTGCTGTTCGGTGTGTTTCACATGTTTACATGTTTAAAAGTTTTAAATGTAGTATGTCTTGTACTGTTGATTGTGACAGTACTTAAGTCTCTCAGTCCTGATATGCACGAGTGCCATTTCCCATGAGTGGGGTGATGTTTGCAAATAGCTGGCACCACACCCACAAACAACATATATAGCGGCCCATTACAGATGGGGGCTATGATAACTATGCCTCTCTTGTATTTCCACAGGTATCAATGACGGACACCGTAAACGATAGCTATCATCTTATGACACCACATTAATAAGGTGAATTGCACCATTTCACAGAGCATGTATTATTTATGCTTTCATTAGAGGTAGTCAAACGAGTAGTGGCACCAGGGAGTCCACCTTGGTCCTGAAGCGGAGCCTAGGGGTAACGTTCCGAAACAGATAGACTAGGAAGTAAGGTACATTATATCCCCCACGTCCGCAGCCTCCTTTTAATCATACCGCCTCCAAGAGATCTATTAAATCATTGGAATTACTAGGAGAGAGGTATTTTTAACTAACCCAAGACCCCACCACTCCTATCCCTCCTATGATTCACATTGACGAGACTACATCAGTGCTCCCACGTATCCCATAGGTCGTAGTACGCTCCGCTCCATAGCGGAACGGGAAGAAACCCGATGATGAAGCATGCCACCAAGGGGTAACCCTGGTGGGTGAGGTTTTTTCTAACAGGGAAATCCCTTTTCCTATCCATCCTGTGGTAGTTCTTTTTGCTGGGCCTCTTTTGTAATGTTTTATCTAGGAAACATGCAAAGCCATGCAATACCACTGTAGTCAAACAGTAATCACACACATGAAAGAAAATACTCAGTGTTAAAAAAAAAAGGTACTTTATTTTAGTAACACAAATACCATACAGACTATACTCCCTTAGGAGGTAAGTAATACACAAATCATATACACTAGTATGCAAAAACAGGTGTAAAAACAGTTAGAAAACAGTGGAAAGTGGAATGCGAATGCCGGTCTCTTACCTAGGCAAGTGTAGTGTGTAGAGGGGCTCTGGGAGTATTAGAAAACATCAAGGGGGTTATTCTAACTTTGGAGGAGTGTTAATCCGTCCCAAAAGTGACGGTAAAGTGACGGATATACCACCAGCCGTATTACGAGTTCCATAGGATATAATGGACTCGTAATACGGCTGGTGGTAAATCCGTCACTTTTCCGTCACTTTTGGGACGGATTAACACCTCCTCCAAAGTTAGAATAACCCCCCAAATGTAAATAATAGAACCCAACCCAGAGCCCAGGAGAGCAGGAGTAAAACAAAGTAATTTTCCCAGAACACTCAGAAACACAAGAAAGAAGATTATGCAAGAACCAGGAGAGACTACAAAGCACCAACAGTGGATTACTGGACCAGAAGACCTGTGGAAGAAGGGGACCAAGTCCAAGAAGCACAGAAGAGTCCAGGGAGAACAGAAGCCCCTGGCTAACCCGGATGAAGGTGCAAAAGAAGAACTACCGGTGAAGAAGAACAGTCAGTACTGCACCCAAGAAGATGGATTTGGGTTCCTGGTTGGTGCAAGTGATGTCACACACCGGATGGAGGATTGCAGTCTGGTTTGTGTCGCTGGAGTCTGCCAACAAGCCTTGGCACACACAAAGCTCGCGGTTAGTGGAAGATGGCGCTGCCCGGGACCAGGTGGACTCTACCCAGGAGGCAGAGTCGAGGGGGGCTCTCAGCAACTCAGAGAGTCCACAGAAGACCAGGCAGCGTGCACAGGAGTCCCACAGCACAGGGACAAAGGAAAGTGCAAAAGAGGGCCACGCAGCACTAGGACAAAGGCTTCCACAGCGCCGGAGCACCACTCAGGAAGCTGTGCGTCGCAGTATAGACTGCTGGAGGCCAGAGCTGCAAGATGCATGAAGAACTTTGTGGAAGGACTCCAACAAACCTTGGCAACTACAAAACACGCGGTGCACAGGGGTACTGTCTAGCGTGGGGAGGCAAGCTCTTATCTCCACCAAAGTCAGGATTGTCAGGACCACTTCAGTCCACCACTCGTGAAGCAGGATCCATGCAGCTCAGCAGGAGATGGGATCCACGTACCCGGTCGTCATCGCAGTAGGTGCCTGTTGAAGCAGGGGAGTGACCCCTTCACCCCAAGGGAGATCTTCGCTCTTCTGGTGCAGCCTGAAGACAGCCTGTCCTCTGAGGATGCACAACAAGGAAACAGTTGCTGGCAGGAGCTGAAGATACAATGTTGCAGAAGTCGTCTTTTCTTCTTAGTTGCAGTTTGTAGAGCTCCTGGAGGGTACAAAATGTTTTAGCTTTGTGTTAAGATTTTTTGATTCTATTAAGGACACTGAGGCAAGGATTATGCTTCTCAATCTTTACTATTCAAAAGAAAAGCAGCCAATAAAAAAAACAGTAAAAACTGAAAACACACTAAATGAGGCTTTGAACCACACCTCTCATAAACCACCAATAGTAGTCCAACACAGTCTATAAGCTGGAGAGGCACTATCTGACTTCCTCTTTCTTTGTAAAAATCCAATACTACTCTCTGAGCATATCCAGAAAAGGCTCTCCTGGATGGCTTGAAATCATCAGACTGAATGTCAAGTTCTGCCAAAACCGAACTGGGAAGATCCACAAAACTTTATCCCTGTTTGGAATCTGTTTCTGAAAGAGAAAACAATTACAAGATTCCAATCTAATACAACAGGTAAGCTCAAGGGTGGGTAAAAATACCTTCATAACAATGTGAAGTAAGTAATTATTCTATTTACTGAGTGGGATAATCCTCGCCTCTGTGTCCTTAACAGAAGCTAAAGTTCTTAATGCAAAGCTAGAACATTTTGTATTCTATGTCAGGACTGGAGGCTCTGATTATGCTGGTTCAAAGCTGACCCACCACTAAATTAGAAACATGTACTACTGGCTTATAATAAAACAATTTAAACATGGAATCACTAGACCAATCTGCGGCTCTCAGAATGTCTTCAAGCCTAGAACCCAAAATAAAAGCTTTTGACCCCATAGCACCCCTGGTTGAATGAGCACCATATAATGACATGTCAATGCCTGCTTCGGACATTACCCACCGAACCAAAGTAGCAGCTGAAACCGGTCGGAAAGGTTTTTGAATAGATATCAGAAGAGGTCCGTGAGGATTCATTCTATAACTAGCAGTGCGTTTCTTATAAACCTTTAAACACTTAACTACACATAGATTTACATTATGAGGAAAAGCAGGCTAATCAACTGAAGAAGACATGCTTTTTGTACGTTTAGATACAAGAAAAGAAACTCCAGAAGGGGAGAATAACCTACCTGCTAAATCTAAGGCTTTCACATCTGAAACTAAGAGATTAAACATAACAACATGGTCACTTTGGCAGATAATTGTTTCATTGATAACAAATGTTTGTCAGGCCAATTGTTCAAGAAGAATAACACAATATTTACATCCCACAGCAGAGAATAACATGGTGTGGTTGGATTTGCCCCTCTAGTACCTTTAAGCAATTTACATACTAAAGGATGCTGACCTACCTTCTTATTATTTATCCATGAATGTCCTGCAGAAATAACCGATCTAAAGTTATGTACTGACCTGTAACACAAGCCTGATACTGCAAAAAATGTATAATGTCTTTGACATCGGATCCCACAGGATCCATTTCCCTCCGAAGGCACCAACCCACCCACCTTTTCCTTGCCACAGAGTATCTTTTGTGGGTGGACAGAGCCCAAGCTTGTTGTATAAAAGAGGGAGCTGAAGACGAAAAGCCTTGCACTTGTGAATGTCTCCCAAAATCTTCCAGGCCATAAGAGACAGTTGCCCTGATAGCAGAAGGGGATGAGGAGATCCCACAGGATCTAGCAGGAGCTGAGGAAAAATCGGGAGTTGCAGAGGTAGAGCAATAGAGAGTTCCAGAAGAGATGGAAACCACGGCTGATTTTTCCACACCTGAGTGATGAGAATCACTGATGCTGCTTGGCGGCGCGTGAGCGCTGCTACCCTTGGAATAATGGCAAATGGGGGAAAGGCATAATTCATTTGTATTGACCAATCCTGGAAAAATGTGTCCGTAGCCATTGCCAATGGATCCGGTCTCCAGCTGAAAAATTGTGGAATCTGAAAATTGATACGAGATGCAAACAGATGCACCTGACACGGACCCATCAAAGACATGATCTGCTGAAACACAGAAGGGTGAAGTTTCCAATCGCTGGAATCCTTCAGGAACTGGGAATTCCAATCTGCCACTAGATTGTCCGTGCCTGAAAGAAATTCCGCTATCACCATGATCTTCTGAGCTAGACACAGATGCCAAAACTCTCTGGCAATAATCGCCAAAAGGCGTGACCTGGTCCCTCCCAAAAGATTGATGTATCTCACCACGGACACATTGTCCATCCTCAGGAGGATGCAACAATTACTCTTGAGCGGGGAGAGGTATCTGATGGCGAACGAACCTGCAAGGAGTTCCAGACAATTGATGTGGAGCCAAAGCTCGTCTGAAGACCATCGCCCTCCTGTCGAAAACTGTCAGCACCTCGCTCCCCAGCCCCAACGACTTGCATCTGACTCTATCACAATATCTGATGACCCTCCAAAAATGGCTCTGCCGTTCCAGGCCTCCTTACGAGAAAGCCACCATTGAAGTTCCTCTCGGGACTCGAGAGGAATCAGAACCAGATGATCGTACGAAAAGCCCTGTTGAAGGTAGTGAATTTTCAATCTCTGTAAGGCCCTGTAATGCAGAGGCCCTGGAAAAACTGCTTGAATTGATGAAGCAAGAAGCCCCACAATCCGTGCTGCGGATCTCAAAGATACCGTCTGATTCGACAATGTAACTTTCAATTCCCTCTCGACTTCATTTTCTGGGAAGGGAGTAACAATTGAGCTTTCATTGAATCCACCTGGAATCCCAAGAATTCCATTTGTTGAGATGGACCATGGATGACTTCTTGAGATTGATCACAAATCCTAGTTCCTGAAGAAGAGAACTCACCCAATGCAAATTAGTTATAAAAAGGGATTGATCTTGTGCCAGGATAATCATGTCATCTAGATACATTATCAGGCGAATACCTCTCCCGCTAAGGTGTTCCACCACCGGTTTCAATAGTTTGGCGAACACCCATAAGGCTGAAGACAGACCAAAGGGGAGAGTCGGATATTTGTACCAACTGTCTCTCCAACAAAACTGAAGAAACCTTCTGTGGGAAGGGGCTATGAGAACCGATAAATATGCATCTTTGAGATCCAGACAAACCATCCAGTCTTTGTGTTGAAGTAGATCTTGCAAAAGATGGATGCCTTCCATCTTTAAATGGCAGTAGACTACAAATGGATTGAAATTTCTGAGGTTGAGGACTCACCTCTGACCGCCTCCTTTCTTTTGGACCAGGAAAACATTGCTGCAAAAACCCCTTGGATGACAGGAAGTTAATGCGAAAGCTTTCTTTGTAAGCAGATCCCAAATTTCGCAATCTATAAAGGATTTGTCTAGTTGGGAAAAAAAAGATAGGAGGAGGAAGCGCAGGTTGCAGAGGAGTGGAAGTTAACTCTATTGTGTACCCTTGTACTGTATTCAGAACCCATACGTCTGAAGAAATGAAGGCCCAATTTTGAACAAAATGATTTAGTCTGCCCCCTAAAGGGATAGAAGGAAAAGGAAGGTTTATTACCTGTGGGGGTGTTGTCAATGGCTCTGAAACCTCTGCTGGACCCTCTGGTGTTGCGGTTGCATAGGACTCTGTATCTGGAGGGGTAGAAACCCGCTTGTGAAGGCCCTTGGGTATAACCCTGTGCGTCGTGAAAAAGTTCCTCCTGAAGGACCTTGCTGATATCCTCGGCCGGGCGAACATCCTCGAAATCGACCAACCCTTCCAAAAAGGGGGTTGAACATTCGCTTGAGGGAAGACTGAGACTTATCCAGAGATGCGATGGTGTTCACAAATTTTGCAATATCCTTCATGAATCTGTCTCCAAATAATTGCCCCTCAGACAGGGGACCTGCTTTGGCCGAAGCAAGATCAACCAATTGTGGATCAATGCGCAATAAGATGGATTTCCTTCTTTCGGATGCCAAAGCACAGTTCCCCAAAAAACAAATGGCTTGTTGAGTCCACCCAGCTAGAACCTCTGGGTGAATAGCGGCTCCTGTTTCTTGAGCCTGAAGGGCTAATTCGAGAATTTTAGCAAGAGGATCTGAAATATCAAGCAGCTTGTCCTGACAAGCCCTGAGAGCTCTATCAGTACCTTTTTTCGGATCTTTATTATTATTATATTTCTTGAGGAAAGTCACAATAGTATTATCAATGTCAGAGGTGACAGCAGTTTTATGGGTAAGATCAGGGTCATTCAGACCTCAACCTGGATCTGACATCTTTTTCAAACCATTTCCTAATATGCAACTGCTTATAATCTGCCACCGCAGGGGCTAGGGCCCAGTCAGAAGATCTGGGATGAACCACATCAGAAGGTTCAAAAGTGAAAGGAGAAGGAATAGCAGAGGGGGAAAGTTTGTGCTTCTTAGCACGCTTCTTAGCCTTAAGGGATTCATGCGAAAAAAGAAGAGTCTGAATCAGAATCTGCAGGAGGGAAAGATAAAGGAGGATGAGGGTTAGCGGCATTAATGTAAGCATGTTCAGAGGTAGAAGGCAGAGAAATATGGGCCAACTTGCTCATATGAGGCCAAAGTTGTTCAGCCCCAGGGGGGTAGACGGAGATGAAGTATCTCCAGAAGGAAGAGAAGGCACAGTAGGTCCTGCTAAGTCATCTAGTCTTTTAGTCAAAGGTTGGATGGCAGAAGAAATAACTTTATCATATGATTTCTGTACAGAGGAATCAATAACCTGTTCAAAACAAGGATCAAAGTAATAATCCTCTTCCTCATCCAGCCCATACATCTCCAGGCTTTGGTCATAGGATTTGTAATCAGACATACTAAATGTCACAATCAAATTCCCCAAGGAGAAGTTTGATGCAAAAACACTATTGCAAAAAATATAGTTCCCAATCAATATAATTATTGCAGCCCCAGCCTTCTTAGGTCAGAGGTTTCGAAATCAGAAGGAAGCTGCACCAGTGTTCATGAACAATAAATGCTTGAAGGAAACGAAGCGATCCGACAGAGCAGGATCGATATCTCAGTGATCTCAAACCCTGCCGTTATTACAGCCTGGGGACGGCGTCACTCAGTGTCTGAGAAGGGAAGTCGACAAACGTCACTTCCCCTCCCAAAGGCCATGTGTGCGTGTGTAGCCCAATTGGGCTACATCGTGCGTCTTCTGGTGCGCTTCATCAAAGTGAACCGGAAGTCTGGCAAAAGCTGCCTGATCTGCCGGACACGTTCAAAACGGGATTCCTGATACTATCCGAGGAGGCG
Source organism: Pleurodeles waltl (assembly GCF_031143425.1). NCBI lineage: Eukaryota > Metazoa > Chordata > Amphibia > Caudata > Salamandridae > Pleurodeles > Pleurodeles waltl. The sequence goes on from NC_090447.1 coordinate 435,554,016, forward strand.
AAAGAAACGCTCATGAAGCAGCGATCAAAATGCTTTCCCGTTGGTGAATGCAAAACAGTCACCGACAGGAAACCATAAAAAAGGATTCGAACGGGTGCAACATGCACCCACACGCGTGCATAAGAAGAGGAGCACGTGTTATCCAGCGTAAAAACCAATACAGGAAAAACAATAACTACTCTGAGAAAACTGAGAATACACAATATACCTTATGTTTAGAAACAATCAATGAAATGGGGAGGCACTTATCTGACTGCGGAGCAGCAAAGAAAGAGAAAGTCAGATAGTGCCTCTCCAGTTTACATACTGTGTTGGACTTCTATTGGTAGTTTATGAGAGGCATGGTTCAAAGCCTCATTTAGTGTGTTTTCTATGTTTACTGTTTTTTTATTGGCTGCTGTTCTTTTGAGTAGTACAGACTGAGAAGCATAATCGGAGCCTCTGGTCCTGACATAGAATCCAGCTGTAGTTTCTTTGGTGAGAATCTGAAGTGGAGGACGCAGAGGATTTCTGCTGGAGTCTTGCAATCAGAATCTGAAGAACCACCCAAAGGAGGGCCTCTAAATAGCCCTGAAACGGGGATTGGTCAACTACACAGGTAAGCACCTATCAGGGAGGGCTCTGATGTCACCTCCTGGCACTGGCCACTCAGATGCTCCCAGAGTTCCCTGCCAACTTGGAATCCATGATGGCAAAACCCAGGGACCCTCTGGAGGGGCTCTGAGCACCACCCCTGGGGTGGTGATGAACAGGGGAGTGGTCACTCCCCTTTCTTTTGTCCAGTTTCGTGCCAGAGCAGGGACTGGGGGTCCCTGAACCGGTGTAGACTGGTTTATGCAAGGAGGGCACCAAATGTGCCCTTCAAAGCATTTCCAGTGGCTTGTGGAGCCTACCCCTCCCAAGCCTGTAACACCTATTCCAAAGGGAGAGGGTGTAACACTACTCTCCCAAAGGAAATCCTTTGTTCTGCCTTCCTGGGCTTGAGCTTCTCAAGTAACAGGAGGGCAGAAACCTGTCTGAGAGGTGGCAGGAGCTCAGAAGGCTGTAATGGCAGTACTGGGGGTCCTCTAAGGAGCCCCCAGAGTGCATGGGATCATACAACCAATGCTTGCAAAAGCATGGGGGTATGATTCCTACATGTTTGATACCAAGCTTGCCTATGTTCGGAGTTACCATTATGTAGCTGGACATAGGTAGTGACCTATGTCCACTACACACATAAAATGGCGTCCCCACACTCATGAAGTCCAGAAAATTGGTTGTGGGGGCACCTCTGCTAGTTCAGGGGTGTCTTCTCACACATGTATTCTGCACCATGCCCTCAGGGCTGTAGGGCCTCCTACTGGGGGGACTTATTAGTGACCTGGTGCAGTGTAATGGCAGTGAAAGGGTGCATGCACTTTTTCACGCAGGCTGCAATGGCAGTCCTACAGACGCCTTTGCATGGGCTCCCTCTGGATGCCAAACGATATGCTTCAGCCCATAGGGATCCCCTAGAACTCCAATGTCCTGGGTACCTAAGTACCATATACTAGGGACTTATAAGGGGCACCAGTATGCCAATAGTGGGTGAAATACTGGGTTACTGTAGGAGGTTGCACTGGCTTGTAGTGAGTACCAAGGGGTACTTACACCTTGCACCAGGCCCAGTTATCCCTTATTAGTGTATAGGGTGTCTAGCAGCTTAGGCTGATAGATAATGGTAGCTTAGCAGAGCAGCTTAGGCTGAACTAGGAGACGAGTGAAGCTCCTACAGTACCACTAGTGTCATATGCACAATATCATAAGAAAACACAATACACAGATATACTAAAAATAAAGGTACTTTATTTTTATGACAATATGCCAAAAGTATCTCAGTGAGTACCCTCAGTATGAGGATAGCAAATATACACAAGATATATGTACACAATACCAAAATATGCAGTAATAGTATTAGAAAACAGTGCAAACAATGTATAGTTACAATAGGATGCAATGGGGACACATAGGGATAGGGGCAACACAAACCATATACTCCAAAAGTGGAATGCGAACCACGAATGGACCCCAAACCTATGTGACCTTGTAGAGGGTCGCTGGGACTATTAGAAAATAGTAAGGGTTAGAAAAATAGCCCACCCCAAGACCCTGAAAAGTGAGTGCAAAGTGCACTAAAGTTCCCCAAAGGACATAGAAGTCGTGATAGGGGAATTCTGCAGGAAAGACACAAACCAGCAATGCAACAACGATGGATTTCCAGTCGAGGGTACCTGTGGAACAAGGGGACCAAGTCCAAAAGTCACAAGCAAGTCGGAGATGGGCAGATGCCCAGGAAATGCCAGCTGTGGGTGCAAAGAAGCAGCTACTGGACAGTAGAAGCTGAAGGTTCTGCGAGAACGACAAGGGCTAGAGACTTCCCCTTTGGAGGACGGATCCCCCACGCCGTGGAGAGTCGTGCAGAAGTGTTTTCCTGGAGAAAGACCGCCAACAATCGTTGCAGAATCTTCAGCTTCTTCCATCCGGAGGCAGCCATTTTACACCTTCATCCGGGGTTTAGTGGGCTCCTGCCCCCTACTTGGACACCTTCGTGACTCTTTGACTTGGTCCCCTTCCTTTACAGGTCCTCAGGTCCAGGAATCCGTCTTCAGTGTTTTGCTGGTGCTTGTGGTTCTTGCAGAATCCCCTATCAGGACTATTGTGTTTTCTGGGGTAGTAGGGTAACTTTACTCCTACTTTTCAGGGTCTTGGGGTGGGGTATTTTGGACACCCTTACTGTTTTCTTACAGTCCCAGCGACCCTCTACAACCTCCCATAGGCCTGAGGTCCATTCGTGATTCACATTCCACTTTTGGAGTATATGGATTGTGTTGCCCCTAGGCCTATTGCATCCTATTGTATTCTACAGTGTTTGCACTACCTTCTGACAGTTTTACTTACCTGATTTTGGTTTGTGTGTATATTTTTTATATTTTACTTACCTCCTAAGCGAGTACATCCTCTGAGATATTTTTGGCACATTGTCACTAAAATAAAGTACCTTTATTTTTAGTAACTCTGAGTTTTGTCTTTCTTATGATATACTACCTGTGTGATATAACTGGTATAGTATGAGCTTTGCATGTCTCCTAGTTCAGCCTAAGCTACTCTGTTATAGCTACATCTATCAGCCTAAGGTGCTAGAACACTAACAATCTACTAATAAGGGATAACTGGACCTGGCACAAGGTGTAAGTACCATCAGGTACCCACTATAAGCCAGGTCAGCCTCCTACACTAGGTGCATAAATGAGCATGGCCCATTGCACCATTTTTGTAATATTTTTGCACTTTGTCACCTCCGCTCTTTAAGTATGTCCTGGTTCAGGGTGTGCCGAAAGCTACCGGATGAGGTGAGCTTGCCAGCCAGATAGGCGAAGTGCAGGTTGTGATGGTTGTGTAGAGTCACCCACATCATCTGGGTTGTAGATCTTTGAGGTTCCTAGGTAGGGTCTTAGCACAAGCTATTTTCCACAGACATCTTTGTCAGCTGCGGTCCTCTCCCTTTGAAGAACTGCAGGTTTTCCGCCAAGCATGGTATACAGCGCTGTCTTCCTCAATGAAGCTGGACTGCAACATCACGTATTCTGGTATGTCGTCCTCCTCTTAACTGATGGTGCAGAACTATTTCAAGTGCAATTAAAGTGAATGCGAAGTTGAGGTGTGCACCTGTGTGCATATATATTTATAGCCTAAGCACCACGAAAAATGGTTGGGCACTATGTTAATTGCTTTAGGCTCAAGCAGGCAAAGAAATTGGGTCATTGTATTAGGGCCAGAACAACCCGTGCTCCGTTTTGATTTGCAGGCACTGTATGTATCTCTTCCTCTTAAACTACCAGTACAACCAAGGAATGCACACAATGAAAAGTTAAATGCAGACGTTGTGTTTTAGAAAAAAAGCTCTTCACTGACATTTAAAGGAGGACGGGTGCATAGGCTTCGGTCATCTATTCAAATGAGCGTCCCTCAATGCTTCCAATTAGTAGGGTCAAAAATATTGCCATGGGGAACAGCAAAAGGCTTTTCAAAGCATGGGGTTACAATAAATGCAGAGTAGTTCCAAAGGTTATCAACTAAAACGCTGCGTCAATGTGACCACCTGTTAGTTAACCCTAGGTGGGAAAGGTGAAGATGGCTGGGTGCCTGACACTTTCACGATCATCAATGAATGCGATTTACTAATCTGATTAATGACGTGCCTGTCTCCTTCTCCCACAGACGTGTCCCCCTTCTGTTCCACGGAGCAGAGTGACTGCGCTCTTACACAGTGACAGCTGGCGACCTCCCTTCCTTCAGGGGTCACTTTCTCTAGACTGCGCAGAGGCCGCTTTTAGGCAGTGGCCGCTGTGCTTCCCCTCACACCAGACTGCGAAAGAGTGCTCTTACGCAGCTAATGTACGCTGGCGGTACCTTCGCTTCTCACTCTAGCTAGACTCTCTTACGCAGTGACCGCTAACCTCATCTCACCCCTGGCAGCGCACAGAACCAGCGGCGAGACAAAACGTAAGCTCCCCCTTCCTGCAAAATATGCTGAAGAGGCCCTTCACGCTCAAATCAGTAGGGGCTGGTGGGACCCCTCCAGGATGGGTAAGCCTGCCACCCCCGCCTTCCCTCCCCACACCCCGCACAGCGGGGGGTGCGGGACCAGTTACACCCCAGAATGTTCTCACGCAGCGAACGCTGGCCTCCCTCTCCAGTCTGTACATAGAGAGTGGTCTCACACGTGGACCGCCGACCTCCCTCCCCTCACGTGTCCCTCTCTCAGACTGCGTACAGAGTAGTCTCAACAGTGACCTCTGGTTTCCCTTTACGAGCACAGCCGACCGGTCCTCTGCACCCCCCGGTGCAGCACTGACTGGCTGGCAGACGCTCGCCTGACTCCTCCTCCGCCCGGTGCCCGCCCACTGAAAGCTCAATGGCAGCCCTGGCCTGGTGCCCAATAGGCGGAACGGATGGTCCTGTGCCAGGTGAGCAGGTAATGGCCCTGGGAGTGGTTATGCTGATACATCTTTGTATACCCCTGAACATTCCATGCAGGCGGGCGCACACCCGATGCCGGGAGCAGAGCGCCTGTACCCTGACCTCTAAGGTATGCAGCCGTGCACACAGCTGCACCAGTGTACTCTGTGCCCGTGCATCCCTCTGCCATCCTCTCCTGGCAGCGCCACAGCTCCGCCAGCGCCGTCTGAGCTCCCAGTACTGCACTCGGTGAGTCTGAAACAAGTTACTTCGTACCCTTCTCTGTTCATCAGGTGCCCCCATACGACGAGATCTTGCTCCTACTGCTTTGACAATCAGAGTTCGAAGCCAGCAGGAACTAACAGAAATTCTGTCAGTACTTCCATGTTAAATTATATTCAGAAATAGTTGCGTTACTTTTTGAGCTGGGCTGTCGTCCTATGAACTGCAATTAACCACATACTATAACTTGTCTGACCTCAAAGGTCCCAAACGTCACCTTTTCCTGCGTGTATAAATCACCCAGGGAAGGAGACGAAGAGGTAATGTGTTTAGCCATGTTGTACACTAGTGTGGCTGCTGTTCAGCTCGGTTAGAAGTGGCGTGGGGGTGAAGTTGAGTGGAATGGGCTAGATTGGAGTAGCGTGGAGTAGTTTGGGATACAGGAGAGTGGGGTAGATTGTGGAAGAATGGGGTAGATTGTAGTAGGGTACATTTTTGTTCACTTTGTTTACCTTAATTATTAGTCAGGAGCAGTGCTTTAAATGGGCCGGTAGTGTCTGATACTGAGTACCGGCACTTTTTTATTTTGAGAGTGAGAGTACCGGCTCTTCTCAAGAAAAACGTAATACTTTTAATTGGAGAGTACCGGCACTTCTCAGAAGCAAGCAGGTACTCTGATACAGAGTACTTGCACTTCTATTTTTCCATTTCAAGCACTGGTCAGGAGTCATCAAGGGACCACTATAATACGTTTTCAATTTAATTGTTTTGAAAATAGCTGTTTTACTTACGTACTGATAGGGAGAAAAATACCGTCTTTTGATTATTTTCCCTACATTTGAACTGGCTGAGACATTAAAATAGTGGTCACGCAAGTAAAAAATAAAAATAAACAGCCTGTGGCAACACCAGCTTGTATCTGAGGCAAGCTGCATTGGAGTTGTATGTGTTGGGACAGAGGGGACAGGGTTTTCCTGCAAATCATGCAGCAGGTGCAGAGGCACCAGGGCCCAGGACTATGAATGGCCTTCTGCACTTCAATTATGGCTGTTTCCGTGTGGCGGGTACTGAGAGTTTTATGTAATTTAGTCTGTGTAGGATGTGCACAGTAATAAACGGTAAAATGGGACATGCATTACACTGTTCAGAAGGTGCATTCATGCCTCATTGGATGAGCAGTCACAATGTGGAATAATAATACCTACTGGAATGTGTGTCCGTCTGTGCACTACTAGATCCTGTGGTAAAGTAATTAACTGTTTTATCTCAAGTAAGGAATTGTGCTGGGCTCATTTTATTCTCACAAGTGTGGCAGGTTTACAAGCATGTAAATTTCATATTCTGATATCTTGTTTCAGTACATTGCACATTCCCAGGTTCTGGTTGGAGATACTGGAATTATGCAATTTTGCGGCTATGGCGTTTTCCGAATAGTTATGGATTTGCCGCATTTGCCACTTAATCCACTCCTTGATGCATAATCTGCAGTTTAAAAAAAGTTTCTAACTCAAATGGATGGAAAGTTGCTAAAAACACTGCAACACCTGTTGCTGCACAGTTGAAGTACTTTTGCAAAGGCTGAAAGCCTTTCTGTTGCTTATTGCTATACTTGGGTGGTAAACTTGTACTACTGAGGTGCAGCCTATGCCCAGGGAGTGATGTGTAAAAAACTAAATAACAAAGTAATGAAGTAATACTATCATAAAATGTGCCTCATTAAGCCACATTATCAGTGGTTCCATGCTGCATAATTATGTAAACTCTGCTACATAGTTCACTCCTTCCCAGGGCATAATTTCAGGTGTCCTGTTAATAGTGATTTTACTCTTCACATGTACTAGTAATGCCACTGATCAAAATGCAGTTCAATAAAAAGCTACCAAAATGTATACAATGTGGCATGATATACACGAGGTGGCATTAAGGCTCATTATCCAAACGTACCTCAGAACTTAATCATTAATTCCACAGGAGCCTTTTAAAATTTATATCGTTAAAGTTTTGCCACAAACTATGATTTTCAGATCAATGGATAGTGTCTGCGTACATTGCTGTATATACCTTATACAGCTGTATTAAAAATAAATATGTACAATTTTTGAGACAAAATTTTATGTTTTCTATTTGGTCACATATCCTAAATAGTGCTTGTTTACTTTCAATCAATCAGTCAATCTGGATTATAGAGCACGGTAATCTCCCACAAAGGTATCCAGGCGCTGGGGGCATTGCTACTTTGAGTTCTCAGTTGAATAGCCAGGTCTTGAGTTCTTTCCTGAATTCTAGAAGAGAGAATGAGGTCCATAGATGAAGGGGGAGGTAATTCTAGGATTTCGCTATGAGATAGGAAAAGGAGCATCCTGTACTTTTTGCTTCCACGGATGCAGGAGGTGTATGGGAGGGAGAGGACGAGAATGGTTGATGGAAGTACAGGCAGTGGCTGATGTATGCTGGTCCTCAATTGTGAAGGGCTTTGTAGGTGTGGATCAGCCTCTTAAATTCACATCTCTTCTGAATGGGGAGCCAGTGGGGCTTCTTGAGATGGGGGGTGGTGTGAGTCCATTCTGTGAGGATGAGTTTGGCCACTGAATTCTGTGTGATCTGTCCTGAGGTACGTGATGATTCCTGCATAGAGTGCATTGTCGTAGTCCAGCAGGCTGGTGACAAGGGCTTGAGTAACAGTTTGTCTGGTGTTGAAGGGGACTTATTTGAAGAGCTTACAGAGCATGCAAAGGGTGAAGAATCAGGCGATAGAGACTGTTTTATTCTGTTTTTTCATTTGGACCTTTCTGTCCAGGATGATGCCAAGGTTGCGAGCATTGTCTATTTGAGTGGGTGCGGGTCCTAGTTCAGAAGGCTACCAGGAGTCATTCCACAGGGTGGTGTTGTTCCTGAAGGTCAGTACTGCCACCACCTCATGCTTCTGCACCCTGAAGACACATATCTCACCTCACCTCACCTCACCTCACCTCACGGAGATATAATGGTGCAGATATTGCTATTTGTGAACTGGTGCATGATTATGATGATGCTTTTCCATTACTTAATGAATGTATGTATCTGCAGTGTTATAGGAATTGCAACTTCAGCCTGTAGGAACACCTTTTCAACACTATCTCCTGTCCTCACACCTTTCCGTCGCACAGCAAGTGTAAAGAGAATTTGACCAGTTTAGCACATGAGATGGAGCTCACAGCAAACTTATGTATGGCCTTGTTTGTAAGAGAGTATTTCAAGAACAACAGGGACTGTATTACAGATAGGGAGCACTGTCCCTGTTTGTTTCACTGCGCAACTTTTTGTAGCCCTCAGGACTGCTGGGAGCCCGCGCCTGCCCTGGGGTTAGCACTTTGCAGTGAAATACGAAACAGCTGTTTGTGAGTATAGAAGGCGTATTTCACAATGCAGGTGTAATGCTGCCTGCAATTTAGAGGGGAGTGAGATTCCCTTACAAGTCGGTGCAGTTAATGCCTGCACCTGCCTGCAGGGCGATGTCTGTGGGGTCCATGGTAACCCTTTAGCAGAGTTCATAAGGCTGGCTTGAGAAGGCACACAGACGGTGCACCACATTTTTTGTGGCATTGTTTTCAGTGCATATCCTGAGGGTCTATTTGCCCCTGTGCCCGCATCCATGATATTGTGTGGTCAGAGAGGCAAAGTCATTGCCTCTTTTGCATGGGGCCAGGATCCCATGAAAATGAGGGAATGCCCTCTGAAGATAGCGCTGGCTCTACATGTACACCAGCGATATCAGTATTACAGAAGGGGCGGAACAAGCACCCCCTGTAATACCCTAGTACCCCATGGAACACAAAGCGGGCCAATGCACCCCAAGGCTCTCTATGTGTTATGCCCAGAAGTTAACCTCTTTGACCAATCACCAGCTATGAAAACTGCCATCAGATATCAGGAATATTACTTTCATTTGTTGCAAATGTGTTGCCGTTTTTTAAGCTTTTTTATCAATGAAAACAAAAGAATGACATGAAAATAAACGGTTACATAGAATGCACTGTGCAAAGAAGTGTTGGGCAAATTGCAAGCAGTAAACGGCCAGTCTTCCAAATGCAAAGATGCAAAGAGTTGGCTGTGGTTACAGGATCTCCTTAAACTTCAACTACTACTACAATCTGCTTGGTATCCAGGTGCTTTTATTGAAACCTGGCCTGCGGGAAATTATGAGGGCTGAAGGGTATAGACATAGCTTGTACTCTTAAATGACTGTCCACATGCTCTGTATCTCTGTTTGGAAGAAAATATAATGTAAATCAAGCAATTGTAGGGTACTTCCAGAATTGGCAAAGACTGGGGACACATTGGCTCACCCAAACATATCCTTGGCCCGTCCAGATAAAAAATCCTGGAACCTGGCCTGGTTCGAAGCCAACAGGAACTAACAGAAATTCTGTCAGGACTTCTATGTTAAATTATATTCTGAAATAGCTGCATTACTTTTTGAGCTGGGCTGTCGTCCTATGAACTGCAATTAACCCCTTACTGTACCTTGTCTGAATTCAAATCTCCCAAACTTCACAGTTTCCTGCGTGTATAAATCACCCAAGGAAGGGGGCGAAGAGGTAATATGTTTTAGCCATGTTGCACACTAGTGTGGCTGCTGTTCAGCTTGGCTAGAAGTGTCAGGAAAACTATTGCCAGCGTTGTTAAGTTCTTCCCTTGGCAAAAACAATTCCCCTTTTCCTTGTACCCACGTTGGTTGTAGCAGCGTCCTCACTCCCAGTGGCTCTTGTGGAGGCTGTTTTTAGAACTAGCGTCTTCAGGTTTAACTGCCAATCAAGATGGTGGCCGCAAATCCTTGTGAGGTCAGCGCTGTAGTGTTTCTACCTTAGGGTCATGCTGAAGCTTCCCTCCAGCTGTTTCTCTCTGGGAGCCCTGCACTTCAACTGTCATCCTGAGGAGAATGAGCAGTGTTCCTGAGGCGCTTCATTTCATAGAGAATTCTTCCAGTTTTGAGTAATTAATTCTTTTTCTTGTTACAGTGTGCACACCAGCTACTTTTTCCCTTTTGAAGAAGCTGAATTTTTTCCTTCTTCCAACAACTGGCTATCGGCTTTCTGAGGAGAATTTGTTTTGGCTTAACAGAACTTCAAGTAACCGCAGGAAGGAATCCTTTTATAGGATTTCCAGACTTGCCAATATATATATGTACATATATATATTCAAGAACTCTTTGCTTTGGAGACTTGTCATTCTTAGAGACAAACCTCAGTGCTCAGACCAATTCCTAGAGACTGTGATGGAGAAAAGTGAACCTTGAGAAGGAGTTTTTGTTTCCTGTAAAGGACATTAGTAGTTTGTATATTTGTGAACTTTTGAACTGTTCTCCAGAGAACCTTCGAAACCCCTGACTCCTGGAGAAAAGAAGATATTAAGTTAACATTGTTCTGTTAGAGAGAGGCTAGTCTCTCAAAAGATCCAGGTCCTTCCTTCAAAGAAATCCCAGTAAGAAGAAAGGTGCAGGTTTTCAGAGACACACACACTGAATATCCTATCTTCAAGTGGGAAACACAGGCTGGAACTGGATCTGGAGGAGGTCTCTCTTTTTCTGTTCCCATTCCCCTTGCCCCCTAGTGGATGCAGGGTTCAGATAATGAGTTAAAGTCTGAGCACGCATCTGTTGGAGGGAGTTGGGTAAAAGGCATCTGCTCCTGTGGAAGTTTGATTTAACGGGTAATCTTCTGACAAGAAGTGGCGTGAGGGGAAGTTGAGTGGAATGGGGTAGATTCGAGTAGCGCAGAATAGATTGGGGTAGGGGGAGTGGGGTAGATTGTGGTAGAAAGGGGTAGATTGTAGTGGGCTAAATTGGAGTGGAGTAAAGTGGGCTAGATTGAGTGGAGTAAACAAAACATATGTCTCGTATTCAATGCAAAACACAAGGGCCTCCATTAGTGCAACATTATAGGGAAACTGGACACATTGAAAATTATATGGAATGGGGAGTACTGTACATGATTCCACAGTGTGTTAGAAAATCTCATATTGGTAATGTGCTCTTAAAAACAGAGGCAAGGTTGATCTCAAGATTTGATACCACATTGAATGGATTAAATGAGTATGCTGAAGTTTGGACTTTGTTAAATATGTAAGAGATTAAGATAAACATGTGGGTTTAAGAGGTGTCTGATAGACGCTTTCATAAGTAAGACATTATTGCCAGTGGGCAGGATTTTATATGTTTTTTTATGTATAAAATATTGTTTTTTTTAAAACTCATTTTGTGAATATTTTGGATATAAGCATTGGAGTTGTATTTGTAATATATGGCACATCCAGTTCCTTCTGGCCCTACCTCCATTTCTGTAGCCATCTGCTTTATACAGAGTTTCAGGCGGTTCTAAATAGGAGGAAGACTTCACATTTAGGGTGTCCCGCTTGATTCGAATATGGAATACAACTGTCAAAGTCAGACCACTAGAGGAAGGTGCAAAGGTACTTATGACATACTCGACAGAGAAGAGAGACTGTAGCCGACAGTGCTTCTAGATGGAGGTACGCGGTCTAGTGTTTATGATTTAGCTATAACAAACTTTCAGCCACAGTTGCACGGAGTCTACAGCGAGACTACCGAGAAACTGTAGCCAAGTACATTTCCAGTTGGACGTACGCGGTCTAGTGTTTAAGATTCAGCGATAACTCATTTGTGGTCACACAAGCATGGAGGCTTTAGAGCTGGCCGGTCGCATAACTGTTTTCCCCGCAGCAGAATGTGCAGAGGAGTGATTATTGAAGATCAAACTCGGCTCCAACGCTAGTCTACGAGACTTAAGCAGTGAGTACATTATATAAAGAATGAGGCACATAGCATGGCACCTGAAATTTTGGCTCGGGTGATTGTGGTACCTATTAACATATCTTTGTTGTTATTGAATAGGACTTCGCAGGTCAGTTTGACATTAAGAGTAGTGATTTTACTCCACCAGTAATCAACCTACGGAAAGATACGACTTGTGAGTTTTTGCCAACAAGTTCCACCATTTGTTCACTGGTTGCAGGTTTAGTAAGGGCAGTTATCTAGCTTTTGGTCTCCACAGAGGGCACAATGGACTGGACGGCATCTAAAATATTTATAAGACTATAACAATAATACACATGGCATGTGGAGGTGTTTGGTTTATGTTAACAAATAAGGGATAATAGCAGCACCTGGCTTGGTGGTCTTCTTGTTATAAGAGTGTGGGCATAACGTAAATTATTTTAAAAATAAGATTTAGTGGCTAGATTTGTATTTGTGATTTTTTTTTTTTGTGTTCTTATTTTAAGTGAAGGGATCAATGGTCCTTATGGGTCCTGAAAAGGCCAGAATTAAATAGGCCGAAACGCGTCGACATCATAACAACAGGAGTCCTCATTGATTACAGATTTATGGATGATGACGGAGTCCACTATTTGTTCTGCAGTGTAAATAATTACAGTGGACTGTGGAAAAAGCTGTTAGCCTAAAGGACTTCCTGTATAGACGGACCTGGATCTTGCGAGATATTTATGGACAACGGTCATCAAATAATTAAGACATAAGGGCAATGTACATAATCTATTGTGTATCTAGAGACCATAGGGGATGTTAAGGTTGTTGTCTCTTAGATGAATTTAGAGTGGTGATTGGTTAATACTGGATAGAGTGTGACATTGGAACAAATAAAATAAATTATAAATATTAGAACAATAATAATTGATGTTTTATTGGTCCAAATGATGTATGTTGATTGATCTCTTGAGAGTCAATATGGTTTTGTATGAGTTACCGTAATAATAAAGGCTTTGCATTAATCAACCATAAATAGAAGTTCAAACAGCATTCAATCAGTGTATTTGTAGAGCGCACTACCACCCGTGAGGGTCTCAAGGTGTTGGGGGTGGGGAGGTGCTGCTACTGCTCAAATAGCCAGGTTTTGAGCCGCTTCCTGAAAGTCAGCAGGTCTTCGGTCTGTCGTAGGGGCAACGGAAGGGTGTTCCAGGTCTTGGCGGCGAGGTGGGAGAAGGATCTGCCTCCGGTAGTCGCTCTTCGGATGCATGAGACGGTGGCGAGGGCGAGGTCGGCTGAGCGGAGTTGGCGGGACGGGGTGTAGAAGGTGAGTCGTCTAGTGAGGTAGGCTGGACTGCTGTTGTGGAGAGTCTTGTGTGCGTGGGTGAGGAGCTCGAAGGTTATCCCTTTGTTGACGGGGAGCCAGTGTAGGTCTCTCAGAAGGGGATTGATGTGGCTGTGGCAGTGGGCATCGAGGATCAGGCGTGCGGAGGTGTTTTGTATGTGTTGCAGTCGTTTGAGGAGTTTGGCCGGGTCTCCTTCATAGAGGGCGTTTCCGTAGTCAAATTTGCTGCTGACGAGGGCTTGGGTGACTATTCTTCTTGTATCTGTGGGGATCCATCTGTAGATCTTGTGGAGCATGCGGAGGGTGTTGAAGCAGAATGAGGAGACGGCGCTGACTTGCTTGGTCATGGAGAGTGTTGAGTCGAGGATGCTGCCCAGGTTGCATGCGTGGTTGGTGGGTGCTGGGGCTGCTCCTAGAGTGGTCGGCCACCAGGAGTTGTCCCAGGCTGAGGGGTTGGCGCCGAGGATGAGGACCTCTGTCTTATCTGAGTTCAACTTCAATTTGCTGTTCCTCATCCATTCGGCGATGGCCTTCATTCCTTCGTGGAGGTTGGATTTGGCGGTGAGGGGGTCCTTGGTGAGGGAGAGGATCAGTTGGGTGTCGTCGGCGTAAGAGATGATGTTGAGGTTGTGTAGCTGGGCGAGCGGGGCCATGTAGATGTTGAGGGATGAACCTTGGGGAACGCTGCATATGATCTTGGAGGCTTCGGAGCGGAAAGGGGGGAGGCGAACGCTCTGGGTTCTGCCGGAGAGGAAGGAGGTGGTCTACTCCAGAGCTTTGTCCCGGATCCCTGAGTTGTGGAGGTGTGTGCGTAGGATGCGGTGGCAGACGGTGTCGAAGGCGGCAGAGGGGTCCAGGAGGATGAGGGCCACGGTTTCGCCGTTGTCAAGCAGGGCCCTGATGTCGGCGGCGATGAGGGTGATTTCGGTACTGTGGTTGCTGCGGAACCCTGACTGGGATGGGTCCAGGATGTTGTTTTCTTCGAGGTAGTTGGGTCAGTTGTCTGTTGACGATCTTCTCAATGACCTTGGCCGGGAATGGGAGCAGGGAGATGGGACGGAAGTTATTGAGGTCTCTCGGGTCCGCTATGGGTTTCATGAGTAGGGGTATGAGGGGTTCCTCCTGTTGGGTGCGGTGGTGCGTGGTGGGTTTCTGGAAGGTGAAGTGGATGCAGCGGTGGTCGGTCCATGGGAGTTCGTGGTGTGGCCGAAGGTGACGTGGGGGCTAGCGGAGAAGACGGGGTCCAGCGTGTGGCCAGCGGAGTGTGTTGGGGTAGTGACGAGTTGGCTGAGTCCGAGGGTGGCGAGGTTGTCGATTAGGGTGGTGGAGTTGGGATCGTTGTTATTGTCCAGGTGAAAGTGCAGGTCGCCGAGGAGGACATAGTCAGTGGAGGCTAGGACGTGCCTGCTGACGAGGTCAGCGATAGAGCATTAACATATTGACACAAATGATACAATTATTATAGGCAATGCCCCTCCCTGATCCATAATGTGGTACAGTAAACTGGCAGTTAAAGGGTTTTTGCTGCAGGGGTTGGGCCTACTTGTTCCAAGGACAAAATAAATATGAAAACTTGTTGCCCTTGACCCCAAACAATATGTCCTGGGCGTCGGGCTATAGGAATTCCAAACCCCTGTTTCCAGGAACTTTGATGAGAGATTGTACTGTAATTTTATCTGTGCTAGTTTCAATCAACTCTTTGGATTTTGTTTCCTGCAAACAATCTTTGTAAACAAAAAAGGTATTTTTCAGTAGTATATTTGATGTGCTTTGTTAAATAGGCATACAAACATTTAACTGGAAATTGTATTTAGGAGCCCAGTTGGGATTTCCTGGTAATTCTGTGAGTTTGTCTTGTAGTATAAACAGGTTTTAGAGCCAAGCAAATGAAAATCGGATGCATCAACCTAGGTTTCAGCATAGTTGCTTTTTAGAGATGTTGCATCGGCTTACAGGTAAAGAATTGGTATGGCGTTCAGCGGGCCCTTCAGGTGGAGACGGAGGGATGTGTTGCTCTAGGAGTATGCAACATATATCCAGGCCTGGATGAGATAGAATGTGCTAGCCCTTACATGATTTAATCAAAGTACTAATTGTGGAAGCTTACAACCTGACAAGCCCACTTTTCACCAACCTGTTTCTTTTGGTGCTGAAGTCTTCACTAGATTCCAACAGGTCACTTGAAAATCAAACCTCAAAAGGTGTTACAACTTGGAATGACCAACTTAACTCGGTCAAAATCATTGCTCTCTAATTTAACACCCAAAATAGGGCAGCTATTATGTCTGCCTGTATGTTTTCATCTGGTCGTTTGTGAGTCCTTGTCCAGCAGCCAGCATGCATGCAGTATCACTGGACACCAGCAGTGGCAAAATACAGCTGTTCAAGCTGTATATAAATTGCAAATATAAGACCACATTTTAGACCATCTCCACCAGCTGTCTAGATCAGCCAAGATAAGGTCCTTCTTTATCCAATCAATGAATAGTTCTTTGTTTCTTCAGAGCCCCCCTTGTTACCTTGGTTGATATGTGTTTATTGGAAGGTGGTAAGGTTCAGTAATACTTCCTCCTCGTTTAGCTTTTTGTGTTGAGGTAACATCTGCACCAGTAGCAAGCACCTAGTTGCATACAGTTTAAATTGCTTAAAATAACACACAAAGCTCTGTTGATTGAGGGCATAAATAGCTAGATAAGTTTCTGATTACTTAAAGCCAATTGGAAGCTTCATTCTAGTTCATCATCTAAACTTAGGCAACACAAATTAAACCAGATCAGACTAGTGGGCCAGAAGGCTTGGTGCTAAATCATGTAGTATACAACAAAATGATGAATGGAATGCTTGAATTAATCTCAGCCACTGGCAATCACTTGTGCGCACATCCCAGTCTATTGATATTTTGCACACTATGCCATCTCAGTTTGTACCTTGCCATATTCACATCAGTCTTGACCCTGTTCCAATAGGAACAGTTCAGCCTGAACTGCCAGACCAGGTTCTCGCTGAACTGGAACACTGAACTGGAACACAAGTAAACAATTGCCCTAATAACTACTCTTATGTAGGAGAAAATGACCTTGGGGCAAACCATGGCTAGCTCAGAAATCCTCTAATGGCAGGAAGGTATCCGCCTCATACCGGGCTCCCATGGTGGTCGCTCCCTCCTCTGCCCAGTCTGAAAGTCCCCTCCAATCCCATCCATGGGGTAGCTCCACCAAGAACTGCATCAGAATCTCAGGGGCATAGGGTATTGAGCAACCCAACCTGCGGAGACATCTCAGCCAGCAGCGGCCTAACATGGTCAGTTCTGTAGAGCTGGGATCGGAAGGAGGACAGAGACGAAGAGGCGTCCCGGCCCAGGCCGGGTGATCTGGGGTGAAGGTCACCATCTCCCTACCAGCTGTTGTACTGTTGGCTATCCACTGGGTCAGCCATTGCAGTTGGCCTGCCAAGTAGCAGGACTCAAAGTCGGGAGTGTAGCCAGTGCTACTCTTCATCATCCCGAACCCCATAGGGAGCTTATAAATAAGGAGTTCAGTTCTTTGAAGAACACGCCAGGGAGCTACAGCAGGAGAGTGACACAGAAATAAAGGAACCAAGGTAAGGCAATCATTTTTAGTAAAGCCCCTAGCCTGCCACTGAGAGGGGCAATGAGCCCCATAAGGTCATGCTGCTACGGAGTCCTCGCAAAGCACATCTCACTTTTCCCTCCATCAGGACTGTGGGGTCGTGGTAAACGTGCATTCCCAAGTAATAGATGTAATGCGACTCCCACTACAGGGCGTCAACATCAAGGGGAGCCACAGTGTCAGTCATGGTAGGAAATAGGCTAGATTTCTGCCAGTTTACCTTAAGTCCTGAAAGAGAGCCAAAGCCGTCCAGCAAGTTCTTCGCTCCCCGCAGGGCCCCTCCGAGTCCCCCTAAAATAAGAGGTCATTGGCGTACAATGCTATGTTGTTGTCATGTTCTGCGGCACATATGCCTCTAATAATGTTCCCCATTCGGGCCAGACATGCAAGAGGCTCTAAGGCAAGAGTGAAAAGGAGGGGCAAGAGCGGGCAGCCCTGCAAAGTTCCCCTTTCCACCACGTAGCCCTCTGAAATAGATTTACCTGTGTGGACCCTTTCTCTTGGTATTGTGTAGGACTACTGAGTCCAGGCTACAAAGTGCTCTCCAAGACCGAAACCATGCACTACTTCGTAAAGGTACACCCATTCTAAGCTATCAAAACCTTTTTTGAAATCTACAGCAAAAATCACCACACTTCTTGTTATAAGTGTTGGCCTTGAGAACTGAGAAGAGTCTATGGATGTTAAGGACCGTGTTGCGGCCTGGTAGGAATCTTGCCTGATTTCGGTGGACCATGGAGGACATGTGGTGAAGTAGACGTGTGGCCAATATCTTCCTGAGTATTTTATAGTCTACTGTCAGCATCAATAGAGGGCGATAGGCTGTTATGTCCGTGGACGAATTTTCAGCTTTCAAAAGAGGGACAATGAGTACCTGTAGGAAAGTACCATCTTGCCTGGCATGTTACCCCCATAATTCACTGTATATATGTTGTTTTAGTTGTATGTGTCACTGGGACCCTGCCAGCCAGGGCCCCAGTGCTCATAAGTGTGCCCTGTATGTGTTACCTGTGTTATGACTAACTGTCTCACTGAGGCTCTGCTAACCAGAACCTCAGTGGTTATGCTCTCTCATTTCTTTGCAAATTGTCACTAACAGGCTAGTGACCAATTTCACCAATTTACATTGGCATACTGGAACACCCTTATAATTCCCTAGTATATGGTACTGAGGTACCCAGGGTATTGGGGTTCCAGGAAATCCCTATGGGCTGCAGCATTTCTTGTGCCACCCATAGGGAGCTCTGACAATTCTTACACAGGCCTGCCATTGCAACCTGAGTGAAATAACGTCCACGTTATTTCACAGCCATTTACCACTGCACTTAAGTAACCTATAAGTCACCTATATGTCCAACCTTTACCTGGTAAAGGTTGGGTGCTAAGTTACTTAGTGTGTGGGCACTCTGGCACTAGCCAAGGTGCTCCCACATTGTTCAGGGCAAATTGCCCAGACGTGAGTGCGGGGACACCATTACACACGTGCACTATACATATGTCACGACATATGTATAGCGTCACAATGGTAACTCCGAACATGGCCATGTAACATGTCTAAGATCATGGAATTGTCACCCCAATTCCATTCTGGCATTGGAGAGACAATTCCATGATCCCCCGAGTCTCTAGCACAGACCCGGGTACTGCCAAACTACCTTTCCCGGGGTTTCACTGCAGCTGCTGCTGCTGCCAACCCCTCAGACAGGTTTCTGCCCTCCTGGGGTCTAGCCAGGCTTGGCCCAGGATGGCAGAACAAAGGACTTCCTCTGAGAGAGGGTGTTACACCCTCTCCCTTTGGAAAATGGTGTGAAGGCAGGGGAGGAGTAGCCTCCCCCAGCCTCTGGAAATGCTTTCATGGGCACACATGGTGCCCATTTCTGCATAAGCCAGTCTACACCGGTTCAGGGACCCCTCAGCCCTGCTCTGGCGCGAAACAGGACAAAGGAAAGGGGAGTGACCACTCCCCTGACCTGCACATCCCCTGGGAGATGCCCAGAGCTCCTCCAGTGTGCTCCAGACCTCTGCCATCTTGGAAACAGAGGTGCTGCTGGCACACTGGACTGCTCTGAGTGGCCAGTGCCAGCAGGTGATGTCAGAGACTCCTTCTGATAGGCTCCTACAGGTGTTGCTAGCCTATCCTCTCTCCTAAGTAGCCAAAACTCCTTTTCTGGCTATTTAGGGTCTCTGCTTTGGGGAATTCTTTAGATAACGAATGCAAGAGCTCATCAGAGTTCCTCTGCATCTCTCTCTTCACCTTCTGCCAAGGAATCGACCGCTGACTGCTCTGGAAGCCTGCAAAACTGCAACAAAGTAGCAAAGACGACTACTGCGACCTTGTAACGCTGATCCGGCCGCCTTCTCGACTGTTTTCCTGGTGGTGCATGCTGTGGGGGTAGTCTGCCTCCTCTCTGCACTAGAAGCTCCGAAGAAATCTCCCGTGGGTCGACGGAATCTTCCCCCTTCAACCGCAGGCACCAAAGAACTGCATCACAGGTCCTCTGGGTCCCCTCTCAGCACGACGAGCATGGTCCCTGGAACTCAGCAACTCTGTCCAAGTGACTTCCACAGTCCAGTGACTCTTCAGTCCAAGTTTGGTGGAGGTAAGTCCTTGCCTCACCACGCTAGACTGCATTGCTGGGTACCGCGTGATTTGCAGCTGCTCCGGCTCCTGTGCACTCTAGCAGGATTTCCTTTGTGCACAGCCAAGCCTGGGTCCCCGACACTCTAATCTGCAGTGCACGACCTCCTGAGTTGTCCTCCGGCGTCGTGGGACCTTCCTTTGTGACTTCGGGTGAGCTCTGGTTCACTCTTCTTCGTAGTGCCTGTTCCGGCACTTCTGCGGGTGCTGCTTGCTTCTGAGTAGGCTCTTTGTCTTGCTGGACGCCCCCTCTGTCTCCTCACGCAATTGGCGACATCCTGGTCCCTCCTGGGCCACAGCAGCATCCAAAAACCCTAACTGCGACCCTTGCAGCTAGCAAGGCTTGTTTGCGGTCTTTTTGCATGGAAACACCTCTGCAAGCTTCTTCACGACGTGGGACATTTATCCTCCAAAGGGGAAGTTCCTAGTCCTCTTCGTTCTTGCAGAATCCACAGCTTCTACCATCCGGTGGCAGCTTCTTTGCACCCACAGCTGGCATTTCCTGGGCATCTGCCCACTCCCGACTTGATCGTGACTTTTGGACTTGGTCCCCTTGTTCCACAGGTACTCTCGTCCGGAAATCCATCGTTGTTGCATTGCTGGTGTTGGTCTTCCTTGCAGAATTCCCCTATCATGACTTCTGTGCTCTCTGGGGAACTTAGGTGCACTTTGCACCCACTTTTCAGGGTCTTGGGGTGGGCTATTTTTCTAACCCTCACTGTTTTCTTACAGTCCCAGCGACCCTCGACAAGCTCACATAGGTTTGGGGTCCATTCGATGTTTGCGTTCCACTTCTAGAGTATATGGTTTGTGTTGCCCCTACACCTATGTGCTCTCATTGCAACCTATTGTGACTGTACATTGCTTGCACTGTTTTCTATTGCTATTACTGCATAATTTTGGTATTGTGTACATATATCTTGTGTTTATTTGCTATCCTCATACTGAGGGTACTCACTGAGATACTTTTGGCATATTGTCATAAAAATAAAGTACCTTTATTTTTAGTATATCTGTGTATTGTGTTTTCTTATGATATTGTGCATATGACACTAGTGGTATAGTAGGAACTTTACACGCCTCCTAGTTCAGCCTAAGCTGCTCTGCTAAGCTACCCTTTTCTATTAGCCAAAGCTGCTAGACACCTCTTCTACACTAATAAGGGATACCTGGACCTGGTGCAGAGTGTAAGTACCCCTTGGTACTCACTACAAACCAGGCCAGCCTCCTACAGTACCTCCTGAGCAAACGGAAGGAGGGTCCCCTGCTTGTTAGCCTCCTCGTACATAGTGACCAATCTCAGGCCCAACTCCTTTATGTCGGCTGAGTAAACTTCAGCGGAGAGGCTGTCCAGGCCTGGGGTCATGTTCCTAGCCATGCTCTTAATGGCCTCCTGGACCTCTGGGAGTGTGATGGCCTTCCCCAAGGCCTCTGAATCTTGAGGGGTGAGAGTTGGCAGCACTATTTGCAACTGGAACCCTTGAATGTCTGCAGGCATCAGGCGAACTCTGCTACTGTATAGTCCTGTATAATAATTACAGACTTCCCGGTTAACCTCAGCTTGCTGGTAGACTGTGCGGTTTGGGGCCGTGCGCACCTCGACTATGACCAATCCTCTCTTTGCTGGATTTGCCAGCCACACCAGGGGAGAGCCTGTGCAGTCCCCCCCTCCGCATGACTATGGGACACATAATTCTTGTAGTCATAGCAGCACAGCCTTTCGACTTCTTCTGCTACCTTTTCCATAGCCTACGCTTCTTCAGTCTGACTCCAGAGCGCTGCTGCTCAAGAGTTCTTAGCGTCTCCTCCGCTTTTGTTATATTATGGAACAGCATCATGCGGACACCTGTGGTCGCTGAGATGTAGCGCCCCCAATCACTGCCTTAAAGGCATCTCATTCCAGAAGCCGCAAGGTTGTCAAACCCTCATTATCCTCAAAGTAGGCTCTTATGGCAGAGCCAGTGGTGTCATGGAAGATCTTGTCTTCTAAAACGTTGGGTCTGAGTCTCCACATGGGTATGGGAGGTTGAGACTGTGTCCATCTAAAACCCAGGTGTAGAGGGTTACGGTTAGATATTGTAAGTCATGGACTGGCGAGAAGAAAAAGTAACCTCCTCCCCTTGGGTGGTGTGCTCTCCATGAATCAATAAGTCCCAATTTCCCTTGTAAATCCATAAAAGATTTGGCACAACTATTTACTGGTGATTCTCTCAGTGGGGGGTATGATCTATCCAATGCAGTGTTCGAGATACAGTTGAAATCCCCTCCTAGGAGCACCGATCCTGTTAGGTGTGGAGCTAGTTGGTTAGAAAGAGGAGGCAAGAACCCTGGTTGATCAGTGTTGAGACCATAGATACTCCCCAACATGACTTACCATCCATCCAGCCTCCCAATAATTACTACATATCGACTCATAGGCTCAATGATGGATCTAGTGTGCTGGAACGGTACCCCCTTTTTTTAATTCACGAGGGCTCGCCCTTGCATGCAGAGTAAGTTGTGCGGTAAATTTGGCTCCTCCATCTGCGTTGCAGGGTGAGTCCCTCTTTAACATGTAGATGGGTCTCTTGAAGGAGGACAGTTTGAATCCCCCACCTAGTGAGATGTGTGAAGACCTTATGACGTTTGGTCATCAAGGTCATCTCCCTAATGCTCCACGTTAGTATTTTGTATTCCATAGAGTTAGCCATTAGAAGTAAAGCGTGTGACATATGAGCAGCCATGGTTGTGCTGGTCCCCCACACAAGCAGGAGTCCTCCCAACATGGCATGCTTAGTTTGCAGTAAGTAGGCACAATGCAAAACAATCCCCTTTTCAACTGAACCATAACCGTCTCAATTCCAACTCCCCGGACAAGTGATACATCCCCACCTCTCCAAACTTTTGAGTAACCAACAATCATGTACTCTGTGCCATCTAATGCTTAGGCAAATTGTAGCGTAGGGGTAGCAGTCTGGCTGGTGCGCCATGTTGCTCCCGCAACCTCTCCCATCCATCTGATGAACTAGAGTTTAAATTCCAGTAGGCTCCCTGGGAGCCCAACAAGCCGTAAGCAGCTTTGGTACTATGTTCGCGCATGTTGTTTCTTGTGTTCGCGATAAGAGAGGGCACACTAGGGTTCATAATAGTTTGTCTGGCATCTGAGGCATAATAATAGGCAAGTGTTTGCTTGATGTCTCGGATCCTGAGTCAGTTGTAGTAGTCAGAGTTCCAGGTCGGGCCGGGTCCAGCAAGGATGTAGAGCTGATGTCATCCCTGCTCATGGCAGCTATGGATTTCAGGGCTCATATCTGCTCCCTGTGCACCTCCACATTGGATGGGGCATTCTGCCTTAGATGTTTGGCTAGCCTTCTCCTCCTCCAGGGCTGTGGTGAGAACTCTCAGCCTGGCTGCTTGGACCAGCCTGCAGATTGGCTTCCAGCCAATCCCAGACCTCCCGCGTGGGTATGAAAGAAGTGCACTACCTGCGGTGTGGCCACTCGTAGCCTGACTGGCAACAGCATTGCAAATTGTAGGCCCCGGGTTTGGAGCTGTCTCTTGGCCTCAACAAAAGACACTTGCTGCCTTTGAGTTACCTTCGTGAAGTTGGGGAATATCATAACTTTACTATTTGCTATTTGGAGGCTTCCTTTAGCTCTGGCCTGTGCCAAGATGTGGTCTCAATCCCCATAATACAGTAGAAGGGCAACCACTGTCCTTGGTGGTGCTCCTGGCAGGGGTGGTTTGGATGGTACTCGATAGGCCCTCTCAAGAGCATGGAAGCTGGATAGGCCTTCTGGCGCCACCGAGTCCCATAGTCATTTCTCCAAGAATGCTACCACCTTTGTACCTTCAATGCCCTCAGGGAGTCCAAGAACTCTTGTATTATTTCTGCAGGACCTGTTTTCACTATCCTCTAGCCTGGCCTCAAGTGCACAGACCTTGACTTTGAGGTCGGTGAGGCGTTCCTGCATTTGCGACAAGTCGCTCCGCAATCGTGACCCTCTCTGCCAGTCTTCATTGGTCATCCTTTAAGAGGCCAAGATCTGCTCCCAAAGTGTCTATTTTGTTTTTGAGGGCTTCCTGTGAGGCTGTGATGGCCTGGAGGATATCCTGTTGTGTGGGCCCAGCAACCCGCAGCTGCAGCAGGTCCCCCTGCCTGCCAGTACGCCCCCCTTGTCCATTGACGCGCTATCCTGGGACTTAGCATTCTGGTCTCTCTTTTTGGAGGCCTTTCCCATCTCTGTTGTCTGTGCCGGTGATGATGGGGCCTAGGTGAATGCAAGTACGCTTCTGCCTTAGTCAAGCCCCTTTCATTGTGCTATGGCCAGGCAGGGGGCTTGCCACAGGAATGGCCTGAGGCGCTCCTTGTGTTCTTTCTAGTATTGAAATGGGGTGTCGCCGTCACAGTGTGCAGTGATAACTTTGCTGGCGCACCACTACAAGGATGAAGACAAATCCCCCCAGAAATCCAGTGCTTACACAGATGGGGTGTGGCTGGGCGCAATGTTTGGGGAAAGGAGGTTGCCCCCCACATGGGAAAAATAGGTTCAAGGTCACCACCAGCTTCACGCCCTCCTCATCTTCAGATCACCAACCAGCAGTCTGTCTCACAGGAAGGGGCCAGTGTTTCAGCACCTCAGTCAGCTCACTTGGGAGGTGGGTCCCACCTCATATTCTTCACTCCTGCGGGCACCAGAGCATCACCCACTCCACCGGCCCAGTGCGCAAAGGGGTTGCGTCCACCGCCTGGTCGTCCATAAACTGTGGTCTCTCTAAGTGTAAATACACAGTTCTCTTGGCCAATTCCAGTCCTGCTGGGTCCACCCCAGAGGCCTCTCAAAGCAGGTGTCCTCTTTGCTTGTAGCTGGGTGTGCGCCTCCCTCCTTGCTTCAGGAAATGGCCCGGTGGTGTTGTCATGTGTCCAGTATTACACAGGGCCTCCCGTGTTCCTTCAGGGCTGGAGGGGGCGGATCCCGGGGCTCATGCAGGGCTTCCTTACCTCAATGATCAGGGCGTGTGCGGGTCTCAGGGCCTCACCCACCAATCAACAAAGTCCAGGCAGGGGTGGGCATTTGTCTAGTCGTCGTGACCCAACAGCCCACCTCCTCCTGACAGGAAGCCGCAGGCCATCCGCAAGCCGGGACCAGCACTGCAACAATCTCCCAGGGCCTCCAGTCCCCACTAGGCCACTCACCTCGTCTGCCTCATCTGCCATGCCGTGGTCAGGGGTAGTTCAGATCCGTGTCTCCTCCTGTGCAGGCCTGTTGCAGGGGGCCTGCACTGGTGCCAGCCCCCCTAATTCCACTTAAACCAACCAGCAGGCGTCGGGGGCCTCGTCGCCAAGCCTGCAGGTAGCCTTAGTCCCAGTCAATGCTCCCCTAGCCCTTTCTTTTTGTATCTGGTGCAGTGTGCCCCCTCACCATCTGTTAGTCCTACTGGCCCAGCATGCTCCAGCATAGCCGGCCCTTCGACCACCGGCAGGTGCGATGCTGGATAAGCCGAGTTCCCCCCCCAAGTGGGCAGTAACCAGCCATAGGCAGCAGCACCGTATGAGTCACAGGGTTTCAAGGCATCTCTAAGCTCTCTAAGCTGCAGAAATAGGTGCCAGCATGTCGAGACATATTTACAGAGCTCCCTGGGGCTGGCAGAATGAGAGATGACAAACGACGAGGGAGTTGCAAGTGGATCTCACGGAACCATGTCTTGCTGCACTGGCATCCGGCTACGCCCCTCCCTGTAAAGGCACATTTGTACACCTGAAGCTAAAACTTGACCTGCAGCCCCTTCTTCTATTCTGCTAATGATTTGAAGTTGATAACAAAATAATTATTATATAAAAAAATACTTGATGTTTTATATGCAGATGATAGGGTTACTCGCTGCTCCAGTACTTTGGGAAAATATCAAAAGTTATTCTAACATATTAAAGCTTTTCAAGTTTTCTTCTGATGGTAGGCTCTGTATAACGTCTTGAGATGTCACTGCTTTGATGTCACATGTAGTTGAAAGGTCTGGTGATATATTACTTCACCTTCAAAACCTTTACTTGTTTTGTGATATAACGCCTGTGGTAAACCCTGCATCACTCTCTTTTTGGAATTTTATATAGGGCTCACTCGAACTGCTGAGACTCCAACTCGGTTACCCAGTTTCAACTTCTACAACTCTGGCCGATATGCCACATGCTCTCACCAGTTCATTAGTATTGTAAGCAGTAGCCTCTGGTATGTTGTTTTAACAGGGGAAAAATGCATGCATCTTTATTAAGTACTACCAAACTGTTTTTGAGCAACAACCTGACTGTAGGAGGCTGGCCCTCTATGTAGTGTGCACAACTAGGCACACTGTGCAGGGGGTCCAGGCAACCACACGTTGGTTTCCAGTGGTAAAAATTAGACCACCTAATGCTCCAATTTTTAAGTTAGCTGGTCAAGCAGTTACGCTAATCCAGGATATGTGCTAAGCATTTTTTGTACTCACAAAAGCAATCATGCACCACACACACTCAATGAATAACTCGAGACCAGAATTTCTAAAAATACTTCAGACCTTTATATAATTTTTAAGACCAAAATGGTAGATACGTTAAGTACTTTTTGAGTTTTTATTTGTCAAAGTTTTTATAAAGTTATTCTTTCAGTGCCTAATTATGCACCATAGG
The DNA here is from genome assembly GCF_031143425.1 of Pleurodeles waltl. Classification (NCBI taxonomy): domain Eukaryota; kingdom Metazoa; phylum Chordata; class Amphibia; order Caudata; family Salamandridae; genus Pleurodeles; species Pleurodeles waltl. The sequence goes on from NC_090447.1 coordinate 435,580,233, forward strand.
ACTCAATGGAAGACCCCCTAGAAAAAGGCATATAAAATCACACAGGTGAGTTCCCAGGCTCTTCTTTTGCAAGATGGTCGATAAAGCTGGTGGGCACACCGTGCCAGCTGGAGAGTCTTGGGCGACACCCGGTTCCTGCGGGAGCAGTGCTGGAAAGTCCCTTGGCACAGGAACAGGGCCACTTGGAGAAGCCACCTGGAAAAGGAGCTGGTTTGCAAGTTTAAAGGTTTTGCCTTTGGATCCCCTTGGGCTGTCAAGGTTGCAAGGGGTTAGGGACCCGTGGCACACAGCAGGCTCCGTGATGCAGGGCTCTGGGCGGCCGGATGCAAGGCGAGTTGCAGGTTTTGGATGCTGTGCACAATTGGACCCTTTGGAGCTGGAGGTAAGTTTTCTTCTGGGGGCCTTGCAGGACGACGAGGGCGCTTTGGTGGAAGGTCCAGAGTATTTCTGAAGTCTCTTGACTGGGGCTTCCATCTGGTCCAGTTTCAGCTCTGGGTGAGCTGTTTTTACTGTTGTCTGACATGCACTGACCAGTACCTGGGGTATTGGCACAACTCGGCCACGGGAGGGCACAGTGCCACCAAGCTTGGCACACTTGGAGTTCTCGTCCCGGCCGGCATTGGTGTGTCATTGGGTCTGGCTGTGACTTCTGGTTGCGGAGATATTGTCCGGTGAGTGAAGTGACCCTCACCAGTTTGCTAGTCATTTGCAGGTTTCCTTGGTTTCTTATGTGGTGCTTCTACTCAGGAGGCAGATTGTGGGCTAGTTGCAAAGCCTCTGGGTCTTTTGAGGTCAGTCCAGTGGTCAGCTCCTCTGCAGTGGCGATTGTTGGGACTCTGGTGCAGCAAGCAAGAGTCTTGAAGCCTCTTCAGGTGCAGCAGGTCCTCTGTTCTCATCCTGTTGGATTATTTGATGCTGTCTTCTTTTCTTCCTGATGAATCAGGTTTGTTGGTCTAGGGGAGCCCACTAAATACTGAATTTAATGGACGTTTTAGGGGGAACCTGGTAGTGTCCAATGGGACGCTTACCCTTGGGTGGCTAAACCCACTACAGTGACCACTTCCTGTGGTAAGGGTCACTACCCTAAACCTCATTGGCTGTTTTCCTGCCATCCAACACGGAGGAAAATGAAATAGAGAATCCACTTTGCCTGCACGTCCCTAGGGGTGGTGCATGCTCAGTAAGACCCCTCCTCCTACACTTTGTGTGGTTTCCTGCCTTTGCTTCTGCCAAAAGTGGGAATTAACAAAGGGGGAAGCCATCTGCTGCTAGCAGCAGGCCTGGTAGCTCGAGTTTCAAGGGCAGTAGCCCTTTGAAGCTCACCGCCAGGAGAGTGCACATTTCTGAGGGGGGGGTGTTAGCTAATCCACCCAGAAAGGGCATTGTCTTAAACACCAGAGAGCCAGGGCTCTCCCCCAGGTTTGTATATTGGCTGTCTTGAGGTGGCATGCTGGATGGAACCAGTCAGCAACCATACCAGTTAGGTTAACTTTTGCAGGGGGCACCTCTAACGTGACCCCTGGTTACATTTATGGATAAGTCCAATACTGGTACCAGTTTGGATTTATCATCCTGAGTTTGATTCCAAACAACCCAGGATGCAGAATGGCCATCATGTAGCTGGAGAACTTGTGTTTGACCAGTGTCCAGTACATGTACTTAAAACGGTTGCCCTGTTCACTCACTATGTCTCAGGTTTGGCAAGGACACAGTGGGGGCATATTGCTCCTGCAACTGTGCCCTCGCATATAGTACGTTGCACCCTGCCTTAGGGCTGGAAGGCCGGCTAGAGGGGTGACTTACCCATAACAGCAGCTGTGTAAAGTGGACAGAACACAGAAGGTGTGTGCCATGTTGAGTTTGGCTTTTTGGTTTCCCCCAGTACACTCAGCCTGCAATGGCAGTGCTGGGTGCATCTTGATGCAGCCTCCTAGAGGGTGGCACAATCAGTGCTGCTGTCCTAAGGGGCCTACCCTTAATATCCCGTGCCCTGGGTGCTGGGGTACCCATTTACTAGGGACTTATAGTGATATTTAATAGTGTATCTAATTGTGCTAAGCATCACAACAGATTTAGGGAAAGAGCGCTGGTGCAGGGAACTTGGGGCCATATCTACGAACACTTTTTCCCATAGACACAGAATGGGTAAAAACCTTTGATACATCTGGCCCTTGGTTAGCAAAGGCTCTGGGCACTACAACTTCTAGGGCACATCAACATCAAGCAAAAAGTAGGGGGCTAACCATGCAAAAAGAGGCCTCCTCTCACAAGGACTGAAGCACCACAGCAGCAGTATGTTGATTTTGGACTTGCTGCTTGTAGGCACAATGCAGCCTTCCTCACCTTCAGGGAATGCTGTTAGAATGCAGATGCTTTGATTCTCAAGAACTTCTGCCTCTGGTAAAGCTGTGCATGATATGCAACAAAATGATGCTGGATCGCAATTGCTGCACTGCGGATTCTTAGGTAGAGCTGTCTTTGACTGAACATCCTATATTGGACTTGTGGGGCATTTGCAGCTTTTTTCCACTTGTGTATTTGTTTTCCAATCAAATGTCCCCTCAATGCAGCCTGCAAACAAATACAAGTTTCCTGATTGCGTCTAAATTCTGCTTTATGCTGCATGATGCTCTTCTTTCATGGTAATGTCTCTGAACAAAGAGCACATCTTTCTTTAAAGCTCTGTAATTATGCATGCCTTGCCTAATCTTCACATTAATTTGGATTCTTGTCATAGCACTCCCCAACTTTTGGAACTTTTTCTTGGTTATTTACGCACCATAAAAGGCATGAATTGTTACTGCCGATTTGAACATACATGCTTCTTTCTTGGAGCACATATCTCTTTAAGCAGTTTACAACACCAATACAGCAGAATATATTCTGTTATACACCAATGAAGCTCGTTTCATAGGAAGGTGCAGTCTCGATCGACCTTGGATCACACTGGCAACATTTCTAGATGTTCTGTACCTACGCTGATGCCACTTCCTTCCATGGGCATGTAAAGAGATGTTGCAGTTTTTCACCCGGAAGAAGTGTTACCTCTCTAGCCTCATTCACCAGAATAACTGAAGTCGGCAGGTTGCGCTGACTTGCTTTACCACCTGGCGGGCTTTTGTTGCTTTTGAGAGCAGCATGCAGACGTATACTACAGTGCATTTACTCAAATACTCCTGTCTTTTACACTGCCCTTGCAGGTATACTTTGCAATACCGTTGGAGTGTAATTATGTGCCCCTTTTTAGGTCGAGCCTGTGAAAGCAGGCTTTGGTGCATGTGCTCTCCCTTCGAGAGACTTACGCCTAATTAATGGGCTTGGAACCTACCCATAACTTACTATTTGTTGGCATAATTGTCGCTCTTCTTGGCTGCCTTCTCTATAGCTCTTTTTTTTTTAAACGTATTTAACTTCCCCCACACTCGTATTTTTTCTCCGTCTCCCACTCTCCATCCCGTCCCTGTTTCATTTGCCCCTTCCACTGCCCGTGTATCTGTGTCTTTGCGTGAAACTGCTGTCAGAATGTTTTTTAATTGCTTTGTCCCCATGCCACACTCCAATGTTTTATTTACCCTATAATTTCACTTTCTTTGATAGACTCCAATCTTTCTCTCCGTTTCTCCCCAACATCATCACTCTCTCGTTCTTTCTATAATTCTCCCCTTTCCTCCTTTCTCTTGTTTTTTGCCTCCTTTGCACTGTCTCATTTCCCATTTCCCTCTCTTACACTCTTCCTTCCTCTAGCCCCACCCTCCCCTCTCTCTACAATATGGACATGAAGAGCGCTATGAAGTGGCCAGTGCTGGCCGCTTTTTAGTGCTTTTTTAAATCATCCTGTTATCCACCACCCCTCCCCCGTTAACCGCCCCCACCCAATTGCCAAAATCAAAAGCTCTCCCATGGGGTGACCTATTGGCTTTGTCAATGCTTGTATGTTTTTTTTAACTGCCTTGTTCCTTAAAGGAACCAATGCTGTTTAAAAAAAAACGTTTTGGAAGACATTGGGCAATGCAGGCAGTGGTCTCATCACCGCTGCCTGCCCTTCCCAAGGTCCGTCAACACAATTCTCAAAGGATAAGCTGTCCAATGATGGCACTGAACTCTTAAGAAAGATTTAACAACACATTTCTTCTGATTGTAGTTTTTCTCTATCTGTCTGCTGCTTTGTGTTTAGCGCCAGGACACCTTTTTCTAATTATGTGCTTTATAAAACTAAAATATAAAGATAATCATTTACAAATGGGTTCCCAACGTCCTCTGAAGAGTCTGTAGCTTTTCAGTGATTTTCGCCCACAATGGCGGTCACAAATCGTTTATGCATACATTTCCAATCGTAATTCGGATAGAACCCCTCTTTCACGCCCCTTCCTAATTGCGAGTCATAATGAGTCCGTAAACCCATTTTGTAGTTCTTCGTCTGAGAAAATGGATTTAGTATGAAGCAAAAAGCAAGTACGCTATTGCAAACCTTTTTGCTTTTTTGTGAATCGTAGGGTATAAACCCCAAAATAGCTTTAAACACCTGGTTCTCAGTTCCCTATTAGGGCCTTTCCACTAACCCATTGATCCTGGCTGTACTCAGAGCCCTAATTGCTTTTATGCTTTGTCACCTGGAGAAGTCTAGTTTCAGAACCAGGAATCTGTTGGCTACAAGTAAAGATACCACCTTACTGATTATGTTTGGTGGGATACTGGAAAAAATACACTTCGAAATTCGAGATTGAGTGTCTCTCTGACCTCTTTTTGTAATTCATTTGTGTTGCCCTGCTACCTGGATGTCATCGGCGTCAGGATACCTGAGGGTAACCGAGCTCTGTTCACAAATATTAGCATAATATGATAGGGAGGGGCAAACATACTTTTTGTGTGCTGAAGCATACATCAAAGCTTGAGTCACTGCTGTGAGAGACATGCACAATTATTAGTGCTTTGAAAACGTGTGATCACTTATTTAGGGTATTCATATATGATTCTACTGTAGTCCATACGCAAGTACTGCGAAGTTCATTGTAGGAATTAAAAGGTTAGCGCTACGGACCATCATCAAGGATTTGTGTAATAGTATATACCCCCCCCCCCCCCCGTCATTACATATCGTCCACCCACCTCAATATCGCATTACACAGCAGTTGTAGGCATGTAGATGATTCCGCGAAAAGAAGACGAGTTTACGTTTTATCTGCTTTGCGCGCGTACTTTTGGCACTGTTATTAAACACAAGCTGCAGCTCGGTTGTGATTCACGCGTCTTCATAAAGTTTTATGCTGTGTCCTCCCTGATGTAGCAATTTACACAGGTGAGCGTCATTACCCGAATGAATCATTAATTGGTTTTATTTCGGGAGCTATATAGCTGTCACCTTCAGAGTGTTATGTGGCGCTCTTGAAAAAAAAAAAACCTTAAAAAACATCTTCAGGTACATAATCACCCATTTTGAAATGTAACTAGATTTCCCCCTTATTTTTATATTCCTTGACGGGCTTCTTTTTATTCTTGAAAGATGCGAAAAATCATCTTTTTAGGGAATAATTCAGCAGCACAAGTCCCTGACCTTCAATTCACGAGTCTGGGCTGTATTTGTTCTTCCATTGCGTCACTTATCTCGATATGATTACAGCACCAGGGCTATTTAATGGTGCCACTCCCTCTGTTCGTTCATGTTGCTGTTTCACTCCCTTGCGGTACCATGTTGATCTTTCCCAGAAGGCATTTCAAAAGCTTTGCCGCTGTCTTTTGAATCTTCTTAAAGTGCAGTACAACATTTAGACATGCATCCGTATTACTTGATAAATAAGTTAAGTTTCCTGCAAGGTGCAAAAGTGTTCCTTCAGCATGCAAACTGAAACTTCAGTGAAACTTTCACAAATGTGGGAAAACATATCTTAGTCTGTACATTGAGATCCGATTCACCTTATTCACAAGATCTCATATGAGTGAAGTAGTGCATAAAATTTAAGAAATGGTTAAAGAGCTCTATGCAAATGTATAATCATTAAGCCCCATTCACCTGCTTTTTCTCTATCTTACCCCTTCCTTGGTCTTATTTCTATAACATACTGGAAATGTGAACGTTTCTGTGGTGTAAAAATATGTAACAGTGCTGTGGTCATATTTATATATTAATATTTGAATGAAAAAGTCACAAATTAAAAAAAACAAATAACAGGTTGATATCAAGGACATAAAATTGATCCACTGAAATTTCAAAATATCACCTGTACTCACGATCACAATTTACTTATGAGCTATACAGGATATTTACTTCCCAAATGCCCTACACCTGTGAGCTAAGTTTTGATTCCTTTTGTTTTTTAGACTTACTGAAAATAAAATGTAGCACTGGTACAAGGCTTCTTCTTCTGGAATCCCACAGGCGACTTCTTCAGATGTTGGTTGTAAAAAATTGGGTTAATGGATGAGGGCGATGAAACCTTACCCAAGCAGCAATCACAATCCGTGTCTGGGTGAGGCACAAGCAAACCCCCAAATTAACCTGTGCTCAACCTTGTGGTAGTTTGGCACAGAGCAGTCAGGCTTAACTTAGAGGCAATTTGTAAAGTATTTAGCCAGTGCTTCAAACAGTAATAAAGTGAAAACACAAGAAAAAATCCCACACTAATTTAGAAAAATAGAGCTAAGAAATAATTTGACACCAAAATGACGAACATCCAATCGGGAGAACCAAAGATATGCAATTTTAAAGGTTTACGTGAAAATAGCTCAAAAAAGCCCAAAGTAGCACTTGCGGCTATCTGGTCATGCGAAACCAGGAGAAAGGCACAAGTTCAGGCCGACAGCAATGGGACACAGGTCAGATACAGGGATTAGGTTAGTCCTGCTGAAAAGTTACCTTTTCAGTCCAGCGTAAAGAGAACCGTTCTCAGTGCAGGGGGCCACGAGGAGTAGGGAAGTATCATTGATGGTCATTAGTGTAGTGCGAAGACCAGGTTTGGCATCGCGGACAGCCCTTGCTGTAGCACAAAGATCCTGTTGTCATGAATGGTCAGTCTGGAACTTCACAATGACACTCCCCGCAAGGGGTGGATGCTGCAGCGCAAAGAGCCAGGCTGGTGGTACTTTGTATTGGCAAACATTGCTAGCGAACAAGGTTTTAGCACCAATGGGCCCTTTATTGGTTGCAAAGAGCCCAAAATCTTCAATTCAGCTGGCAGTGGGGCCATATTAAGTATTTGGTCTGGGAGTTTGTCAAAACAAACCCCACAGCTCCATAATGGCTACACCGAATACTGGGAAGTTTGGTATCACACTTCTCAGAATAATAAACCCACACTGATGCCAGTGTTGGATTTATTACAAAATGCACACAGAGGGCATCTTAGAAGATGTCCCCTGTGTTTTACCCAATCCTTCAGGGCAGGACTGACTGGTCTGTGCCAGCCCGCCACTGAGACGAGTTTCGGACCCCCTGGGACGAGAGCCTTTGTGCTCTCTGAGGCCAGAAACAAAGCCTGCACTGGGAGGAGGTGCTTAACACCTCCACCCTGCAGGAACTGTAACACCTAACAGTGAGCCTCAAAGGCTCAGGCTTCATGTTACAATGCCCCAGGGCACTCCAGCTAGTGGAGATGCCCGCCCCCTGGACACAACCCCCACTTTTGGCAGCAAGTCCAGAGGAGATAATGAGAAAAACAAGGAGGAGTCACCTGCCAGTCAGGACAGCCCCTAAGGTGCCCTAAGCTGAGGTGACCCCTGCCTTTAGAAATCCTCCGTCTTGGTCTTGGAGGATTCCCCCAATAGGAATAGGCATGTGCCCCCCCTCCCCTCAAGGAGGAGGCGCAAAGAGGGTGTAGCCTCCCTCAAGGACAGTAGCCATTGGCTACTGACCCCCAGACCTAAACACACCCCTACATTTTGTATTTAGGGGCAACCCTGAACCCAGGAAATTAGATTCCTGCATCCTACAACAAGAAGGACTGCTGACTTGAAAGCCCCGCAGAGACAACTGAGACGACAACTGACTTTGCCCCAGCCCTACCAGCCTGTCTCCAGGCTCAAAGAACCTGCACAGCGACGCATCCGACAGGGACCACCGACCTCCCAGGACTCAGAGGACTGCCCTGAACACGAAGGACCAAGAAACTCCGGAGAACAGTGGCACTGTGCAACTTTTAAAGAGACTCTCACTTTTCGCCGGAAGTGTGAGACTTCACACTCTGCACCTGACGCACCCGGCTCGAGTTCAGGAGAACCAACTATGCAGAGAGGACTCCCAGGCAACTCCAATGACGTGGACACCCTGAGTCGACCTCCCTGCATCCCCACAGCAACGCCTGCAAAGAGGATCCAGAGGCTTCCCCTGACCGCGACTGCCTGGTAACAAAGGGACCCGACGCTTGGACCAAGCACTGCACCCACAGCCCCCAGGACCGAGAGGAACCACCTTCCAGAGCAGGAGTGACCAGCAGGTGGCACTCATCCTAGCCCAGTCAGTGGCTGGCCTGAGAAGCCCTCCTGTGCCCTGCCTGCATCGCCTAAGTGACCCCCAGGTCCCTCTACTGCTTTCAATAACAAACCCGACGCCTACTTTACCTACTGCACCGGGCCGCCCCTGTGCTGCTACAAAATCCCCCTGGTCTGCTCCCCGAGGACGCAGATACTTTACCTGTAAGCAGACTAGGACCGGAGCACCCCTGTTCTTCATAGGCACCTATGTGTTTTGGGCCCTCCTTTGACGTCTGCACCTGACCGGCCCTGTGTTGCTGGTGCGTGGCTCTGGGGTTGCCTTGAACACCCAACGGTGGGCTGCCTATGCCCAGGAGACTGACTGTGTAAGTGCTTTACTTACCTGAGAAACTTAACCAAGCTTACCTCCCCCAAGAACTGTTGATTTTTGCACTGTGTCCACTTTTAAAATAGCTTATTGCCATTTTAACCTAAACTGTGTGTACTATTGTTTTAAATCAAAGTTCTATACTTACCTGTGTGAAGTACCTTATGTACTTACTTAAAATCTTGAATCTTGCGGTTCTAAAATAAATTAAGAAAATATATTTTTCTATATAAAAACTATTGGCCTGGAGTTAACTCTTTGCATGTGTGTTCCTCATTTATTGCCTTTGTGTGTACAACAAATGCTTAATACTACCCTCTAATAAGCCTACTGCTCGACCACACTACCACAAAATAGAGCATTAGTATTATCTAATTTTGCCACTATCCACCTCTAAGGGGAACCCTTGGACTCTGTGCACACTATCTCTCACTTTGAGATAGTTTATACAGAGCCAACTTCCTACACTAGGGCATGGGTACTGAAGACCTCAGATCTGCAGCACAACTTATGCCACTCTGAGGGACCCAGCACCAAACTTATGCAGACTGCCATTGCAGGCTTAGTGACAAGGTGCTCCCAAAATTGAAAACACGGTATAGCGATGTCCCCGAAAACACTCCTTGTAATATCTGCAGGCCTTTAACCCTAAGGGAGGGTCCATTATATTACAAGTGAGGGCATATATGCATGAGCAAATATGCCCCTACTATGTCTTTGTCGATTCTTAGACATAGTAAATTTACAGGGAGGCCATTTTAAATAATTGCTGGACACTGGTCACTACAAGTTCCTGAGCTACATGATGGCTTCTATGAACCTAGGAATGTTTGGTATCAAACATCTCGTATTAATAAACCCTCACTAATTCCAGTGATTCATTTATTAATACATGCGCCCAGAAGGCATCCTAGAGCTTCCCCCTGAAAAACCTGCCAACTGCTGGTGAGCTCACTGACCAGTTCTGGACACCCTGCACCTACAGATGAGAATCTGACCCTCCGAGGGGAGAGCCTCCGCTCTCAAGAGGTCAGAAACAAAAGCTTGTCCGGGCTTGAGTGTTTCCCACCCCTCCTTGCAGGATGACCTGCATTCCAAGGCAGGAGCTTCAAAGAAGCTCCCCACCTTTGATATGCAGATCTGGCCTTCCTCAGAGGAAGATGGCAACCCCCCTGCTTCAGAGCCCATCTGGCACTTGGACAGGCAAGATAATTAGCAATGCAGGAGGTGTGTCACACTTCCAGACTGGTAACACCCATAAGGTGGCCAGCCTGAAGTGAACACAACTTTAGAAAATCCACCATCTTGTATGTGATGGAATTTAGGGACTCTGGACAGAGTGATGCCCACTCCCCACAGGAAGTGGTCATGTAGAGTGTGTAGTGACCCCAAGGGTAAGTAGCCCATTGGCTTTTATCCTGCACTCCCCTTAACGCACCCTCAATTGAGTATTTAGGGGACCCCCTGAGCCAGGATCTTTGCTGAACAAGAAGACTGCTGGACCCGACAATTGAGGAGTGCGACTGACATGGCACAAACCCTGCCAGCCTACCTGCTGCACCCGACCCTCGGAGAGCAACTGACCTGTCCTGCCGCTGCAGCCTCCAAGAAACAGGGAGAGCTGCCAGTGCTTGGTCAATTGCCAGGAGGAACTCCCATGAAGCAGAGGAGCTGCTCCCCTGCATCCACAGGCACCAGTGATGTAACAACATTTGAGCCCCACCCCCACAAAGTGCATGGATTGTCCCCCTTCTGAACTCACTCCGGAACTGTCAGGCCAAGTTACTTTGCTGAAGAAGCACCCGGAGCTTGGGGCCCTCCGCACCACAGGGTTTGCGGGGGCGTCTGTTACGTCCCTGGCAGGCACCCAAGAAACAACTGAGGGGACAGGAACTGTCAAAAAGCTGACACAGACATCATCACTGCACATGAGTCGCCTATCCCGTGTCAAAGTGGTTCAATGGTGTCAGCGTGGTCACCAGGCCCTCCAGAAGAGAAGCCCACCCTGTGCTCGCCCACGACGGTATCTGCAGACTGTTTCTGTCTTGCAAAGTGACCAGCAGGCAAAACCTCATGCCCTAAGACAACCTCTGCACTCGTCCACCCCGGACCCAGAAGAAGAGAACCAAGGGTGTCCCCAAGTCGCCCCACCTCATGAGACCTGAGCCCACTTGTTGGCTGCGTCGGATTGGACCCCTAGTCCACGTCTTTCTGTGGGCCCCCCGTAACCATGAGGAACTCCAATGCTGGACCCGATTGCAGAAAACACCCCTGTACCCCTGCCCTACAGCTCGAGGAGGAGTGGACCGCAGGTGGGGCGGCACACAAAGAGGGGGCGGGGGAATAAAAAATAAATTAAGAAAAAAAAAACCTTACCTCCTCCGTTATGCCGCACCGCTCCTCTGCTGCACACAGGCACAGGCTCCCAGCCTGCTCAGCGGCCAATCCTGACTCTACTCAGGCAGACTGGGAGCCTGTGCAGGCTCTCTCCAGCCCGGTAACTGTGTTGCTGGGCTGGAGATAGCCCTGTGCGCCTGTGTGTTTGGCTGGCCCGAGACGTCTGGCCAAACATACATGCGCAGTGAGGGGGAGTGCACCTCACCCCAGTGGCCCCGCCCATTTCAAAGAAAACGATAATAAACATAGCTTATTATCGTTTTCTTTGAAAGGTTTTGCAGGTGGTGCTGCTGGCCGGCAGGCGACATCCTCAGCCCTAATGGAGCCGCCCCTGCCCGAAGACATCAAGGATCAAGCCCTCCTATGAGTTCACCTGGACTGTTCCTCCAGTCCTTCCCTGCAGCAACTTTGTAACCGGACCAAACCCCATAGACTTGAATGGGACACCCAACGCCGTAACACACGCCATAACATGCACCCGGACACAGAGAGAAAACTGGAATAGTTTCTAGGACCTGTCAAAAAACACTGACTGCATTGTGACGCAGTGTGTGTCACAAAATGGCCCCTTTTATATCATCCAGGCAGGAGCAGGAATTTGCCGTCATGTTAAAATGATCTAATGTAAAGGAAACTTAGAAATCATTCATCTTAGATTGAGACATGGGTATGGGTGCTTCCACCAACTTGGCAACCCTGGCTCTGCTGGGAAACAAAGCCAGGCTTAAGAAAAAAAGGTTACATGCATGCTTTATTGATCTAAAGGCAGCTTTTGATTGCGTACCAAGAACCCGCCTATGGGAGAAATTGAAAGGTTGGGGCCTACCATGCCGCCTTCTTGGCACAATGATGGACTTGTACACAGGTACTTGGGCGCAAGTAAAAATCGGAGAGGGCAACCACCTCACCAACAGAACATTAACAGCAAAAGGACGTAAACAGGGGTGTGTATTGGCTCCCATGCTGTTCAACTTATATCTTGCAGACCTAGCCGAGGCTCTAGCTCACGTAAATAGCCATCCGCCAGTGTTGGCCAAGAAAGGAATCGCATGGCTACAGTACGCAGACAACATAGTTCTACTCAGCCAAACACCTGTTGGGCTACAGCATAGCATTGATGCATTTTATACTTACATAACAATACAAGGCCTAGAATTGAATTTGAGTAAAACTAAGGTTGTCCGCCTAGTTGACAGGAAGTTTAAATCTGCTTCATGGTTCATAAATGGATCCCGGGTGGAGGTTGCACCCACATATAAGTACTTGGGATTCACTATGGAACGTCTCTTGTCTTTCAAGCCGCAGCTTGCTGTCGCTCAAGCAAAAGCTCTCTCATTGACCTATGGCTTTAAAGTTCTAAAACAAAAACTGAGCTGCCCCTCATACACTCACCTGCTTTCTGTCATGGCAGCGCGGCTAATGCCCACCATCACTTATGGTGCCGAAATCATGCTGGGGAAGGAGGCAGTTTTTATCAATCGAGTCCAGACGAAGGCTAACAGTCTTTCGGATACCACGACCAGTGTCTCCAGCTCAGGTTCGTTCAGAATTGGGTCTGAAAAACTATGAATTTCAGAGTAGATGTGCCTTCATTAAACTCTGCTGGAGGATGCGTGCAGCTGAGACTGGTACACTAAACAACCTATGTTGGATGGAAATTGAGGAGCAACAGCGTCATAATGATAAAAGCACCTGGGGTCATCACTTAAATAACTGCATTTTAGCACTAGGTTTGCTAGAAGACTGGGACCGGACAAAAAGGAGTTTTTTCGAAAGGCATACGCTGTCACTAAGAAGAAATCTTTAAATTCTGACAAACAAAAACTGGCAAGTAGACAGCATGCCTGGACTATAATAACATACAAAACTTTACGGGCACAGGAATATCTAGCAGCAACCTTCAACCAGTAGCTGAAACATCTGTTCATGCTTTTCCGCTTTGGGTTGATGGAAACGAAGAATATGGTCCCTTTATGGAAACAGCAGGACCTGACACACTCCTGTCGACTGTGTGGGTACAGTAAAAAGTCATTAGAACATATTTTTTGTGTGTGCCTGGCTTTGCAAAACCACAGGACATTTTATCTGAAAAATATTTTTAAGACAATGAACTTGCGCTCATGTAGACAGGCCATTATTAGCTGGCTCAGCGGACTTTCAATCCCTTTTTCTTGTTTAGGGACCAAATTCATGGTACAGGCCCAGAAAGAATTAGTGAACAAAGTTGAAGCCGAATGTGCAAGGGCCATCATTCTATGATTAGTAAAGCTCTGAAAGCTTTGTTCAAGCCAGGAAACAGCCCTAGGTACTATTTAAGATGCTCGCTCAGCTTCACTCATCTACTATTATAGTGTTCGTAAGGGAGCAAGAAAGTCCTAAAGTTAAATTTCAGACCAAGTTTTGGAATCAGTGGAGAACATTTTAGTTATGCACAACTCTTTATCATGCCATGTCTTAGTTTTAAGCTTTTATGTTTTTACGGGTCTCCATTAACATAATGAGAAGGCAAAGTTTTATGTCATTATGTATTTTGGAATTGAGATGGTTTTAATTAACCGTGTCAATAAAAATAAACCTTCAACTTGCATATATTTTGTAGGCGTCCACTCTTCCATGAGCAAGGTACCAAATTCATACCAAGAGTTGAGCCTAGAGTCTGATTTGGCTCAAAGAGACAAAAATTGAAATCTAAAAAAAAAGAACGCATTTATGTTTTGACACTTATTTCAACTTCATAGGTTCTGTCTCATTACTGCATTAACAGATGTTTGTTTAAATGCATAGTTTCTAAACATACTTGTAGAAAGATGTAACATGAAATGCTTTGGCGGCTCTGCTATGTATGAGCCAAGAGAAGGTAACATACATAGCGAGCACAACATAATCTGTGATTTCAGCACAAGTTTTTCCAATCATACAGTCTGCAATGCACCACAGCAGTTCACAGGCCAAGACAAACGCATATACAGCATTGTATTTTGAGATGTAAATTGCAGGACTGATCAGGATGTAAGGAGTTGGGGATAGATCTGGCACTGGCAGTCAGCCTATTGGCTTTGCTTGTGGTTGGCTTTTTTTTTTAAATGTTAGTCTTAATTCCCAAAACTTAAAAAAATTGCGCACCCTGCCTGCACATAAGTGTCCTCGCACAGATGTCCGTCTTCCAATCCTTTTGTAATTACATTTTGCAGAAATATGTAAAGATGGCTACCCTTGCATGCACAGTACACCCTGGAATCCTGGAAGGGTTTAAAGCCTTTCTCAAAGGTGGTGGGCACAAGCCATGCACGTGCGGGTTGCAGTGCACTATAGGCAGCGGCTACACCCTCGTAGAGGTGGCTGGGAAGTTACTAGGAACTCACTTTTTTTATGTTCACTTGCTCTGAAGGGGACTACTTTTTGTGTGCAGGTTGCATTGCGGTTCCACAGAATGTTGTCACTCTCATAAAATGGAACCATTTTTTGAAATTAACAGACCCACTGCCCTATGCTGCGTGCGTTGGTGAGTGGAAACGATATGTGAATGACACTATAGCAAGCACATGAATGAAGAGAACTGGATGAAATCCTACATAACTAAATACATTGTACATATTGTAGTAGAATAAAAAAAGCTAACGCCAGACCAGTTAGTCGCAGGGCAAGCAGTCACCATGGTAGTGTCATTTGATCAACTTTAGTGCATATCTATTTTTGCTTTTTTACTGGCAGCAAATGTGAGAGACGCTACCAGTCCCCTTTGCTCTGAACTGGAGACTCGTGGCATCACCTTGCTTTTGCCTGAGTGCTGAAGCTATTCTTATCTGCAAACCTTTTCCGTCATTACATACATTTGCAGCAGGCCTTCAGGCAGTATTCCCCTTAACCTTGAGAACAAGACAGGAATGGGTAGCACGATCACAAAGATATCAACTTGATGATTCAAAATGTACATTCGAACTTTTAGTGCAGATTTTCTTAAGCAAACTCTGCCTTGCTTAAAATATACTCGCTGGTACATCAAGTATGTACTTTTGAATAATTCATAAGATGCAAATTAATAAATGTTTATAAATGCATATATTAGTCTTTACATTTCAACCTGTCTGTTGCCATGCATTGACAAACAAGTAGCTGCATAATTCAGCGCGGTTCAACTGTAAATATATAAAACGTATATTGCTATTCAAATATCCTATGCAGCAAAGTTTGTATCTCATCTTTGGGCGAAAATTTGACTTAGTCCCTTTGAAGTGGTGTATATGATAGCTCTGTATGATCACTTCTGTGATGTCACTTCACATGATGTCATTGCACCTTTCCTTTGCTTTTTAGTCTTTTTAGTCTTCCCGCTGTTTTGCTTTCCTCAGTCACAACAAGTACGCTCTAAGCACAATGTTATTGAATTATATCTTTCTTGTATCAAATTTTCAATATGAGGCATACCAACATAAAGGGGCATATTTTTACTATGTTTGCACTGAATTTGCATAATTTATTTTGATGCAAATTCAGCTCAAACTTAACTCCATACTTACATTTTGACGCTAGACCCGTCTAGGGTCAAAATATTGGAGTTAACATGTTTTTTGGATGCGTGAAACCTCCTTGCATCAATGAGATACAAGGTAGGCGTTCCCATCCAAAAAATGACTCTAAGCCCCTAGCGCCTTATTTATCCTTCCATGCAGAAATGGTGCGCGGAGGGAGGCGGGCCTAATTAATGGCACTAAGCCTGCTTAGCACCATTATTCAACGCCTGGGTCAGGGCAGGTGTCAGGGGACCTGTGGATCCATTTCCATGGTCAAACACCATGAAAAGAGCCCACAGGTGCCCACTCCAAGCCCCAGGAACACCCACACCAGAGGGACACCAGAGGATGGGGGATCCCATCCCAGGTAAGTAGGGTAAGAAGAGGTAAGTATTTTTTTTTTTTTGTAAAGTGCCCTTGGGGGCCCTGACATGGGCCCCTCTACATGGCACAGGATGCAATGGCCATGCCCGGGGGACCCTTGTCCCCTGTGCTGGCCATTGGGGTGGTGGGCATGACTCCTGTCTTTTATAAGACAGGAGTCATGTGGTATGGATGGTTTTGCGTCAGGAAATGACGCTAGGCTGGTTAAAGGCATTTTTTTGCCTCTAACCAGCCTAACGTCATTTTTTTGAGGCAAAATCCCCTTCCCCATACCCTCACCTGGCTAACGTCATTTCCCCAAACACTAGCCCATGCTTTGCGCCGGTTTGCGGGATTCCATAAATTTGGTGCTCTAGAATGACACACGCCGGCACTATACTTTTTTAAGCAAAACTGCGTGCGCACAATTTTGCATCAAAAAGTATAAATATGAGCCAAAATGTGTTGAATCAATACTGCATGATTTAGAGAGCCCATCCCCTCACCATGTAACTTTATTTCATACTTGCACAAGATGTAGTGTCTCAATGAGCTATTGTTTCTTTCATTTCGTTAATGGTACTATTTTTCTGTCTTTTCCTAATTGAATGTGTCAACCTTTCATTCACTTCGGATTCAATCATATACTTCTCCATATTGCCGTATAGTCAAGTTCAGTTCTCTTGGTTGTCAGAACCTTTCCCTACCCTCTAGTGTGGAGAGCAAGACGACAATTACATTTTTATTTTATGTATTTCATATTGTATTTAACATTGCGGTCAGAAGAATCGTATTTAGTAAAAAATGAAATACATAACTTTACAAATCAAAACTGCAGAAAATATATGTTAACAGATTATTACTTATAGCGACTTGAAAGTTTTTTCGTGTTTTAAGTTCGGAGGATTCTGCCAAAAATATTTTGTGCAATTTTGAAGGCTTTAAAAAAGCTATTTTTTTACAATTAAGTTGGTGTGTTTTGAGTTTGCAAGTCTTTACTATGATCACTTTTGGTTTCTCAAATTTGCCTTTTTTCACTTTCTCCTAGCTTCAACTTACGACTGGGGGTCAAGGCAACAACATTTTGGTTTCCAGGTAAAAATTTGATCACCTAAAGCTCCAATTTTTATGGTTGCTGGTCGAGCACTTAGGCTAATCCAGGAGATGTGTTAAATATTTGCTGTACTCACAAATCCAATCTTGCACCACACACATTCAATGAGTAACTCAAGACCTGATTTTACAAAAATACTTCAGACTTTTATATAAATTTTAAGACCAAGACCTTTAGAATACGTTAAGTTCTTTTCGAGTTATGTCTTTTCAAAGTTTTGATAAAGTTAGTCTTTCTGTACGTAATTATGCACCATTGGAATCAATGCACAGTCACTTTTAAAAATGCATTAAAAATCGCGCAATTGAGTTACCAGTCTCTTCTTTTGCAGGATGGTCGCAGCAATCGGTGGGCACCTTGTGCCAGCGGGAGAGCGTCGGGCAGCTCCCGGTTCCGGAAGGAGCAGCTTTGGAAAGTCTCTTGGCACAGGCACAGGGCCACCTGGAGGGGCCACTTAGAAAAGGAGCTGGTTTGCAGATTTAAAGATGGTGCCTAGGGGTCCCTTTGGGCTGTCGAGGTCACAAGGGGTTGGGGACACAGCTGTTTCCTCGATGCAGGATGCAGGGTGCAGGGCGTCCGGATGCAGGCGAGTTGGAGATCCAGGAGCTGTGCGCAGTGGAGTTCTTTGGAGCTGGAGGTGAGTCTCTTTGACGGCTGCTTACAGGACAAAGGGGCACTCTGGTTAGAGGTCCAGGGTGTTCCTGAAGTTCCTCGACTGGGGCTTCTTCCTGATCATTTTTCAGCTCTGAGGTAGCTGGTTTTCTGGTTGTCCAATGTCAGCTGACCAGTACGCAGGGTATTGGCGTAGCTCAGCCACTGGAGGGCGCAGTGCCACCAAACTTGGCACACTTGTAGGTCACATCTAGGCAGTCGTTGGTTTGTCGCTGGGTCTAGCTGTGACTTTTGGTTGACGAGATACCTGCTGTTCAGTGAAGTGACCCTCACTGGCTTCTTGGTTCTTGAGCAGTGCCTCCACTCAGAAAGGAACTCTGGGGTGATTCTTGAAGTCTGGAGGTCTCTTGGGTTTCTTGGGGTTGGTCCAGTGTCCAGCTCCTCCCCAGCGGTGATTTTTGGGTCCTGGGTTCAGAAGGCAGGGTTTGACACATTTTCTTGTGCAGCAGGGCCCCAGTTCTCCTGCTTTGGATCTTCTTTGGTGCTGGTCTTCTTTGTCTTTTCCAATCCGATTTCTTGGTCTAGAGGAGCCCACTAAATACTGAATTTAGTGGGCTTTTTAGGGGAAACCTGGTAGTGTCCAATGGGACACATTCCCTTGGGTGGCTACACCCACTACAGTGACTACTTCCTGTGGGAAGGGTCACTTCCGTAAACCTCATTGGCTATTTACCTGCCATCCAACATGGAGCAAAATGAAATGGAGGAGCCGCCACTGCACTACACACTACATTCAATATAGGTAACCCACCCGTCTGGCAGGCCTTCCAGCCGTAAGGCAGGTGCACTATAATGCATCTTTGGGCATAGGTGCATGAGCCAAACCTGGAACATAGTAAATGGACAGAGCGGCCATTTTAAATGCATGTGCTGTACATTGGTCAGTATGAGTTTCACAGCTACATGATGGCCACTCTGAACAACTCAGAACAACAAATCCAAACTGCTACCAGTATTGCATTTATTGCACAATGTACCCAGGGGACACCTTAGAGGCGACCTTTGCAAAGCTAACTAGCCTTAGCATGGTTGCTGGCCAGTCACAACCAGCCTGCCACCACCAGACAAGATTCTGGATCCCTGGGGTGAGGGGCTTTGCTTTCTGGGACCAGGAGACAAAGCCTTGCTGGGCAGAGGTGTTATGCCTCCTCCCCCAGGAATGTGCACTGCCCTGCCTGCAAGCTTCAAAGGGCTTGCCACCCTTAAAACTCGACTGCCAGCAGATGGCCTCCCCATTGCAAACCCCCACTTTTTGCAGGAGCAATGGCGGGAAAATGCACAAAGACCACAGGAGTGGCTACCCCAACCTGCACCACCCCCAAGGTACTGCAGGTGAGGGTACCTCTCAATTTCATTTTCCTCCATCTTGCATGGTTGAAAATAGCCAATCTGGGTTAGGGATGTGACCTCTGCCCACAGGAAGTGGTCACATAGTGGGTGCAGCCACCCTAAGGTAAATGGACCACTGGCCACTACTAGGTACTCCCCTAAATGCAGTATTTAATTGGCATCCCTAGACCAACAGATCAAATTTGATAGACACAAGAAGACCAGCAGCGAAGAAGGCCCAAGACTTGAGAACAGAAGTCCTGCTGCAAGACGAAAAAGACTCCAAACCCTGCTTGCTGTACCCACGACTCGACAATCACCACTGAGGGGTTGACTGGACATCCAACGGACTCTAAGAAACCCCAGAGGATCTCCAACCTTCTAAAAATTGCTAGAAATATCCCTCCAGTGTGAAGGCATCACTCTCTGCAACCAAGAAGCAAGAACCAGTGAAGTCCAGTTTACTGACCGGCCGTTGACCTAGGGACCAGATAAAGCAGCTAGACTGGATTTCACCTGACGGACCCGTAGGACAAACCCTACAAGTATGGCAAGTTTGGTGACACTGCCATCTCCAGTGGCTGAGCCGCGCAAACCAGCTCCAAGACTTTCAGCAGCTGCTCCCATTCGAACCGGGAACTGCCGGAACTTCTCCGACTGGCCCACAGGACACCTCAATGACCTTGACCTAAAAACAGGAGACATTGGTAAACATTTTGCCTGATTTTATATGCATTTTTAAAGTGTTCGCCCATTGATTCCTATGGTGCGTAATTACACACAAAACACTAGTTTTGCTAAACTTTGAAAAATCATAACTTAAAAAGCATTTTCCCGATTTTGATGATCTTGGTCTTAAACTTTTATAAAAATCTGAAGTATTTTTTTTAATCGGTCTCAAGTTATTCTTTTGAGTGTGTGCCACATTTATTGATTCTGTGAGTACAAAAAATGCTTAGCACGTCTCCAAGACTTGCCTAACTGCTCGACCAAGCTACCACAAAACTTGGAGAATTAGGCTGTCTAGTTTTTACCCCTGTAAACCAAGGTGGGAGAGCTCGGACCCTCTGCACACCGCAAATCAATTTTGTACACTGTATAGAGAGCCAGCCTCCTACAATACATTTGTTATCCTTTACACTAACTTTACCCCATCCTATAAATTTCCCTTATCTTAATTTAAGGTATTTAAGTTTAATTTAACTACACTAAATGTATTTAATACTCACCCTTACTTTAAACCTTACTCAAATTAAATGTATTTATTTTAGAGTAATTAAAATACTAATTTTAATTATTCTGATAATCCAGCCCTAGATAAGACTAGTAATTGAAGTTATGTTATAAATTAAAACCAACCCCATGCTTACCTTTATCTAATGGAATGTGATGGAAAAAGCGACTTATTGTATTCCTAATTCAAACCCTAATGCCATAGTGAATTACATTCCAATATTTAGATTAAAATAACTAAAACATCTTATAAAGCGTATATCAAATTATGTTGTCATAATTTAACCGTGATTTAAATTAATTATAAATCTTATGCTAACAGATCCCCTGCATACATTTAAAAATACTCCTTTTTAATTTAGTTATAATAATTTATATTAATTCTAAGGTTCACTAACTGTAAATATTATTACACTAAGTAGATAGTAAGTATAATAATAAGTAACATGATTGTATCATTAAACCTAACTCTAAGTTCATTTTAATTAAATTAGTTTTCAATTAATTATAATGGTATCAGGTTCAACCACAACCCAAAATTGATCAAAAATACTTTGTTGTTAATTATTTGAAAATATATTGTTTTTATGTTGTCATATCACCTCTGATGAGCACACTTTGTGTACTTGACTGTTTCCTGTGCTCTCTCTCTCTGGCTCAGATTTAGTCAGCAATCTCTGCTACTGCTCCATGTCACAACCTCCCAAGCTGTAATTGACTTAAGTGGTATAATCATTAGAAATGGCATTGCCTTATCCTTTTGTCAGCAGATCCCAAAACAACTTGTCCTCTTTTCCAATCATGCTTTTCTTATCAAACTCTTTGAAATAGCTTACTGTTCTCCAGCACTCACACCAGGTCGGAGCTGATGACTGGCAACATTGTTTTACATATTTCTCTCCTTTCCAGGAGAATCAGTTAAAAAAATCAACTTATATTGTTTTACCAACATTTTACATCTCCCACCTCTTTTTGCAACAAATGAAAATTAATCATGGTAGGGCTTACCTCCACACTCTTCCCAAAAACGTCTGAGATCATCTTATCCTGAACCCTGTCCGCATCTCAGGCTCCGCAACTCCTGCACATGGAGTCCTCATTCTTTCTAATCTTAGCAAGCTTCGAGGGGATCCAGTAAGTTCTGTGGAGGGTAAAGAAGTGGTTTCTCCTTAGTGCAGCAGACATAATTGCCCAGTAAAGCATATTGATTGATACTTGCCATAACTCTCCACTTTACTCGGCAAGTATCCATCCCACACTTGGTGTGGTGGTTTATGCTTTCTTCGACTGCCTTCAGAAACTGCTGATACCCACATGATACTTCCTTCTTTCTTGCCTGAAGTTTCATTTCCACTGTGGTTGTCTCATAGTAGTCCACCCCTGAGTTCTAAGCCGTGCAGTCATCTGATAGTATTTAAATCTTGATACTGTCCCATTTGTTATCCTCTTTATCCTCTTTCAAGTGTCCCAGGGTAATACCTTACTTCTTTCCACCACCTGCCCCTATTTGCATATACCACTTACTCTCAGGGGAATTGCTAAATGGTCTATCATGCACTCTGAAGTCCCAGGGAAATCCCACCCTGGTGATAGCTTGCAATAGTACGGGATCCCCAGAGGCGTCCTGTTCCAATACCATAGTTTAGCAGCAGGCTGTAAACACTTCAACCGCCCCTTTTTGAAATACTTGAATACTTGGATGCACCAGATTCGTATGGAAAGCCCTCCCAAAGTCCACCAATACAGCTGGCTGTCAGGCAGTCCTAAACCCCCCCTTTGCCACCCCCTCCTAAGATTTATCCAGGGTAATATTATTCCCGTTACCCACCCATATAAACAATGTTTATCCCCCTGTATTTTGGCAAGCTCTTTCTTATCAAAGCTTATCGGGATAATATTGAAGAGGTTAGTGGATCTAGAATAGGCATTTTCACTAAGTTCATCCAGCCATTTAGAGTCAAGTTCTGCCGTCTTTTTATTATCTTGTCCACCTCATTGCTGGCCCTCCCCAAATGTACTTTCTGGATCACTTCTAAATTTTGCACAGTTTTTATTCCCAGTTATCCTTTTTTGTCTCTGGTTTCAGAACCCCCACCCCCAGTTTTGATTTCATGTCATAACCTCAGATTTTTGTCTCATTTCCCTTATATCCTGAGAATTCTTGTGAATGTTTGACAATGTTCAACATTCCATCCATCATCTTTTTGTGTTGCTATAGTTGCCCTAAGTGGGAAGGGTATGCTGAGAAGTGGGTCCTGTGCTCACCGTGCCACTGGATTCTAGCTAGCCTGGCTGATGAGGGGTGATACCCCAAAACGAGTCCCAGGATGCTTGTTTCTGGTCCAGGGAGAACTTGTCCTGGCAGTTTGGGCTGCACTGTTCCCATGGGGAGGAGGGTCAAGACTGGGGGGGAATGTTTGACAATGTTCGGCATTTCGTCCATCATCTTTTTGTATTGCCATATCTTTTTTTTCTTCATTTCTTCCCACATGCTCACTGTAGGAGGCTGGCCTGGTTTGTAGTGGGTACCTTGGGTACTTACACCTTATACCAGTTCCAGTTATCCCTTATTAGTGAAATGTAGTAGTGTTCTAGCAGCTTAGGCTGATAGAGGTAGCTATAGCAGAGCAGCTTAGCCTGATCTAGGAGACTTGCAAAGCTCCTGCAATACCACTTATAGTTACACAGTACTTATACACCAGCAAAGACAGTACTCAGTGTTACCACAAATAAAGGTAGTTTATTTGAGTGACACAATGCCAAAATATCTTAGAGGCAATACTCCTTCTGGAGGTAAGTATCATACACAAAATATATGCTACACACCAAAATAAGATAAGTAATTAGACATAGGATAGTGCAAACAATAGGAAATGCTATAGAATGCAATAGGAGAAAATAGGTCTGAAGCAACACAAACCATATACTAAGAAAGTGGAATGTGAATCACGAATTCCCCCTAAACAAGTGTAATGTGTAGAAAATTGCTGGGAAAGTAAGAAAACCACAAAGGTGAATACAATACCCAACCCCAGAGCCCAGGAAAGTAGGAGTAAAGTACTGCAAGTTTCCTTAGGACACACTACAAGTCATGATTAGTGTTATTGCAAGAACCAAGTAAGACTGCAACCAACAACTGGTGGATTCCTGAACCTGAAGACCTGCAAAGAGAGGAGACCAGGTCCAGAAGTCAGAAGAAGTTCCAGGAAGGACAGGAGCCCCGGCCAACCTAGAAGAGGGTGCAAAAGAAGAGTCAACGGGTTGGACGAAGACTTCAGAAATGCACCAAAGGAAGATGGCTGAGGGTTCCTGGATGATGCAATGGATGTCCCACGAAGAGATGTTGGATGCAGGCGAGTTTCGGCGCTGGTTTCGTCAAACAAGCCTTGGTTCAAGCAAAGTCGCGTTTTGCGTCAAAGTGGTGCCTCAACTTGGACTGAGGAGGCAGAGGGGGCTCTCAACACTAGAGGGAAGCCACAGATGACCAGGCAGCACCCAAGGAGGTCCCAAGACATGAGGACAAAGAAGATGCAAATTGCGATTGTTGCAGCACTACAAAAGAAGGTCCCACGCCGCCGGAGGACAACTCAGTGAGTTGAGCATCACAGGATAGAGTGCTGGGGACCTGGGCTTGGCAGTGCACGAAGGATTCTTGCAAATAGTGCACAGAGGCGTCGGGAGGTGAAGATGATGCGGTGCACAGGGGTACTGTGGCAAACGGGGAAGGCAAGCTCTTACCTCCTCCAAATTTGGACAGCAGGACCTTAGGACAGTCTTTTTCGAAGGGATCCACCACTTGTGTTCCAAGGAGCATGCTCGTCACCAGGAGAGGAGTCCAAGAGAACTGGTCGTCGACTTAGAAGGTGCCTGCAAAAGCAGGGAAGTGACTCCGTCACTCCACTGGAAATTTGTTCGGTCCTTCTGGTGCAGGGAGAAGACAGGGAGTCTCCAGAGCTTGCACACCGTGGAAACTGTTGCAGTTGCTGGCTCGGGCTGAAGTTGCAGAGGAAAAGTAGCCCTTCTGGATACTTTGTTGCTGTTACAGCGGTTCCTGGAGCAGTCTGCTGTCTATCCGAGGTCAGAGGATGAAGTAGTAGTTGCAAATGATTCCTGCTGGAAACTTGCAAGTAGAATCTTGAGAGGGGGATTGGCTACCTTATCAGGTATGGACCTATCAGGAGGGGTCTCTGATGTCACCTGCTGGCACTGGCCACTCAGAGGCCTCCAGAGTGTCCCCACACCTTAGAAAACAAGATGGCTGAAGTCAGGGACACACTGGAAGAGCTCTGGGCACCACCCCTGGGGTGGTGATGGACAGGGGTGTGGTCACTCCCCTTTCCTTTGTCCAGTTTCCCGCCAGAGCAGGGACTGGGGGTCCCTGAACCGGTGTAGATTGGCTTATGCAAGGAGGACACCATCTGTGCCCTTCAAAGCATTGCCAGAGGCTGGAGGAGGCTACCCCTCCCCAGCTTGTAACACCTATTTCCAAAGGGAGAGGGTGTATCACCCTCCTCACAAAGGAAATGCTTTGTTCTGCCTTCCTGGGACTGAGCTGCTCAGACCCCAGGAGGGTAGGACCCTGTCTGTGAGGTGGCAGCAGCTGTAGCTGCAGTGCAAGCCTCAGAGAGCTGGTTTGGCAGTACTGGGGGTTCATGGTGGAGCCCCCGTGATGCATGGAATTTGCTCCCCAATACCAGATTTGGAATGAGGGGGACAATTCCATGATCTTAGACACCTTACATGGCCATATTCGGGGTTACCATTGTGAAGCTACATATAGGTATTGGCCTATACGTAGTGCACACGTGTAATGTATGTAGTGCACGCTTATAATGGGGTCCCCACACTCACAAAGTCTGGGGAATTGGCCCTGGACTGTGTGGCGGCACCTTTGCTAGTGCAAGGGTGCCCTCACACTTAGTAACTTTGCACCTAGCCTTCAGTAAATGAAGGTTAGACATATAGGTGACTTATAAGTTACTTAAGTGGAGTGAAACTGGCTGTGAAATTGTGTGTGCACTCATTCACGGAGCCTGTAGTGGCAGTCCTGTGAAAGGGTTTGTCTGAGCTCCTTATTGGTGGCAAAAGAAATGCTGCAGCCCATAAGGATCTCCTGGAACCCCAGTGCCCTGGGTACCTAGGTACCGTATACTAGGGACTTATAAGGGGGGTCCAGTGTGCCAATTGAAATTGGTAAATGAAGTCACTAGCCTATAGTGACAAATTTAAAAGCAGAGAGAGCATGAGCACTGAGGTTCTGGTTAGCAGAGCCTCAGTGACACAGTTAAGCCCTATGACAACACACACATTAGGCCATAAACTATGAGCACTGGGGTCCTGACCAGCAGGATTCCATTAAGACAGACAAAACACACTGAAAAACAGGTTTTTTTTTTTATCTATGAGCACTGGGGTCCTGGCTAGCAGGATCCCAGCGACACAGTAAAAACACACTGACTCACACTCACAAACAGGCTAAAAGTGTGGGTAACCATGCTAGAAAGAGGCTACTTTCTCACACTCACCACCTTGTGAAAACCCACCCATGGGAACCTTCCCATGCTTTCTTCATGACATTTTCTGTGCCTATTTGAACTCTTCCTCCAGGTGTTTTTCATCATGTGCTTTTACCCTATTTGCACTATAAGTCGTCCCCCCACACTCTAATCTGTGTGGTTAATTTGTCTACATCTTCTGGCACCAGCAAAATTATGCATTTTGTTTCCCCATATCACTTTTAGCATTTCTGGGAACCTGAGTTGAACATTAGCACTGACTTTCTGCAGCTCCTCCTTGCGTTACCCAGCTCCCATTGTTTATCTCTGTGACCCATGAAATATCAGATCTAATTTTGAAGGTGAGTCCCTCAGGTTTTCCCTTTAGAGCTGAACCCCAATGTATTTCTTTTGTTAAATATGACATACAGTTTACTAACATTTTCTTATGTCCTATATTCAATTTAAACTGATCTCTATGGACCCTTTGAATTTCACTCAAGAGATTTATTGAAAAACATATTGAGTAAGTTGTCTTAGGAGTGCTTCTGTTCGAAGGTTTTCTAGAAAAAGCTTCATATCATTCCCCTCGACACCTTCTGCCGCATTCAGGATTCTTAGTTCTTTTTGCCTTGAATTATTTTCCACCCTGTCAAGCGTGTCAGCTAGCTCTTTCCCGCTTTGCTTTAACCAGCACACCTTTTGGGTATTCGTATTGACTGAAATATCAAGGTCCTGTACCCTACTCTCGAGTGCCTCCATATAGTGAGCTAAACTAATTTTTTTTTGTCCTCCAGACTTGAGCAGGTTTCCCTGAGTCTCTTTCTGGTTAGCCTGAGAGATGGAAAACTGACCCTTAATCTCCAGAGACAGACTTCCGATCATTTCCTGCACCTTCTGCCACCCATCAGAACTGTCTGTGGCTCCCTGGTCTGCCTCTACCTGTGTCATCCCCACTGAATCTGATACAGTCCCTTCAGCTGGATCTTCTGCCACAAGAGGGGCAAACTGATTTGCCAGCGGTATTAGGGTACTAGTTCTACTTCTGAAATTTCCCTCTCCATAATCCTCTGCTTCCTATGCCAACCTTCATACCCCTGCTCTGGTGTGTGTCTTTATCACCCTCTCTCTGACCCAAGGCCTCCTTTTGAGTTCCTCATTCCAGTCTCACCTTAAAAAAAGACCTCAAGGACAATATAACTCTGGTGTTCCTTATACTCAAATTAGCTGAGTTCTCATTTAGTGTAGGCACACCCTTTACTGATGCTTTCACTGGGGGTCTCTTGAGGGTTTGCATGCTTACCCTTGGTTTAACCTGCTGTGGTTCTGTTTTCCCACTTACTGGCAAGCTAGCTTCTAACTCAGTGAGGAGGGGATTTGTGGACCTGAACATGTTGGAGCGTAAAATCTGATAATGCTTTTAGTGACCTAGATGGCAGCTTTATGTGAGATTTATATTCACGTTTTAAAGCCTAACATAGAGAAAAAGCTGCATTGACTCGTATTTTACAAGTGCTGATGGTTTATTATGGTGGTGGACATTGTGCGTACCAGAAATTGACAATGTGCCAACAAGATTAAAATTAGGTTGAAGTATATTTTCTGCAGTAGAGTAACTGCTAGTAGTGAGACAAAGTTGATTTATGAAGTTTAATGTTTAATGTGATATATTAGTATAAAGTTACATGTGCTGAAAAATAAATGCATTTCTCTGTCATACTTAATATTATGCTTTAATAAAGATAGCAATTATTAATGAAATGCTTTTACATACTGTGATGATATAATATTGATGCTGAATTCATAGGTTTGCATATTATGTGTGTTTTAATAATGACAATATTAATGCATTATAATTATTGTGTTAGAAATTATGAATCATTTCTTTTCCTTTAACATTAATTTTTCCATTAGGTTGTTTCTCATGAATAGGACAGAGTACCACTGTTCAAATGTGTAAGACTTGTTTCCCAATGACCTTGATTCTGATACACTCAAACCTGGAGACTGAAAGCAAAAGCAGTTGCTACTGTCCAACGGACCTTTCTCATGTGAACTGTTGAAATTGTCTTGTACCATGGGAAAGAATATGGATTACAAGTGATGTACAAAATGGTTTAACTATTGGATTCACATGTAAAGGAGAGACAATTTCTCACCAAACCTGGGAAATTACTGTTATGTGACAAACTCGATATGTGCACTAATTATAATTGGACTTTGCCTCTTTTGAGTAATGTGGACTAATTGAACTGACCAATCAAACTGTTTGGAGTATTTGTAAGTAAGGGATGGACTTAGTAAGTGAGAGAGTCCCCTTTAGAATCTTGTTCTGATAACTTGCCCCTTGGATGTTTCATGATTTCCATGTGCAGCCCGTGTTCTGTAGTTTCCCCTGATGGTGCTTCTAATGGACTTTGCTGATGATCTACATGCTTTGATGATGAAACGGAATTGAATGCTAACCTGAGAAGAGGTGTATTTTAATGTAAATGTTTTTTTCTCCTGACCTGCGTTTCTTTAATAGAAGTTAGGATGCTGACACCTGCCTATTTTAATTTTCTTAGTTAGTTTAACTTAGCTCGAGATAGATGTTTGCCAAATTATTTTTGTCTTCCTTTTTTACTTTTGCCCGCATGTGTTAGCCCATTCCCACACAAGCTTGTTCTAATTTGGTTAGAAGTAAGGGTAACATGCCCAAATCCTGATCCCTAAATCTTTGTAATCTGATTTGACTAATGTAGTCACAGACCAATTCAAAGAATGATTTTGTGTCGTAAATTGTGTCTTTATTAATATGCATTATTCTTCTTGAATGTTTAGTGGTATTGATGTTGAGTAGATTAAACCTGTTTCGTAGATCTGGTCAAGCTAAGGTGTTTATTTACCTCTATAATTTGATTTTGCGCACTATTTACGTGACTTTGGCTTTGTGGTTATAAAATAAAGCTTTGAAACTTTTTATTGATTGGAGTTTTCTTCCATAGTCACATGGGTCATGGTGTTTAAATATATATTTGGGGTTGAATTGATTGTGTATGGTTACCACACTCTTCACTGGGTCCAAAGATTTCGACCTCTGGGAAGCATTTTCGAATCCTATGAAGGATGAGGAAAACACATTAACAAACATATATTGCTTCCCTACTTACTGACCACCCAGGCTCTTGTGTTTACTTATAAAGAACAGTGGTGCCTCCAAGGCATTTTTACCTTTTGAGTGTGTCACAACAGCACTGTCTGCTTCTATCAGGGTGCTCCCCATTACCTTCTGCCAGGTTACTGCGCTCTGACAAGTTTGTAGGCTTCCTGGTGTGCCCTAAGCCTGTGTTTTCTGGGTTCCTTACTCCAACAGGGTGTCTGCCCCTGTGTCATTTCCCTATGCTACCCGTCCTATGTTCTCTAGCTTCCTTACTTCAGCAGGGGACCAAGCCCTCTCGTGATTTCCCTACACAGCCGACCAGGGAGCTTGTGCTGACTCTGCCCATGCCGTGTCTGAATGAGATGCGCTGTCTAACTCACCATTACCGAAGCTCCCTGGCTGCTCTGACCCAACACAACTCTCCTGGCTGCATAGGCATGAACCCAGACCCCATGAGACAGAGGTGATTCCAGAGCTGCAGGGACTCCCATTTAATAGGGTCAAAGACAACATTGGCGAGGGGATCATGCGTTACTAGTTCCTACTGACAGCCAGAAGAAAGAGCTCCCGACTGGCTGCTGTAGTTGGCCGCTATCTTCACCCTCAGTGACAGATTTCAACAATTATTTGAAAATATGTTGGTGATATTTTATATCTATGATAATAAATAATGCTTACTTTTGTATATCAGCAATAGATATGAATATAGCCATCAAACATTGTAACAATAAAAAACGTACAAATTGTAAACAGAACACAATTTAATCTAGTTGGAAAACTGTGCCTTCCCACTGCATCCGCTATAGTCTGCGTCATCCGTGCTGGTCCTCATTTTGTCAAAATATAAGGCTGAAGCTTTAGCATGTAGTTGTCACTGATAGCATTAGTGATTAGTGATATCATCCCAACTGTTGAGCAGGTTTGTCAAGCTGTATAACAACTTTGATAGATCCTCTTTATTTGCATGGTGTAGGGGGTGTGGATTATAGGCTCAATGAACGACACCTTTTTGCGGTTGCAAAAGGCAAAAATTGCCGTTTGTGACTGCACAGAGGCCAGGTATGATTTACCATCCCTATTTTGTAAGTCGGTACGTAGCTACCAACTCACAAAATAGGGATTGCGAATCGCAATTAGGGCGGGCGTCCCAAGGGCGTCCCATCCTAATTGCAAGTTGCAGTGGAATGTATGATTGTTTTGTGACCATGAATGCTGCCACAAAACAAATGCAGTTAACACCAGTTTCAAATTGGTGTTAACCCATTCGAAAACCAGAACGGGTCCCCTTTGCGAATGCATGCAAAAATATTTTTTCAGAGCAGGCAGTGGTCCCATGGACCACTGCCTATTCTGAAAAAATTAAAAGAAAAGTTTTCATTTTTCTTTTTGAAATTCATCCCTTTTTCCTTTTAGGAAAATGGGCTGCCTTTAAAAAAATCTGCTTTATTGAAAAGCAGTCATAGACATGGTGGTCTGCTGAGCCGAGCAGACCACTATCCCTGTGAGTGCAGCCATTCCCATTGGCGTCACAGATTGGGACCTATCTCATGAATATTAATGCTACCATGAGTTCGAAGTGATAAAAGGTTTTGCCAGCCGTCGGCAATGAATCATTGCCCTAAATTCCAAGGAGCATTAGTTTGGCTTCCCGTGATTGCCAAGTCGCCAGTACCGTGTGGAGGTACTCCCTCACTGCATTTCAGAATTTTCCTAGCTTACGGCATAACCATATTGAATGGTAAAAGTCTCCAATTTGCCTACAGCCACTCCAGCATAGGTGTGGGTCTTTCTTTTTTATTTGTTTCAGTGTGGTTATTCTAGAGTAGGATCTTGAGTTACATTAGTCTAAAGCCTCCTCTTATTACCACTTCACATAAATATTGGTAGGCCTCCTCCCCATGGACGTCTTTTAGGGGTTGCCAGGGGTCGCAGATGCCCCAGATGCTTCCCTTTGCGATCCCTGGTTTGCCCTTTGCGACCCGTGGTACTGCCTTGGCGACTCCTGGCCATAGAGCTGGCAAGTTCAGTACCAAGAACACAGTAACAGCTCATCTTCAGTTGGGGCTCCACTCTTTCTGTTTTCTGACAATTTCTTATTACACTAAAAGTTAATAATAATTTATTCACTGTTAGTGTAATAAAATTGGAGTACAATTACTCTTTTATGGCTGCTGAGGCA
Organism: Pleurodeles waltl; assembly: GCF_031143425.1. Classification (NCBI taxonomy): domain Eukaryota; kingdom Metazoa; phylum Chordata; class Amphibia; order Caudata; family Salamandridae; genus Pleurodeles; species Pleurodeles waltl. The sequence continues at coordinate 435,611,459 of NC_090447.1, forward strand.
CGTAAAAAATGCTGTAAAAATTTATGTTGAGTGTGTTTATGTATGCAAGTGTGAATTTGTTTGTATGTGTAAGTATGTGTGTGAGTAAAAGTGGAGGTCAAAGGGCGTGCATTGTCACTTCCGCTACCCCTGGCATTTTGGTGAATTGACGTCCATGCTCCTCCCACTCCAAATCCTTACCTATCTCCCATCTGCACTGAAATGTGTTCAGGAACCCAGAGCACTGTTGGCCAGTGATCTATACATCAAGAATGCTGTCTTATGAAGCATATATTCCGATGGAATCCAATCCTCTACAGGTGCTCCATCTCTCAATGGAGCATCTGTGGGAGTGTGTACACACAGTGCAAGCTTAAGTTGTAAGTATCAAAATGCTTCAGTGTGTGCTAGCTTGTATTCTTCCTGTAACTTGTTGAAGGTTTTCAACTCTTGTACGTCCCATACATCCTCCAAGCTGGAAATCCCGATAACGTCCCATCTGCCAAAACCACACAACCAACTCAACTTCTTTAAATTATGAAATGCCACAGTGGAGTATAAATAGTTTTCCATCCTGTTCTAATTTCTTGGTGGCTGACTTGCTTACCCTACCCATCATGTCTGTCAGTGTAGGTAAGGCAATCCTCTCATGCATATTTC